>NC_058404.1:76413225-77057515 GCF_002201575.2 Neomonachus schauinslandi
AATCCCACGACCCTAAGATCATGACCTGAGCTGAAACCAAGAGTTGGACCCTTAACCGACTGAGCCACCCAGGTGCCCCTAAACAATCTATGTTTTTAACAAGTACCCCAGTATAAGAATCACTTGAGAACCACAGAAATAGTTTAGCCAAACTTGCAGTTTGTTGGCAGGGCTGCCTTCCATTTTAGGACGACTGTAGGTTATTATGATGGCTGATACTTGGCTGTTTCAAGTTTTGTTTCTTCTACCTATTGGAGCAATTCTTCATTTCATATTTATTTAATACCTGCTGTGCACCACTTAACGTGCACTGTAAAGCACTCGAGAATATGAATAAAACAATGTCTGTTGCCTTCATAGAACTTTCAGTCGAATAGGGGAAAGAGATAAGTGAACAGATAATTAAAAACAAATAGCTTGAAAAGCAGTGTTTTGGGGGGTTATAAAAAGCTTTTTTTTTTTTTTTAAATCTTTAGTCTTTTTTTAGTAAAAGGTCAGTATGATTTCATGGCAAGAGTACTACCTGTATTTCTGTTCTTGACTCTGTACCAGTTATGTGATAATGAACAAGTTAAACTAATAAAATCTTAATTTCATATATATTTACTTATTCCAGGCTGATTACCTGTGGGAAGAAGGCAATAGTCTATATAGAGCCTGAGGTTTAAAGAAGGAGGGAGATATTAACACAAATTATTGCAAATATAGGGAATACTACTACTAAACTAAGTTCATTGGATGTTAAGATCCTCTTCAGCTCTAAGATTTTATTTTCTAAAAGTTTATTCAAGAATCAGAAAAGAATTATCTAGATCTTCATATATTAATATCTGTATCCATATATGCTATATTGATTTTCCTATTATTTTTTGAACTCACAACCCCAAGAACAAGAGTTGCATGCTCTAACAACCTAGTCAGCGAGGTGCCCCACATATGCTGTATTTATAACTTAATGTTTATATTTTATTTATTAAACTTAATATTTAGTATTTATAATGATTATGATAAAAAGAATAATAGCTAACACTTATTGAGCAATTAACTGAGGCAATTATTGTGTTAAGTGTTTTATAAGGATTATTTCATCTTACCTTAAAAATAAGACAATTGAGATAGATATTATAAATTGACCCCATTTTCCAAATGAAGAAACTAGAGCTTAAAAATTTTGTTATGTGAGGGGCACCTGGGTGGCTCAGTCAGTTGCGTGTCTGACTCTTGGTTTCGGCTCAGGTCAGGATCTCAGGGCCTTGAGATCTAGCCCTGCAGGAGTCTTGGCACTCAGGGCGGAGTCAGCTTGAGATTCTTTCTCTCTCCCCTTTGCCCCTCCCCCCACTCAGGTGCTCCATCTCTCTCTCTCTAAAAATAAATAAATAAAATTAAAAAAAAATTGGTCATGGGAACAAAATCGAAGGGCCAGTAAATGGAGGGGTTACATTTGAACTCAGTCTGACTCAGAGCTCATATTACAACCATCATGCAACTTCTTAATATTAGTAATTAGTATTAGTTTTTTGAATGCTTACTATCTGTCACACACTGGCTGAATCCTTTATATACATATCATTGGATCCTCACTACAACCCTGTGAGATGGCTGCTGTTAACTTAAAAGTGTAATGAATTTTTGGTAAATAATATACGTCAATATTCAAATATTACTTACAGGTGAATGTGACCTTTGATTGGACCTGGATCAAAACCTTGCAGCATGGGGCACCTGGGTGGCTCAGTCAGTTAAGCCTCTGCCTTCAGCTCAGGTCATGATCCCAGGGTCCCGGGATCGAGACCCATGTCGGGCTCCCTGCTCAGTGGGGAGTCTGCTTCTCCCTCTCCCTCTGCCCCTATCCCCCACTTGTGTGCGTGCTCTCTCTCAAATAAATAAAAAAATTCTTCTAAAAAAAAAAAAAGGAAAAACCTTCCAACATAAACAGCTATAAATATTATTAAAATAATTTGGAGATTTTATTTATTTATTACAGAGAGAAAGTGCAAGTTAGGGGAGGGGCAGAGGGAGAGGAGAGAGAATCCCAAGCAGACTCCGCACTGAACTCTGGGCTGGATCTCACAACTCTGAGATCATGACCTGAGCAGAAATCAAGAGTTGGATGCTTACTGATTGAGCCACCCAGATAGGTGCCCCTTTATTGGAATAATTTATGGACAGATTCTATATTATATATAATATTGCATTAATACTTAATTTCTGAATAATATTTCTGAGTAATTATGTTGTTATATAAGAAGATATCTTTGTTTTTAAAAGGTGCTTATAGTTAACAGTGAAAGTGTCATGCTATCTGTAACTCTGAAATGGCTCAGCAGAAGTATATATGGCAGCAGGAGAGAGACTGAGAAAAGAAGCATGATAAGGCAAATGTAGGAAACTGTAAACAAGGTGGGAAGTTTAAAGTTAGAAGCTATGTAAGTTTTTTATTGTGTTTTTGGCAACTTTTCCATAGGTTTGTAACTTTTGCTGGGAAAAATGCTGAGAGGAATACTGAGAAAATAGTGAAAGATTTCCTCTTGTTTTTTGTTTTTTATGTTGTTTCTCTCTAGCTGTAGACCACTGAGAATTAAAGCTTGATGTTAAAATTTCTGGATTAACTATGATTTAGTTTTACTCCAGATTAGAAATTTTGGTTGTATATTCAAAAGTACAAATTCCTTTACTTCAAAGTTTAATACATTCTTATCAGATGCTTCCTATGTCTTAAAAACAATACTTAAGTTGATATATTACATATTTTTCTTGAAAATACCTGTTATAGTCATATACACAGATATTTACCACTGTAAGGTATGGTAGAATATATCTGATCTATGCCTTTCCTCATTTTATGAATGAGGAAGCAGTTGTGGACAGGTTAAATAAATTTGTTGAAGATTGTATAACTGATCTCTGACAAAGCCAAGACTCAAAATCTTGTTCTTCTGGCTCCCACTTGACTGACTGTATTACTTTAAGGAAATCATTCAGTTAACTCATTGTCAGTCATCCCAAGCGTCTTTTCTCCTTACTTTCTTCCATTCTTCCTTTTATTGATGCATTTCTAATTAGTCTTCAGAATAGATTAATAATGAAACAAATATTTATTAAAACCTATTTTGTGCCAGGCATTATACTAATTGCTGAGGATAAAACGTCCTCATAGAGCTTAGAATTCAACAGATTGTTTGTTGCTTCACTCTGAGTATGGCCTGGGATTTTCCTCTTATTTTCTGGCTCTTATTTCCTGGTATCATGCCAAAGCAGTCCTATAGTATCTTGTATTTAGAATGTTGTTACTTATCTCTCTGATTCCAGTCATGAAGATAATTTGGAAAATTTTCAGTTTTTTTTTTAATCTGCAGTATTTATTGCTCTCAAAAATTAAAAAAATAAATTATAATTTTAAAATAATAAACTTATGATATATTTAAAATTGCCTTCAATTAAAATTTTAAAAGGGCTTGGGGTGAAAATAGGGAGAGGTTGGTAAAACGGTGCAAACTTTAAAGTCTAAATAAGGTCTGAGGGCCTAATGTAAAACATGATGACTATAGTTGATACCACTATATTGTATAATTGAAATTTACTAAGAGGGTAGAACTTAAATGCTCACACACACACACACACACACACAACAACAGAAGTGGGGTGATGGATGTTTTAATTGGATGGGGGGGGACAACGTATATGTATTATCAAATCACCACAGTGTATACTTTAAATATCTTAAATTTTATTTTTCAATTAAGCCTCAGTAGAGATGAAATTTTAAAAAGGAACTTCTAAAATTATTTATAAAAACAAATGAAGAAATGATAAAATGTACATTTTCTTAGTTTTACATTACATTACTGAAGTTTATAGTACATTAGTAAGTATGTATTTCTCCAAAAGCAGAATGCATTTTAGTCAGCAGAGGATATATTCCATTGAAAAAGAATAGAAACTTCATTGCCTATGGGCATCCCCTTGTTGATGTTTGCCACAAATTGGATCCTCTAGTCCAGTGGTTGTCAGTTCTGTCAATTAGAATTACCATGGAGCATTTCAAAAAATACTGATGTCTAGTCCCTTCCTCCAGAGGTTCTGATTTAACTGATCTGGAGTAGGGCTTGGGCATTGGTATTTTAAGGTAGCTTTCTACATTATCCTAATGTTGCTAATGGTAAAAATCATTTTATTTAAATAGTCAAAGGGGGGATTTTTCTCCAGTTAGTTTTCTCTAAATGCATTGAGCATTGCTAGAACTTGGTGTTAGAAAGGCATTATAATGGTTATATGTTTTTCAGATTTCCCAGAAATTTTATACTCTGTTCATATATTCAACTTTTTCACCATCTAGGACACTTTACATACTACTAATTTTCCTGTATACTTTTTTCAGATCTCTGTGCTAATCAACAATTTACAGTAGTTCTCTGTTGGCAATTGGCTGTGCTCAGGCATTCATGTAGGACCTGCTTTACCCATGTTAATTCACCTCCTCCCTAACATGAAGACTCAAACCTAGCTTTTCTTGCTGTCTGTCCCTCTCTGTTTTTGTCTCTGTCTCTCTTCTGTTTCTTGAAGACTTAAGCTTCCACGATCAGATAATAGAAGTCCTTTTTATATTTTTTTAAATAAGTTCTTTGGTTTTTTCATGCAAGGTAAGGATACTACTGGTCTTACATGTCTCTTCAGGCTATTTTGAGAATAAATGTGCTAAGTAAGAATTTTTATGTTCTTGTGTAGGCACCTAAGTGACTTTTTAAAGTGAATTAACCACCTAAGGAATATAAATTGCTACTAAATGTTAAGTACTACTATTGCTAAATGTTAAGTACTACTATTTATTACTATCAGAACCCAACTTAATATTTTACAATATACGGTTTTGTTCTCTAAGTCTATAATGAATTTCCTTTGGTTATATCTAAAACACTGAAGAACACCTAGTAAGAAGAAGAGACCCCTGAATGAAGATGTTCCAGAGTATATACACTCTTGAATCTTAGGTACTTGTGAAAATTTAAAGGCGTTAATATGTGGCACATACTAAGTGCTGAGTAATTGTTAGCCACGTATTTATACTAAAAGAAATACAGAAAGGGTAAACCAGGGACTTAATAAGATTGATTACCTGCAGCAGGTTAATAAGAAATGGGTGGAAAAAAAGGGAATAGGAACAGAGTTAGGAGGGATGAAGAGGAACTGATGTTTCTCTGACTATACCTTTTCATATTCTTTTGACTCTTAAAATGCTACTAATCTTCCTTGTACCAAAAACATATATATAATTAAGTTAACCATGATGTGGGAGGAATCCAAAATTTAACAGTGCTGCAAATGAATAGCATAACCACAGTAGTGGGTGTGGAGGAATATAAAAGAATGAACCTAAGTAATTTTGGAAAATGGTACTGTGACTATATCCAGTAAGGCTAACAACAAAAGGAATTGTACACAAATATTTTACTCTAGTTAGTAAAATTGTTTGTTTTAGCAGTATTGAAACTCCTTGTATGTATACTAGGATTTTTCAAATAAATATATTTTGGATAATGAGAGAAATCTCTTACTGTTAGAGAAAGGAGTTATAAAGATGGAAAGGGGAAGTCTAGAATGTATCCTGTGGTAATGGATTCAATCAGAGGTATCAATATGAACTTGTTACATATATACACAGAGAGAGATGAACGGAAACAGAAATAAATATACATGTGTGGGTATGCCCAAATTAGCATAGCAAGATCTTGGAATATCTTATTGTGCCAGAAGATGCGGTAAAAACATGATCAAAAATGGATAGAAGCATGTTGAAAGGACACAAGAGGCCCAACTTGAAACTTCAAGTGACAATTTGAGCAATACTGTTGATAGGAATAGATTAAAATCCATGGAATAAAATTATTTGTGAGTCTATAGTGAAGTAATTAAAGAAATATTTAAAATGAGTAGTGACAGCTCTTCCTTAAAGTAAAATTCCAATTATTAAATATAAAAAATGTAGACAAATGAGCTTTTCATAAGCACCATGTTAATATTGTTATAGGCAAGAATTAACACTAGGTACTAAAATTTAGATGCTGGAATAATGAAAGAGGATGATAATTTCATAGTCTCAAAGGGATCTCTTCACAAGATACTTATTAATTACAAGGGAGAAATAGAGTAACTTTATTGTGGAGAAACCTGACATACACCTTATTAACCAAATGATCAAAGTCAACATCACCAGTAATATGACATATTGTAATCATATACCACTTGATATGGTGCACTGAGAAGAACACAGTAGCACTTCCATAGGCTTCTTGACAAAAATGCAAAACCTCCATGTAATCAAGAAAAAGTATCAAACAAACTCACATTGAAGGGAAATTGCACAAAATGAATGGCCAGTAATCATCAAAAGTATAAAGGTCATGAAACACAAGGAAAGACAAAGAAATTATTCTAGATTTGAGGAATCTAAAGAGATACAACTGCTAAATGCACTTCGGGATTCTGGACTAGATTGTGGACCAAAAAAGGGCAATTTGTGAGACATTTGAGACAAGTCAAATAAAATTCATATAAAGTCTGTAGTTAATAGGATTGTATCACTATTAGTTTTTAAATTTAGATAATTGTAATGTGGTTATATAAGGTAATAACATTAAGAGAAGCTGAGTGTATAAAGGGACTCTAATATTTTATAAGATTTATTATAAATCGAAAATTTTTAAATAAAAATTGTTAACTATTGTTATTGCTTATGCTTAGGACTTTTAGTCTCAGAACTCAGAGACCCCACTTCCTCCCAGTTTAGACAGTTCTTAAAAACTATTTGCCAGATCAAGTAAAGCAGAAGTACTCTATTGGAAAGACTGCTAGATGTGTAGTCAGAGTTGAGAATCACTGTGATGACCATTATGGCTATCTTGGTGCATAACATTGAAATATGAACTTGGCTTAAAATATCTTCATAAGTTTCTTTTTTTACCCACCCATCCAGCCTCTCTCCCCATTCCTCCCTTCGATACTTTCCCTCCAATATATACCCACTTATAAACTCACTTTTGCTTCATGCTCTTTTCAATGGTCCTGTGGCTTGAAGACAAAGAGGAAGGATGACTATATCTCTTTTCCAAGCCATTGCACATTCTTTTTCTCTCCCTAGTTTAGGTGTCCTGCCACATCTCCTATAATAGTTTCTACTTTCCACATTACAATACTTGTGACATTATATGGTAATCACTTTTGAAATCATCCCCTACTCTTAACCTACAAGTGTCAGAAGGAAAAGTATTATATACATTTTTGTTTATTAAGATGTGCTGAGAATATTGCCTAAAATATTTTAGGTGCTTAATAAATATCTGTTGAAAGAATGAGATAAATGAATGGAAGAAGTAAGTATAGGTTTTAAAGTTTAAACATATAATAAAAGTAGTGTTTGTTATGACCCAAGACCCACTTGAGGTCTCTTGATACCACTCTCTCTCTCTAGGCCCAGCAAAGAATTTGTCTTGTTTTGGGCGCCTGGGTGGCTCAGTTGGTTAAGCGACTGCCTTCGGCTCAGGTCATGATCCTGGAGTCCCGGGATCGAGTCCCGCATCGGGCTCCCTGCTCGGCAGGGGGTCTGCTTCTCCCTCTGCCCTCTTCCCTCTCGTGCTCTCTGTCTCTCATTCTCTCTCTCTCAAATAAATAAATAAAATCTTTAAAAAAAAAAAAAGAATTTGTCTTGTTTTAAAGTCAGCCTAGGGAATACTTTATTTGGGGATCATGTGAGTTTTCTTTCAGAGTTCACAAAGGAACCCCTAAAGCTATTGGCACATACTTCAGTTTGGACTTTACTAAGACTCATAGATATCTGGGACCCACAGGAACAAATGCTTAGTGAGCTGCCTTTCTTATGTTCTCCCACACCTGAAGAGTTCATCGTTTTCATCATTATCAGGAGGTTTTACTACAAGTCTAATTATGTAGAGCACTTATTTTTGGGAACAAAGAACTGCATTGAGTATAGAGCCTGTATTATTTTCTCATTGCTGATGTAATAAATTACCACAAATGTAGTGGCTTGAATAATTGTTATTTTGGAAATTCTGAAGTCAAAATGGGTCAGGAGGCTCTGGAAATTTTTTTTTTTAAGCTTCTAGAGGATGCCTGCATTTCTTGGTTCATGGCCCTTTCCTCCATCTTCAAAACCAGCAGCACAGCATCTTGGAATTTCTCTGACTCTGCTTCTGTTATCAGTCTTCTTCCCTCTGCTCCTATCATCACATGGCCTTCTCTCACTCTAACCCTCCTGCCTCCCTCTTATAAGGACCTTGTGATTACATTAGCCCACCCAGATAATCCAGGATAATCTCCCTATCTCTAGATCTCTAATCACATCTACAAAGTCCCTTTTGCCATGTCAGGCAATATAGTCACAGTTCTAGGGGTTAGTATGTGGACATCTTTGTGGGGAGGGGCTTATTCAACTTATTATCACAGTGCCCATCCTCTTAATCCTTTCTCTGAGATGATACATTACTAAAAGCTAGTGATTAGTTAAGGTAGACCTGGGTTTGCATCTCTTTCCTTACTAGATATGTAATATTGGCATAGCACTTGGTTTGTAGTTATTTTTCAATACTACTTAGCCTCTCAGACCTCCATTTTCCTTATATTTTCCTTTAATCAGCAAAATGGGGATGATATTTCACAGGATTAAATATCAAATGTTGGGGTGCCTGGGTGGCTGAGTCGGTTAAGCGTCCGCCTTTGGCTCAGGTCATGATCCCAGGGTCCTACGATCAGGGCCCGCGTCAGGCTCAGAGCCTGCTTCTCCCTCTCCCTCTGCTGCTCCCCCTGCTTGTGTGCGTGCTCACTCTCTCTCTCAAATAAATAAATAATCTTTTAGAAAAATTAATAAAATTAATAAAAAATAAATAGCAAATGTTAAGTATGAACTGCTTTGCCTGGTCTTGGACACAGAAAAAATGATAATTATTAAACAATAGAATATAAATGACTAAGGCTTTGTTTATTTTTATGGAAGTGTGATTGATATACAATAAATTCCACATATCTTAAAGTGTGGGACATATTTATATCCTTGAAACTGGCACCTGCCCTTTTGTGATCCCTCTTTCCCACTCTCCCTGCCTCCAGCCAACCACTGATCTGCTGTCTCTATATATTAGCCTACATTTTCTAGAATTACATATAAATGACTTTATCTAGTTTGTACTTTTTTTCCCTAGCTTCTTTCACTCAGCATGATTATTTTGAGATTCATCCATTGCTGCTGCACATTTCAGTAGTTCATTCCTTTTTATTCCTGAGTAGTATTCCATTATATGGATATATCACAGTTTGTTTTACCTGTTTGACTTGTTGGACATTTGGTTGTCTCCAGTTTGGGATCTTACAAATAAAGCTGTTATGAACGTTCATGTTGAAGTCTTTGTGTGGGCATGTGCTTTCTTTTCTCTTGAGTGAATACCCACCAGTGGAATGTCTGGATCATACTGTAGGTTTATTTCAACATATTTTTTAAAGAAACTGCCAAATTGTTTTCCAAGGTGGTTATACCATTTTACATTGCCACCAGCAGTGTATCAGAGTTCCAGTTCCTTTACATCCTCAGACCAACACTGGTTAAATGTTTTTAATTTTAGGCAGTCTAATGACAAAGTGTATGGGTATTTCATTGTGATTTTAATTTGCATTTCCCTAATGGCTAATGATATTGAGCATATTTTCATGTGCTAATTGGTATTTCATGTAGGTAATTATCTTCTTTGGTGAAATGTTCGTATCTGTTGCCCATTTAAAGAGTAGGTTATCTTTTATTATTGAATTATAATTGTTCTTTATATATTGGAGATACAAATCCATTGAATATCTCCTTTGCTGATATTTTCTTCCCATCTGTGACTTGTCTTTTCATTTTCATACAAGCATCTTTTGAAGAGAATTTTTTAACTTTACTGAAGCTAGTTTATGTTTTTTTAATTATGTTTTTGTATGTGGATCATGCTTTTGGTATCATATTTTAAAAATCTTTGCCTAATCTAGGATCACAAAGATATTTTTTTATTTTTCTTCTAGAAATTTTATAGCTTTACATATTACCTTTCATCCAAGAACAACTTAGAACTAATTTTTGTATATGATAGAAGGCATGGATCAAAGATCATATTTTTCATATGAGTATCCAGTAGTTCTAGCACCATTTATTAAAAAGACAATCCTTTATCAGTTGAATAACCTTTTGCACCTTTGTCTAAATTCTGTTATCCATATATACATGGGTTTATTTCTGGACTTTTTCATCTGTCCTTTTGATCTCCAGCTATCTTCCTCTCAGGATCACATGGTCTTGATTACTGTAGCTTTGAAGTAAGTTTTGAGGTCAGGTTTTATTAGACTTCCAACTTCATTCCTTTTTCAGAGTTGTTTTGGATAGTCTAGGTCTTTGGAATTTACAAATGTATTTTAGAATTAACTTGTCACTTTCTAACAGAAGTTGTCTGGGATTTTGATTGGATTTTATTGATATATTTGGGGAGATTGACATCATAATTATATTGAGTCTACCAATCCATGAAAAAGAAATACCTCTACATTTATTTAGGTCTTCTTTAATTTTTCTCAGCTGTCTTTTGTAGCTGTCAGTGCACACATTTTACACGTCATTTTGGATTTATTTATTTGGATTGCATATTTTTGTGATCCTATTGAAATCAAGTGTTATTTTTAATTTAATTTCTGATTGTTACTAGTGTATGGAAATATAGTTTCTTTTTGTGTGTTGTTCTTGTATCCCATAACCTTGCTTAACTCAGTTATTCTGGTAGATTTTTTTATATCTTATATCTGATTTTATATATAGATAGTTTTGCTGTCTGTGAAAAGGTAGTTTATTTCTTTTCTAGTCTAGATTTTTGTGGTTTTGTTTCTTTTTCTCTTGCCTAATTATCTAGCATAATGTTGAATAGAAGTGGTGATAGTTATAAATTGTTGTCTTGATCCTGATTTTAGGGGGAGGGGAGACATTTAGTTCTTCATTATTAAATATAATGTTCCTGTAGGTTTTTCATGGATGCCTTTTATCAGAATGAGGAATCATGGTTAGATATTGTCAGATGCTTTTTCTGTGTCTGTTGAGATAATTGTATGATTTTTCTTTATTGTTTCTTAACTTAATATTAAGAAATATTTATTTTGGATGTTAAATCTTGCATTCTGAGCATGAACTTTTCTTGGTCATGATGTATTATTTTTATATATGAAATTTGATTTGGTAAAGTTCTGTTAGAATTTTTGCATCTGTGTTCATGAAAGATATGGATCTGTAGTTTTCTTGGAATGCTTTTGTCATGTTTTGTATCAGGATAATACTAGCTTCATAAAATGAGTGGAAAGTCTTTCTTCCTCATCAAAATCTGAGTAGTTTATGTAAAATGGATATTTCCTCCTAAAGTGTTTTAAAGAATTTGGCAGTAAAACTAGGTCAACCTAGAATTTTATTGTGTGAGTTTTTAAACTACAAATTCAATTTCTTTAATACATTAGAGCTTTCTCACTTATCAGAGTTGTTCAAATTAGTGGCATCTAGTTGTTTATAATATTCCCTTATTCTTTAAATGTTTGCAAGATATATAGTGATGTTGCATCTCTCATTCTTGATATTGGCAATTTGTGTCTCCTTTCTTTTTGCTTGATGGATTTTTATTTTTTGTTTTTTTGTCTTATACTCTTTGATTTTCATTGTGATTTTTATTATTTCCTTTATTCTGCTTTGGGTTTAATTTGTTCTTTTTTTTTTTTTTTTTAAGATTTATTTCGGTGGGGAGGGGCTTAGGCGAGAGGGAGAGAGAGAATCTCAAGCTGACTCTCTGCCGAGCATGGAACTGAGGCAGAGCTCGATCCCAGAGCCCTGAGATCATGACTTGAGCTGAAATCAAATGTCAGATGCTCAACTGCCTGAGACACCCAGTCGTCCTGCTCTTGTTTTTCTTTTTTTTCTTTTAATTTTTTTTATTAACATATAATGTATTATTTGTTTCAGGGGTACAGGTCTGTGATTCACCAGTCTTGCACAATTCACAACACTCACCTTAGCACATACCCTCCCCAATGTCCATCACCCAGCCACCCGATCCCTCCCACCCCCCTCCACTCCAGCAACCCTCAGTTTGTTTCCTGAGATTAAGAGTCTCTTATGGTTTGTCTCCCTCTCTGGTTTTGTCTTGTTTCATTTTTCCCTCCCTTCCCCTATGATCCTCTATCTTGTTTCTCAAATTCCTCATATCAGTGAGATCATATGATACTTGTCTTTCTCTGATTGACTTACTGTGCTTAGCATAATACCCTCCAGTTCCATCCATGTTGTTGCAAATGGCAAGATTTCAATTTTTTTTTTTAAAGATTTTATTTATTTATTTGAGAGAGAGAATGAGATAGAGAGAGCATGAGAGTGGGGAGGGCCAGGGGGAGAAGCAGACTCCCTGCTGAGCAGGGAGCCCGATGCGGGACTCAATCCCGGGACTCCAGGATCATGACCTGAGCCGAAGGCAGTCACTTAACCAACTGAGCCACCCAGGCGCCCAAGATTTCAATTTTTTGATGGCTGCATAATATTCCATTGTATATCTATACTACATCTTGTTTATCCATTCATCTGTTGATGGACATCTTGGCTCTTTCCATAGTTTGGCTATTGTGGACATTGCTGCTATAAACATTGGGGTGCATGTGCCCCTTCAGATCACTGCATTTGTACCTTTGGGGTAAATAACCAGTAGTGCAATTGCTGGGTCATAGGGTAACTCTGTTTTCAACTTTTTGAGGAACCTCCACACTGTTTTCCAGAGTGGCTGCACCAGCTTGCATTCCTACCAATAGTGTAGGAGGGTTCCCCTTTCTCCGCATCCTCGCCAACATCTGTCATTTCCTGACTTGTTAATTTTAGCCATTCTGACTGGTGTGAGGTGGTATCTCTTTGAGGTTTTGATTTGTATTTCCCGGATGCCGAGTGATGTCACCTGCTCTTGTTTTCTTAAGGTCACTGATTTTAGACTTCTCTTCTAATACAGGCACTTAGTCCTCTAAGGTACAGCTTTAGTGTTCTACACATTTCGATTAGTTGTTTTTTCATTTTTCTTCTGTTCAAAATGTTTTCTAACTCTCTTTTGATTTTTTCTTTGGCCCAGGGATATTTAGAAAGGTGTTACTTAGTTTGCACATGTTTGCAGTGTTTTTTTGGTTAATGATTTCTGATTTAACTCCATTCAGAAAACATACTTTGTATGATGTGAATCCTTTCTAATTTGTTGAAATTTGTTTTATGGCCCAAAATATTGTCTGTCTTTGTGAATGTTTCAAGTACACTTGAAAAGAATGTATATTCTGCTGTCATTGGATGTAGTATTTTATAAGTGTCAATTAGGTCAAGTTGGTTGATAGTGTTGTTCAAGTCTTATATAATCTTACTGATTTTCTGTCTATTTGTCCTATCAATTATTAAGAGAAGGATATTGAACTTTTTCTCATTTTAGTTCTTTCCCTGGCCTTGGGTAGTTTCTTCACATGCATGTGATAATTAGTTCTCTGCAGAGTACTTGAGGGCAACCTCCTTTACATCTCGTGTTCTTTCTCTTTTCGGCTCTCCCCTTTTCAGTACTTTGTCCTGTGAACTTTTAGTTCTGTTTCTTGAACTCGGAGTCTACTGGACTTTGCTTAGGTTCCCTCTCCAGTGCTATAGGCTAGAAGCTCTCAAGACTGTGAGGTAGGGAAATTATAGGGCTCACCTTGTTGGTTTCCTATCTCTTAGGGATCTCTATCTTTTGTTGTCTGATGTCTAGTGTCATGAAAACTGTTGTTTTGTTTATCTGGTATTTTTGGTTGTTTTATTTTGTGTCTTAACCTTAATTGTTTTAGGAGAAATTGTTGCGTGCTAGGTCTTTGATACAGATATGATAGAAATTCAAAGCTGAGTAAGTCATAATATTATCAAAGAGTTGAGAAACAAACAGGAAAATAGATAAGTATAAATAACCATAATATCATATTATAAATAATGTTTAAATTCTAGTATGAACAAAATGATGTGACAAAATTAAGGAGTAATCAATTTTGTCTGAGTTTATGGGAGAAACAATTACATTTAAACTGGATTTTGAAAGATGAGTGAATTTTGCCATGTGGTAAAGGAGTACTTTGGTATATGCTTTTTGTTATGTGATCGCTCACCCAGCCAATTAGATTTCTTCTTTAGGGCCTGCATGAAGTTATGAGGAAACCACTGAATACCTTTATTTCCAACTATTTTATAGAGCTTTTACACATTGATGGTAGGAGTGCAAAATGGAATGCAAATGGTATTACCACTTTGAAGAACCTATTTGTCATTTTCTTATAAAGTGACCATGTAACCCAAAAACCCTACTCTTAGATATTGACTCAAGTAAAATGGAAATGCAGTTAACAGGGAAAAAAAACCCTATTCTGAATGTTTTTATTGCAGATAAAGATATCTGTGATATATTAATATAGTGGACTATTGCTCAGCAATAAAAAAGAATAAATTACTGGTATATTCAACAACATGGATAAATCTTAAATGCATTACACTGAAAGAAGCTAGACTCAAAAGTCTATGCATTTTATGTTTTTATTTGTATGACATTTTGGAATAGGCAGACTGTCGAGGTAAAAATCAGACCTGGGATTTGTTGAGGTTGACTGTAGAGGCATAAAGAGCATTTTTTATGTATGCTTAGGTGTGTAATGAAACTGTTCTTGATTGTGTTGGTGATTACACAACTCTGCAGATGAGTTAATGTAGCAGATTCTTATCCTTAGAAAGAGCTGATTATAAGGTTGACCCTTGGATGGCATACAGGAACTGGAATGATATATAGTTTCTTACACAAATATAAAACTTTCTGTATTTACAGAAAGAGTGGCTCACTGTGCCTAGACTGTAAAAACAATATAGTTTATGCTAAACATCATGTTTTCTTCAGGGAGTCTGGAATTATGGCCCATGGTAGGTAGATGATGCTTTAGTGACCAGTCCCAAATAAAAACCTTAGGAACTGAGTCTCTCATGAGCTTCCCTACACAAACATTTCACACATGTTCTCTCAATTCATTGCTGGGGGAATTAAACACATCCTGAGTGGACTATTGGAAACGTGTGCCTGGTTTACACCAGACTTCACTTCTTGTGTCTTTTCTCTTTGTCGATTTTTCCTTGCATCCTTTTGTTAGATTTTTTATTTTTTAAATTTTTTTTATTTGAGAGAGGAGGAGAGACAGTGAGAGAGCACAGGCGGGGAGGAGAGGGAGAAGCAGGCTTCCTGCAGAGCAAGGAGCCTGATGCGGGGCTCGATCCCAGGACTCTGGGATCATGATCTGAGCCAAAGGTAGACGCTTAACCAACTGAGCCACCCAGGCGCCCCTCCATCTTTTGTTATAAGAAATCATAGTCATGAGGGTGATTATCTACTGAATCCTCTGAGTTCTCCTAGTGAATCACTGAATCTAAAAGTAGTCTTACTGATCCTGACACAACTGCATTTATTTATCAAAAACTCATAAAATTATATTTTAGTTATGCCTCCAAAAAAGCTATCTATAATGTTTTAATTATTTTTAAAAAGAAGAACCAGAAGTTGTTAGGCTTCTTAAAGTATAATCTTTTCATGATTACAAGAAAACTATCTCATAAAATAATTTTGGCATAGAAGTACAGTCATGGCTTTGGCCTCATATAGCTCTGGATTTAAAAATCAGCTCTTTTAATTAGATTTTTTAAAAACCTACACCTCAGTTTTCTCAACTCTTAAATGGCAGTGTTAATTCCTATCTTGCATGTGAAATAATATAGAAAACTTGAGGGGATGTGGGTTGAGTAGGGGTCTTTTGAATTAGAGGTACTCTGAGAGAGCAAATCCTGTAGACTGGTAGTAGGAAATCTAGATTGCATGTGATGAGATGGTGTTGATGTGGAAAAATATTCAAGTGAGAAGTTAATGACGGACTACTATGTTTTTGGCTATGCTGTATTAAGTAATGGAATCATGCATACCATAGTCCATTTTAGATAAGATGCCAAACAATAATTAGGCATTTGTTGAAAAGAGAAAAATCCAGGGTTTATTCTGAGATCAGAACAGCTTTCCTTTGCTTATACTATCCCTATTTATAGTCCATTGTAATAATTGGTTATGATTAAACCTAGAAACACTTATGGTTATAGAAGTCTACAAGTAACCTACCAATTGGTTTCCTTGACATCAGTCTCTTTCAACACTATTGAAGCCCCCATAGTACCCTTGTTAAACTCACTCTCTTTTGATAAACTTAAGACATGACATTCAAGGCCCCTTAGTGCTAGTCCTTAAATCGGCCTTGCCATTCATCCATGTGTCTTTAGCCACAGTAGGCAACTTGCATTCCAGATGAGTTTTTCTTCGTCTTTACTCATGCTCCTCTTTTTTTTTAAATTATTTTTTAAATTATTTATTTATTTTATTTTATTATGTTATGTTATGTTATATCACCATACATCATTAGTTTTTGATGTAGTGTTCCATGATTCATTGTTTACTCATGCTCTTCTTAGTGTCTTCATTGTTCTCCCCATCTTACCTGCTTAGTGAATTCCTATTTATCTTTGAAAACCCATCTGAAATGTAACTTCCTCTATGTACTTTACCAGCCTTTGTCTCTTCTTTTTCTCTGGTAATATTACCTGGTAAATTATTTTCTTGCTAATATGTGTTATCATAGCACTTGATAAATATATGTATATCAAAGCACTTGTTGGTTTGCAACCTTATGAGTTCCCTGGTGACATGTGAAAATGATGCCCATATACAGAGGGAAGGAGAGACCGAATAAAGAGGCAGACTATTCTAGATTTAATAAGCATATTTAAGAAGGAAGGAAACTTACATACAAGGCTTGTCTTGGGCAGGTACTAGATGAATTAGATCTCTGTACCTGCCTGTCAGAGTCTATGTAGAGACATTAAAAGGGTTCAGTCATGTATACATTCCAATGGGTCTCAGTAACATTACTCTTAAAGCTGCATCCTTGAAGTGTCTCCTGAGTAGGACCAGTGGGTAGAACACACGTTCCAAGGATAGGAGAGGGGATAAGGAGCCTCCACTTGCCTTGTTCCAGTTTGTGGATCATGTGGCGGTCACATCCTCCTGATGACCTCCTCCAACAGCACTTATATACTGGTACACATTTTCTGTTTTTTCCCACTACATGAGAAGTACGTAGAGAATGGAAGATTATAATTAATTCATTTTAGTATTCTCAATCCCTGGACCAGTACTTGGCATATACTATGTACAGTATTTGGCAGTGAATGAAGGAAAGAACATTGATAAGAGAATGTGTGGATGTTTCTTCGTACCCACTTTTATTTCTTTCTCTTCTTTTTTCAGTAGGAAAGTGTTGGGTGGAGCTGTCCTAAATTGAACTGTAAACAAAGGAATAAACTGTGTGTTTAGGGATGAAATTAATTATACTAAAAATAATTCTTGTATTTTTATATCATATTTGCCATCTTAACAAATTTTTGTAGGCAGTAATGGAAGTGATACTTTCTGGCATACCTTCTCTCATCAATTTGACTTGCTTTTGCCATCTTATTGTACCCTGATCTTATCGAGATTCCTTTGCCTTCATACTTACGTAGTGCCTTCAAAGTTTTCTCTAGAAATTCAGAGTCAACATCCTAGATCCCTTTTTTTCCTAAAATGACCAATTGCCTCCAATCACAGTTTCCATTAATGGAGTGTGACTTATTTTAGCTAGATTACATTTTGCTAGATAAATTATGTCAAGGTACAGATATGGGCAATTCAATAAATTTAATATTCAAGTTATATTTGCATTTTAAAACAATTTGTTTAATTAAATTGCTAGTGTAGAGATTTTAGAGTACAATATAATCTTTGTTATCAAACAATATTCCCATTTTCTTATCATGCATTGCTTCTTTTTGTGTACTTCTTTCAAACCTTTTTCACCTTTGCAAATAGATTTGTACCATATGGCAGTGGTTCTCAACCTTGTCTACATATTGGAATTTGGGAAGCTTTAAAAAGTCCTGTTGCTTGGATCACACTGACAGATTTAATTGGTCTGAGGCTTGGTGATTTATCTGGATTTTTTCCCTGGGTGATTATTAACAAGTTTGTACTTTGGGTGGCATCAGATTGCTACAACCCTACAGAATAGAGGTGATCTACTGTGATTTTGTGTAGTATATCTTCTCATTACTACATTTCTGCCCAGTAGCATTTTGCATAAATCAAATGGAGGCTTTCACGTATTCACTGTCTTCCTCTGCAGTAGTGATATTACAGTATCAATATGAAGTCTAAGTTTCTTATAAAGTTCAATTTTACAGTCTTTCACATAACAATTTGTGATCTCATGGATTACATTATGCTTGCTATCATGTAAGCCTCTGTGGAAAGAAAAAAAATGAATTTAGATTTTGCTTTCCATTTAATTATCTGTTTTGGGCTTTGAAGTGTGTTTTAGATACTTGCCTTTTTAGTTTTAGATACTTTAAGTGCAGTATCTAAAAACTATGGAAATTCTGCATGATATAATTTGAAAAGGAAAGGGAAGTACTATACTTTTTGATGTAGTTTAATGAATTTAATAACTTCTTAAAGTAATAGGATTTATTGTGAGATACAGTCTAAAGATTTGTAAGAAAATACGATACAGTGCATTAAGATAATTCTAATGTGATTATCTGAAATATAGTATGGATTTACATTTTCCTTTTGTTTTTAAAGTTTCTTTCTGCTTGCTTTTTACATTTATTAAGTATCAAGTTCAATAGATACTGCAAACCTCATTTGGAAATTTAAATTTTCTGATAGATTTTTCACATTTTCAGTCTTTGGAATATTTACCTGTCATGTGTTAAGTATTAAGATAACTTGATAACTGCTAATTGAAAGAGCATGTTTATGTAATAAAGAAATAAGGATTTCAGTAGGCTTTTTGCTCGTAGGACTGTCATTATAATAGGAATGTGTTAAATATCCACTTGAAAGAACAATCTAGAGATAGAAAGGATTTATGTGTTTCATATACCTTTTTAAGAAAGTACTGCTCTTCCAGAATAAGGTCAAGATGGGTCTCCGATCAGTATCAGAAGGAAGGGGGAATCTATTTTCAAACTTTTTTAGAATTCAATTGTTTTTGAGAGCACACTATCTGTGGAGTATCGATCGTCGGGGTCCCGTAGTTAGTCAAAGGCTATCTCCTTTGACTCACCCCTTAGTGTGGTGTCATCCTCCTTCATGTGATAGATTGTTACAATCTCAGGCAGTGTAATTACACACTAGCCAAGTGGGTCATTTATTTCTTTACCTTCACCATTTACCAAAAATCTCCTTTATCTTTGGGAGCCAGATCTTTCTTTTGCAGTAAAAGCAAAATAATGGCACATAAAACATTAGATGTAAGAACTAAGCCCCATAAAAATATTAAGAGAATAACTTTAAAAAAGCAAACTGTTACATCTTGTATTATTAACTCTGTGACAATGTATGTAAAGCACTTAGAAAAGTGACTGGCACATAGTACGCATTCATGTGTTTATTTTATTATCATTATTAATAAGTTAAAATCTATTCAGTATTTTGGGAAAATAAAAAAATAGAAGTACTTTGCTTTTACCCTATACCTTAAAAAAGAGCTTAAAATCATGTTTTACAATATTAATTTTAGTGTTCTGAGGAAGCATACTATGAAGATTTTTTTTTAATGCACATTCCTTGGGAACTTAGTTTTCCTGTATTTTGAGGTATTGGTGTTAACTTTACATGTTAACACAATGTTAAATGCTTCCACATGACAGAAACAAATCATGCTAATAGTAAATATTATAACCTGTAGAGATTATTATTAGAAAAATCTTAAGCTTGCCTATCTGACCTAGAAGGATTTTAGCATAATTATTAGGTATAAAGAAAAAAAATTGTGTTTTCTTTTAAAGTAAGCTTAATGTGTAGTTTGCCTTAAAAAATAAGAACAAGAACTTGTCTCTTTCATAAGTGAAGTCTATCTTCCCATGGATTGCTGGTTATCCTTTCCTGATTTGTACATTATTCCATCCACCTATACAACTCTCTCCTAAACTTGTTTGAGCCTACTTTTTATTAAAAGCCAAGTGTGAGTCGGGATTCTTCCATTGGGTCATGGTATATGACCCATGGTATATTCTTTGAGCTCTTACAACATTGGTAGTTAACACCATTAGTTTGGCTTTTATGGTACATACTTGGCTTTTTATATGTATAACTTACCTCAACTAGATTAGGGGTTCCTTAAGGGCAGTGACTGTTTCTGTTTGTAATACTTTCATAGTACCTTATATGTATGCTCATTATAGAAATAGTTGAAAACAACAATACACAAACAGAAACCAAATAAGCTTTCTCTGATAAATTAGAAGCAGTTCCTGAGCAAGGTCTTGTATGCAGTTCATCATTTCACAACTAGATCAAAATGAAGTTTGGCTGATGCTATTTATTGAAAGTCTAGACCTTTCACATTGGGACCGGAGAAACATGATAGAAGATAAAAAAGCAACACCAAAAAATAACAAAACAGAAGTTGGAGGGGCAATGTATCTTAGCAGCAGTGACAGCTACAGTTAGGATTCCTGGTGTGAAGTTCAAATGACAGATATTTTGAAAGCAAAGAAGTGAAAAATTTGACAAACAAAATAATGCCAGAATCTTATCATTACAAACCCCTCTTCCCGGTATGAAAAGATCCTAAAGGCAGTCTCAGTTTGGGATGAGAGAAGAATACAAACAATTTTGAGGCATGACAGTTGGTGATAAATAGCCCCCCTAAGCAACATCTCAATATAGAACCTTTGGCAAATAGCCCTTGAGGTTCCATGTCACTAAGATTTTTATTGAATACTACTTGATATTTTGAAGTCATATGAAAACCTAATCATTAGAAAAAAAATTAATCCTAAAGGATAATTATTTTTCATTAACATAGCTGGCTGTTTCTATCCTGAGTGCAGTAAAGGTAAGTGATGCTCTTGGCAGTGAAAAATGGAAGCAGCATTCTGGCCATTTCTAGTATGTTTGTATATCTTGACAGTAAACTTTTGGTTTGACATATGACAGTTTTTGAGTCAAGACTCATGGAGTGTTAAGAAGGCATACGTTGCTATAGAAAATACATAAATATACAAGTCCTTTGAAGGGCAATTTAGCAGTGTCTACCAAGATTACATGTACATTTAATCCCTGACCTAGCAGCCCCAATTTTAGAAACCTCTCTTAAAGATTCAGTAGCAAAAATGATGTTTGCACGAAGGCTAGTCGTCACAGCGCTATTTGTAATAGCAAAAGACTATAAATGACCAAAATGCCATCAAATGTAGGAAACAGATTAAATAAACCGTTGTACATCTTCACAATGAAGAATATTGGTTAAACTGTTTTAGAAATGGTCACCAGGATAAATGAACAAAGCAAGGTAGAGAAGAGTATGTATATTATGATACCATATATTTGAGGAGGGGGCTGCAAATACAACTATAAATATATTTGCCTATAAAAACTAATAAATATATTTGCTTAAAAAACTAATAAAAGTAACTTTTTTTTAAAAAGATTTTATTTATTTATTTGACAGAGAGACAGCGAGAAAGGGAACACAAGTGGGGATGGGGGGTGGGAGAGTGAGAACCAGGCTTCCTGCAGAGCAGGGAGCCCAATGCAGGGCTCCATCCCAGGATCCTGGGATCATGACCTGAGCCAAAGGCAGACGCTTAACGACTGAGCCACCCAGCCGCCCCTAATAAAAGTAACTTTAAGGGGATAGAGGAGACAAGGAAAGACAGGAATTGAAAATAGATTTCTGAATAGACCTTGTTTTATATATTGGACTTTTAATTCATAATTATAAAAAAATGTTTAATTAATGGCCAATTTGGAAGCCAAATGTAATAAGGCATTTGGGTATCATATACTACATAAAGATTATTTCAAGTGACTTTAAAACACAATAATTTGAAGATTTCTATTGGGGACTTCTCCCTGTCCTCATTTTCTCCCTCCCCCCCACCAACACACATATGCTAAGGACAAAAAGAAAGCTATAAAGAAATATGAAACTGTTTTTGGTAATCATATTGTTACTAGTATTATGGAATTGTTGTTTTGATGTAAATTCTAAAAATTTTCTCAGAAGTGGCAGTCTTTTATTCGTTTCCTTATTTCTCACTTATTGAATGAGTTTCTGATATGTGCTGAAATATAATTATGACCACACAATTCAAAGCAAATAAGTAATTATCTTAATGCCATTGGGAACTAAGATTTTTTTCAGAGCAAGAGAAAAGAGGAACATATATAAAAATTGAGGAGGTTAAGTAAAAACCCTGTTACCCCAGATTTGAATTGAAATATTTGTGTAAACTCATATGTTCTTCATTAAAAAGTATGTTTTCCAGTTCTGCCTCCTGGATGGCTTGGAAACAACAATGTGATGGCAGTATGCATTTTTGAATGTTCAATAAAATGAATTGAGGCTCCTCATTGAGGAGAAATGCTGAATTCCTGGACTGCCAAGATCAGTTGGCATCAGTCTGTTCATAGGAGAAGGCCAGGGAGCTATCAAAGGTTCTTGGTGTCAAGTAAAAAAGTTTTCAGGAGCTCAAATGAAGAGAATTTCATTGGCCAAAAATAGGACAATCTGATAATGTAAAAGAAAAATAACTGTATTAAGTTGAAACACAGAAAATCATGTTTAAATCTATTAGTTCATAATGATAGTCATAAAAAATCTTTGTAGGTTACCTTCAGAGGATTTTAGGGAACCAGTCTGTAATTCTCAAAACTGATTATTATAGGAAAGAAATCAGATATTTGTCCCATTTTCCTGTATAAGCCCTACCTCAGAGTAACTACACTGATGAGAAAGTTCTTTTTAATTGGAGAGCTGCAGGTAATAAATGCAGAATTAATCATAGAATAGCAAAAAATGAGATCTGGGCAATGATCATCAATG
The DNA here is from genome assembly GCF_002201575.2 of Neomonachus schauinslandi. Classification (NCBI taxonomy): domain Eukaryota; kingdom Metazoa; phylum Chordata; class Mammalia; order Carnivora; family Phocidae; genus Neomonachus; species Neomonachus schauinslandi. The sequence continues at coordinate 76,436,272 of NC_058404.1, forward strand.
GCTACTAAAACCATTATGTAAAAAGTTATGTGGAATTTTCTAATGAATGGACACCAGAATTCATAGGTCAATAATAACATGACAAAAAGAGACAAGCAGACATTATGTGTCCAACTCCCATTTCATCAAATCTTGATATCTGTGCAATCTAGTATGTTAACCACTAGTCACATGTAGCTTTTAAGCATTTGAAATGTGATTAGTCTGAAGTGAGGGGTGCCAAGTGTAAAATGCACGCTGAATTTGGAATCAAATCCAAATGAGGAAAGGGTAAAAAAAGAATGTAAATTATGTAATATTTTATATTGATAACATGTTAAAATGATAATATTTTGGATTTATTGACTTAAATATATTACATGAATTTTATTTGTTTTTTTCCCCCCTTTTTTAAATGTAGCTACTAGAAATGAGGCTTGCATTATATTTCCGTTGGACTTTGCTGTTGTAGATCTAACAACCAGTTTATAGGAAGCTCAGGGAATCATGGTACAAGGGTGAGTCAATGAAATCCAAAATGTGGAAAAAATCTATAGTACACACAACTCAGTTTCTTCAAGAATAGGTGACCAAAACAATTAAAAGGAGAATTAAGAAATATCTCAACAAGCACAATATATGGACCTTATGGACCTTATTTAAGGATCCTTTTTTTTTTTATTATGTTCAGTCAGCATATAATACATCATTGGTTTTTGATGTAGTGTTCAACAATTCATTAATTGCATATAACACCCAGTGCTCATCACCACACGTGCCCTCCTTAATACCCATCACCCAGCTGCCACATCCTCCCACCCCCTTGTTTCTGTAACCCTCAGTTTCCCGGAGTTCAGAGTCTCTCGTGGTTTGTTTCCCTCTCTGATTTCTTCAAGTTCAGTTTTCCCTCCCTTCCCCTGTGGTCCTCCGTGCTATTCCTTGTGTTCCACATATGAGTGAAACCATGTGATAATTGTCTTTCTCTGCTTAACTTATTTCACTTAGCATAATCCCCTCCAGTTCATCCATGTCGATACAAATAGTGGGTATTCTTCCTTTCTGATGGCTGAGTAATATTCCATTGTATATATGTACCACATCTTTATCCATTCATCTGTTGAAGGACATCTCGGCTCCTCTCACAGTTTGGCTATTGTGGACAGTGCTGCAATGAACCTAATTTTTAAAAATCAACTGTAAATAAATAAAGATAGGGAAATAGAATATTGGTTGGATATTTGATTTATTAAGAGATTCTCCCCTAACCCTCTTACACTGTTGGTAGGAGTGCAGACTGGTGCAGCAACTCTGGAAGACAGTATGCAGGTTCCTCAAAAAGTTAAAAATAGTACTACCCAACGATTCAACAATTATACTACTAGGTATTTACCCAAAGGATACAAAAATACAGATTTAGAGGAGTATATGCACCCCCATGTTTATAGCAGCATAATCAACAATAGCCAAACTACAGAAAGAGCCCAAATGTCCATCAACTAATGAATGGATAAAGAAGATGTGGCATTGGTATACAATGGAATATCACTCAGCCATCAAAATAATGAAATCTTGCCATTTGTAATGACATGGATGAAGCTAGGGTGTATTATGCTAAGCGAAGTAAGTCACTTAAAGACGAGTATCATATGATTTCCCTCATATGTGGAATTTAAGAAACAAAACAGATGAACATGTGGGAAGGGGAAAAAAATAGAAGAGAGAGGGAAGCAAACCATAAGAGACTCTTAATGATAGAGAACAAACTGAGGGTTGATGGAGGGAGGTGGGTTGGGAAAGGGCTAAATGGGTGATGGGTATTAAGGAGGGCACTTGTTATGATGAACACTGGGTGTTAGGTGTAAGTGATGAATCACTAAGTTCTACTCCTGAAAGCAATATGACACTATATGTTAACTAATTAGAATTTAAATAAAAATTTGAAAAAAGAAAAGATTCTCCCCAATTTATAGAGATGTGAAAATGATAGTGGGCTGTGGTATGGGGAGTCCTCAATTAACAGAGCCATCATTGGAGCTGCTCTATGGTATATCATTTGTATATGTGGGCTTATTGTTCTTTAGACCATAGTATTTTGCTTACTGAAGAATATGATGTCTCAGGAAATTGCAATCTGTAGTAACATCCTTTTTGTTCATGTATTCATTCACTTACTCCTTTCACAAATGTTTATTGACTTCTTTTTTTATTGAAATATGATGACAGCATTAAGTTTTAGGAGCACAGTATAAAAATTTGGTATTTGTATTGATTGCAAAAAGTGATCGCCACAATAAGTCTAGTTAATATCTGTCACCATACATAGTTACTTTTATTGACTTCTTGATTTGTGATGGGTACTATGATGTCAGAAACAACACAAACTTGTCTAGGCCATCATGGAGATATTAGATATAAAATAAATAATTACATAAATTGTCTTAGAAATCTGTACTGTGGGATTTACTACAAAACCAATCAGTGAATGAAAGATGTGATAACGTGAAGTTCTAGGACCTGAAAGCGAATAGTGTAAGTGAATTACTAAATATGTATTTTCATTCCCCCAAAGTAATTTCTTCAATAAATACTTAAGTACCTACCTATCCAGATACTGTAATGGTGTTGGGAATTTAGTGTTTAACAGAATTGTCCCCTCTCTATTCATGTGGAATCTATGAGATATTCTAGTACTGTAGCTCTGTGAATTTGTAGCAGGAGCGCACACTGGCTTTACACCACATGGTGTTATCCATTTCGTAAAATAGTCACTGTATCACCTAGAATTTGGTATTTTATTATTTATTGAGCCCATAGTAAAGTACATACTAAACATGTGCTTTACAGTATAATAATTAGCATATAATTTTCAACGTTTGAATGAACTTTTGCCATAAAATTTAAGAGGATTTTAATTGCAAGTAATAAGGATTGCTTGTTAAGAGGCTGAGGATAATTAGGATACTATTTGCATTCTCTCCCCACAAATAATCCTTTAGTGTTCTGAGCTTCACTTAATTCATAACTTTATCTCATGAGGATTAGTTAATCCCATTTAGTCACAGTAATAATAGACATGTTGTTTTCTCCTCTTTAGCTCTCTCCCAGAGTTCTAATGATTCTTTTGAAAGATTACAACATTGATTAGTTTTATTTATTGTAAGTAGAGGTAGAGTGTTTTTCTTGGTCTTTTACTCTAATGAAGTAAAACACGTTTAGTGGCACTGACATTTATAGCAGTTAATTTTACTTTTGCTAATGTAAATTTTATTTTTCTACAGTATCTTAACATAAATTTCATTTCAAATATTAACAAGTTACCATCTAACCAGAAACTTTTGCAGAGAAGTCCTCGCATGAGTGAGTTTGTACAATGTATGCATTTTATCTTTTTGCTGACTCTATAGATGTCTTTTAAAATAAGATAGTTAACAATGCTGCTCAGTTTCTAGTTTGAAATTCCTTACTGTAATTAGTATTTTTCACTTAATATATACTTCATTCATTGTTTTCTGGAAACAAATATTACCTTAAATAACAATTTGTAATATTTTGAAGACCCTACCGCCCCCAAGTCCGTGTGGAGATATTAGGAAAAGATAGAATCTTTTTTTCAGTTATTATATGGCCTATTATATTTGTTGTATGTCCACTAATCAATAAAACAAAAATGTGGCAGGCAAAAAAATTGGCAAGCAAATGGTTGTTAAAACCTTGGAACTGAATGAGATCACCAGTGATTCTTGGTAAATAGAGAAGTGTTTCAAAAACTGAGTCCTAGGGCATTACAACATTCAGACTTCAGGGAAATGAGGATGATCCAGCAAAGGAAACTGTTTGTGGAGAAATGTCCAATGAGATAGGAGATTATGCTGTCTTGCAGTCTAATGAAAAAGTGTTAGAAGAAGAAGAAAATGATCAACAATGTCATATGCCAATTAAAAAAAAAAGCACCAGCTATATATTTACCCAAGGCATAAGCAAAAGAATGAGTGAAACAGAATGGAGGACAGAGTCTTACAGCAACAGAAACATTTCTCCTTTAATCCATTAATCAGTAAACTCAGTGGATTTTAGTAGTAGTGATCCAGCTCATGTTTTTCTATCATACACATAATGACAGTTCTAAAAACCTTGGCAGATGCCTCGCAGAACGTGTCAATATACATGCATGAACAGTTGTTAGAAATGTTCATGTGCTTTGACTTAGTAATTCCATTTCTGGGACTCAATACTGAAAAATTAATCTAAAATAGGAATGTGTTTTCTGACCAAAGACATCGTTCCAGATTATCACTCAAAGTACTTTTCTTTACGCTTTGCACTGAACTTCAAAATTCCTTAAAAATGTGATGCTGAATCATATCCTTGGCATCACACTCTTAGCCTAATTAAGACTTAATTTTCATTATTTTCAATGACATCTTTCTATTCTACATATTTCAATATATCTATAACTGTGATTTATCATACTGCATTATATTTATTATTAACATGTCTTTCTCTTCTACTGGCAAATATCCTTCTTAGGGGCACAGTTCTGTGCATAGGTTCAGTAAATGTTTATTGGATTCAATTGTCAAATGAGTAATAAAAAGTGTTAGTACCACCCTGAACTCAGAGAGTGGGATAGAAGATCCAGGGAAAGAGTTTCCTAGACCTAAGGCTTAAGAGAGTCTTTGAGCAATAAAAAGTGCAAGACTTCAGAGAAGACAGGGAACCAGGGAAGTAAAATTGATATGAGTGGATTTTTTTAATTTTATTTTTTCAAATTTTATTTTATTATGTTAATCACCATACATTACATCATTAGTTTTTGATGTAGTGTTCCATGATTCATTGTTTGCGTATAACACCCAGTGCTCCATTCAATACGTGTACTACTTGTAAATTATGTACCATAAATTAAAGATGACCAAAGAGGAGGACTGAATTCAGTGTGAAAATTTAACATCCCCCTTCACTTTTGCTCCATGCCCATCAACCTCACCTGCACTGAATAGTTTCTAAGGAAAACAACAAAAAGCAAAGGAAAAAAAAACCCAGGTACTAGATGTTGGAATACAAGACATGGAATCTACTCTCAAGGATATCGGTCTTCTTATTGGGAAGACAAATAATTGTAATTCAGTGTTCTAAAAATAGTAGGTATTTCCTTTTTCTGGAACATAGGCTATGTAGAGGAGGTAATAGAAAACAAAGCTACCAGAGGAATACCAGAATATATGGGCTAGGAAAAATAAGTGGGCAGTGAAGACAACTGAGGAGTAGCTGAGAAAGTAGGAAAGAGTTATGTGGCAGAAGCCAAAAGAAGACAACTTAAGAAGAAAGGGATTACCTCAACAAATGTCATAAACAAAAAACTGTATTATAATGCTTTCGACAATGAAGAGATCACAGGACTCCTGGCAGAGCAGTTTTTTTTTTAACACATTGCAATACACTGAGAAATGAAAAGGATGAGGAAATAGAAAGTTCAAAACTGAGAAATCTGACTGTGAAGGAGAGAGAGAGGAAAAAAAAAAAAGACTATGCAGAAGTCTTTCTCAAAGGGACACTTAGTGGTGTTGGTGGGGAAAAGAATTCCTTGTACTGAAAACTGTCCTGAGGATACTCAGGTCCCTGGATTCCAATAATAAATGTTCCTAAGCTTTCCAGTCATTGTAAAAACCAACTCTCCACCATTTCTAAATGGCCCCTGGGAGGATAGGGTACTGTCTCTGATTGAGAACACTTCAATGCCAACTCATGCTAAAAAAAAAAAGAGTTTCTTTCCCATGAGACCATTTTTATAGGTTTAAGTAAGAAGCTTGTTAACATTCTGAAATATGTTGGAAATATACAGTAAGTGGGGAGTAGTCAAGGGGGGCTGTACCAGAGGGCCTCTATTGATGGGGCCTCTAAGATGACTACCTGCTAAGAGAACCTATCACACTATGGTTTCAAGTAAGGCTCTCTGCTTTCTTCACATTATCAAATTTGTGAGATCTTTTCTCATTACCTCTATTTACTAACCACTCTTCATTCCCTAAATGTATAATCTGGCCTCCACTATCCATATGCTAACAATATGCTTGCCAATTTTACATCTCTAGCTCATATACCTTCCCTTAGCTCCATACTTGTTTGATAGGTATCTCAAACTTAGCATGTCAAAACTGAACCTCCTCAATCTGTTTTATTCACAGTCTTTCCCAATCTCATTTAATGGCAGTAACTGTTAATAATCGTCTCATCATTCCAGTTGCTCAGGCTAAATCCTGAAGTTATCTTTGTCTCCATTCTTTTCTCTCACACCCCACAGTATCAGGTAATTTTATTGGCTCTTTAATTAAAATATGCCCAGAATGTGAACATCTCACATCATCTGCTTTACCTGATCAAGAGCATAGTAGTTGGTTTCTTATATTAGGAGTGGCATACTTTTTCTATAAAGGATCAGATAGTAATCATTTTAGGCTTTTAAGTCAAAAGGCAAATTGAGGATATTACATAGTTATTTATATAACAAGAGAAAAAACAAGGTTCTTTATATTTTTAATAATTATTAGGTATCTGTAAAAGGGTTTCCTAATGAGAAGAATAAATTTTTTGGAGAGTTACAGAAACACTTCACATAATTGGGGTTCAGAATTAGTGCTCTCTATCCTGAAAATCAATTGCACATAAGAGACACTCAGTAGGTATTTGTAGAGTGAATAAATGAACACTCTAATAGTCTGTGCTTTCCTAAAATGGAGTGGATATTCAGGACAGGTCGATTTTTTTCTTCATTTAAGTGTCTCAGCCTAGAATGGACCAATTGTAGGTTAAGGTTGTTATTTGAAAATTTTTTATGTTAGATGGAAGGGATGATGGCTTGATTATAGGACCTTTAAATTTTTCTTCAAGAGATTCATGAACAAAATTATTCTGTGGGCCAAATGATAAGATCAGTTTGTGTAGCAATTACCAGTATATTAATTTGAAAAATACCATGTTAAGGATATCTTAGATCCACTTTGAAACAACTACACAAACGTAGTATTACATTTTTCTGTTTTCACTGCTTTAGAATCTGAAAATCTTTTCTTTGTAGACTGCCTCTTCTGCTGTCCCCTTCTGTGTCATTATTTGTAATTTAATATACAATTAACTTCTGCTTTGTAACTCTAATAACTTTGACTTAGGTGAGCCTTTACTTGAAGTGATTTGACCACAAAAGATTAATTTTGATGAAATTTTGATGTTTCCTATCATTGAATTTAACTGAAATAATATTTTTTCTGAATGTTATTATATGTAGTTTCACATTTTACTCTAGAGAACTGATATTCACTGAGATTTTTGCCTTGTATATACTGCCATGTTTCAAATAACCCTACACCTAGTTATATTTTTTAATTTGGGATTTATTTTGAAAAAGTCACAGTAGTTTACCATCAATATATTTCTGTATATTCCCCAAGTTATTTTGTATGTTGCATCAGTTTCACATGTTACTGTTTAACTTAGAAAATGGAATATATAAATTTCAAAATATAATGTTAATTTGTGGGAAGGCAGATAACCACTGTCTTTTCCTTTGTATGGGGAGGAAAATGTTTTCCTGTACCCTCTTAGGGTCCTGGGCTGGGTCTGAAAAGTAGACAATGACAAATTAACAGGAGAAAAACATATATATTTATTGAATATAAGTTTTATGTGACATGGAGCCTTCTAAGGAAATGAAGTCTCAAACAGACCTATATGCTAGACTTTTATGCTAGGTTTGATAAAGAGTGAATAGTCGTGGAGGAATATGATAGGTTAAGGAATATGAGGTAATTGTAATAAACTGGGGGAAACTTAGCAAGGTCTGTTTGTTAGGATTCTTCTTGGCATCCCTTTTTCTTCAGAGAAAAGGATGCTCCTTTCCTCTGGTTATAAAGAGGGCATCTCTTGCATGAGGGTTTTTTAGCCTATTTCAATGAAGAGTGGGGGGTGAGGGGTGGTTCAAGTGACTTTTCTGCTTCTGCTGTTTTCTCAAATTCCTTCAGCTTAAATATTGAATATGCCAAGGTATCTTATTTTGGGGGTAGTGTGACCTGAACTTCCATCATTTTATTAGAAGAAGAACAGCTACTTTTAAAAGTTACCTTTTTTCCCCTTATTTGATGGCCCAATATTTATACTTACTTTCCCAAACCTCCCCCAATTCTCTAGCTTTTTTCTGTATGAGAAGTACTGTGCAGGGGCGCCTGGGTGGCTCAGTTGGTTAAGCGACTGCCTTCGGCTCAGGTCATGATCCTGGAGTCTTGGGATCGAGAGTCCCACATCGGGCTTCCTGCTCAGCAGGGAGTCTGCTTCTCCCTCTGACCCTCCCCCCTCTCATATTCTCTCTCTCTGTCTCATTCTCTCTCTCAAATAAGTAAAATCTTTAAAAAAAAAAAAAAGTACTGTGCAGAAATAGTGCAACAGAACCAAACTTAAAATGCAAACAGAATTTACATATAAGTACGTATCTTGTGCTATGAAATTGTTGGTGCCTGTTGGTGCCAAAGTGAGATTTTTAAAAAAAAATCTTTTTAAAAAAAGATTTATTAGAGAAAGAGAGAGACAGAGAAGGAGGGGCAGAGGGAGAGAGATAGAGAGTCTTAAGTGGACTCTGCACTGAGGGGAGCTCAACATGGGGCTCAATCTCAGGACCCTGAGATCAAGATCTGAGCTGAAACCAAGAATTAGTCACTCAACCACCTGTGCCACCCAGACACCGCCCCCCCCCGGAGTGAGATTTTATTTTCACAGCATATTAACCAAAATGTCGGAAGCAATTTTAATTAAAAAAATATTTAGAGTATTAATATTATTTGCATTAGTATAATATAGTGCTATGAATTAAATTTGATCCAATGGTTTGAAATATGACAGTGTCAGGAGAATTTTTTTAAATGAATTAAATTTATAAAGCAAATACCGTCTAGTGTATAAGTAGATAAACACTGATCTTAACCTTTATTCATAAAAGGTAGTAAGAGCCAAATGCCTCACTTAAACTCTGTACTTTCAAAATGGTTTACCTCATCTGATAAATTATGCATTCCTGCATTTTGAGCTCATAACCTTTTAGAATTTACTTAAATTGACTCTATAATATTTGCCACATTGGAGCATAATGACTGTAATTAATTTCTGTATGCCTAAACTTAATTTTCTTCATTGTGCACATAAAGAAGAACATATAAAGGTATGGATTGACGTGAGGTGATGTTTAGTAACATTTAAACTTGAACACTGAAGGACTAGATTTTTTTTTTAAAGATTTTATTTATTTATTTGAGAGAGAGAGAATGAGAGAGAGCACATGAGAGGGGGGAGGGTCAGAGGGAGAAGCAGACTCCCTGCTGAGCAGGGAGCCCGATGCGGGACTCGATCCAGGGACTCCAGGATCATGACCTGAGCCGAAGGCAGTCGCTTAACCAACTGAGCCACCCAGGCGCCCAGGACTAGATTTTTTTTTAAGGATTTATTTATTTATCTGAGAGAGAGAGAGAGAGAGGGAGAGTGAATGCCAGCAGGGAAGAAGCAGAGGGAGAGGGAAAGAATCCCAAACAGACTCCCTGCTAAGTTCTGATCCTGACTCAGGGCTTGATGTTATGACCCCGATGAAATCATGACCTGAGCTGAAACCAAGAGCCAGATGCTCAACAGACTTAGTCACCCAGGCACCCCTGGACTAGACTTCTTTTTAATTTTTTTGCTACAAAAGAAAAAAAATAGGCAAATGCAAACGTGCTTGCAAATTTATTTTCCTGTTTTAAATGTAGATAAGGTGTGAGATTCTGTTTAAACAGTAGGTGAGTGCCAAGTCTAGCTGCATATTCCTGTCAAAACAAAATTTTTGTGGAACAAATTTGAATTGTGTCATTATGAATATTTACATATTTGTGGCCTATGTCTAGAATTTTAGGAAAGAAATTTTAGAATTTGAGAAGAATAGAAATTGAATATCCATTAAATCAAAATTGATTAATAAGCAATGATAAAAGTTTCTCATATTTTAAAGAAGATTTTATTAAAATAGAGAGCATGAGCAGGGGTGGGGGTGCAGAAGCAGACTCCCCACTAAGCAGGGAGGCCCATGCGGTGCTCCATTCCAAGACCCTGGCATCATGACCTGAGCGTAAGGCAGATGCTTCACCAACTGAGCCATCCAGGTGCCCCAAAAGTTACTCATTTTTGAGGAGAAAAATGTATTACTGCATTTGAGAATATTTAGTTTAATGGGAAATTCATACGTATAATTACAATACAATAGAATATGTATGGCAAAAGATCTGAAGGTATGCTTTCAGACTTCCGTGAAACAGGATGTGGATTTGGGGATGGACAGGAGTTTTAGGATTTTACACAGTATGTAAAGTCCAGACAGACAAAGGATGGGGTGGGAATGATGATGGGAAGTCATGTCAGAATAGGGAACAGTTTGGAGCGCCTGGGTAGCTCAGTCGTTAGGCATCTGCCTTCAGCTCGGGTCATGATCCCAGGGTCCTGGGGTCAAGCCCTGCACAGGGAGCCTGCTTCTCCCTCTCCCACTCCCCCTGCTTGTATTCCCTCTCTTGCTGCCTCTCTCTGTGTCAAATAAATAAATAAAATCTTTAAAAAACAACAACAAGAAAAATTTCACAAATGAAGTCAACATTTACATTGTATAGCAGTGGGAATTTAGAATAAATAAAACTCAAAGATATGCCAAATTTTTCCACTTTAACTTTAATGCTCAACTTCTTCCAAATCTTTTCAAGAGATAGTAATAAGCAGCAAAGCTATAATTTAATTTTTCTTTTCTTTCATATTGGCCCTCTGGCTAAGGCACTAACAAAACCATGAAAAAAACACAAGTAATGTAGGTTAAGAATAATATTCATAAGTCACAAATTAGGTGTATGATCAATCCCTAATATAAAGAGCTGGTAATTTCATTTTTCCCTGGTTATCAAAGAAAATTGATTGGTGGATATCTTAACATGTATAAATGTATAAATTATCATACACCCTTTGACACACAAAAATTAAATAAAATCTTTAAAAAAAAAGAAAAAGAAAAAAAAAAAGAATAGGGAACAGGTTATGCAAGAAAGTGCCATGAAGGAATATTGAAATTTTGAGAAAGCACAGAGGGAAAGCATGGATTGGACTCAGGATATGTGGTAGGGAGTAGATAAATCTAGCAACAGACAGAAGCGGATTTTAAGCAGTCCTAAATAATATGGTGGAAAATGTGGACTTTTTCTGAAGGAGAGTAAGAATTTAGAGAAATATTTTGATACTGTTTTTATCTTGGATAACAGTGTTTTTATAGTAAAAGCAGTAACATTTTTGACAACATGAAAATTGCATTGGAGGGAAGGCTCAAGTGATGGAGACTAGGTAAGAGGTTGTTGAAAGAGATTAGAACAGACAATAGAGTATTCACTATGGCAATACTGGTGGGTGTGTTTAGAAGGGGACAGATTTAGGAGGTAGCATAATATAGTGTAGTTGTTCTTAGCCCTCTCAAATTTAGCACCTTCTTTGTATAACAAATATTTTGTAATTGTCCCTTATCTATCAATTTTATTTTTGAATCATAAATAGACCTTTTCTAGATAATGTTAATTAATCAATAGATGCCCTAAACTCTACACAAAGAGAAATAAAATGAAAATGATTCTTAAGAAACAATTTTTTTTTAAGTAATTTCTACACCCATTGTGGGCCTCGAACTCACAACCCCAAGATAAAAAGCTGCATGCTCTGCCAACTGTGCCATCCAGGCACCCCTAAAATGAAAATGATTTAAAATAAGTAACATTTATTTCAGTATTCAGTAAGTACTCCCAACATGACAGTGCTAAAGACATAATGAAATAGTTGGGTGCTTGCATTTATATATAGAATTGCTGCAAATGTGACAGCTACAAATCAGATTGGTTGGAGGTATAACATATAGTCTAATTGGATACCATGAAGGGCATGACTGGATAAGATGTGATTTTCCTAAATGGTGAATAACTGTTGGTATAGAACTGAACAAAAAACAAAAGTTCATTTTTTACCTTAATTTAAACAGTAATTGCATTCTTGGGGGAAAAAAAAAACAAAAATATTCGGGGTACAGGCTTAGATAATCATTTAGTTATCTACTTTCACCAATAGCCAGTAGAACATTCTAAAGTCATATAGAACCCAAGACCATTATTATTATAAGACTGTTCAACTTCTGGGGCGCCTGGGTGGCTCAGTTGGTTAAGCAACTGCCTTCGGCTCAGGTCATGATCCTGGAGTCCCAGGATCGAGTCCCGCATCGGGCTCCCTGCTCGGCAGGGAGTCTGCTTCTCCCTCTGACCCTCCACCCTCTCATGCTCTCTCTCTATCATTCTCTCTCTCTCAATAAATAAATAAAAATCTTTAAAAAAAAAAAAGACTGTTCAACTTCTGATAGGATGTTTAGAATCATTTTCTATTCATTCTTCTGCCCAGTAAATCATAAGAGCACTTGTTAGTCATTGTGATAATCAAAACTTTCATCACAAATTTCCATAATTCTCTAGAGAATAGTGCTGCACTCATTGAGAACCACTGATATGGTGGAAAGAGCATTATTTTTAGTTTTAGAGACACCTGAGTTCAGAAGTCATTCTCATTTTTTTTTTGCATGTATAATCTCTAGATAAGGTAATATATAGACCTCAGTTTTGTCATCTTGACAATAGAGTTTTATTGCTTAAAGTTAATGAGATCAAGAAGAAACCAAAGAGGGAGACGAACCATAAGAGACTCTTAATCTCAGGAAACAAGCTGAGGGTTGCTGGAGTTGGAGGGGGGTGGGAGGGATGGAGTGGCTGGGTGATAGACATTGGGGAGGGTATGTGCTATGGTGAGCACTGTGTACTGTGTAAGATTGATGAATCACAGACCTGTACCCCTGAAACAAATAATACATTATATGTTAATAATAAATAAAAAATTAAAAATAAAATAATGAGGTTCCTCATAAACATAGATGCAAAATTTAAAAAAATATATTGGCAAAATATTTCAATAACAAAAATCATTACATACTATTATTACAAAGTAGAATTTATCTAAAGAATGAAAGGTTACTTTAACATTCAAAATCAGTTAATGTGGGATGCCTGGGTGGCTCAGTCGGTTAAGCGTCTGCCTTCAACTCAGGTCATGATCCCAGGGTCCTGGGATCGAGTCCCACATCAGGCTCCTTGCTCAGTGGGGAGTCTGCTTCTCCCCTGCCTGCCGCTCTCCCTGCTTGAGCGTGCTTGCTCGCTCTCTCTCTGACAAATAAATAAATAAAATCTTTAAAAAAAACTAAAAAAAATCAGTTAATGTATTATTATTAATATTAATATACCATATTAATAAAAGAATGGGCAAAACTACATGATCAATGCATTAGATACAGAAAAACATTTGATAAAATCTATACATAATAGAAAAATCCATCAAGGAATTAGGAATAGAAGAGACCTTTTTCAAATCGATAAAAGACAACTATAAAAACTTACAGCTGGCAGCGTACTTAATGGTGAAAATGAATGCTTTCCCTCTAAGACTGAGAAAAAGACAAGGGTGTTCTCTCCCACCACTTTTATTCAACCTTGTTTTGAAGGTTCTATGTATTGCAGAAAAGCAGGACAAAGAATTCATTGGCATAAAGATTACAGAGGAAGAAAAAAGTCTTTATTTGGAAACAACATGGTATTACAGGTAGAAAATCCAAGGATTCTACAAAAAATATTACTAGAACTAAAAAAGCAAGTTCAGTAAGGTGAGGGAATGTAGGATAATATACAGACGTTAGTTGTGTCTCCATATACTAACAATGAGCAATCCAAAATGAGATTATGAAACAACATTATTCACTGTAGCAACAAAAAGAATAAAATATTTTGGAATACTGAGGGTTGCTGGAGTGGAGGGGGGTGGGACAGATGGGGTGGCTTGGGTGATGGACATTGGGGAGGGTATGTGCTATGGTGAGTGCTGTGAATTGTGTAAGACTGATGAATCACAGACCTGTACCCCTGAAACAAATAATACATTATATGTTAATAAAAAAATATTTTGGAATAAGATACTAAAAGGTATAATACCAGTACACCAAAAACCATAAAACATTGCTGAGAGAAATTGGTAGCAACTAAGTTCTAAATAAATGGAATATATTATATATATAGTGTTAGGGTGCTAATACTCCCCAAAATGATATATAGATTCAGTGTAATCTCTATGGAAGTTTGAACAATTTTCTTTCATAGAAATTAACAGGTTGATCCTAAAAGACTTATAGAAATCAAAGGGCTAGAATAGTTGTATTAGTTGTATATTGCTGGGTAACAAATTATCCCAAAGTTTAGCAGCTTAAAACAATACATAGTTTTTATTTCATAGTTCAGTTGATTAAGAATTTAGGTATTGTTGGGGCGCCTGGGTGGCTCAGTCATTTGAGCATCCAACTCTTGATTTTGGCTCAGGTCATGATCTCAAGATCATGAGATTGAGTCCCGCATCGGGCTCCACACTGGGCATGGTGTCTGCTTGAGAGTCTCTCTCCCTCTCTCTCTGCCTCTGTGCCCTCCCCCAATAAATAAATAAATCTTAAAAAAAAAAAAAAAGAATTCAGATATTGTTTAGCTGGGTCCTCTTGTCTATCATTAAAGATGAGACAGCATGTCACCAGGCAGGGATCTCATTTGAAGGCTAACCTTATTATGGATCAACTTCTAAGTTCACTTACATAGTAGTTATGAGAATTCAGTGTTTTAAGAGCTTTTGGAATCAAGGCCTCAATTCTTTGCTTTGGGGCCTTTCCAGCATGGCAGTTTACTTGCTACATCTAAAGCCAGCAAGAGAGTCAGGTAGCAAAATGGAAGTCACAATCTCATAACCCAGTCATGAATTTTATATCACCTCAATGTTACCATATTCCATTCGTTAGAAGCCAGTTACTCAGGGAGGATTATACAAGGCCATAGGTGTGCAGCAGTGGGCATCACTGGGGGGGCCTCTTAGAGGCTGTCTGCTACAGTAGCTGATACAATTGTGGAAAAGAACAACAAAACTGGAGGACTTAACACCATCTACTTTCAAAACTTAATATAAAGATACCATAATTAAGAAAGCCTGGTATTGGAAAAGAACAGAGAATCCAGAAAGAGACCTTCATTTTTACACTGAACTGATTTTCAAGAAAGATGCCAATGTGATACAATGTCGGGAGAATTTGACTTTCTTTATTCCTAATGGCAGAGATCTATATGTTCCCTAAAATTATTTATAAAATAATTATGAGAGTAATACATTTTACTAAAGGAAATATAAGTACATTTAAGATAGAAAGAACAACAAAAGATTACCTCTACTTATACCATTATGAGTCACTATTGATATTTTAGTCTAGTTGATTCCAGACTTATCCTTGGCATTTTTTTTAAATTGTAAAATGAACGTAAAATTTATCATCTTAACTGTTTTTAAATGTGTAACTCAATAATGTTATGGAAGCTTAGACTTAATAAAAGGTGCTATAACAATCATATATATGTATGAAAAAAATTTTAAACATTACCTCATAAAAGCTAAAATTCTAATACTTCTCAAAAAAATGGGAAAAATATTTCTGACCTTGTGTTAAGCCACACATAGAAGAAAAAAGATAAATTGGATGTCAGTAAAATTAAAAACTCAAATGCTTCATAAAACACCATAATGAAAATCAAAATGAAAAAACAGGCCACAGACTGGGAAAATATATTTGCAAATTATGTATCTAATAAATGACTTATTTCTAGAATGTATAAAGAACTCTTAAACCTCAATAATAAGACAACACAATAAAATGATGAAAGATACGAAGAGAAAACATTTACCCGTGATGTATATATGGCTAATTAGCTCATCAGAAAATACTGAATGTCATTAGTGATCAGGGAAATGCAAATTAAAACTAAATGAGATATCACTGCATACCCACTAGAATGGGTACCAGCCAAAAGTCTGACATTATCAAGAGTTGCCAGGGATACAGGGAAACTAGAAATCTCATGCATTGCTAGTATGAAAGTAAATTGGTACATCCATTTTGGAGGGCATTTTGGCAGTTTCTTAAACATGCATGTGCAATACAACCCAGCAATTCACTGATAGGTATCTACCAAGACAAAGGAAGACCTATGTCCATATAAAGTCCTATCTGCATATGTTCACAGCAACGTTATTCATAATAGACACAAAATGGAAACAAATGTTTATTAGTGAATAGATAAAATGTGATATAGCTTTTAAATGGAATACTATTTAACAATAGAAAGGAAAAAATGATATATGTAACAACATGAATAATTTTTAAAGACATTATGCTATGTAAAAGAAATTTTTAAATGTCTTATCCATGGTCACACATCGAGTAACTGGCAAACTCAGACTTTAAAGATAACGGACTCCACATTCCATGCTAAATTATATTGCAAGTAAACACTTTAGATATATGGATCTAGAGCTCAGTAGACATCTTGATTGGGTGTATAAATTTCTGAGTTCACTTGTATGAGGACAGTTATAGTCATGAGCACAGATGAGATCACAGAAGGAAAGAGTAGTGGGTAAGAAAAGGAATGGCCTAGGATCAGACTCTAACATTTAGTGGTTTAGATGATAAGCTACAAAGAACATAGAGCTTATAGTTTCAGAGGAGGGTCGTGTGTGTGTGTGTGTGAAATATATATATGTGATATAACGTAGTTGTATAACTGCTATGATACAGGAAGTACAGGTTACTCAAGATCAAAATTAGCTATGGGAGCTGATATCTAAACTGAGAATTAGTTGATAGATGATACTTGTTAGCAGGCAAATAGAGTGCTCCTGAATCATAGGATGTAGAGCATGGAACAGAAGGTACTTCGCTGTGGCTGAAGAATGCTGCCAGCGATCTCCAAGAGTAATAAACTGTTTTCATTCTTTACCTTACTTTACTCAACTTGTGTGCTTCTGGTGTTCTGTTCTGATGGATATGTGTCATTCTCTTATGAATTACTTAATTCAACAAAAATTTTTTGAACACCTATTCTGAGCCAGGGTCTTTGCCAGACACTTTTGAGTCCCTGGATCTTACCTTTTTATAATTCTACTTCTCAGAGTCATCCCTGGAAATTTCTGTTGCTGATATTTTTCTTTCTTTCTTTTTAAATTAACTCTTTTGTGATCTTAATCTCTTTTAGCACTTCAACCATCACTTCTTTACAGATACCTTCTTAGATCAATTTCTCTGGTTCTTACCTCTCTTTTAAGCTCCACATTTCTGTTTTCAAGGACCTTCTGGATATTTTCATGCGAATGTACTTATGGCCCTCAAACTCAACATATCCAAAACTAAATTCATCTTCTCTTGTAAGCCTTCTGATGTTTCGTGTTTTTGTTAGTCCCTATGTTTACTTGTTTGTTTGTTTTTAACACAGAGCAGGAATTGTTTCCACATCCACATGTGAATTCTCTAATACAATTTTGTAAGCTTATCACTATTTCTAAGAGAAATTTAAGATGAAATAAAGCTGAAGAAAATGTTTTTAAAGATAATTTTATTAAATGCACAAAAATGCTTTATTCTCTTCAAAGATTATTACTATTTTAATATTTTTATCAAATGGAACAAAACCCATTGAAACCCTAGGTTAGGGGGCTCTGTTTAAAAGTTGTTTTAATTAAAAGTACAAATTTAAGGGCGCCTGGGTGGCTCAGTTGGTTAAGCGACTGCCTTCGGCTCAGGTCATGATCCTGGAGTCCCGGGATCGAGTCCCGCATCGGGCTCCCTGCTCGGCAGGGAGTCTGCCTCTCTCTCTGACCCTCCCCCCTCTCATGCTCTCTATCTCATTCTCTCTCAAATAAATAAATAAAATCTTTAAAAAAAAAAAAGAAGTACAAATTTAAGAGTTTTCTTAGGTGATAACAGATAGTTTTTAGCAACAAAAATAGCACAATGAGGGAAGTATTTTAAAATATGTTTCTGTAGCATGTGTTTTTCAAAAGCAGTTACTTTTTTCATTGTTAAAATGCCACCTTTACATCAAATTGATAGATTAGTTGTATTTATTTTCAAATAACTGCTGTGTACCATATTATTGCCAAAGAAAGGTTTAGCAAATTTGAAATGATTATTCTTTTATAAGAAAAATAAGTGCCATCATACCATCAACCATTATTTGTTGTTTTAGTCCTTTTCATCTTGTTCCAAAATATTTTACGTATTTTAAGATAATGAAATCTGTAAACCTGTTCACCTAGGCACAAATAAACTATGATCTGTCTCAGTATGCTAAAATTGCATCCCACATAAGACATGATTACTGATACTCAGATTGAATAAAGATGCCAGAATTAAACTATATATATTAAACATTAGTAAAGCTTAATTTTTTGCTTTTTTCCCTATAAGTCAATATAAATAGAAGCTGTATTTTTATCTTCCAGCATGAAAGTGAATTATCTTATATATCCCTTGGGTACACGTAGCCGACTTTGAAGATTACTGCTCTAAGGGATGAGGTGCTGTTGAAATGTTCAGAGTAAGCTGTTGATGTTAACATTTTCTTTTTAATAGATTATTCTGGCAATTCTTTTTGATTATGGATTTAAAGAAGAAAAATACTGCCAATAATGAAACCATAGAAAGGTATCACAATAGCAGTAGCCTAGGCAAGAGATGCAATAGAGCTGTGGTAGTGGGCACAGATTTGAGATTTTTTAGGAAGAAAAATGTTTGGGGCTTGATTTTTATGATGGTTAAGGAGAGGGAGGGATCAAGGTTGATAGGCTTTTTGCATTGGTGACTGCATGGATGATAGTCAATATTGGAGAGAGAGGGAATATAATAGAAAAGAGCTGATTTTGCAATTTATATTTCTTTACGTATCTTTTATAAAGAGAGCTATTTTATAATTGGTGGGCCATTTTCATTTATGTTCACAGTCTCTGTGTTTTAAAATTGACAGGATATCATTTCAAAGAAACAATATTGGAATGTTTTTCTTCATTTCTTTCCCCATTAAATTGACATTTGCTTGAGTTCTCTAGATTTTGAGTGGATTGACTCAGACACATGTATTAATACTTGTTATCTATGAAAAATGTAGTGTTAATTATTCAGCAAGATTGGACTTTACAAAATGACATTAACAGTAACTCAACAAAGAAATGGAGAAACCAAGTACGTATTTTTGAAAGAGTAAGTTTTGGGGCGCCTGGGTGGCTCAGTTGTTAGGCGCCTGCCTTCGGCTCGGGTCATGATCCCGGGTTCCTGGGATCGAGCCCCGCATCGGGCTCCCTGCTTGGCGGGAAGCCTGCTTCTCCCTCTCCAACTCCCCCTGCTTGTGTTCCCTCTCTAGCTGTCTCTGTCAATTAAATAAATAAATAAAATCTTCAAAAAAAAAAAATTAAAAAAAAAAAAAAGAATAAGTTTTATTGCCCTATGATATCTTCAATGGAAGAAACAGGTTAAAGGAAGAAGGGCTCAAAATGATCACAGGTACTTCATGTCCTTCTTTTAAAACTTTAACTCTTTACTATCAACATTATAAATGACTGTTTTTCCTTTAGAAACTGACTTGCTTTAAAATGATGTATGAAATAATATGTGTTTTGCATGTCCTGTTGTAATGATAAAGGTCATATAGTATCATTTACATAATCTCTAGCCAGAAATGATCTCAGTAATATCCTTGGTATAACATATACATTATCTGAGGTTTAAAACTCTCATTATTCATGAAAGTTAATTTTACAGTGGGTGTGAGTGATCTATCTTATGGCTGGTTTTTTGATCATTCTATAAAATAATATGGAGCAAAGCCTGCTCAAATAACAGGAAAACCAGTAAAGAGTGATGCATTCGCCCGACTCTCTGTATACCCGATTGGATCTTGATTGATGGCAATCATTTGTCTTTGTCAAAAAAAGGAGAAAAATTCAGACATTGAAATAGGAGTGCTATCAAACTTTCTACAATGGCAGAAAGATTCTATTAATGTGGCCTTAGAGTATTAACTGTCTCTGTTGGGAAATGATAAAGAATGTTAATTTTTTTCCTTGAACATATTTAAGTGTAAAATGCATTATTTTGTCTACTGTTGGGATTAAAAGAATACTTTTGATTTATAGCAGACTGGAATTGATGAAAGCAAAAAAAATGCTTAAAATGATGAAAAAGCAAATAGATCTTAATCCTTTATGTTATTATTTTCTCAGTGAAATAATAAAGATTTAGCATAGTGTCATAAAATCCTTACTGCTGCATTCCAACTGATATTGGACCTTGAAAGGTTGACTTCAAAGAGGGTTGAAGTAGAAGAGAAAACATATTTTTAAGAGATTGTCTTTTTCTTTGGAATTCCCTGCCCAAATATTAAAGCAAAAAGACATTCCAGATGTTATTATTTTTAAATTTATTAAATGATCTTATTGTGATTTGAGAATGGAAAGAGAATGTGAGAACTGTAACATATTAAAAGACAGAATTGGTAAATAGCATTTTGCATCAAGACAAATTCTAACCTTTCATAATTTCTTATAATAGTCTTATATATATTATATAAATATTTTCTGTAAGTTTTGAGGACTGGATACACTTTCTGTTTGATCTTGGTGTTTTAGATTGTTAATTTGGCCTTGAAGTTATGTTTGAAAATAATTCAAAATGCAAATGTATTCTTTTTTTTTTTTTTAAAGATTTTATTTATTTATTTGGCACAGACAGACACAGCCAGAGAGGGAACACAAGCAGGGGGAGTGGGAGAGGGAGAAGCAGGCTTCCCACTGAGCAGGGAGCCTGATGCGGGGCTCGATCCCAGGACCCTGGGATCATGACCTGAGCTGAAGGCAGACATTTAATGACTGAGCCACCCAGGCGCCCTGCAAATGTATTCTTAAGAAACTTATTTTAGAAAATAGCCTTGTGTTTATATTAATATCGATTTGACATTTATATAAATTGAAATAAGGCTTGTTACATCGCATTTATTATAGAATTTTGTCAGAGTACTTTGGGATATTGTGTTGAAGTTTTATTATTTGCGTACCTATTGTTTAATTTTTGGCATGTATAGTCATACTCTCATTCTCTGTTGTGTTGGAATGGGACTAGTGATGCTGAGCAGCCCCAAACAATTTGTATCCAGCCTTAAAATGTACTTTAAATATTTTTAGGCAGATGTTTTTTTCTAAGACTAATGTGAAATGAGCATAAATTTACATTTTCTTTTCATAAAACTGGCTGAAATATTTGCTATTGATAATTATGTTCTGATAAATGAAAGGTCATAGTGTATTTTAAATTAATAGTATAAATTTTGCTATCATCTGTGTTTGGTTTTAGAAGAATTTACCTAATCTTTAAAAACAAAACTATTATAGCTGTAATTTTTAAAAAAAAAATAGTATTTTTTTAACCTTTCTATTCAAATCTAATGGTGCTATATCAATCTCAAATTACATAGACTTTAAATTTTTCAAAACTCTCAGTTTAGGTTTTTATGCCTTACTCTAATGGTAATCCTATTCTAAATGTTCAAGTGGAAACAATTTAGTTTTTGCTTAATATGGGCAATGAAATGTTGATTTGTTAAAAATGGCTTTGTTGGTGCTTATGTCTACTTCTTCACATGTGTATTTAATTGTTTAAGTCTAGTGCCATTATTCTCTGTAAATTAGTTGTTGATTTAGATGAAAACGCTTTAAGTGAAAACTATAGTCTCATTTATTTTTTTTGGTATCTGTTACAACAAAGAATAAATGTTAATGGTGTGTGATACTGAAAATGTACCCCTAGAGTATAATGATGATTTCAGAATTTTCAGTGAAGGATAGGATTTCATACTAATTAACTTTACCATTGATAAACACATAGTAGAACCTTTTAAAGTATTTATTCAAGAACAAGCTATTTCATATTGTTTTTGGTAAATATAGTTCCTCACATGGAGTCTACAAATGTGGGAAAGGTTAATTTCATAACCTTAGTAGGCATAGTATGTGGTTTAACTTATTTGAAGCACAATTTATTTTTTTTTAAATAAAAAAAAAATGAAGCACAATTTAGATGCTGAACTTATTCTTCAAATTAGTTAGACCAAACATCTGCCAATTTTAAGTAGGTCTAATCATACAGCTTTAAAGACGAAAGAATCCTTGGACATTATGTAGATAGGTTTAATTCACACTGCAGATTAAGAAAATTAAGATTCAGAAGACTTGTTTTAAGTACCCAAGATTTCACAACTGGCAGAAATAGAAAATAAAAAATAAATAGCATTTAGGAAAGTTGTTTCAGTGAATTCAGTTGCTTTTGATCCTGGCTGTATATTAGAATCACATGGAAAATTTTGAAAAAAAAAATATACTGGTACCAGGGTCCTAATCCAAAAGATACTGATTGGGCACAAATATTCTTAAAGCTTCCCAGATAAATCTAATGCTTAGGCAAGATTGGGAACCACTGAATTAAATCATATCTCTTTCTGTGGTGCCCAAAATAGCTTGGGATTACTGTCTTGGGTTTTTAAGTTAGATTAAGATTCTGAGCAAAGCTGCATATAGTATTTTACAAGTAATTTTATATAAAAACATGCTGATTTATGTTAGTATTTAAATTTGTTATCTTTTGGTCATTTGACACAAAATGTAATTCTGACACTCCCTGAAAAAGCTTTAAAGGTTTGGCTTTTAAAATTTATTATTCACTTGTAGTTGAAAGCAGTTCATCCAGTTACCGCCTCCACACTGGTCACTTGTGTGAGTTATGTCTCTTGGTGACTTTGCTTCTAGCAGATCTCAAAAGATGATAGTGGGAAAAACAAGTAGTCCATGAAATTTGAAAAGCTCTTCTGAAGATTTTGTTCCATTCCCCATTTGACAGTGTTTCCCACTTCCCATAACTGCTCTGAAGTGTTAACTATACATTTTTCAGTTTATATCTTCCAAAAATCTCTTTTCTGGTTATATTCCTTGATTACAAGAAGCTCTTAGAATTAAGTACTAAAAATGAAACAACCCAATAAAAGAAGTAGTGTTTCTTATTGAAAATCACTTCAGGATCATCTGTTTGAAGTTTTTGTCCTTCTTTCTTCATTATCTAAAAGAGTTTAATTTTTTTGAGTATGTTTGTCATGTTTTTAACTTTATTTAGTTTTGTGTAATTAACATGTTATTATATATGCATTAATTGTATAAACATGACTCCAAGTGTACTACTAACAAACTTTTTTTTTTTTAAGATTTTATTTATTTATTTGACAGAGAGACAGCAAGAGAGAGAGAGAGTAGGGGGAGTGGGAGAGGGAGAAGCAGGCTTCTCGCCAAGCATGGAGCCCGATGCAGGGCTCGATCCCAGGACCCTGGGATCATGACCTGAGCCGAAGGCAGCCGCTTAACCGACTGAGCCACCCAGGCGCCCCACTTCTAACAAACATTTAAACTAATTTGTTGGTCAGAATTACTTGATAGAAATATTTTTCTTTACCTAAAAGTGGGAATAACTCTAGGTCTTATAAGTTGCTCCTGTCCACGTGGTGACAGGGAGAGAATAAGATTCTGTTTGGAAAAAGCAAAGATTATGGAGAAGAGGAAAATGCCTAGGCCCTTCTAGAAGTAGTAAGAAAAGGGTATAGTGTTTTTAGGTTTTACTTGATTATAAGAAATATTAAGAGTATAGGAGTATAAGTCAATTATATGGAGGTGATTTTCCTTAATTCGAATTCTTTACTAAGATCTACCTTTATGCCCTTTTCTTTATAAGAGAAAAGAGAAGCAGCATTTTAAATAGGAAATAGGAAAAAATAATTTAATTGGAAATTAGGAAATCTACAAAAGGAAATGAATTGATTTACCCTATTTACATATATAAAATATAGCATCATTACCCTGTCCTAAGATCTTGTGACATCTTTATTGCTGGTATATCATTTTATTGGAATACTATTCTCATGTTTCCAAAAAGGTGCTGAAGTTAAGTATTGAACAATTTTTTTGTATTCACAAATCTTATAACATTTAGGTAAGAATTAGCAAAGAAGTCTAAAGAACACAAAAACTTAAAGATGCATGATATAGCTAATCATTCACCATCCTTCTGTTTTGATTAGTGATATTATTCATTGAGACATGGTAATTTCCATATATGGTTACCTTGATAGCTAATATTTTTTATTTTATGTCAGTACTCTAAGTACTTAACTGTATTACTTCATTTAATGCTTATTTCAATTTTTGAGGTGAGTATAATTTTTATCCCTACTTTAAGATGAGAAGCCAAGGCTTAGAGAAACTAAGTAGCTTTCTCAAGATTATTTAATTGGTAAGTAGTTAAGCCTGAATAAGAAAAATGTTAGGGGGTGCCTGGGTGGCTCAGTTGGTTAAGCATCTGACTCTTGATTTCAGCTCAGGTCATGATCTCAGGGTCGTGATATCGAGCCCCGGATTGGGCTCTGTGCTCAGTGTGGAGTCTGCTTGGGATTCTCTCTCTCCCTCTCCTCTGCCCATCCCTGCTCAATCTTTCTTTCTCTCTCTCTCTCTCTAAAGTGAAAAAATAAAATATTAAAAAAAAAAGAAAAAATGTTAGGATTCCCTGTTATTTATAAAAATTTACTATGGAATTGCTAATGCAACAAATTTCATAGAGCTGTAACAAAATTTGACGTACTTAGCACAATTTTCCTGTGAAAAAAGCTGCAAGTTTTTTTTTTTAATGGGTTGTCACAATAAGTTTGAATACATAGGTAATTTAAATAATGATTAGTGTTTTTAATAGAAATGTAAATAGGGTTCTTATTGATGATGAACTCCTAAGATATCTTTTTTTGTATTTTATTATGTTATGTTAATCACCATACATTACATCATTAGTTTTTGATGTAGTGTTCCATGATTCATTGTTTGCGTGTAACACCCAGTGCTCCATTCAGTACGTGCCCTCTTTAGTACCCATCACCAGGCTAACCCATCACCCCACCCAACTCATATGATTCTTTATCTGTTGATTGACACCTTCTTGATAACTTTCTTGAAATGGGTGAAAAAGTCAGGTATGGGGTGTAAGTGCCTACAAGTATCAGTGACTTTTGTGCATTAAAGACAAAAATATTTTTCAGGATGGTAGTAAAGTTTTTGTTTTAGATTTTTCTTGCTGTGGAGAAAAAAATCAGCATTGTGACACAGAGGGAAAGACATGGGAGTGACTGCATTTTAGTATTCTGAATTCAGACTGCTTCAGCAACCCCCCAGGTTTGGAAATGTGTAAGTTTCCTGGGTTTTTTCCATACCACAGTGAGAATACAGAATTAGCACATAGCTGCCTCAAGTAAGTATTTGCAATAATGACAGTTAAACTCAAAGAAGATATAGATTTTTTAAACATTTTACTTGAATATATTTACAAAGTGAAAACAATAATGTACTTTGTTCATATAGCTTTTTGGCATGTGTGTGTTGTGGTAGAGAACAGTCCAGTTATTCGTAACATACTGAATTTAATAGAGTGCTGTGGACATTGTTAGAAAAAATTTTCTTATCTAAGTGCGGAAGATATTTCTCAGGTCAATATTCAAATAGGCAAACTTTGTTTTCTTTTTAAATTGTATGGGATATATAGCAGTAATGTTCTTATAAAATAATCTTATGCATAAGTCTTCACTATCTATACCTACCCCTGAGTCTTACTTTCCTCCCTGTGTTGAGGAAGTAAATAGCTTGATATATAATCCTCTGGTTTCTTCTCTTACATTGATAAAGACATGTAATTTTTAAAAACATAATTGGGGCCATGCTCTATGCATTCTTTATCTACTTACCCATTTCACTTACATTCCATGCTATTTCACATATATTTACCTCATTCTTTTTAACAGGTAAATCATATAGTAGTATGAAAATTCTGTAATTTATTTGAGCTTTTTCTGGTGGTGAATCTTCAGCTAGCTTCGAATATTTCCCTATTATAGAAGTACTATGGAAGTATAGAAGTGATACACATATTCATTTTTGTGAATATTGTATTTCTGTAGGATAGATACCTAGAAGTGAAATTGCTAAATCAAATATATTATGTACAAATACTGTCACCATGTCAAATGCCTTCCCCTCACAGTGCAAAGGGTAGAACATGCGACCAGACAGGGTTTCTGGGCAATTGATATGCCTGCAGGAGTATCCCATTCTTTTTGGTCGTCAGTAGCTAGCTAGGGATTGGCCTTTCTTTTAACCCAAGAGTCCATACCCCTTTACTTAAGAGTGGGCAATTCTTCTGCTTGCTGCCCAGGAGGGAGGTGAAATCAACCTAAAGATTGTCTTAGGTGACCACTATCTCTGCCCACTGGTTTCATCTGTTGCCATTAGCCTGGAGCTCCCCCACTTTGTTCTTGAGAGTACTTCTCTTCTGTGTGTGTCTGAGATTTGATTCTGTCAGCTTTGATTTTTTTACTTTCTGTCTTTTATGAATTCCTCATAATTTCTTCTTTGTTTATTATATACTTCTTTTCATGTGCCAAGTGTACCATATCAAGCCCATATCATTAGCATAAGCATTCAAAACAACGACCCTTGCATTAAAATCAAGTATTGAATATCTTAACCTTGTTATTACCTCCCCCCTCAACTTCAGCATCCTAGCGTATGTCATTGAACAGGATGAAGAAAAATAAATATTCTATTGCTTTCTTCTCAATATGCTTATCAAAGATTAATTTACCCTTACTTCTTCATTCACAATATGTGGTACAGGCTTGGGTGGCAGGGAGAAAGAAAGAATCCACCAAAATGTTTTTGGTTTCCATTTAGGGGTGTTCATCTATACTAAACCTTCTTTACATTGGTCAAAAAAGTGTAGCATTATTACTTTCTGTCCTCCTTACTCCCAAGAGAAATATATGATAATAGGGAAGTAAAAGAATTAATTCCATGAACTTCCTTGCCTTTAAACAATATTCTGTGTGATTTCTGTGGAATTAGGAAGTAATAAGATTTTGAACATATACATAGAGGGGTGTATGAAGTACTCTAGTAGTCGGATGTGTTTTTTAAAAGAAGAACAAAATATGGGGCACCTGGGTGGCTCAATCAGTCGAGAGTCCTATTTTTAGGTTTCTCCTCAGGTCATGATCTCAAGTTCTTGAGATTGGTCCTGCTTCAAGGTCTGTACCCAGCGGGGAGTGAGCTTCTCTCCTTCTCCCTCCCCCTTTGCCTTTCCCCCTCCTTCCTTCCCGTGTGCATGCTCTCTCTCTCACTCACTCACTTGCTCACTCTAAAATAAACAAATGAAATCTTTTTAAAAAATAAAACAAAAGAATAACAAAGTAATAGCATTTTCAAATGGTAGAGACTTACAGATTATTCAATTCAGCCCTCTTATTTTATAGAAAAGGAGACTGAGACCCAAATAGATTAAATGACTTTACTCAGGATCCAATAGCTAATTAATTATGAAGTCATAACTAGAATCTAGATATTTTTTTCTTCCCATCTGGTACTGTTTTTCACATACCATGTTGCTTTTACAGTACTATTACATAGTGACATTATTTAAAAAAAAAACATATATATGGAAATACAACCTAGAATATACAAAATTTATTAAGGAATAAACAAAAACAGTAATTAGAAATCCTACAGTTTTTCAGATTAGAACTTGGAAATGTTAAAAAATTAGTTTTAATAATAGAAGAAATCAGGTATAAGAAGAGCATTGGAATCATCATAAAGTAACATCTTTCAAAACAGATGTTTGGAGAATACTTATGGCAGTAATTTCCATTTTCATGCAATGTTTCTTCAGTTGCTTTTACTGAGAATTGTTTTTCTGAAAAGTTCTTTATCTTCTTTATCTTTTATTCCACTGTATTTTTCTTCAAAGTAGGAAAAGAAGTTGGAGGGGAAGAAGCTAAAACGTAAGAGGTTGCTATTGGGCAATTTTACCTAACAACATAATAAAATTAAATCCCTTCAAAGAAAAAGCAAAACAAATCTGTATTTTAAATATATACACACACACACACACACACAATCTTAGTTACTTTAAGTGTGATATAATTTTTTGATACATTAATGAAAACTTGACTGTTTTTAATACAGACATTTAAATTTGGCAATATATGTTCGTAAATCACCTTTCACATTATATGTAATAAAAATTATTTTAGTTAAGTTACATGAAATTAGGAATCATGTGCATTAGTAGTAGAGCACACATTATCTAGTTCATCTATATTGTGTAGAATCGAGGCTCCTTTAAAAACTGTAGCCCATTTTTACCTTGATTTTGAGAACAAAATCATTTTAGCTTTGAATATGTCAACTTCATATTCAAATATGTCTAGGAAAGAGTGATTAGGATAAAGAAATTACATATTTATCTTTTTGGCAGACTTTTAAAAGTGTATGCTAGGTCCTGGGCATTGTGCTAGAAGCTGAGGGTTCATACAAAGGGAAAAAAAAATAGACCCTGTTCTGAATCTTAGAGTGTAATGGTATTTCAGACATATAAGTAGTTAGTTACAATGTACTGTTATAATCTTAACAAAAGAAATAATAAAATGATGTTTGAATATGTATAGCAATAAGAAATAGACTTACTGAGATGGAGTTAAAAAGTGTATAATTTGAAATATAGACAGGCCCATATATGTAGGTATGACTTGTGCTAAGCTTATAAAAATATCTTAAACTTAGAAATAAGTATTTATTATAAGCCCACATTGTGAGATTCTGAAGACTCACTAAATTTTTTCTAAGTAATTTGGAGTTAAACAGGTGTTAAGCTTTGCTATACTTGATAAAGATCTATTTCCTTCCCCCTGAGAATGATTCAGTTCTTCACAGAGAGAAGAAACAGCCACATCAGCTTCCAATTGTCAAAATTCAGTTTTTAAAAACTCAAGTCTTTTTCCCAGTGGGTTTCCAGATTGAAGAACATATGGACTCTATCTTCTGAGTAAAATACTTTCACTTTCCTTTTGAATTACTTTTAAGACTTCACCCTGATATGAGAAGTGTAAAATGAAACCATAAGGTATTTAAACAACATCTACCTCTGGTGGTTTTTTCAACTTGGGTTGATAATAACCTTATAAAATTCAGAAATAATGCTTTCTCTTTTAAAAAGTAATGCATTTTTTTCAGGTATAGTTGCATTTATTTTTCTAGGAAATGAAAATGTGTGGGTTTTTCTTGGTGTTAGTCTTTAATATGATTATTTTATTTATCTTAGTGAATTTTAAGTAGATATTTTAATTTTAGTAGACATTTAGTAGATTTATTTAAACTGCTACCTTGGGATATATATACCCTGCTTGCTATAATTTACTACATAATTGAAATAAACAATATTTTAACACTGTTATGACTAAAGAAAATTCTGTAGTAGACTAGCAAGTTACTTTATATTTATAGTAAAACTAATAAGCTGAAAAAGACATAACAGAAGCTTAACCAGTATAGCTTATTGCTATTTGAGAAAATTAGGACTGAAAAGCTTGGTCTTTTATTGAGAAGATGCAACTAATTTCTTTTATACAAATTTTAAACTTAGGAGTTTATGGCTTTTAACTTTTACCTTTTAAAAATGTTACTTTACCAAATATTGGGAGTTGAAGGAGAAGTCACAACTCAAACAACTTAATTTTCCTATTTCTTAGTACAAACAGGATCGAGGGACTCTCCTGAACCCTTTGGAAAATTTCTGTTTTTCATTTATATATTTGTTAGCCTGCACAATACTCATTTACTAAAACTGACTCTTTTCTGTGACAAGATCTCTTTTGAGATAGTCATTCAGACAAGATTGTAAATGATATGAGAATAGTTTGCTTGCTTCTTTTTTTTACCATGCTATCTGTCCTTAGTCCAGCACCTAAAACCAAATGAATGAAATAGAATAATGAAAAGTAAACTTTTAACTACAATAATTTGAAAAGCTGATAATATGGGTATAAAGGCAAGAATATAAATTCTCGGGGCGCCTGGGTGGCTCAGTCGTTAAGCGTCTGACTTCGGCTCGGGTCATGATCCCAGAGTCCTGGGATCGAGCCCTGCATCGGGCTCCCTGCTCAGCAGGAAGCCTGCTTCTCCCTCTCCCACTCCCCCTGCTTGTGTTCCCTCTCTTGCTGTGTCTCTTTCTGTCAAATAAATAAATAAAATCTTTAAAAATATATCTATAAATTCTCAGTGGGGCACTTTCCAGCAGTGCATTTTTTTTTTTTTTAAAGATTTTATTTATCTATTTGAGAGAGGGAGAATGAGAGAGAGCACATGAGAGGGGGGAGGGTCAGAGGGAGAAGCAGACTCCCTGCCGAGCAGGGAGCCTGATGCGGGACTCGATCCAGGGACTCCAGGATCATGACCTGAGCCGAAGGCAGTCGCATAACCAACTGAGCCACCCAGGCGCCCCAGCAGTGCATTTTAATGTGATAGTGTTCTAATATGATTAAGAGATGAGCTTTAGTGACTATAGCAAAGAACTTTTAAAACAAAATGGATGTGTAGCCTGTGTAGTTACTGTGCACCCCAGTTAGAATGTATGAAAGCTCTGACACAAACGTTAAGTTATCTGATTTGGTAGTACTGTTTGTTATTCATTTTAAATGTATACTATTCTACTTTTCCATTTATAGCCTCCTCAGTTTACATTAATAATGTGATTATATAGGATTCAGTGTTTTATTACTAAAATTTATTTGGTTCTTTGTGGGTTTCTTTTTTGAGACAGTCCATATTTTAGTTACTGAAATTAATACGATAATGTTGCTTATTAGACTATTTCAGCCCCCATTAATGAATTTTTAGTCTTTCTCTTCCTATTCAAAGTTGAATATTGATACTGAGTATCAATATTTGAAGTACAAGCCCTAATTAATAAACTTGCCCTCACAATACACTAGAATCCTTGCCTCTGCAGATTAATGAGTCGAATATAAATGAACCCTTAAGACATCTTTTTGATTTTCACTTTTTGTCTTTTTAAATTAAACTTATTCTTACCTCGGATATTCTGTTGTGTCCAGATCTAGTAGAATCTCTTTGTGTGGCAAAATTCTGTGACTTGTATTTAATGTTATTTGTTAGGACTATTTGCATTCAGGGTTTTTCCTCCCAAGTGTTTATAATATACTGTGTCCAGTATGGAATATAGATGGGCTTCTTTATTATGCTTGAAGAACTTTGAAAGATTTGTTTCTTTGGTGAGTTTCACTTCTCATTCTCTCTTGAACTAACTGAGGCTTTTCTCTTACCATTCTACTGAAACAGTTATTTTCAAGGTCACCTGTGACATTTATATTGCCAAATCACATAGTCAGTTCTCAATCTTCATCTTTCTTGACTAATTGATACCCTTTGATATGTCTGAGTACTGCCTCCTCTTTGAATTATATTTCCATTTGGCTTCTCGGAAACCGTATTCATCTGATTTTTCTCCTATCAGTGGCCACTCTTCAAAATTCCTTGCTAGTTTCTCCTTATCTTGTCAACCTCTTTATTATTGGGGTTACTCAGGCTTTAGTCTTTGGAGTATTCCTTTTCTCTTCTCTCTGTCTACCCATTTCCTTTAAGATCTTACCCAGTTCGTATCTGTTTATATTATATAAACAGGATATTTTGTTGACTCCCAGATTATATATCCTGTGAGGTCCTTTCATGTGAACTCCACACTTATATTTAATTGTCTACTCAACATCTCTGGATATTTGTATTGTTTGTAGCAATACAAGCTGCTTTAATAGATAAATCCTAAAATCTCATTCAGTAGCTAACCGTAATAGAACTTTATTTCTTTTTCATATCAAGTACAGAATAGATGTTTCTGATAAGTGATTTATTCCATCTTATAGCTCCATTATCTTTAGTTCTTAGATTGCCATCTGCATCAAGCCAGTGGAAGGAGCATGGACAACTGTGTATCAAAAAGTTTTATAGGCTAGATTTGGAAGTGGCTTGTATCATTTCTGCTCATATTTTACTGACTAGAGCTCAGTCATATGCCTATGCTTAATTGCAAAGGAGATTGGAAATGTGGCTTAGCCATTTGCCTAAGTAGAAGAGGAAAATTGGTTCCTAATAGGCACCCTAAACATAACATGTTTAAAACCAAATTCCTGACCTTTTTTATCAAAAGCTATTTTTCTCACATTCTCTTTCATCTTTGTTAGTGTTGATTCTATTTCTCTAGTTTCTGAGATCAAAATCCTAATAATATCATTGCCTCTTTTCCTTTCATACCGCATGTATGATCTGTCAGCGTGTTCTTTTGTCTCAACCTTCAAAATATATCTAGAATGCAGTGACTTTTCACCATTTCTACTGTTGCCACTTGTTTCCAGACATCATCATCTTCTGGATTATTGCAAAGGTCTACAAACTGGATTCCGGGGTTCTAATATCACTCTCCCACCTACCCCCAGGCTCTTGCGGCAGCCGGAGTGACCATGTTAAAACATGGCAGAGCATGTTACTTCTCTGCTTAAAATATTCAAAAGTTCTTCTCATCCTCTTAGTAACTTTTTGGTCTCTACTTATACTATAACTCTTCATCCATCCAGAATGGTCTCTTTGCAGTTCCATGGTCTCACAAAGTGGACCTTTGGATTTACTGTTGTCCCTGCCTAAAATTTTCTTTCCAAGACATCTGCATAACTGAAGCTTTCATCTCCTTTAGGTCTTTGTTCAAGTGTTACCTTCTCATAGAATCCTACCCTAATCATCTTATTTTAAATGATCTCATATGCCCTCTGTCATGTTTTCTGTTGCTCTTTCATGTTTCATTTTTCTCTGTGGTATTTATTATTATCTGTGGCAGAAATAGTAGCTGATCATGATAGTTTCATTCTGGCTTTCCATTAGAGCTGTTGCTGGGAAATGGCTACCCAACCAGGGATCACATTTCCTGTTTGGAGTCATGTGACTTGGTAAGACAAAGGAATATATGTAGGTAGAGGACATGTATGTCATTTCTAGGCTGAGTTGATGTAGCATTTACTGAGCCATTTTTAAAAAAATTTTTTTTACTGTTATGTCACCATACATTACATCATTAGTTTTTGATGTAGTGTTCCATGATTCATTGTTTGCATATAACACCCGGTGCTCCATTCAATACATGCCCTCTTTAATACCCATCACCAGGCTAACCCGTCCCCTTAACCCCCTCCCCTCTAGAACCCTCAGTTTGTTTCTCAGAGTCCATAGTCTCTCATGGTTCTTCTCCCCCTCTGATTTCCCCCTTCATTTTTCCCTTCCTGCTATCTTCTTCTTCTTCTTTTTTTTTTTTTAACATATAATGTATTATTTGTTTCAGAGGTACAGGTCTGTGATTCATCAGTTTTACACAATTCACAGTGCTCACCATAGCACATATCCTCCCCAATGTCTATCACCCAGCCACCCCATCGCTCCCACCCCCCACCACTCCAGCAACCCTCAGTTTGTTTCCTGAGATTGAGAATTCCTCATATCAGTGAGATCATATGATACATGTCTTTCTCTGATTGACTTATTTTGCTTAGCGTAATACCCTCTAGTTCCATCCACGTCGTTGCCAATGGCAAGATTTCATGGGGTTTTTTTGATGGCTGCATAATATTCCATTGTATATATATACCACATCTTCTTTATCCATTCATCTGTTGATGGACATCTTGGCTCTTTCCATAGTTTGGCTATTGTGGACATTGCTGCTGTAAACATTGGGGTGCATGTACCCCTTCGGATCACTACACTTGCCATCACTACATTTGGGGTGAATACCTAGTAGTGCAATTGCTGGGTCATAGGGTATTAACTGAGCCATTTCTATGTTCTCTTGCCATCTTTACTTAGCTTCAGGACTTTGATCTCTACCTTAGTTTTAGGCCTGTTTTACTGCATGTAACATTTAATCAGCTTTATATATCATATGCTTTGGAACTCATTTTATTTTGAATAAATTGCCTTATGTCCTTGAACTTTACTTTCACACCTTACTTATTTGTTGCCTACCTTGTATCACAGAGAAATTTAGCACATTTCAATAACACATTAATGGGATAAATCAGAAAAATAGAAAATTTAAAAATTAATGTTGAAAACCCTTAACTTGCTTAAATTATTCCAATCACTTCCTTACTTGTGTTCTCATTTCTGATATTTCTTCTAATCTAATTTTTGTATATTTCCTAGAGTTATTATTCTGCAGTCATAATACTTAAAACTCTTCAGTATCTCCCCATTGCTACAAGACAAAACCCAACTCTTCAGCATGATATGGATGATGTCAGGAGCTCAGCTGAGCTATGAGAGAGCTGAGCTACCAAGGATCAGAGTAGCTGATTAAAGCCACAAACCAAAAATGAAAGAGTAAGGCTTTAATAACTTACTCTGGTGGCATAAACAAGAGTCTAAAACTGCAGGACTCCCCTGTTCCATTTTCCCGCCATGAAATGTTGCACTGATGGAAGGTCAGGTGAATCAGTGTGGATCAGCATAGATCAGTATAAATGTTAGGGTCATCTCACTGTTGAGGAAACCCTGAACAAAAGGCTATAGCAGTTTATGGACCATGAGGTTAGAAGAAGGAAAAGGGGAAGGGCTCAGAGTAGACTGAGTGAGAGTGGGGCAAAGTGTCTTCAAGGTTTCCCTTTCTTCCTCTGGTAAGAAGACCTGGGCAGAGCTCCTGAAGAGGGCCTCTGCCCAAGGCTTCAGATAAAGAAACTTTGGGATAAAAGGGGGGAAGGGCTAGGAATGCAATTATGCTAAGAATATGACTGGCCAGTGGGACCTGAGTCCTTGAGTACAACTCCCTTCAGAGACTGGAGTGCATTGGCTATATACCAAGTCTAGTTTGGGGCTGATGGAGGGCAGCTTTCCCCATGATGCCTGACAGGTAAGGCCTTTGTAACTAACTGTGGTCGGTCCTGAAAAAAGTCATGCATAGGCTTTTAAACAGGAATTGGACTCCTCAGATGATTCTCTGTGATCTGGCCCCTTCCTATTTCTGTAGCTGCTTCTTTGGCCCCTTGTTGTGTGTACTGCCCGAAAATTCTAGAAACATCTCAGTTTAGCACATACCCAGTTGTTTCTTCTTTGGCTTTGCGAATGCTATTCTCTCAGAAAGAATGCTTTTCCTGTCCTTATTCTCCTGGTAAACATCTGTTAACTCTTTGACTCAATTTGTGTGTTACTGCCTTCCAGGATAATGCCTTTCTACTTTGTTCCCAAGGAATGTTTTGTATATAATTGTCTCTTTGTATATCTGTTTCTTCCATTGTACTGTGAGGTCCTTGAGAATAATAACTTTATCATCCACTAACTCTGTAAATCTCCATTGCCTGGTACAGGTCCTTATGCATCATTGATATTCAATAAGTGTTTGTTGATTAAATGAGTGAGTGAATGCGTGAAATATAAACGCATTAGTTTTTCATCCCTGTCTTTTATGTTATGGCCAGGCCCCAGCAATTCTTTCATACCTCATTTTCTGCTGGGGCCAACCAAAAGGACTGCTTCCAATTTTCTGACCTCTATGCTTTTGCTGAAAAGCCTACAATGCCATCTTCTTCCTTGTATATCAGTTGAAACTTGACCCCTTCTTATGGATCTTTCTCAAAAATCTCTTGCTCCTTAAAGCATTTCCTGATCTCTTTAAAACATATGTGATCACTTACTCCTTTTTTTTCAATTTCCAAAGCTCTGGATTTTTACTTTTCTTATGGCATGGATCTTAATGCCATATAATTCATTGTTTGCTTATTTTATCCCATTTATTAGATTGTAAGTGCCTTGAGATTACAGACTGTTTTCCTTATATGAGTCTCTGTTACAGCACCTCAACCTTTTCAAATAGTAGTGGGCACTTAAAACATATTTGTAAATGAATATAATTAAGCCAAAACAGTGCTGGTCATTCAGAGCCAGACAAATTGAAATGTAGTAAAGAGAGGAAAATAAATCACTTCAGAATGTGAATAATTGCTTCAAAATTGAAAGTACTACAAAGTTTCTAGGAAGTGACAGCAACCATTGAAAGAAGTGGCTTCCAACTGTCTTAAAAACCTGGAAGTGTAACATAATAAGCCCTTTTGTCCCTGTGGATGAGGAGCACATACTTTTCACTAATTTATCTCGCTTGCAAAGCAAGTATATAATATTTTTTTATGCTAGTTAAAATCAGTTATTTGCTTTCACCAGTATTTTCCTAAGAGTTTTGGATTAAAGGCAGGAGTATTGGATTATGGTGGTTTGCTGCTGCATTTAAGCCTTTAAATTATTTATTTAAAGATAAAAATGTCATACTAGGGCGGCTGATTTTTCTTTGCTTTTTTTCTCTCTCTTCCTATAACTTATATAAACTATCTTAACAACAACAACAACAAAAATGTGATATATAGGGGCCTGAGGTTGAGAGAAATGGATGGACTAAATGCCAAAGCAGTGGTTCTTGGCTCTGATAGTCCTTCATATATATGCTTATAAACCATGTAGTGCTTCTATATTTGGGGCAAGTGGTGGGAACTACTGGAAACATTCAGTGAATATTAATAGTTCCAAAGCTTTTCAAATGCCGACCTGCACTACACAGTACTTAGTATTTACCTTAGTTTTACTTATCCGTTAAAAAGCAACAGAGCCTTATAACCCCTTGCCACCCCCCACACCAGTCTATTAGCTGTGCTATTCAATTTTGGGTGATGCTAATGCTGGGAAAATGTATGTTTTCTAATTGTTCTTTATTGCAATATATAGTTTTTCATATAATTTTAAAAAAGTTTTTGGTCCCATTCTAATCTGTCATTTTGTAAAAGAGCTATTTAAACTTTATAATAATTTGTCATAATGAATCTATTAATGAGCCTAATATGAAAATCTCCTCCACAGCAGCATGGAAGTAGCATTGCTAGGAGTTTTTTGGTAATGGAAAGTTACAGGTGTGAGGTCTAGCTCTGTTTCTTAGTAGCAAAATTGGGATTTAACTTGTTAAATTGGGATTATATTCCTAACTCAAAGGGTTGTTTTGAGAATTAAATGAAACCACATGTAAAATTCTTATCAGAGTGTCTGATATACTGTGGGCAATCAGTAATTTTTAGTTCCCATCTGTTTTCCAGGAGCACAGTGTAACCTACTTCTCAAAAGAAAGAGGTCCTGTCTTTCTGAGACTTCAGATTGTTCTCTGCATGCACATTGTCCAGCCCTGTGACTATTTACTAGAGTGACCCTATAGATCGTAGACTGAAGACAGTCTGCAAATATAGTATAAGCTTCCATTCTTTACCTCTAGACATGTTTTAGTACAAGTTGGAAACTCATAATATTAAGTAAAGGGGCTAGATACATTAAACAGATACATTGATTAATTCATTGGGAAACCAAATTATTGTCAATGTTAGTGATGTGGAAAGCAGGGTAAATTTGGTTTCTCAATGAATCAATGTCTAATAAATCCTGTATTAGTTTATTGAGGTCCAGAAGGATCACAGATTTATCATTCTTACCCAACCCAGACATCCTCACTAACCTACTCATTTTCCTTAACCTTCCCTATTTTGGCCTGCCAGCCAAATCAGTCCTAAATCTTGAGTGAGTTTTGCTAGCTGCTCTTTTTAGTCTTGTTCTTATGCTAAGTATAGCTGGGGGGCAAAAATCACAGTTGTACAGATTAGTGCCACTCTAGATGAATGGTTTCCAATCTCTGCTAGAACTTCATAACTACTTAGCCATCCTTAAACTTGCTTTTAGTCAGCTTTCTTTCATATTCCCCAAGGCAACTCTTCTAATTTTTACCCCTTTATTCTATTCTTCTGTCACAAGCTTACTATTGAGTAGAGAAAATAGAAATAATCAGTCCAAAATCAGATCTTCAGTTTTCCTTCTTTTAAACCCTAAACTCATGAATGTACAGAGCTTTACATCCTTCCATCTTGCCAATGAGAAGGAGGTGACTTTTTTCACTTCCAGGGTAATTACACTTTCTTTACAGGATCATGCATCTTCTGTCTCTCTACAGTGTTGTGCCTGCCCTTCTCCCACATGTCATCTTCAGTCTTCTGGTTTTTTTTTTTTTTTTTAACTTAGTTTTTTCCCCTTTCAAAAATGCTTACATATATTCTTTACCCTCTTTAAACTACCACCGTATTTCCCTAATTCCTTTCATTGTCAAAAAAATTTTTTCAAAGTATTAACTATCTCCACCAAAACATGTGTTTATTATTATCTAGTTTTCCTTTCACAATTGTATTCAGATTGCTAATGGCATCACCAATAATCCTTCTATCTGTTAGATGTTTCAAAGGCACGTAATAAAAAACCTGGCTCTAAATGAAGTGAAATTCTTCATTTCAGTAACTTGTGAAGAAGTATATTATCTTTTATTATAAGAAGTGTAGGTGTGCAAAGTCTTGGGGGCAGGTTTTCAGCTCCATTTTTTTGCAGTTCCGGGTGTGTAAACTTTTACCCCACTCTGTCTTCTTCCTGGTTGTGTTATAACTCCTAGCAACTGGGTCTAACATTTCCTTGTTTCAGCCCATCAGGAGAAAGGAAGAACTACTGTCTCAACCACTGAATAAAAGTTTTTCATTTCAGATTGGTGAAAAATGATTGCCAGGCAAATGATTGGTTTAAAGCTAGATTCTGCAATCAATCACTGGCTAGAATGACAGGATTTTCATAATTGGCTTAAAGTAAGCTTTCTGTAAGTCATCCTACCATTTAAGAAGTGATATCTGTCAAAATTGTAATTGTTAGGAAAAAATAATTAGGAAAATTGCACTTCTTAGGAAAGAGGAAAGGGGGGAGAAGTGAATGCTAGATAGGTAACCAAGTGAGTACTTAAGTTTTCTAGTTGTAAAATCCAAGATCTCCCCCTCCCAAATGGAAAAAATTCAAATATCCATTTACTGATAAATGGACAAACAAAATGCACAGTGAATGAGGTACTGTTACATGCTACAACATGGATGAACCTCAAAAACATTAGAAGCCAATCATAAAATTCTACATATTGTATGATTCCATTTATATAAAATGTCTCACATAGGGAAATCTTTAAAGAAAGAAAGTTAATCATTGCCAGGGACTTGGAGCTAATTATTATCAGGGCTTGTTTAAAGGCATTTTAATCAGGGCTTTCTTAGGTTTTTATTTTTAAATCATGTTTGAAGTCACTGGTAATACCACTGTAAGCACATGCTTTTATCAAAGTAATGGCAGGTAAAAGTAGCCACACTTAAATTCATTATTAACTAAAAATAATACCTTACATTTACATAGCATTTTACTTTTGTTGAAGCAATTCCACATACTCCCATTTTATTTGATTCCTCACTATGGCCCTGTAGGGTGGGCTAATAAACAAGTTACAATTATTTTAGGTAAGGCAATAGAAGCCCAAAGATGTAAGTGACTTATGTAAAGGTCATGGATCTGGTATATGGTAGAGGTAGGGTGATTAATTTTAAGTCTTTTACAGTAAATGAGGCCAAAATATTTTTATATCCTATCCAGAAATTGTAAAGATTATTGGTCTTTAATATATATTGCCCCAAAACTTTAGCTATTATATATCTTACAGTATGAATTAATTATACATTTGATTTTAATGAGTCTCTCTTAAAAGATAAACTCAGTTCTGGGGCGCCTGGGTGGCTCAGTCGGTTGAGTGTCCAACTCTTGGTTTCAGCTCAGGTCATGATCACGGGGTCCTGAGATCGAGTCCTGTGTCAGGCTGCCCCACTCAGCAAGGAGTCTGCTTGTCTGTCTCCCTCTCCCTGTCTTCCTCCCCCTGCTTGTGCTCTGTCTCTCAAATAAATAAAAAAAAAATCTTAAAAAAAAATGTAAACTCAGTTCTTTGGTACTTTAGAGATACTGGAAATGTTTTTGTTTTTTTTAAGATTTTATTTATTTATTTGACAGAGAGAGATACAGTGAGAGAGGGAACACAAGCAGAGGGAGTGGGAGAGGGAGAAGCAGGCTTCCTGCTAAGCAGAGAGCCCAGTGCGGGGCTTGATGCGGGGCTTGATGCGGGGCTTGATCCCAGGACCCTGGGATCATGACTTGAGCCGAAGGCAGGCGCTTAACTACTGAGCCACCCAGGTGCCCCTGGAAATGTTTTTTAAAAATTATGTATTCTCATATCCCTTAGGCTCTCCAAAAAATTCCAGTATGAATAAAAATGCTTTTACCAATCACAATTTGTTTTATTTTAAAATTGGTCTGGACTTCAGAAGATCCAAGCCAGAGCAAACACATTCACCTACCTTCTGCCCGGCA
Organism: Neomonachus schauinslandi; assembly: GCF_002201575.2. Classification (NCBI taxonomy): domain Eukaryota; kingdom Metazoa; phylum Chordata; class Mammalia; order Carnivora; family Phocidae; genus Neomonachus; species Neomonachus schauinslandi. The sequence continues at coordinate 76,476,532 of NC_058404.1, forward strand.
TACTGTGAGATCCTCTACATGTCCATTCTCAAGGAAGGGAAAATGGGAAATAACTTGTATAGGGTATGGGATTTCTTTGGGGGAAAATAAACATATTCTAAAATTAGATTATGGTGACAGCTGCACAACTCTGTAGGTATACTAAAACTATTAAATTTTACATTTTAAACAGGTGAACTTTATAACATATAAATTATATATCTTAAAGTGCATAAAAGCTTTCCTTCATTCTTCATCCTTCTAAACTTTTTTAAGATTTTATTTTTAAGTAACCTCAGCACTCACTGTGGGGCCCAAACACCAACCGAGAAATCAAGAGTCACATCCACCAACTGAGCCAGCCAGGTGCCCGGCCCTTCTAAACATTTTTATGTAGAATTCAATATTGCTGCCCACTCGATGCTTTGAAGAGACTTTGCTTCTTTGTCTTTTTTGGCACCATTCTATTTTGGTTCCCTTATTATCTTACTGATTGTAAGGAACATTTTCTGTTTCAGTGATGCTTTCCTGTTCTGCAATGTTTTAAGTTTTGGAATCTCCCAGATTTCATTTTAACTCTTCTCCTGTCCTTTCAATATAGTTTTCTCTGTATCTAGCACATAACTCACTTATAATAAACAGTAAGTTTTTGTTAGATGAATATCTAAATTCCTCAACTCCCAACACTGATCAATCTCCCAATTTCGTATCTCTAGCCCAGGCTGCTTTTTTCAGTTCCCAAGTTACAGTGATTACTTATTAGATGTAGCTGTCCAGACATTATTAGGTGTCCAGGACATGATTATTCTCCCAACCACACCTACTTAACCTGCTGTCATTTCAGTTAAATAGCATCTTTATCCCCGCCCTGCCCCTTTGTCACAAACCTCAATTTTGTTCTCATCTCCTTTTTTCTCACCTTCCATATTGAATGTCTCACCAAATCTTATCTATTCCACTTCAGATAGGTTTCTTTTTTTTTTTTTTAAAGATTTTATTTATTTATTTGACAGAGAGAGACACAGCGAAAGAGGGAACACAAGCAGGGGGGAGTGGGAGAGGGAGAGGCAGGCTCCCCACTGAGCAGGGAGCCCAATGCGGGGCTTGATCCCAGGACCCTGGGATCATGACCTGAGCCGAAGGCAGACGCTTAATGACTGAGCCACCCAGGTGCCCCTCAAATAGGTTTCTTGAATAGTAGCTTTAGGTTCCATCCCTACTGCTTTTTTTTTATGTTGTTGCCATGTAACATATAAGGCTGATCATATTAGTCTTCTTTTGAGAAAAACTTGGTTGTCAACTAAGATGTAAAGAGAACTACTTCAGTTAATTATACAAGGCCTTTCGAAATCTGGTTCTAAACCTGTGTTTCCTACCTTAGCTTTTTGCCACTCTGAGGCTGCCTTGAAATGATCTTTGCTACCCAAAGGTCCTAAGATAAAGGTGCCTTTTTATGTCTTTATGCCATTGTCCACGCTCTTTCTTCTGCTTAGAGTGCCTTTTCCGTTTTGCACAGCAGACTCCCGTTTATCATTCAAATTTCTTTTAAAAAGTCAGCTTGTTCTTTAATTGGTTATTTATTAAGTGCCTGCTTTGTTCCAGTTACTGTGCTTGGCCAGTGAATTAGATAGACACAAACCCTTCTCTTCATGGAACTTACAAAATAGATCCTCATTAAAACCTTAATGAAATCCTCAATCCTCTCAGGCAGGGTTAATTAGTACTTTGATCATAGCTAAGTAGTATCCAGTGGATTTCTAGAGGAAATGTCATGTGAAAAGCTCATTGGCTTTGAAGTTCATAGTTATTACTGATGGGTAAGGCTTTGTTTCTTCATCTTTAGAATGAAAATAACAGTATTTTGGCAGGGTTGCTGTGGGGCTTGGTGATAATGTATATAAAAGCATGATGGCTAGTACAGAGTAGCCAAATGCAGTAAATGCTGTCTGTTTTAAAGTTGTATTATTTTTGATATGTGATGATTTTCTTGTCCTGATTATAACATAAAAAATTATAAAAGCATATTCATATGGATGTACCAAGACTGGTACATAGTTGGCACTAAATAGATATTTGGTGAATTACTTTTTTTTAAATCAGATTTTTGGGGAAAATAAATCAGAATTGTTTATATAGTGTGGCTACTGAGGTGAGTTTTAGGGCTTCTAGTATTCAACATCATTTATTTAAAATGTTTTTTTCATTTGTCTTTTGTTAGAGTTTTAATTGGTAGTGCAATAACCCTAGATTTTTATTTTCTTATAACTTTGCTTACTTCCTAGTAAAAATGCTAAGTGAATAAAGAAATGACTAATAGGCTAACAGCAGCCAGGAAAAGTATGTGATTATTTCTTAAAGAATTGACCTTATTGCAAAATTATATTTTTGTAAATTATTCTGAATAATAACTAGTTGAAGATGAGTGTCTAAATGTCTCTAAAAGCTAACAGAGAAATACATTGAATAGTACCATGCAGAAATTCATAACTATATAAAATATAATTTACATAATTAAGTAGTATATGCAATTCTCTAGTGACGCTATATAATATCGAATCTCTGCATCAGGCTTCAATAAAGAAATAATTCTGCTTTAGGAGATGTCTCCTTTTGGATCCAAGTAATTGAAGGGTTTTGTTGTTTTTTTTTTCCCTTTTCATTAAGACAGCACAGTGCATAGATCACCTCCATTTGATTTATAGTTGGTTCTTGGTTTTAGTTAATATTCTTTCTATCTATCTGCATGAAGGCACAGTAGATTTCAGCTTGTGAGATAAAGCATTCTTTTATATTATGTGATGCCCTATAGGATCTGAACGTTATTTCACCAAGATTTATGCAGAAAGTGAAACCCTTCTAGAACTTAAGCACTTTTATCTTCTAGCTGACAGTACACTGAAAATGTTTACTTCTTTTTAGAGGTTACCATTTGTTTAAGTTGTAGCTAATATCTAGTATGAATTTTTAATCTAAAAATAAAGAAATGAAAGCGAGCCAGATACAGGAATTTAAGAAACAGGTACTATAAAAATTTTAGAATAAGATATGAAGTACTAAAATTGTCTAGGATTTAGAACTTTTCGTTAGCCAGAAGAATTTATTGCTGACTTTTGTTATGGCTATCCAAGATTTATCAGGTATTGTCACAAGGAAGTGGGTAAGATGGAAAATGGGAAATTTTTCTAATATAATTGCATTATAACAGTTTTTCTTTTTAAAACTAGCATTCTTTTATTGATGGAGATCCAAGTTACATTAAAATGACACAACAGTGAGATTGCAGACATGCATATATCTGACTAAATTTGAATAAGTGTTAGTACCTTTAAGTTAATGGAATAATTGGAATATATATGTAGCTATCACTGATTTTAGTAATTAATATAATCAATTTTAATAGAGTAATGTAAAAAAAATCTACTTTAATAAAGCTATATGAACTTAATGACTTCAGGGAAGTAAATGTTAACGTTTCCCTTTTTCCCTTGATTATTTTATTCTGTGTATTGAATTTTGCCTGTTTTTTGACTTTTTGACAACATACTTAGTCCTGAACACCATTTCTGCTACTGATAGCGTCTGAAGGGCCTTATTCTGTTCCCTTTCCCCAAGATTAGATTTAACTCTGGGAGAGAAAGAAAGGAGCCTGAGCATTGTATGGAAAGGGAAAAAGATGAAGTGTTCTCATAGCACCCTGTCATTCTCAAGGGCGTTCATATAGAAAACCAAAATTGGCATTGCACAAATCCAGGAGTGCCTTTTATACAAATTTTGATGTGAACACTGCCCCCTGGAGTTGTGCATTTTAATAGCCATTTAATAGAGCTCTGCTCTATTACACACAGTTTTTTGAATTCTCATTATTTATTTTCACTTCTGTCTTCCCCATGAGGCCAGGACAATATCTTAATAATCCTTGTATTCCTGGCAGCTGGCTCAAGGTAGAGTCAGTCATTGTTCCTAGAAAATATTTTAGGATTCTATTTCAGTATTCGTCCATTTATACATTGTTAATTGGCTCATTGACTTGTTATACTTTTCAAAAAAAACCCTGAACTTTGTAAAGTCTTAAAATTTACATGTGAAAAATAATAGATTATATATTGTTGAGCCATTTAACTGTTAGAGGAAGAAAGTGGATCATACCTTAGTTATTGATTGACTCTTTCTTTTACTTCTGCCTTTTCCACCTGATTGTCATTGGGTAATACTTGTTCATTTGTTTTACTTGGTCAAATCACTAACAACATTGGAGCTCAGAAAGGGAATTAATAGACTATCTATTAATGCTTGAGTTATATTTCCCTCTAAGATATATTTTAACAATCTATTTGATTCTACTCTTGTAGAACAGAAAATATATATTCTGTATATTAAAATGACATTGTTTTATATTCTATTATGTAGATTTTAATGATATGTTAAAGGTATGTGTATATAAACACATAAGTGTGTAGGTTTTTTTGAAAAAGTATAAAGACAATTAGATGACTTATGCTTATAATTAGAAAAAGACAGTTATACTTTTATTGTAATCTTAATCTCAGGCTTTGAAATTAGGTCAAAGAATTGCAGAAAATCATTAGAAAGAAAAGTTAGAGCATTTAATTTTAGTGTCATCCACAACTTTCAAAGACATGTATTTCTATTAAAAATTTTAGTACTTGGAGAGTGTACTAATAGGAGACCTACCTGCAGCACCTTTTATAGAGAAGTCTTTATTTCCAGATGTTATGTGGCCTAGGCTCACATCCTTAACTTGAATACTTTTTGGGATCTTAGTTTTCATTATTAGTGGAAATGGATATAGGTTAAGTTTGTGAATGTGGTATCACATAATAATATCATTTTTTAGATAGGTACAGATATTTAAAGCTATATAGTGATCCAGATATATATATTTCTAAATTCTTAGAGTAAGTAATTTCTTATCTTACCCATGCTTGTATTTGATCAACAGTTGGTTTCTGAATACTTCAAGTTTTTAAAATTTTTCTTTCCATACCATTGGTGATAACCCCAAAAATATACAACTTAATTAATTCATAATGTCATGGGAAGACAGTTGGCTCGATTATGCCAATTTGCCAATTTCTTATCCTCTTTTCCCCTACAAGGGGCTTTTAGTGAGGGGTAGAAGTATGTCTTAAATGAGAGTGAAATCCTTATGTGAAAGATCAAAACTTTAAGTTGGTGATCGAAACCTACACATTCCCCTTTCCAATACTGTTCTTTTTTTTTTTTTTTTTTTAAAGATTTTATTTATTTATTTGACAGAGACACAACGAGAGAGGGAACACAAGCAGGGTGAGTGGGAGAGGGAGAAGCAGGCTTCCCGCTGAGCAAGGAGCCCAATGTGGGGCTCGATCCCAGGACCCTGGGATCATGACCTGAGCCGAAGGCAGACGCCTAATGACTGAGCCACCCCCAATACTGTTCTAAAATGACAAAGCATGCCTCATTTTTTCAGTGATAAAATTTAATACTAAGAGTGTATGTTATTGGAGGGAGCAGGATTGGGGGATAAAACATTGGATTTTTAGGCCCAGGTCTGTTTCTATGTAAATGACTTTAAACATGCTAGTAATTACCCTTATCTGAAAAAAATGAGTATGACTTTTTTCCCCAAAGAATATGTATTACTCTCAGCATCAGAAATTGGATGATAAATGCTATTTTTTTCCAAATGAGGCTAATAGCTATTCCATTTTGAGTAAGTTCCTTGAGGGTTTGTATCCTGTATCACCCGGAGAGCAGTGCTTTATAATGGAGAGACTCTCGAGAAAACGTATGGCAAGTTTTGGGCTCTCTATCTAGATCTGTGCTCTGAAATAAGTGATTTTTGCTTTGTCTTCAGATTATTTTAAATTGTTGTTAACAGGAGTTAAACTACTTGTATTGAGAAAGATAGTCTGAGATATAGCTTCAGGATATTGTAAACATTATGCTGAGGTAAAAGTTCTTTATTTTTTTTGGACTGTATCTAAGTATTTTTTAAATTTTTGGTACTACATTTATATTTGAAGATTAAACTTATCTTAAAAATTTTTCTATTGTATGAGCAAATTCTCAGTTCCTGTTATATTGGTGCTTTTGTTTTAGCTAAAGGCTACTATTGTGATTATTTTTTGTTAGTATCAAAGAGCACAAAAATAAATATAGTTCTATTTCCTCCTAATTTTGGTTATTACTCTTATACATATTATCTTTGGGTTACTTGTTAATATGTGAATGATTTTATAATTCTTCTGTTTTTTCTGTGCTATGACGAAAAATATTGCTCACATGCTTTAATAGCTGTTGGATTTGACTTCACCCTCATGCATTATACTAGAATGTATTGTTACCTAATTTAGTAATAATTTTATAATAGCAGCTTAACATCTCTTATAATTTTAATTGTTATCAAGAAAAATGACATCATTTAATTTGACTCAAAATTCAGAAGGATGGATGAATGACAAATTAATAATTTACCACCTTTGCATAAGACTGAAGCATAGAATATTAGAAGGATTAATGGCAGAAAAGGTTAACAAATTTTAGCAGCTTTCATTAGCTTTACATCGTCATATGTTTGTGGTGCTGACTGAAATAGGCTTTGTAGGAGATCTCAGTCTAGGGAACTAATTACTTGTGCCAATTGCCGCACTGATGAATAGACCCTCATTGTATCATTCCCCTGAAGACAAGGAGCAGCCTGTGATTCACGACTGCATCCTGGCTGATATTTGATAATAATTTTAACAGATAAGTGTAGGTAGGCAGAATGATGAAGTGCCTATCCAAGCTCCATGACTATCAAAGCCATACACGTAGCCATCTGTGTACCGTCTTTTTGCCTTTCACCTAAAGGAGAATTTTATTTTATTAATTGAGTTCAAACAACTGTTGTCTTTTTGCTTCTATGTGCTCTGTAGGAGCTTCTTACTTATTTTAAATGGTATTGTAATAGTTTTCACTTAAAATGTACACAGCAAAATAAGAAAGAAGAATAAAAGAGCTTTTTAATTTTTCTTTTTGAGGACTGCAATTCTTACACTTTTTTGTATTCCATTTTGGTTACATTATATCTCCTCTTTATGCATGATCAAAATCAACAAAGGAAATTTTTGATGTTCTCATTGTGTCCGCAGCTTTCTCAGAAAAGACCATTGGATTTCTATTATTTTTTTTAAAATATCTTCTTTTAATAATGTACTGTTAGTTGTCTATGCTTTTATTATTCTGAGATAATTTTTAATCAACAAAGTACTTATTTATAAATTATTTTGAAATTTTAAAGGTAGCATCTCTAACACATCAAAATAAGAGTAACTTTTAAATGGGTATTTTGGGACTGTCAGTTGGTCAAGACTAATATGTCAAAGCTGACAGGTACAATTTTATTAGCTCATGAAATACAAGTGTGATTTTATTTTGTATTAGTTATTCCTCACAGAAGTTTTGATTATGAATTTTTTCATTTAATTAATTAAGCTTACAAGTTATCATGCTGTGTATCTTTAGTGAATAAATGTATTCTGCAGGGGGTTTTTTTTACTGTAACTAAAAGAACTTCATATTAGTGTTTTCCTTGTAAAATAATTTCCAGCATGCTAGATTATGATTAGTTAATAGGAGAGAAAGTTGACATTTATATATTGCCATATAAAAGATCTACGTAATTGGAGAAAATATAGTCGAACCCTTTAAAAAATACATTTCCGAAAGTATGCTTTTGATATAGCAATTATTGCACATCATATAGCATGTAGTTTTTAATTAAATATAAAAACAGACTACATAAAACAGAAATCCAATCTGATTTGCTTGAAAATAGATTGCTATTTCACTCTATAGGAATGGTTTATTTAAAAACAGTAAATGGAAAAGAAATGCATTTTCTTGTGTTGTTCTAAGCCTCAGGGGCTAAATGTAATGAATATTTTAAGAGATTATTTTAATTAAATTCCTGCACATCTAAACAGAGTAATATTTTATTATCACATACATAACCATGTAACTGAGATATTCATTAAAGTTAACACTTTCTGGACCAAGAATTCATGGTATGATTTACTGACCTTGTGCAAAAAGGCACAAATTAGGAAGAAAAATGAAGGGGGACAGACTTTGATTAATATAGGTAATGCTATACCATATTTATAATAGCCTTTTCCCTATTCTGGTTTATAAATGCAGCCACAGAGAAAGGTGCCCTGCTGAGGCTGAAATGAGGCTGAAATCAGAGCACATGCCACTAGAGTGTGGGGAAACTGATCACACTGTCAGCAATTCATTTTAAAATGATGTATTTAGTGCTCATTTCACCTTCCAAGAAAAAGGAAAAGGAGTTCCTTAGACTGGAAGGTGATATTGTTATTTTCAAGGACATACCTAAGTTAAAGATTGCAGAAAAGGGGGTGTGAGGTGGAGGGAGAATTAAGAGGAAGGGGAGGGAAAAAAAAAGGCAGAGCAAACAAGGAGAGCTTTATGCAGAAATTCAGTGCTACCACGCTGTTTGATAATTGCTAACATATGTGGCTTCTCTGTTTCATTGTAGTCGTCCTCGTGAGTTCTGGCGCCTTGACTACTGGGAAGATGACTTGCGGCGCCGGCGACGATTTGTGCGTAACCCTCTAGGATCGACACATCCTGAAGCGACACTAAAAACAGCCGTGGAACATGGTCAGTGTATAAACCACTCCTTGCCAGTAGCAGTAGGTACAGTACTTGGTAATGAAGAGCGTAACTTCATTATTACAAGGCACTGTAAAATGGTCCATACCACATTTCATAGTTACTCACCCCAGAAAGAGAAGTTAAATATTTTATAGTTAGTGTAGGGTTCTATTAAATTATGGTGTCAAGTGTATTTACTTATTATGTTACACATGCAAAACTTAACATAGACCCTTTGTTTCAGAGTAGGAGGATAAAATATTTCTCCTTTTAAGTGACACATTCAGCTTTGAGTAAGTTAATCGGGACGCCTGCCTTAAATCCATGAATATCAGAAAGACAGCATTTACAAACCAAATAGGTTTCTAGGTTCTGTTGTGTGTATATGGTTTTCCCTCAACTATGGAATTTTAGCATGATATTATGAAGTGGGAGAGATGGTAATAAATGTCCAAGTGCCTAGATACTTTCTGAGCCTTGATTTGTAGATGGTTGTGATAGATGGCTCCTGGAGAAAGAGGATAGACATTATTTTCATATGTTGCTGTTTTGCATCATCTTGTTATCAGAGCTTAACAAAACATTTTTCCCTTTTTTGATATAATGCATATCACTATGATTCAGATTAGACAGAAGCCTGATGAGCAAATTGGAGAAAATTTGGATTTAATAATATACTCTCTTTGATCATAGCATTTCACTTAATATTTTATAACTTGTGAAAGCCAATTAAGATACATTGATTAAGGAGGGGAAAGCTCCTCTCTACATTAAATTAATTTTGATTTTATAAAATATAAATTGGTTATTTTTTAATAAGATAAATAGTTTTAATTCCCTTTTTTCAAGGTATTGGTTTAACGTGCAGCAGTTTATGGTTAAATGATAGTATGGAGTATACAAAATAAATGTAAAATTACATTCAATAAGGATATTAAGAATTTAGATTAAAAGTCTGTGATTTTAGGTTTGGCCTCAGTCAGGCAGCTTAACCTCTTGCACTCAGCCTTAAAGAGCCATTTCTGGAGGAAAATGTCCACAATATGTCATCAGATATAACACCAAATGTGACATCAGTCCTTTAAAATAAATGATCATACAGAGAATAGTCAATAACAAAGTGATCTAAAAGCAATAATAGTCTGAGGGCCCTACATCTTCAACTACAGAAGGTGGGGAAAGAGAAATAAGATGTAGAATTAATTAGGCCACTTTCGCTTTTAGGGTTCATGTGCTTTTTATGTGGTGCTATAGATTTCAGAGTTATATTTATTTTTTCCTTTTCTTTCCTTTTTTTTTTTCTTTTGGCTAGTGACTCTTACAATGAAAAAAATCAGCTTAATTTTGCAGTTTTATACTTTTCAAACAGATGTTACCATGTACACTTAAAATTTAATAAATATCTTTGTCTTCTTAACTGTCATTTAACATTGAGTTGTGAAGCCTGAAGTCTATCAGTGACAATAAATATGTTTTTATGAAAATTTTTCCTTTTATACCTGGAGAGGGTACTTGTTTTTTAAAATTATACATAGGCAATCTGTTAATCCTTAATTTTGAAAGAAATATCAGTAACTGAATTTAAAATTTATGGTATGGATTTAATACAGAGCTTATTAAAATCCATCTTTATCAAAAATAGTACATGTAGCCATTTGGGGGAATAGCAGAATTTTTCATAATGAATAAATTTGGATTTTAGTGTTATTGAACTTTATCTTTTAAAATATTATGTCAACTTTTTTTAATGCTAAAAAGCTGGCTAAAAAATATTTATTAGCAATGCTTACTGTCATTTAAGACTTTTTTAATCCTGTACGGAAGCAGATTTCACTCAAATTACTCTAAATAGTAATTGAAAGGTTAATATAATATTAATTTGTTAAATTGAGAGAAGTAAAATAAAGCATTTAATGTAATTCCATCTTATTTGGCAATATTCTATATGAATCTTAAAATGATTAATATTTAAAATACTCTGAAAGATTAAAAATAAATTTAAATCTGAAATGTATTTTTTTAAAAACAAATGTGTGTAGGAGATGCTTCAGTGGTCTGCCAATTAAGGAGATGTCATATTTAATACAACATTTTTTGATAAAAGATACATATATATACTTTGTATATATTTTTTTATTTTAAATAATGAATATTAGACAGTTTTAAAACTCAGCATATAGATTGTACAATGGTAGTGTTTCCTGTCAGCCTGATTAATGCTAAGTTCATTTATTAGCCAAGAACTTAATTCTTTAGTGTTTTATTAAAGTATCTTACAGTTGATGTTCAATTTTAATTTTGTGTTAATTATGAAATTCTTGTTCTTTAGCCTTAACTTAATAACAATAAGGAAGCTAATGAAAATAAACATTAAAAATCAAGTTTGCAAAATAAAGCAGTGAATGTAATCAAGAAGAAATTGAAATTACAGAATTTAGCATGGATAAATGCTATGCTTCAGGGTTGAATTTGAATATTTAAAATAGATATTACTAAGGGTATTGTGTCAGTTTTATACTGTTTTAGGACTTCTCACTTTTATTTATAATGGATTTAACTAAGGACTCACATTGTTTAATGCAAAATCTTAAAACATCATGAACTATATTATTGTTATCAAAGGGAAACATCTAAATAGAAATGCCGTTGGAGATTAGTTATGTATTTTAGTAGTAAGAGCCATCTTTTTTATAGATTGATTTGATTTGAAGGAAAGCCTCTGGTGTAAAGGTGGCAGAGTAAATACCTGAAGAGTGATGTTCTCTGTTCCGGCGATCGATACTAGCCCCATGACTCTACTTCTGGCTACCTTCTAGTTAAAAACAAATTTTTTAATTCTGACAATTTAATTGCCCTTCCCAAGTTCACATTAACTTGCTTGGGGAAAAGGGCCTTAGGTAATTTTTCAAAGAGAGACCCTCCAAAGTGGTTATTTATAAAAGTCATTTTGTAATGGGAGATTTCTTTAACTTTGCAGAAACTGAGTCATATTTTTAAATTAAAATTAATACTTCCTCTTATTATCAAATATTCTTTATGGAAATTAGCAGCAAGCAGAGGTGGGTATTTGATTCTTGAGGGCATTTTCTTGCATTTTATGGTTTAAAATTTATTAGAAATTAGTTGTAATGATTTGTAACATTCTCCTAATGCACAGGGCCCAGTTTGTCAGTTATTTATTATCAGAGCATTTTAGATTTGGAAAGAATCAAAAGCTAAAGTCTATTCTAACTTTATTCTTTATAAATAAGGAAACTGAGGAAACAAAAAGCCACATAATTCTTGGTACATACAGGACTAAAGCCTAGGTTAACTGATGACTAATCAGATTTTCTTATTGTAGTGTTATACTGTCTTCTAAAATTCATTGTTAAATCTAATGGGAACTTTACATTTAAATTAAAGCCACGTAAAAAATGTTTTAAATGGTGGAAAGATTGGTTTTAATTCGAATAATAAAACAATTCAGCAGTAGAATCCTATTGAATTCAAGACATTTTCATTTTGTAGAGAATGTGCATGCTAATGGAAATATATGAGAAGAATTTAACATAGTTTAAGAAGTATCTTGTAATTGTATGGAATGATACAAGTAACTCATCTGGTTTTCTTGGGATGACAGATCATATAAAGATCCTAAATCATGCCATTCTTTCATAACTTCAATAATGCGAGATACTGTGGCTTCCTTTTTAGGATCAACATATATTAGGTTCTATAAAACTCATTAGGAGATGAACTTGGCTTGTTTTCTTAATCTCCTAATCATTTTTTGTAGTTTCACCAATATTTCTAGAGTAAATTGCCTTGACTTGGAACCCTTTGGAAATTGCATAAACTATACAGTTTGGGACAGTAGTTGTGTATAAGATATTCTTTAAGTGTCTTGTTCAGAATAAGCAGTTATGGTTATAGGCATTTCACATCACATTAAGTGGATACCCATACTCATTTTATTTACATTTGAGGTCATTTTGTTATTCCAGTAGTAATTTTTTTAAAGTGGTTAATTCTCAATGTATAAACCTCTTTTACTGCAATATGGACTATTGTTGATTCCATTTCACTCATACAGTGGACTTTTAAAGGGAGTTTTATGTCATAGGTGGAACCGTTTTCTGTGTTCTTTTTCTGTTTTAATTTTATTTAGCTAGCTTGTGTTGCACAGATAAATCAACTCATGCCTAGAGCTAGCTCTAAAGAACTTGAACTTTACATCTTGAGGACCAGTTTTTCTCTGAGCCCTCTCATTGCTCTTAGCTTCAGTGAATCAAAAGTCATGTTTCAGAGAAAGCATTTTTGACAGATTTCTCTGGTTTTATGTAACAATTGCAGTTTAGTTATCAAGTTAGGGTAAATATTAAACCAGAATAAAATGTGAGACTATATGAAGGCAACCTGTTAATAGTGATATGAAAATTTTAAATAGTTATCATGTTTGGTAATAATTTTATTACAGCAAAGATCTGAGTCAGCTTTGAAATGGAACCAGAAGTGTGTTCTGACTTCATCCAATTAAACTTTTATGCTAGTGTAGAATATACTCACAAAAAATATCAAAACAGTTGATACTTGTTTTAATGATTGAGTAGAAGGCAAACAGAAGTTAAAAATGTACTTTCCCCAGCACATATAAACATGATAATTATCTTTTATTTTATGCTTGGGATAGTTCTAATTTTGAAACAAAAAAAAAAAGTTCTTTAGCAGAGAGCTATTAGACCACTGAGAATTGAACACCAGCGCATGTGGTGTGTGTTAGAGTACTGCTGGTAATTTTACTGCTGCTAACTTAAAATCCTCAAGGGGGAGTTAATTACAGGAAAACCATTCTAAATATCAGTAAGCTGCATATTTTCCATGACAAGAGGTTTTTCAGTTGAGGTTGAACAATTCCAGAATCGGAGCTTGTAAAAACAAGTAAATAAATAAATTAAAGTGGGTGTTTGTATGCATACATTAGACTTATAGTACTTCAAAATTTTTTCATAAAATTTTATTTAATTCAAAAGTTAATTGTGTTTTAATGTGTGTCGGCATGATGAGAACATATTAAAATTTTTTAAGTTACAGTTGGATGGGATAACAAATTATATTTTGTGGTCATTTAAAATGAATGAATGAATTTATTGAGCTATGTTAAACCACTGCATGTTGCTACTTGGCTTCTCTCATTTTTTGTAAATGTTTGCAGATTACAGGGTTTTTTTCCTTTCTTTCCTCCCCTGCCCGCCACCCCCCCAAGCTTAATGTAGTGTACTTCAGGACATGTATGGTAATAATCAGAGATAGTAACGAGCAAGGTATTGAATTTGGTTGTTTCTGATATGTTTGTCGTATGCTCATCAAATTTAGGTTTGGAAATGAATATTTTTGTATTCTTAACTTGTATATTATAATTTTGACTTAACCTTTTAAATGCAGTATGAGAAACAGAAGAATTATTAAACTAATCCATAAATTTTATATATACATATAGATAGATATAGATATAGATACTGATATTTGTGTAGTGGTTAAGATACTGGTACCATAATACTTGGATTTCAATCCTGACTCTACTTCTCACTAGCTGTGTTGCCGTGGGCAAGTTATGTAACCTCTCTGAGCCTGTTTACCCATCTGGAAAGGAGAAATTAGCAGAGGGCTTAAGAGAATTAAATGAGTTAAATAAGTAAAGTGTTTTGAACACTCCCCGGCACATGTTATTTAATATTAGCATTATTATTATTTCTGCTTTGAAGAAGGAACTGTACAACTGTACATTGATTTTGTACTAAAATCTGATTAGCAGTTGTTAATTTATTATGATTTGCTTTATAAGAAAGTATAGAAGATGGTGGTTTCTCTTGTATATCTCAGTGACCAATATATTTTTAGTAACACTGATAGTAAATTGGGGAAGATCTTGCTTGGTCTCAGGTCAGTGTTTATGATTTCAGAGTAAGGTAAATAATGATATAATAACTTAATGCTATTTTCCTAAAAATTAGGGTTTTTATTTTCCTAAAAATTTTATTTTCCTAAAAATTAGGCATTTTAATTAGATACTTTAAATTTTTTCAAAATATTTATTGAGACCTTCGTATGTGTGCAGCATATTATGCTTGTTATTTGTGGGTATGAAGGAAAATAAAATTTGATTTACCCATAGAGGATATTCAAAGCTAAATATAGAGAGCTTCTTTCCATGACATTCTTATTTAATAAAAAGCCACTATTTTCTTTTAAAGTAGTGCCATTAGTGTTGTACATAAATGGTATACATTGTGAACTCACAATAAATAAGATAAAAATAAACTTTTACCTTTATTATTATCCATAACCATACCTATTAAAATCAAAGAAGCTTTGATTTGTCAAAACGTTCGGTAACATACAATGTAGTTTAACTATTTAGAAAAAAACTATATAGATAAATATTAGTCATATTACTTGCAGACATTATCCTTTCTGGGTTTGGGGCCTTAATGCCTGGGCAGAAATTGCAGTGAAGCAAAAAGCCTAGCTAGCCATCTGATTTCCATTTCAATAGCCACTGCCTGGGTGGATCAGGTGCTTTGCCTCCTGAATTTCCCTAGCTGGCAACCCGGGAATATCAGTAGTGAAGCAAAGATTCTAAACTTTCCCTAACATGACACTAGGAATTTTTAAAAATCACAACCCAAAATTTAGTATCTGCTTTTATGTATTCCTGAAGGAGAAAGCTGCTCAAAGCAGTGGGAGTTACCCTGGGGAGGGATATGGGGTTTTGAAGTCAGAATTTTGAGTTTCAGTGTTTTCTCCTTTCAACTGCACCTCTGTTTCTCTTTCTGGTTCAATTGTTGGCTGTAGGTGCTCCACAGAGCATCATTCCCTAGGTTTGGCGTACCCTCTTCCTCTTTCTCTCCTTTTTGGCTGCCTTGTCACAGGGTCTGAGAGTCTGGTGCTGCCACTCTCCACAGGCTGCTCCAGTTCAGGCCCTGTAAGACTCTTTGCCCAGATGCCTCTCCTCCTGGGCTTTCTGTTATGTTTGCCCCCGGGGTGTCTTAGCCTTTTAGTTTAAACACATGGAGGAGGTAGCGTTTGAGCCTCCACTTAGTTTCCACAGTGTCTTACTCCTCTTGGATATTTATATAAAGGCTGGAGTGGGGGTCCGGGTGGGTGAGATGTGGGCAAGGGCAATATGAAGGCAAGAGGGAGGATTGGAGTAAAGAAGAGAATGCAGCTTCTGAGAGCTGCTATAGCTTTCTTGATGTCAGCTTTGGCTTCAGGATTGGGTTTACATCCTCATTGGCTGTGAATCTCTCTTAGCTCTGACCCTTCTTATTCTGGATTCTCCTCCACAACCACTCCCTGACCATTTCATAATGTTTTGTCAGTATAATCATTATTTGCAGGGATGATCAGCCTTTCTTATTTTTCAGTGTCAAGTAAGTATTGTTTCCAAAACTGGATTCTGATTTTTTCTGCTAATTTCCCAAAAACGTGCTGCCTTTGAACCCTCTCTTGCCCTAACTGTAAGTAAATAAATGTTTTGGTGAGCGGTGCAAGGGTCAGATTTAATGGGATTAGGGTGCTTGTTCAAGGTAACATTAGACTAGGCTTGGAGAATCACGTTTGTCAAAATGAACATGTGTGCCATCCCAATCACTTTCCCACTGTGGATGACTCTATGTAAAAATGATTGACCATCTTTGGCCACCTATCCTTACCTCACTTCTCTGCCCCTCTGCCAAAGTACTCTTTTCCCAGAGCTGATGGACAGCTTTGTTTCCTTTTCATTTCAGCTGCAGATGAAGATATCCTCACTAAAGGAAAACAGTCCATCAAGAGTCAGGCTTTAGGAAATCAGAACTCAGAAAACGAGATCCTCCTGGAAGGCGACGACGATACTCTGTCATCCGTGGATGAGAAAGATTTAGAGAATCTCGCTGGTAAATTCAGTGGTTGTGCGGATATTTCAGCTAGCTCCAGGCCAATAACCATCTAATTACTTACTTTTTCATCTGTGACCACTAGGACTACCAAGTTTACACCCACAATTACTTTAAATAAAGATTGTTTTTGTTCTTCCAAACATTTTCCCCCTAATCTTCAATGCGGTTTCCCCTTTATTTTTCCATTCTTTTCAGTTTCTTTACCCTTCTCATCTTTTTCATTTATGAATAATTTTCACTGTAAAAGAAAAAAGTTTTAAAGCAGCAACAACAAAATTCCTTCACCCATGGGAGTTACCTAATCTCTATAAAATGAGAGCTATAAGTAAAATCTTGCCGATTGTTTTGTAAATAAAGCTTGGAGGCAGATGAGCTATTTGCTTTGATGATTTGCTATTTTGCATGTCTTAGTGAACATGCTGCATATACATTTAACTCTCTCAAAAAATCCATTCCAAGAATGCTATAGCTTTTCACAGGATCCACATATTTTACCTGATGGAGGAATTTTGATTGCACTCTGCAGATTTTCAGTTTTACTTCCCTTATGGGAAAAGTTCTCTTGTTTAGCCTGAAAATTTAGTCATTCATTAAATGGCTTTTTTTCTTTAATGCCTGTGGCTCTCTCTCTCCAGGAGGAAAGTCTGAAAGATTCCACAATTTCCGTAGGTGAAAATTGTACAGTCTTCTTTTTTGATAATTTTAATTTAAGAGAAAAGGCATCAGGAATTTTTCATTTAGTGATATGTCTGCAACCTGTGCTACCATGCAGTGAATTAGAATGAAAAGCAAAAATAGATGATGGTATCTTCTCTGATGACCCATAAACCTCTCTAGAAAGTAAAAACAAAATTAATTAGAGCACACTGTTAAGGGATTTGGACTGGGCGTAGAGAGTAGGTGGACACTGGTATTCTCTAGCCTTTTCCTTCACATCTATTTACCCATTTCCTCCTCCTTTATTTTGCTTCTGTTCTTGCTACTAGTAATACATTCATACAGTAATAGAGGTGAAAGGGGAGTTTAATTATATAATCTTGACAATGGCAATAGGATTAAGAAGTAATCCACACTAATAAAGTGGTGTGGGTTAGAAATGAAGTGGAAATTGTCAGGGGTCTTCTGTAGGACCTAGGCTGCCCCAGCTCCTGCAGCTGTCTGCTTACCCTGTAATTGAATGTCTGAGAGTGATTGAAAAAATGTTATTTCTTCTCAGGATTACATGCTAATGTACAGAGGGCAAAGGAGACAGCAAAAGAACACATAGCTGCTTATTTCATCCATTTATAGAGATGAGCTTTGGGAAATCATGGCTGTTCTGCAGCTATCTGCTGCCCATCTGCAAACACAATGTATTTGTACATTGGGAATAGAGGGCAAAACCTGCTCTGATCTCCACAGAGCATCCCTTCTATTGTCCTACTGGCACACATTAAGATTGATGTGAGATTAAGGACCAGCACCTTCTAACAATCGATGGAAATGTCGATTCATCTGAATTTTGAAACACTTATTCACCCATTGATTACCTGAATAGGTGTACCATGTTTATAGGCACTATATTAATTCAGAACTATAAGTGCCAATTTTCTGTTGCTGTTTTTTTCACCTATAGGATTTGTACAATGAGGAATTGATGGGATTTCAAATTCTTACTTTCTCTCTCTACCTAAGTATATATATGTATGTAATATAATTATTACTTTTAGTCCTTTATTTTAGGTTTAGCTCTAATATACTTTATGCTCTTCTATCTGTAGTGAATCTATTGTTTTCAGTAGCAGGCTGATTTGTCTTTTTGATAAGCCCTGTGGAGATTTGATTATTCCAATAAAAATTCATTCACTTGGAAACCCACCCTCCAGCTGTTTACTCCCAGAGTCCCTGAACTACACTAATATTAGATTTGGAAGCATTGAACAATATTTAACAGTGGAAAGGCAGGCTTAGAAAAGGAGTATTTTTTACCAGTCTTTCATGGGGTAAAGTTGTTATGAAGAGGTTTTGTGTCAACCTGGCACAAAATCTTTATCAGAGAATATGGTATAACGTTTCTCACTTCACTAATAAGCTAGTGATCTTTGTTGTAATCGTGTTTCAGCCAAACTAAGCTAACCTCTGGCCTTAGAAACCTATTGAGTCTTCCTTGCTTCTGGTTGTTGTTCCATGTTGTTGGATAGCCTGAGGCTTGTTTTCTAAATGGAATGTGGAAGGACTTATTTAGGCAGAGCCACCTTCTTACCAGGAGATTAGACCAAAGCTTTGCAGACTCCCTGTAAAATAATTGCATCCTAGTTTATTGTTATCATTAACCACCTACTATAAATTTCTTAGTATGAGAATCCTAGTAACTGCATTTTCAGAGGAAGATTTGGGGTAGACAGAATTTGTAAGTGTAGACAATTTGGCAGACAATTTGGTACTAGAGAGAATTTAAAAATAAAATTTCCGCTTGAATCTATTAGATTTTTTTGAAAAATGTCAGTCCAACATGTGTGGCTTGTCTTTTGCTTTTGGCAGGTCCTGTTAGCCTGAGCACACCGGCTCAGCTTGTGGCCCCCTCTGTTGTAGTAAAGGGCACTCTTTCTGTCACCCCCTCCGAACTCTATTTTGAGGTGGATGAAGAGGACTCTAACTTCAAGAAAATCGACCCCAAGGTGAGAAGATGAGGAGTGGGTTTCACTTTTAAACATTTTTTTCTTACGATGGGACAGTGGGCTGCTGTTGGGTAGGATTGGCATTGGTAAAATCTGACAGACTTAGTTTGAATTTCTTGCTGAATTGCTTCTGCCTACATGCAAGGCAACTATCTTCTTTAGCTTATGATTCCCTTACCAGCTAGTTAGATTATTGAAGTTCATTTAGATTCAAAAACAATTTCCACTTAATTGCGTTTATCATTAGCTCATTCTGGGGTTGGGGGGAAACCACAGGGAATATCGTCCATAAATATATTTTGCCACAAAAGGTCCAGGGTGAATTAAGCTACAAAATTCAGTGAGGTTGAGAGTGGAATTATTTTGTTTAGCCTTTATATTTTCTGGATATAATACCAATATATCACTCTCCTTGCTTTGTCCTCATGACTTACTATTCTGTTGTGCACGCAAGCATGTCTTGTGTGTGTGAGATACCTCTGTTTCCCATTACCTACAGTCGATTTTACAAGGCACTGCATAATTTCCTATTCTTAAATGAAAATGTAATTTCCCCTTTAAAATGTATTTCTGATTACTTTTCAGACCTTGGCAACTTTATTTTACTAAGAAACATTTGTGGCACAGCCATAAAGCCAAAGCTAGGTTTATTTCATGAAAGTGAATTTGTTCTGATAGGAAACAGTCTCCTTTAAAAGGAGCAAAATAAGCAACCTGTAGAAGAGAAGTGGCTTAAAAAATGGAATTATTTATTTTAGAGTCTGATAGCTTGTGTGAACACACATATTTTGAGTTTATTGATAGGAAGTTCTTTGGTACTATAATCATGTGAATTATTAAATTTTAGTGATTTAGAAGTATTTCAAAGTAATCATTGATAAAAATGTTATAATTTTATTTAAAACTTTACAAACAAATCGTCTCTTGTCTTACATGTGTTTCTAGCATTTTGTTTCAGAATTGCTGCCTTTATAAAGATAAGATTTGATAGACTGTATAAAGGGAAGGCTATGTTGGAAGCAACTGTTTTGAGCTTGATAATTCAGCCAATTCAATGTAGAGATCAATGTAGAGAAAACTTTAATTGTGAAATTACATCAACTAGAAAAATTTCCTACTTTGTTACATGGCTCTACTATCTGAAATTGTATTTTAGTTTCTTTAGGAAATAAAGGTAACCAAAATTACTTAAACTCTAATTTATGGTACTTTGTATGTTTGAGAGGCTGAAATTCAGAATATTCTGTTATGCTTTTGGACATATGTGGCATAGAATCTAAAATGGGATGTAATTTAAAGGTGTCTAATTGTTCTCAAGATAAGGATCTCTGCCAGTCTTTGCAGTGAGGCTCTTTAAAGTTATTTACTCCTTTTGAGAGAAGTTAGAACTTTTATTTCTCTCTAATTTTATTCTGTGCAGCATCATTAATTTTTCCCGTATTGCTTGTGCAATACAAAGATCTTTTAGCCTAATCACTCATTTGTCTTGTACCCCTGTAACCTGCCTAATATTACAGAAATCAGAGTTTTGCTAATTTATATTCTTAAAATTTTTCAGCCAATTATTGAAAGAAATTTTTATTTTGTGTAGACGTTGGTGCTTTTAGGTGTTTTATAGATGAGGACACTTGTGTTGTGGCAGTGTTTTTATTTTTTTGTTGGTGATACCTGCGTTAAATAAGGTAGGAAAAAAATACTGAATTTGGGGAATTTTTGTTCTTCTTGTCAGGACTTAAAAACTTCTCCCTGGGATAGTTGGAGAGAGATAGTCTCTAATGCTGTAAATACTTGTGTGCATAAGAAGAAAAAAGGTCATTTTAAGATGTCATTTTTATCTTTTAAACTAAACACTGTGCCCTTAAATCATTTCTTTGTAAATGTGAGCACCTACTAGTTGCTTTGAAAATGTTCCTAAAAAAATCAGAACATTTTCCCCAGGGAATAGTTCATTTTTGTTATTAAAAAATCAGTATTTTTGTCTGAACCACTTAGTATTACAGTGAGTTTGTTTTACATCTACCGGAAGAGAGATCAGAAAAAGATACAGTGTAGGTTGAAAGAGTAGAGATTATTTCAGAACTGATAAGATCAAAGTTTATATTTCTAAAACAAAACTATTTTTACTAGGGAATTCTTACCAGGGAATCTGAGAACTTAAGCCTCTTTTGTCAAGTGAACTAGGCACCAGAGCCCTGAGTACCTTCCTTGTTTCTCATCCATCTATTCTGTCCTGTGGATCATCCCTCCATACACTCCCTCCCCCGTGCAGAGTTCTTCCTCAGATCTTTAAAATTCCTTTTTAGAACATTTTTGTCTACACCTCTCATTCATGGATTTTTCAG
This sequence comes from Neomonachus schauinslandi, assembly GCF_002201575.2. Classification (NCBI taxonomy): domain Eukaryota; kingdom Metazoa; phylum Chordata; class Mammalia; order Carnivora; family Phocidae; genus Neomonachus; species Neomonachus schauinslandi. The sequence goes on from NC_058404.1 coordinate 76,498,093, forward strand.
TAAATTAAAAACTAGACTAATTCAAAGAATAAATTTTAAATGTTAAAGGGTAATATCTGACATACTTTCTGTACCTGTGCCTCATTATTAGCATATCTAATGGAGTATATTGAAGAAAACAAAAAGAAGACAAACCAAACCAGTTCCTTTGGGATGCTTTCAGTTTTACTAATTAATTTATTTTTAATTAGTTATTTCCTTGTATTAAAAAAAAACCTTTGTTAATTTAGATGAAGTGTTAAAATGAGTACATTGGATTGTTACCTTAGGAAAGCAGAAGGAGTAATGTACTTTTCCTGTATGTAAATTCTTGAAACAATAATTTTTCTTTGGTCATAAAAATAGTATTAAAACCTTTTTTTGTTTCAATTGCCTATAAGCACCTTCTGAATAATTCTGGGAATTTGACAAATAATGATCATAGTTATGGCATTTACCTTAAAACCTTAAAAAACTGAGGTAGTTTCTAAATCTGGATTGTTCACATCACCGTTTCCTGGGGAAAAGGAGTATTGCTATAACCATTTTATTCTTTTTCGGTATGGCTGATTTAATTGTTAAGTTTTTATTATTTAAAGCTCGAAGAGGACAAATAATTGAAAGCAAAGTATCAACTGATCATGTTAACTATTGAGAAAAGATCCATGAATATTGCCTTTGTTTTTCAGACTCAGAATGGATTTTTTAAAATTATGATGTAAGAAAGCAAATCTCTTAATTTTTAATGTGAAATAATTTTTTTCTATTTTAAACAGGACCAAAGTCTTTTCTTCCATACAAAAATCTGTTTTTTTTTCCAAGTGTGAAGAAAGATACTACTTTAAACCTCAAAATTTACAGAACAAACATTATAGTTGGGTAAAATTAATATTTTCAAGATCCAAGGATGGGGGGAGGGGACTTGTATGGTTAAACCTACAAAAAAGGGCTGTATTTGTAAATTTTGCAAATTAGACTTCCTTTGAAAGCTTCTTGCATTTAGTTCGTGAAGTTCACATCTTTACATTGTAAATTATAAATTGTGATCTCACCTGCCTTCATTTAAGAACAATCCACAGTCAATTACAATGTAAAGTAATATTTTTATTACTGTTTTCAACAAGACTGCTTAGGGTGAGGGTAGAGGTGCAAGAAAGGGAGGGGCACAATCTGACATTGGCACTGAGATACATTTAACATCAGCAAAACTTTTTTTTAAAAGAGAAATTTTACATATAATTAAATACTTTTTCTCACTTGGTGACAACATTCAGGCAACCCAAAACGAAATGAGAGGGAGAGGGAAAGAAAGAAGATGAGAGAGGGGAGAAAGGAGAAAGGGAGAGAAGGAAAAGAGGAGAAACTACTATACATTGATTTGAAAATGTACCTTGGGTTTCATTTTGTGGTGGCAAAGCCCGATTGCTTCTTTTGTGTGACCTTTTAAATTCACATTGTTTGGAAGAAAAACGATCACTTTTGTGCAAGAATGTGATTTTGTTTGTTTGTTTGGTTGGTTTGCTCTCTTTTTGTTTGCTTGTTAATTAACGAAGGTCTTGTGCCTGCTTCCTGTTTCTTTAGGTGGCTTACATAAAAGTTTGTGTCTGGAGTTTCTGCTGTTTGTAGCTGAGTTGTGTGTTTTGTGTGTAAGAGAGCATTCCTGTTTGTGTCGCTTTTCAAGCAGTCCCCAGCACCCTATAGTTTGTCCAGGCTTTTGGGATTGGTGAGAATTTCCCTGGCCAACCTCCAGGTCTGCTTGGCAGCGCTCTCCAGGGCCGAATGGGGCTTGCCCTGAAAAAGGTCGAGGTTGGGCAGAAAGTAGTGAGGGCAGCGGCGGCACTGCAGGCAGGAGATGAGCTGCAGCAGGATGCCATTGAGCCGATCGCCTAGGCACGCCTCGTCCCAGTCCGTTTCCCGCGGGTGTTTCTCGCACTCATACAGCAGCAGCGTCTTCATGTGGTAGTTATTGAGCGGCTGGCCTGGTAGCTCCAAGTGGCGGTCCCGCAGCGTCTTCAGCACCGAGAGACACTTGTTTCGGCAGCCGCCCATCAGCAGGCGGTTCTCAGCCTCCCCGAACTGTAGCACCCAGGCATCGCTCTCTGCAGAGCTCTGCTTGCCGGTCAGTGAGTAGCACTCCTTCGACAGCAAGTTGAACCCTTCGGCCTTGACCTCCGCCACCCGATTGGGGCCGGGCCAGGGGATATGGGGCATAGGCCACTGTGCCGCACTGCGAGGCCAGATACCGGTGCACTTGAACGCGGGAGTGATTTGCACCACGTAGCGCTCCCTGATGCGCAACTTAACCTCGCTGGTGTCTGCGATCATCTTGACCACATCCCGATAGCTGCACTTGTCCACCGCCTGAGCCACCAGGGTCTGGAAACGTGAGCGGATCTTGCGCGCTGAGAGGTAGCCGGACGCTGTGATGAACTCGACCCAGAGAGACATGCTCCGCTTCCGCCCATCACTCAGTTTGAGCACCGCGCAGCCGGGCAGGGAGCCGTCGTCCACGAAGTTGAAGACGCCCATCTGGTTTAGGTAGAGCACCACCTCGAATTCCGTGGGCGAGATGACCTCCAGCCCCTCGTAGCGGGCATCAATCTCGCTCAGGGAGCTGATGAAGCGAGGCTCCTGTACCTCCACTTCCTTTAGCACGTCCGAGACCACCTTACAGACCTCTCGGATGGTCTTGGCGATGGCCGCCTTGCGCGCTTGGCAGCGCTCAGTGTAGTATTTATTGAGCTGGTAAACCAGCTTGGCCTGAGCGGCGATCATGTTGGGGCACAGGTCCGGGCTATACACCGGCGTCTCGCAATACGTTGAGGGATCCAAGGCTTACGCAGTGGTGGTGGCCCTGCGGCAGGCGAAAGAGGCGTCGCGCTTCCCCTAAGCCCCACTTTCACTCTTGTTTTCCACCTGGACTGACCGGCTGATAAAACAGCCGGCTTGCTCTTTCTTTCCCCTCTTTAGAAACCTTTTTTCTTCTCCAGAAATAAGAAAAAAAAGGTAATCTTTGAAGAGGAAAATTACCTGCTGGGACTTTTTTTGCTTGATGTGTAAAATAAAGATGTGCTTGTGAGAGAGATGAAGGGGGGGGGGAAGAGTGGGGGTGAGAGAAAAATTCAGATTACCAAGAGGTTAGGCTTAGATGTCTGCAGCCGAGATTGCCCAGAAATCTGGAAATGAGGTCTTTTAAGTGCCAAAATAAATTTAAAAATAAAAGCGAAACATTCAGTGTTTCATTCTTAAACTTCTCTCCCACGCTGGTAGGACTTCTTCACTCAGCGTAGGTAAATGCCTTTTTCCTCACCCTCCCCCAAATGGAAGGTGAAGGACGTAATTAAGGTCCAGAGAGCAGTGAAGTGCAGCTCAGTCCGCGGCACACTTGGAGGTTTGCAGACGCCGCCCGGCACTCTCAGCGTGATGGTCTGGTCTCTTCTCAGGGGGTAGTGTTGTAGCGGTTTTCCTCTTTTCCTACTGGAGGCGTTGTTTGGACTGGGTTTGTTTGTTTGCAGTGGTTTCTTCTTGTCTTTCTCTAGGTGCAAACCGCTGGAAGTTGTTTGATACTCATTTCTGCTTCGTAATTTATAATTTTGGCCCTCACAAAATCTATTTTAGTGTGACGAAGTCGTTGCCTGCGTTGCATCTGGGGTTTCGTTATAAGGATTCAGGGGTTTTTCTTCTCCTCCCCCTTTAGGTTGCTTGTGCAGATTCCACTTTCTGAGTCGTCTCTCCCTCCTCCCCTCCAACGTCGTCTCTCTCCTTTTCCCTCTCCCTCCCTCTTTTTCTCCCTCCCACCTCCCTCCTTTTCTCTCTCTTCCTCTCTCTCTCTCCCCCTCTCTCTTCTCTCTCAATCTCTCTCTCTCTCTCTCTCTCTCTCTGCCTTGCTGTTTCCTGGAGTTATTTAGTTTATGAATGGTCCAGGGCCATCATGAGGGGGGCGGAGCTTCAGTTCCTACAATCGCTATCCGAGCTGTCAGTGCTTTAGCCAATCCGAGAGAGAAGACAGGCATACTTGGCAGACAGTAGCAGCCACCGCTGCACTTGATAAAGAAAGGGGGTAAAGCGAGAAGTAAGAAAATAGGAGGAGATAGTAGAAGTCAAATGCTCACACACATTTTACAGCCCCTTCTTTATCCTCTCCTCTTATCAGTTGCAAGGAAGAAAAAGAGAGTCTATATAGAAGGGACTTCTGGAGATGGCTGGAATAACGCGAGAGAGTAGCAGTGGTTGAGAAAGGTTCACTTTTTTTTTCCTATCAACATTGTGCAGAAGGTGCAAACTCTGACAAAATTACTTTTGCTTGAAGGCAAATAGAAGGAGGAAGGGGAATCTGGGAAAGAACCTGCGTTTTTCTAGATTTTCTCCTCTGGCAAACTCTTCCTCCCTTCTCTTCCCCTTCTCTGCCATTGTTGCCAAGAGCCAGAGCAATTGCTGTATGTGTGCACCAGTTGGGGTTTGTGTGCGAAGTGGATATGGGGTGAAGGTTTATGACCATAAATCTCTTTTCAGTAATTTCCATATGCTGTTGAAAAATGGGGCAGGGTAAAAATAGTGCAAGCACCTTGTTTGATAATTCCGTCATAATTAAGATTCAGATATATTTTATGCTATTTATTGTTTAAAAAAACTAGTTATTAGAAAATATGTTTAAGTTGTGAGAAAGAGTGCAAAAGTATATATGGTTGAATATTGTTGGATATACTTTTAAATTAACATAAGCCACGAAAATTGTTTTAAACAATAAAAAATGAAGGGAAGTAAAAGTGAACCTGAGTTAGTTTTCTTAAAATGTTAAATGTTGTAAATCTAGTTTTGAATATACTCTGAGGCAGTACAGAGTTTCACTTGTAAAATGATTTTATTTTCATAATTGACTGTTGCTTTTAAAAGACTTCACTGCTGCAAAAATCTATAACTATCCTGTTATTGATTATACAGATGGCTTCACTCCTCCCTTGGCATTTCAGTGAAAACTCATGCATGTGCTTTTAGTGTATGTATTATATGTTCAAGCTGTACCCCTTGTAGCCTTTCCCTACTTTTGGATGGAAGAAACTGTAACAGTGTTTTTGATTTGCTTAGTATTGAGGGTTTATGTTTGAACCTCAGGTGTCTAGATGCTGAGTCTTTTTAAGACAAATCAAGTAGATGGAATTATTTTTAGTTAGATTTTGGGCATTATATTCTCCAATAATGACATAAGAAATGAAAATCTATGAAGCCATTTGGGCAAAGTCTTCTTTTTGCAAAACTGGTGTACATGCGGCTTTTGCAAAACCCCTTGGGAGGGCTTGAGGTGCCCTCTTAAAAGCTGGACCAGGTGAACTTGAATTCAGTTGCATAAGGAAATTTTATTTCTCTCCATGTACTTGATGTCAGATACTTGGACCTCTTGGTTCTTTCTTAGATGTCTGGAGCGGATGACTGGTGCCTTGTCACCCCCTCGCTCTCTTTGCCATAAGTCCCTTTCTAAAGAACTGGTTGGCTTTTTAAAAATCAAGTCGGATTTTGTGTAGGATATGTCTTTAGTAGCCAGGAGTGGGGAAGAACAGTCGGAAGTAAGCGTACACCAAACTCTGGGGTTCCGAGCTTTATAGTCAACTTCTTCCGTAGTGGCAGAGACTTGGGGCGGCTTCAGGCTCCAGTCTTCCTGGGGGCGCAGCTTGCATCTCGGAATGCTTGGCGGTGGAAGGATAGAGCAGAGCCGCGGCATCTTCGGGGTTCGCGCAAGTGCGAAGCCCAGACTCTGTGGGTAACCTGGCTAATGCTCTCGGGGTCACACTGGCACTCTGGGAAATATTACGGGGCAGGAGGGGCACTTTGCTGCAGAGTTGTGCGACCAGCCATGAGAGGATCCGTTGCAGCTTCTCCCGAGGGCAGTTACTGGGCGGAGACTTGTGTCGGGGACAGAGGGTGCAGAGCTTTCCCTCCCAGACCCTCGAGGTGGCCGCTTCTTCCTCACATCGTCCGCGAGCAGGGGAGGCCTTGCGCGTGGACCTGCCCGGTCCGCGACACTCCTGGGAGTGTTTGCAAAAAGTCCCAGGGGTGACGACAGTTGTCCATCTTCTCGGCTCCAGTGCGGCGTCGCCACCCCCAGGTCCATGGGTAGGCGCCCAGCGCCCGCCCTCCTCGGGTGGGGCGGCCCAGGCCACTCGGATCTTCGCGCCACCACTCCCTGATACCCCACTCCTCTTTTTCCTGCTCTGGCGGCCTCAACTAAGTTTCGTGGCACCCTTGTCTCTGGGTTTCTCCACTTTTAGGTACAGAGGCTGAGGGATGATAAAACGTTACAAATGTTTTGATTTAAAAACAATTCATTACCAATTTACCTTGTCTGAGGTAGATGCTGTAGTAAATAATAAATCAGTTAAACAAAGGCGACTTTAATTTATTGCCATGGTACTAATTAGAAACATCATTCGAGCAATAAACTTAAACACTTCCAGCAAATAATGCTCGCTCTTGCTAGTTCCCTTCCTCTCCCCCCTCCCCCACCCCAACTCTCTCTGACTACCTCTGCTCTAAGAGCTGCTTCAGCTGTGTGTTTGCGGATCCGCTCTTCCTCTGGTTGAATAATTGAAGGGGGAAACGGTATCGGAGGAGGCTGTAATTGAAGAGCCCCTGTCACCTCTGCTTTTATGTATGTTAGTATAGAAGTCCATCAGCAGCTCCTTGATGGTGTATTAAAATGAAGTGGCAGCCCCTTCTGCAGGAGATACCGTATTCTATTAAAGGAGACCAAGTGAGAGAAAGAAACTCTAGAGGCTAAAAGCCACTTCAAGTCTTCAGACCGATTGATCTGTATTCTCTTGTTATAATCCGTCTCATCATACTTGAGTTAATGAGGCAAAAGAGGGGGAGAGAAATCTGATGGTCCTTGACAAATTCATTAGGGAGGCTGCAGGACATTTTATTTGACTGTTAAACATCTTGTTTGTTTGGTTTAGGCAATGCCAACATCAGCATGCTTCTGCCCAGACCTGTGATGTTGGGCTAGCTACAGACATTCCTAAAAAGAGGAGGAGGATATTCAGGGTGTGATTTGAATTTTTTTGTTTTGGATTTCGTGTCGTCCATAACCTTCAGACTTCTCTAGTCTTTACCTTCACCGTCATTACTTTAGAAGCGTTTTATGAGAATGTGCATGATAATACTAAGGTGGGGGTGTTTTTAGTTACTAGAAACTAAAATGTATATGTTGAAACTTTAGCCTTAAAATTTCCTGTTTCCTTAAAGTAAAACTGAGTCAAGTTATAGCAATTAGTGTGCTAGTTCTTGAAAAATGTGAATGTTTAAGCTTCAGAAGAAGAGCCAGATTATACATAACGTCCTCTTTTTAATTGATCATGAGCAAATAAACTTAATTATTAATTGAATTTCCTCTTGGAATGAAATGCCTATGAGTACAGAAACTTGGAAATAAAATTTAACTATTTATACAAACAAGATTTTCAAAATAAAATTGGTCTAAATGTGAGGGCCTTTTTATACTTAAAATTAGAAGGAAAACTGGGTATTATTTGGTGCTAAAATAAGGTAATGTGTTGGCAAAATACTTATACTGAAAATATAACTGAAGAATAATGGGCAATTAATAGAATGCTAATTTTATAATATGTTATTCTAAGATAGTAATACAATACTTGATTTTCTCAAAGTTTTTCTTGAAATAAACAATCCAGTTGTGATACTTTCTTGAATAGAAAATTCAGTCATATTTTCCTACAGCAGTTGACTTAAACAGCCTCAGCTTAAGTGCTTTGAGAAAAGAACTCTGTCTTCCATTTATAGGAAAACAGTATGAGAGAAAAAAGAGAACTAATGCTCTTTGCCTGTCATTTTAAAACATTCCTGCACTGCTGATGAAGCTTGAACTGCTTCAGGGAATGTATGGATTTGAAAAGAAATGATTCAGTAGTTCATGTTGTGTTTCTCAGGAGCAAAACCAAACTAATGGCTGAAGTCAGAGCTTCTGTACATCTGACAGATATAATCCTGTTTACATTTCCAGAGAATACAGAATCCTTAAACTGTTTTATTTTTTGCTGATCTTTACTTAGAAATGTGTTTACTGAGTTAAACTTCGGTGCATTTTTTACTTTATCATATCACTGAGGCTTAAAAGATACTCATTATTTTATTCTCTAGAGACACAGCATACAGCATTGCAATAATCCTTACTAAAGAGTATACAGATTTTAGATTATATAATTTTGTTTTCCAGGAAAATATTCAAAAACCAATCAGATTATTGAATTAAAAAAAAAAACAACTCTGAAGGATTTATACTTTCTGGAAAACAAAGGACCTCATGTTTATGTGTGTATATTCTCTTCCTCTAAAATCTAATTTTGAAACATCTATGCAGTTGCTAAATTTTTGGGTTCTTACATACTTAATCTTTCAACATATTTATAAAAATGCTTGATTTTTTTTAAAGAAAAAATAATTTTGGTCAAAATATAAATGGGGAAATAACTATTAAATTCCCTGAATTTAAAAACGATTCTAGTAAAAACAGAAAGAAAAGTGAATAACCCAAACACAATTTGTTTGTGTATTAGTTGATGAAATTTTATTCAAGTAATTATAAAAAAAGCTTTTAAAGACAATTATCAGGGTTATAGTATCTACATTGTATTAAAAGTCAAAGTAAAACCACATTCTCTTTTGCTCTCTGTGAAATTATCTGATTTCCAAAACTGAGGTATCATAGACATTGTATCTAAACTATCAATAATTACTATTCTGGAATTAATCTAGAGAAATTGAATGTTTTCTTTGAACAGTTCACTGTAGTACCTGTTTTAAATGGTCAGATATGCTACTGAACCAAGTTGTTTTTGTTTTTCCTCTTACAAAATAGCTTAAAAAAAAAAAGAAACAAACGCTTGTAATCTCTCTGATTGGTAAGCCAAGGGTATTGTTCTCATTTGTAAGTTTGAACTTAAGGTAATGTTCTGTCAGGTAAAGGCAATAGCTTTAATTTTGCATAGTAAACCTATCGAAGTGTATTAAAAAATAAATCTTTTACATGCTTTGAGCATTGTGTTGTGGGCCTTTTGAATTTGGTTGGGTAACCTTGGGTAATATATATATGATTAGTGGTGGTGTTTATACTTTTACATCTTTTACAAGTCTAATTCTTACATTATTTTGTAGGATGAGAAAATTGAAGAGTACAGTATATGTTCATGTTTTCCCCCAAGCTGAATAACAGTTGTATATATGAGTACCTTATTAAGCGATACAGAATTTGATCTCACCAAGATGTATAATGATAGAGCAAAGAAATTGTACTCAGGAAAATGGAAGTAAGCAGCTTTTAGCCTAACTGAAAAGTAAATACTATTGTATTATTGAGCTAGGATATGAAATATTAAGAAAATCCAAGTTAATTCAGCAAGCATCTCTCAGAAGGTGTTTCATTGAACTTACTGTATTCTCACTTATGTTGGGATACATCATTTGGTCTTACCAATAAGTCATTTAGCTTTTTCTCATTTTAAATGTATACATTTTTGAGTTGTAGTAATTACATCCTTTTATTTCCATATATAGTTAAACAAGTTCTGAAAAGTTAGAACAAATAAGATCCTGTCCTGTCCTCCTTCCTTCCTTTTTAACAGTTTGAACTTGCTAATATACTATGAGGTAAATGAGGTAAATATTAAGTTTCACCTGTCAAATAACTTTGGCTTTCATAACTCACTATAATCTTCAACAAATGAGAGGATTCTTTAGTAGAACCAGCTCTTAACTATTTAAGGAATGATTATGTAATTTGTGGATTATTATTTGTGTCTAGGTGTTTTTTTAATATCAATTCCAGAAGACAGGAAAATCAGTATTAGTCAGTATTGAACTTGATGCTAAATAAATAAAAACTTTTGATTTCCATTTGATTCAAGACATTAAATTTTATGGTTTAAAGAAGGTGTGATATCCTTTGTTTAATAACTTACTACTATAGACTCACATGTAGACTATGTTTCTTGGAATCTTAGAGCCATCCCCATTCCCATTTCTGTTTTCCCTTGTGATCAGTGCCAGAGATTTCTGTAACAGATGATTGAGATTAGGGATGTAGATTATGCTAGTTCTGAGCTGTACTTAGTTCAAAATATAAGACTTGGCTTTGTGTTCTGTATTTCTTTCAGGTCATATGAGACATTTTGTGGACCTATGTTTAAAATTATCAGTTAAGCATATCATATGGATAGTTTTGTATTATATTTTAGGAAAACTAGCCTTAAGAAACTATAAGCCTCAAAAGGCTTATAAAACTAGCCTTTTTAAACATCTTAGTTTATTTTAAAATATATTGGTTCTACAGCACTCCATCTACATTGTTACTAGTAGAGGTAATTTGGCATCATTCTTTTGCTACGATTACAGGAAATTTTTAATGGATTTTGTATTATTTTTAATGGAAATGTTAAAAATCTAGCCTGTTCCTTCTTTCAAACATTGTGAATTAGAGTAAAAGTGATGTGCTGAGAGGTCTCTCTGATTCCTTGTAGTGGTTAAACAACAACAAAAATTCTTCATTGGTTCCAATCTACATATAGAAGACATCTGTGTAGTATAAATGAAATAATATTTGATGATCTAAGGAATGGAAACTTTTCCTGTAACCATGTGAAATCAAGCTAGGATATAAAACAGCTGTCTTGGCCTATGTATATCAAGGTTCTGCCAGCCTGTTTCTTTTCTGAATTTTCCCTTTCTATCTTCCCTTATTATCTTTGGATCCTAAAGAGTCATTCTTTTATTTTCTGACTGGTTTTGTCTGAAGACAAAACCTGGGTTGGTAGGTTTAAATCAGCCTGGATAGAGTGAAAAATCTTTGATCTATGGCTATGACTGTTTCCAAATGATTTGCTTGCTGGGACCAGACACTATCCATGCCCTTTCACTTTGCTATCAGATAGGTACACACAAAGGACCTGAAAGGCTACCAGATGCATAGTTAATCATCAAATTAGGTAAGTACAGGGTTCCAACCATACTTAATTAGATCTTCTATTTCTAATAGTTATTTGTTCTATGGTACCTTGTTGGTTAAGTGTTCTACAAATCTAATCTCTTCTGGAAATCAGTCAAAACTTTCTATAAATTATAGCATCACTTAAAAACAAATGATACAAAGCTGTGTATTTTTAAAAATATATAAGGTCTGCTGCCCCGTAGCTTACCTAGATAGATAAGATAAAGAGAGGCAGTTTGATAGTGTCTAAAGAGCATTAGTCTAGGGGAAAAAAAGCCCTGAAATTTTTGTTCTCGGTTGGCTACAAACTATCTGAGTGACCTTAATTGAGTCATTATCTCTACTCACTATTGTCTCAATTCTTAATTCGGGGGGTGGATTAGAACTTTTTTCTGCCTTTTCAAGATAAAAAATCTATAACTTCATACCATAGCATGATTTAAGTTGTTGTTTATATCTTTTAGTTGATTTTAAATCAGAAATCTTTCTGCAAGAATTTAGACTTCCAGTACTGCTCTACTATATGAAAGTTTTTAACATGTAAAAATTACAGAAAAGAATAAGCTTACAGATGGTTATATTCCATCCATATTTTAGTCTTAAGGAAAAAAAATTACAAATTATAGATTGGAGATGGTTGTGAGGGACTACCAAATAGCAACTTGGAATAAATTCTAAGAGTATACTAATTATTGCTTGATAGGAGTTGGATCATAAAAACATGAAAAAGAAACAGGCATGTGTATTGTATATATAGAAAAATAGTGTGTGTTTGGAGGTGTACATAAGATTAGCAGGTATTTTTTTTCTTAAAATGTTGAATGGACTCTCAGTGTTCTGACATTTTTATAAAGGTTAGATATTCTGTAAAAGTTCTTGAAGCCAAAGTTCAAGTTCACAATTAACTCCAAAAATAAAAAACTAAAAAAAAAAAAAAAGAATGGTCCGTCTTCTCCTCAGAGAAACTATAGTGCTCTAAGCAAGTGTAATATTACCATATTCATGTTGTGTTAAAAGATAGATCCAAGCAGGAAAATGGTTTTCAAAATACAAGTCACGATAATAAGTAAAGTTTTATACTACTTTCTCATGCTTTTCACTTGTTTTCATCAGAAGATCTGACAAGCATAAAAGTGTTAACATCTTTTATTTTACAGATGTTCTTAGTTTTCTCTCAAACTGTAAAAGATGCTGTATCAGAGAAGCATGGTAGGAAATAATTTCAACACCTCCCTTCACTGATGTGATAACTTACTATTTTCTAAGCTTGTGGATATTTTTGGGGGGGAGGGATGTGAGGCAAGAAAGAGATAATATATTGAGATCTAATTATTCTCATTTTGAGATATAGGTCAATCTGTCTGCTTTATTATAAGTTCTCTCTAAAATATCTTTTCAGTTGACATAGTTGAGTTATTTTTACTTCTCTGTTGTGTTCACTGGAAGTCCCTCATTAATGCAGTAGGAGTGCAGGTGACCACTGAAAGAGTTGTTGATGGACACTCTGTGGGTTTGCAAAGTGCAAACCTAAAAGACTAAGCGATGAGAAATGCATTGCTATTTGTGAATTTATGTTTTATCTCACTTCACTTGAAAATTTATGAGTAGTGTGGCTTAAGGGTGCTGGAGTTGTGTGTTCCAGGGCTTGCCCCTACTGATAACACCCTTGTTGGCGTGAAAGTGCAATGCAAATTATGACAGTTACAACCTTCTGTTTTGTTTAACCTGTCAGTAGATTTCCTGGCTCAGTGCTGAGGGCAATGGTGTGTTCAGCTAGTCCATATTCACCTAAACTTAAAAGGTCAGGTTTCTACAGGCAAGCCTAGTCAAAGCCTAATTGATGAGGAGGGCAGGAAGACAGAATTTACTGTTCTGTTGGCTAGTTTCATATCGTTAGGTTGTCCTGAAAGCATCAGGCAGTCACAACCCCTTTCATGTAAGTGCTGACCCTAGACAGGAGCTGACAATCAAAGGAGGCAGCCACAGGAACCAGTGCAAGTAGGCTATTGATTTTTCAGTTAGGTCTAAGTAGTTTGTAGTATGGGTAATGGGTGACAGAGGCAGGTATGTCATTATCAATGAGCTCCAGAACAGTAGCGACAACCCTCTCTCATATTTCCTTCAGCACTGACAGTATGCATCCAGAGGCGGTCAATAAATCGCCCAACCTTTAACTGACAAGTGACTTGGAGGTTTAGGTTGAGGGGTGGAAGTTATAGAGCTAAACTTCTCTACTTGAACATGTACTGGATCTAGCAAGAGTCAGTAATTATACTTTAAGTCTTTGAAGTTTTGATTTGGATAAGTCTTCGCAACTCTGAAGATCAGAGTTTACTTTTAAGCTTTTGAGAATTTAAACAACATATTTATGTGGTTAAAAAATAAAGAAATGAGCCAATCATTTGTAAAGATAATTATGCAAGGATAGGTAAGTTATGTTATTATGGTATAGTTTTGCTTTTAGACTAGATCCTAACTCAATCGTGGTATCTCTGTTATAAAAGTTCAGCAGTTGCAAATTGCCTCTCAAAATCCATTTTAATTCCTAATCTCCACTTAAATGTTTTAACTGTAGACCAATTTTAAGTAGAAAAAAAATTGTACCATTTATAAATGTGATGTATTATTCCTAAAGCAATTGCTATTTGACCTTCAAATTTGTTTTATATTACTTTTCACAATAAAATAGTCAGGCATAGAACATTTAATGATTAAAGTTTGATGAATTATGGTTGCTTCTGAATTTAAAAAGAAATGAGGCTGATTTTTGTTTTAGAGGCATTTCATATGGATATTTACATTTAAAGATAGATACAGTTTATGTTCTCATAAACACAAAAGTGTAACAGGTTTTGACTAAAAGTACACATGTTCTAAAAGGATATAAAATAATTTAGAGATATTTTAAATTTAAGTCAATCTCTATTTTGTTACAAAATGTAAGTAATATAAAGAGAAGATAATATTTATAACTAGAAGTGGGAGTTTCAGTTGTACCAGGATCCTTGCAAACTATCATATGCTTACATTTTTGGAAAACTTTAAACAAATTGAAATAAAACAGGAAAGTAAATGTTTTTTAAAACTTCCTTAAATAACTTATCGCTATGATACCTTGTTTAACACTGTGATATTGTACAGAACCAGAGTTCAAGTCTGTAGTATCATCTAGCTGTGGAGTACCCTGCGTGACCACATGAATCATTTTCATTCGTCCAATGCCACTGAAAATTCCTTTTTTCTTTTCCTTTAATCAGCAGGTTAATGCACACTGAGGGTATGGATGCTTAAATATTTTCTTAAGTTTGAAGTGACATGTCTGTGGATACCCGTCTTCTTTTTTTCAGATATAGAGAATACAAATTTGAAATGCAGTGAAACATGGCTACTATTAAAATATTGTAGTCTTAGTTTCAAAGAAGGTTTGGGATTATGTAATCAATTGTTAGAAAAATTTCATTCAGATCTCTTGAATTATTCACCTTTTGAGGCTTATAGTTTCTTAAAGCTAGATTCCTTTTAGAATCATTGTTTTTCCCTGTTGTTTAGTAATCATTCACTTAATCTGTGTTTTTCTGTTGGATTAGATAAAAGATTTGGCTGAGAATCTTGTAATCTTTATATTGTTAGCCTATGTTATGGGTATAGCTTCTTTTGCTGTATTTGCAATCCTTCCTGAATACAGTGGGTTTTTTTTAGGAATTAAAAAAAAAATAAGCTGAAGAAAGGGGGTCAAATTAAATTTTCATGAAAGAAAATCCTAATCAGCAGTGACAGTCTAAGAGAAAGATGATTGCCACTTGGTCATTGTGGAGAGGCACTTAGATTTGGTGTCAGTGCTTCTGTTAATGATGACTAATGTCTTTCTTGGAGCAAGTGCATGCTCCAACATAGTGCTACAGCCAGAGAGAAAGGGCTCAGCAATAGACACCACTCAGCAAAAGCATTAGGTATTCTAAAACAAAGGCTTTAATGCAATCAATTTGGCAGTCTCTATTATTAGAAAAATGCAAACATAATTCTAAAGCATTTAACAACACATTTTAAACTATTTCATGTCCAGTACCGAGAGACATCATTTTAAAATTAAAATGTAAAGAAATCAAGCAGTGTTAATAAGATGTGCTCTCTGTTTTGTTACTTAAGGAATGGGCATGTACATTGCCACTGCACAGAATCATTTGTGTTAAGAAAGTTTTAAAGAGACAGACTTGCAGTATTTTTTTCATGCTGCATTGCAGTATCCTGAATAAATACTTTATAGTTGCAAAAAGAAAATGAACGACTCAAAAGATCTTTTTAGGTCTTTTAATATTAAATATATTGCTTTACAAAAAGATGACGTGTTATTTCTTCAGCTTTTCCCCAAAGTGTAAGACCTTTCAGAAGGGCATTTGCAATGCTTGTCATATTTTTTCATATACATCTTATTGGCCTGACATGTCTTGAGAACCATGAGAACACAGATGTCATTGCATTCAGACAACACTAATTACTTTGGGATTTTTGCAGCCTCAATGCCTGCATGTAACTGTCGATTATGATTGTTCATGCAGCTTATAGTGGGGACACTTTGCACATGAAAATACCGAGGCACAAAAATAGTGAGACAGGCCATTTAGTCCCCTATTGTTCTTCAATAGAACTTAGAAGAAAAAAAATTCCTGACACATCAATTTCATTCAGTATTTTGCATTTGAACCATGTTTTGGCAACATTTTCCTTTCTGAAGTAAGTGTGTTATGCTTTAGCGTTCAGTGAAATCTATTATCCATCTGTTCTTTAACCTTGTACAATCTTCTACATTACTTTGTCTTCAAGCTTCATGGGAAATTTCTTTATGTAGCTTATAGTTTGAGAGAAACACTAATTGTGGTATGAGTCTTTTGAAAGTGACAGTGCAAAACAATAAATATGTATGATGTGTTCTGGTGTGCAATTTAATGTTTAATGAGAAGCTGCTGCAAATATGGTTAGTCTCAATTTAGATAAGTGCAATCATCTTATGCTTTTAACACAGGTCAGTTCTTCCCTTTGTTTAATTTTCTCTGTAACATTCTGGGTTCCAGTTGATGATTCATGGTGTTTAGGTGGTTTTGAAATATCAGAGGTCAAATGGTGGTCAGATCTGAGCTCTCACTATTAAATGTGAAGACCAAATACATGTTTTGATAAAAAGCATAATCTGTGTTAATCACCGATTGAAAATAAAAAACTCCAATAATGTAACTTCATATGCTGATGAAGCAGAAATTGAAGCAGCTTGATCAAAGATGTATGATGAGATAAAACTGCAGTCTCTGCTGTACAGTTATAGTAATTATGACTAATGAACCATCCAGTCTGGATGAAATGGCATGCCCACAGGGACTGTGTCCAATCAGTTGTGACTTATGCAAGCTGAACAAATCATTGATGGGGTTCCAAATTCTATATCACATCAAGTATACTCTTTATTATCAATATAACTTTTGTTAGGGTAATGTAAAGTGATTGGAAGTTACCTAAATTTTGTTACATATAGAATATAATTCTTTTTCTAGATATAGAATATCTTTTTCTCTTTCCATATATTTAAAACTAAACATATTTTTGTGACCTTTGTTTTACCTCTTTTTTCTTAAGCACACTTATGTCACTAACACAATTCTGTGACTTTCTTCTTGTCCTTCTCTTGTGCTGCCTTTGAACATTTTCTCTTTTTTAGAGCTATTGTTACTTTTGTCAGGACATGTTGTTCATTAGCCAGATATTAGAGAGATGCTTTTATAATAATATAGTACGTATGGGGCATTTACTGTGGGCCTGCACTGTTCTAAGTGCTTTACCTATCTATATTAACTCATAAGTCCTAATAACAGCCCCTTGAGATAGGTGCTATATGTTATCACCATTTTACAGATGAAGAAACTGAGATGTGGGAAGGTTGAATAACTTGCCCAAGATTACATGCTTGGATTCTGGATTATCTTTCAGAGATTAGTTATATTCTTCTGGCCCAAATGTATTTCTGAATTATCCTTGCTTTCCTTTTTTCCAACTGGGATTAATTTTTTGTTGTTACTGTTTTCTGACATCTGGCAAAATTGCTAGGGTATTTTAAAACTGAGAGCTCGGGGCACCTGGGTGGCTCAGTCAGTTAAAGCGGCTGCCAGGTCATGATCCCAGGGTCCTGGGATGGAACCCTGCATCAGGCTCTCTACTCAGCAGGGAGTCTGCTTCTCCCTCTCCTTCTGCCTGCCGCTCTCTCTGTCAAATAAATAAATAAAATCTTTAAAAAAAAATAAAACTGAGAGCTCGTGTACAGTTCTAGAATGGTTTTCAGGTCCCTAAACTCAATATTCAGGTTCCTGAACTCCTTCACTTGGTATATTTTAAATGACAGGCGCTTTCAGGTTAGAGTTTTTAAGAATGCATGGTTTTGGTATGAATATATATCTAAAATGTTATAAATATGTTCATTTGATACACTCTTGAAACTGTAAAATCTTTTAAGTTGTAATGAGAAAACACTCTCCTCACTTAAAAGAAAAAGTAGTACTGGTAAAATAAGCTTGGTTAGTTTTCTTCTGAGAGTATCTATACTGGAGTTTTTCTCATCAGACCAGGTGTAGTCCTCGTCTTAATGATTTGTTATTCCCAGCACCTTACACACTTCCTGTTAGATAGTAGGTATATAATAAATATCTGTGGAAAGAAGAAGAGAACAAAGAAAGGAAGGGGAACTTTTCAGTGATTCAGTAGTTCAAGGATTACATCAAACACATGCTTTCATTCTAGCTCCCTTGACAGGTTTTTACTTGGAGTAATAGAATAAAACTGGCTGTCATTATTATTATTTAAAATCCTTAAAACCCTACCTAATCAACTTTGTTTCCCACTAACCCCCAATCTGAAGTCTTTGTCTTTCCAGGTTAGCTTCCTTACATATATCATGAAATGCCCCACAGAGAGAGCTCTCTTTGAACTGATAGTCCAGTTACCAGCAATCTCAAACAGTTTAATATATGTTTTCATTTCTCTTGTCTCCCCTATGTCATTATCCATGAATTCATCTCCCTTTATTAACTTATTAATGTGAAAAGTTATTGAAAGGCTGCCATCATCTTATTTGATCTAGATACATAATACATACTCCATAAATACTGGTTGGTTGATTAATAATTTTGGGCCCTCCTCTTTCAAACAGATTTCTTCATATCACCAAGGTCAAATTTTCAGTGTGAGATGTCTAGGGGTAGTGTTCTGAAAGTCTTTTAAAACTCAATTGAAATGAGATTTGTACAAGAATAATATTGAGCTTCTTATTCTGTGTTAGGGCAGTATGCCAAGCACTTTGTTTTAATCCTCTCAGTAAATCTATAATGAGTTATATTCTGTTACTGTTCCTATCTATATAGAAACCAAGGCACAGATAGAGTATATAAGCTTAGTTCATTCTAAAACTAAGAAGTGGCAAAGCACGACTTACAAAGATGGTGACAGTTTTAAAGCCATCAAATTTTTATTGGTATCCTGTCAATGCCATGCTCTTTTGTTTTTTAATGCCCTCTCTGCAGTTGTCTATGATAGTTCCTTAAGTTCTGCTTTCCTACAACTAGAAGGATATCTATTGCACACCTACTAATTCTTGTCTTCTCAAGATACGCCAAAGCTGCATTTTTCCCCCTTAATTTTCAGAAGAGGAGGATAAAACCTTGGTACCCCACTCTGAAATGTTGGGACATGATCAGATAATGCAGAAAGAAAGCAATTTTTGTCTCATGTATTTTGTTTTGTTTTTGTTTTTCTAAATTCGTGGAGGACCAAATAACAATTGTTACCATCATTTTATGCAAGTTTTAAGCAATCATGGCATTGTAAACTATGTCAGGTAGTCTGGTTAGGAAACTCCTAAAGGAATATGTAGTAAATCATAGGAAAAATACTTGAAATTTAAATCTGGTTTTAAAGTGACTGGTAGTTATATCCATGGCTGTTTATAGAAGATGAAAATGGAGTTAATAAAATGTTGCATATTTTATTCTTAGGAAACATTGTGGCTTATAATGAGTCTTTATATAAAACTGAAACCACTGTGTTATCAAAAAGGAAGCAGTTTACCAAATATAGTAAGCTCTCAGAAGTAAACTGACATCAGTTTTAATTTCTGTGTGGAGTTCAGCCTTTATGTGGAAACTGATGCAATTTATTTCATGAGTGTAATACTCTATGTATTTTTAAAGACATATCTATATTTTGATTGCAGAAGTTTAGTTATTCAAGTTCTTATTCACTCAATAAAGGGCAATTTACATGTAGTTAACAATTTTGTCTTGGTAGATACTGTTTAAATTATTGAAAACATTTTAGTCTGAAGTCAGTATCAATTATTGATCTTTTAAGATTAAAATTACTTTAAAGCTTTTCCTAAATAGTTTAATTAGAAATCTTTAATTAGAAAAAATATAATAAGCTCCAAAAATGGTAACTTGTTATTTTGAGATGAGTCTCTGTTTCATATTAAGCTTTTTAAAGTCATATTTTATTTTTTCATGAGTTATTTTATATCTTTGACCCCTTCAGATGTAATTCAGGTATTATAAATTAATATTAGAATGCCTAAAATGATTCTTTCCTTACAAATTTCTTAGAAGGGAATTGAAATGGTAGATTTATATAATTAGAACCTTAGTTATATTTAAAGGACTTCAAAAGATAAAAGTTTAAAAGAAAAAAGAACACCAAATTATTCCTGTGCTATGATTTTATGTATGTTAAAGTTATATTTATGAAGAAAGACTTGAAGAGAATGAACAGAAAGTGAACAGTTAAAGTATAGGAAGAGTTTAATTTCCTTCATTGTTATCTTAATATTTATTCAGTAAATTTATATATGTACATATAAATAAATATATTCCAAAGTATAATATATTTTTACATAACTCTTAGGTTATATGGCTTTACCATATTTTATTATCTTTTATATATTAAGGAAATAAGCCAGGATTCCATTATGTGCAGCTTATACTTTGCCATGGAAATTGTCAGCTAGAAATACCAGGAGAATTGTTGGATAAAAAGTATATATAAAACCATAGTACATATACTACAACTCTACAGTGTTTTACATAATCAACATAAAGCATAGATTATTAAAGACAATATTACACTGTAACATTTCAGTTTTGTGATTATGTGTTGCTGATATTGGTTAAGTCTTGTTTTAGATTGCCAAGGCCTGTGTATCTAAGCTTATATACAAATTTGTCGTAAGGTTAAAAAAAGATTACTTGAAAACAAATTTAATTCCGGGCAGCAGGGAAGCAAGCATGAATAAGACATAATTTTGGACATCTTCTAGCTCTCAGTTTAATAATATTTGTACTGTTTAAATATTTGAAAGCCTTTGATGAAGGTGGATAAGGTTTAAGAAAGTGACTTGTAGATTAAATATGTATTCTAATCTGTTCTAATACTACATATAACTTGACTTTGTTTGCTTAGTTCTGTCTTCTTCCTGTAACTTTCACACTAGGAAGTTAAGAGCTTATTTTCTCCCCTGTCCTTTGAATGTTTACTGAGAATGCACAGAGCAGAGGTGGGGGAGGTTGCCTATGTGTGGAAAAAATGAATTTGCACTTAACATTGCCATTTATCACAGCTGCCTATAACGGTGAGGGTATGTGTATGACTATGCTATCATTGTCTCTGCTGCTTCCCATTCAGGGTTGCAGATGGAGTAAATATACATAACCTTCTACAGGAAAATTTAAGGTTCAGATTGCAAATAGGGGGAGAATGTCCTTAGAAAACAACCACTGAATACTCAGCAACAATGAAAAGAGCTGAGGTGAGCAGAATATTATATGCTGATTGGTAGATTTGCAGACAAGGAAAAAGGCATTGACTAGCCTTGTGCATTTAAAGCCAATCTTTATGACTGAGTCAAGAAGCTCAAGAGATAGTGTGAGCAAAAATAACAGGAAAGAATTAAAGGGGGAACTAAGAGGGAAAGAGTAGTAGAAATTGAGGGATAGTCAGTAATGTGGAGAATAATGAGAGCAGAGCCATTCACAGTAGATGAAGTGGAGTAATAGGTAGTAGTACACCTCTGTTGTCAAAATATCACTTGGAATCTATATTATATTCTAATGGTGAATATGGGAATCTTCTTTGTGTAGGCTTGAAGGTTGGAGTAGATAGGTTGTTGCTTTAAACAGTAATTGACTCCCATTTTGATTCTGTTCAGTTTTAAAGATTAAATTACATTTATTGCACTTTCTATAAGAGAAAAGAAAATAGCATACATATTAATTTTGTACTGCTGCTCTAATAAATTACTGCAAACTTAGTGACTTGAACAATATGGGTCTCACTGGGTAAAGTAAAGATGTTGACAGAGTGCATTCCTTTCTGGAGGAAAGACTCTAAGGGACAATTCATTTCCTTGCCTTTTCCAGCTTCTAAAGGCCTCCCGTATTCCTTGGCTGGTGGCCCCCTTCCTCTATCTTCAAAGCCAGCAACCACAGGTTGGGGGCTCCTTACATCGCGCATTACTGTGATTTGTTCTTCTGCCACCTTGTTACACTTTGAAGGACCCTTGTAATTACATGGGTGCAGTGGATAATCCAGGTTAATCTTGTTTTAAGGTTAGCTGATTAGCAACCTTAATTCCATCTGCAGCCTTAATTCCTCTTTGCCATTTAAGGTAACATATTCATGGGTTCTGAGGATTAGGATGTGACATCATTGGGAGGGAGTATTCTTCTAGTTACCACACAATACCATCATGGCTTAGAGATATTTTCACCTAAAGGAATATGGGATTATAGACCTTGCATTATTTAGAAAAAATTCTCATTAGGAATAGCTCTTCCTCCCTGATTACAGAATAACATAGTTTTATCATATTAAGAGTAGATTAAAACATAAAACTTGTGACAGTTTTCAGGAAGAATTTTATTGTAACTTGAAGTAGAGGATCACTTAAAAAGAAAAGAAAAGAAAAGAAAAAAACAAAAACGAAGGTGGGGCTTGAACTCACAACCTTGAGATCAAGACCTGAGCTGAAAGCAAGAGTTGGATGCTCAACTGACTGAGCCACCCAGGTGCCCTGGGGATCACTTTTTATAATTTGTTGTAGTTTCAGATAGCACTTACTAATGGTAACTCTTTTCATTGCCAATGATTTGAATTATGTACATACTAAGTATCAATTTGGAGCTCTTAATATTTGAACTAGGGAAACCTCTTAAAGAGGAGACCAAATATGTGTTTTTAAAATTAATTATTTATTTTAAAGATATTTATTTATTTGACATAGAGAGAGACAGTGAGAGAGGGAACACAAGCAGAGGGAGTGGGAAAGAGAGAAGCAGGCTTCCCACCGAGCAGGGAGCTCGATGCGGGGCTCGATCCCAGGACCCTGAGATCACGACTGGAGCCAAAGGCAGCCGCTTAACCAACTGAGCCACCCAGGCGCTCCCAAATATGTGTTTTGTGTACTCTGTAAGTTAGTAATTTTATTAATACCAGCAAATGGTACTAGTGAAATCATAATTAGAAATCAGTTTTCATATTTGAACAGTTAGCTTTACCCTTTTCTGAAAATAGCCTTCAATGAGTTCATGGTCACAGAGGACATCACGGGAGAGAGTTACTATTTTTGCAAAACATTTCAAAGCCCAAGCTTCACTGATGTTGGTTCAAGCTTATCACATATATGTCATATATGAAATGAAGAACATGTTCTTTTAAAAAACTTATTTGAATATATCTATCATTAACATTTGCCCCATTTGTTTTATCATTTGCTCAACTCTTTATATATATAATATATAAAACATATATACATAAAATGTGTACACTTAAATACACACTTTTTTTCCTGAATGATTTGTATACATCATGATCCTTCATCCCTAAATACTTCAGTGTGTATTTCCTAAGAATAGGAACATTTTCTTATTTATATAACCACAGGAGTTATCAAATATGTGAAACTTAGAATTGGTCTAATACTTTAACCTATCATCCATATTTCACTTTCATTGATTGACCAAGTAATGTCTTTTATAGCATTTCTTTCCCTGTAATACAGGATCTAGTCTAGGATTAGGCATTACATTTCATTTCCTTAGTCGCTATTAATCTGAAACATTTCCTCAGCCTTCCTTTGTCTTTTTTGACACTGACAGTTTTGAAGAATACATTTCTCTCCTTTTCTCCTTCCCTTTTAAATAAAATAATCCTCATTTGAATTTATCTACTGTTCCCTTCATTTGAATTTATCTACTGTTTCCTTATGATCAGATTCAGGTTATGCATCTACTTGGAATAAGTGATGTGTCTTAATTCTTATAGTTTTATGTAGACATGATGCCCATCTGCTCTTCAAAGCTGATACTAATTTTGATCAGCCAGGGTGTTGTCCAATATCTTTAGTATATTTATTATTTTATCCTTTTCAGTTAATAAGCCATCTGTAGTGAGATTATGAAAATACTTTACTTCTTATAAAAATTCTAATGAAAGCTAATGAAATCTGAATGAACTGTGGAGTCCACTTAACAATTCTTGCCTATATCCGTCTTTGGAAGGATGGTTACAAAATGATCATATTCAACATCAGATCTTCTTCCACATTGATCGTTTAGCATTATAATTTAACATGATACCTTTTTGTCTCATCCAGTTTATTTATCTATTTATTACTGGTGTGGTCTCATGAATTTCTGTTTTCAGTAGGTAAGAATTCATCAATGTTCATAATCACTTTAGTGCTCAAATTATTTCAGATTTGGCCAGTAGTCTTCAAGCAGGTTTTTATGTCCTTTTGACACATTCTTTCTTTTTTTTTTTAATAACTTTTTAAAAAATTTTATTATGTTATGGTAATTACCATACATTACATCATTAGTTTTTGATGTAGTGTTCCATGATTCATTGTTTGCGTATAACACCCAGTGCTCCATTCAGTACATGCCCTCTTTAATACCCATCACCAGGCTAGCCCCCCCTCCCGGAACCCTCAGTTTCTCAGAGTCCATAGTCTCTCATGGTTCATCTCCCCCTCCGATTTCCCCCCCTTTATTTTTCCCTTCCTACTATCTTATTTTTTTTTTAAACATATAGTATATTATTTGTTTTAGAGGTACAGGTCTATGATTCATCAGTCTTACACAATTCACAGCGCTAACCATAGCACATACCCTCCCCAGTGTCCATCACCCAGCCACCCAATCCCTTCCACTCCCCACCACTCTAGCAACCCTCAGTTTATTTCCTGAGATTAAGAATTCCTCATATCAGTGAGATCATATGATACATGTCTTTCTCTGATTGACTTATTTCACTTAGCATAACACTCTCCAGTTCGATCCACGTCATTGCAAATGGCAAGATTTCATTCCTTTTGATGGCTGCATAATATTCCATTGTATATGTATACCACATCTTCTTTACCCATTCATCTGTCAGTGGACATCTAGGCTCTTTCCATAGTTTGGCTATTGTGGACATTGCTGCTATAAACATCGGCATGCACGTACCCCTTCGGATCACTACATTTATATCTTTGGAGTAAATACCCAGTAGTGCAATTGCTGGATTGTATGGTAGCTCTATTTTCAACTTTCTGAGGACCCTCCATACTGTTTTCCAGAGTGGCTGCACCAGCTTGCATTCCCAGCAACAGTGTAGGAGGGTTCCCCTTTCTCTGCATCCCCGCTAACATCTGTCATTTCCTGACTTGTTAATTTTAGCCATTCTGACTGGTGTGAGGTGGTATCTTATTGAGGTTTTGATTTGGATTTCCCTGATGCCGAGCAATGTTGAGCACTTTTTCATGTGTCTGTTGGCCCTTTGGATGTCTTCTTTGGAAAAATGTCTGTTCATGTCTTCTGCCCATTTCTTGATTGGATCATTTGTTCTTTGGTGTTGAGTTTGATAAGTTCTTTATAGATTTTGGATACTAGCCCTTTATCTGATAGGTCATTTGGAAATATCTTCTCCCATTCTGTCGGTTGTCTTTTGGTTTTGTTGACTGTTTCCTTTGCTGTGCAAAAGCTTTTTATCTTGATGCAGTCCCAATAGTTCATTTTTGCCCTTGCTTCCCTTGTCTTTGGCGATGTTTCTAGGAAGAAGTTGCTTCAGCTGAGGTCGAAGAGGTTGCTGCCTGTGTTCTCCTTTAAGATTTTGATGGACTCCTATCTCACATTGAGGTCTTTCAACAATTTTGAATCTATTTTTGTGTGTGGTGTAAGGAAATGGTCCAGTTTCATTCTTCTGCATGTGGCTGTCCAATTTTCCCAACAGCATTTGTTGAAGAGACTGTCTTTTTTCCATTGGACATTCTTTCCTGCTTTGTTGAAGATTAGTTGACCATAGAGTTGAGGGTCCATTTTGGGGCTCTCTATTCTGTTCCATTGATCTATGTTGACACATTCTTTCATTTTCCTGAGCGTTTTCTGACTTTATGGGATAGCAAGAGATTCTAGGTTCATCTTGTACTTTCCTTCCTGCAACTCTGAAATCAGCTATTACTCCAAAGAGCCTTGATTCATTTCAGTGAGGATTAGTATTAGAAACCCAAGATAAGGGTACTGAGTGAAACATACGTAGGATGAGACACGTGTTCTTTTGTGTTGCTTTAATAATAGTGGGATCCCTATTTTTGTGGCATCTTTTTACTCAGCTTCATATTTTAAAAAAACGTTGCATATTACGTTTAGATCACATTTTGTTGTGGATTTTGATTCCATGTTGATAAGATGTTGGTAAAACATTGCAAGACCACTTTGGCAGTAGTATCCAATTTATACACCACAACATTTGTAAATTTTATAACAACTTGTATCTGTATGGTGACAAAGATAACTTTTAAAATGTCCAAACTGCATAATGTGTGTATCACAGTGTTTATATAATTTATAAATAATGCAAAATTTATTTTATAGGCAAAATTGTGTTAGCAGTTTCAAATATAATACAGAAGTCAGCAGTGAACTTTTAAGTAAATATAGAGGTTAAAAAACTATTAAAATCTTTTGTAAGTATATATACATAGTCATCCATTCCACAAAAATTTTTGAATATTTACTATTGTGCCAGCTGTGTTGATTGCTGAGACTACAATGGTAGGTAAAAATGGACATGATTTGGTTCCTCATGAAGCTTTACACATTAATCATATAATAAAATTTTTGAATACATTTAAGCATCAAACATAGTAGCCATTTAAATTATCTTATGATTCATTTTCAAACAAAAGTATTTTTTGATTATCATAATTCAGAGATAACAACTTTTTGATTAAGGTTAGTGGATATTTGGGACAAACTTGTAATAACTCTATTAACTGTATTGAACATGTAAGAGTGCATATTTATTTTTGAGGTCCTGTAAAAATTTTACTTTTTATTTTATTCACTAGAATATTTTTATTTTTATTTATTTTTTATTTTTTTTAAAGATTTTACTTATTTGAGAGAGAGAGAGTGAGCACGAGATGGGGGAGCGGGAGAGGGAGAAGCAGACTCCCTGCTGAGTAGGGAGCCTGATGCGGGACTCGATCCTGGGACTCCAGGATCATGACCTGAGCCAAAGGCAGTCGCTTAACCAACTGAGCCACCCAGGCGCCCTATTCACTAGAATATTTTTAGATCCCATTTGTAATGAAGATAAAATTGTTTACAGTTGTCTATATTTGATGAGCTAGTTAGGTATTAGTTTAGTTCATGAATAAAGATGAGCTAAAAGTGTGTTATCTACTAAAGCCTGAGTACACATTAGAATGTTACTGGTTGACCAGAATATTTGTCTTAAGGTCTCACGTGTTTTAAGTAAATAACAGCATCTACAATTTGGGGGTATGTGGTAGCATTCTTTGTGTGTATGTGTGTGTGTGTGTGTGTTTGTGTTCTATAGTATTTCCTTCTGTGATAAAACAACTGAAAATTTTACCACAAAACTTGGAGTTGGTAGAAGGAGGTGGTGTTGGATTTAATGATAGTCACTCTGATTTTCAGATATTTCCCCCCTGCTTAAACAGTAACCTCAGACATTTTAAGGTTGTTTGGACCTTGTTTTCTATAATTAACATTTATTGCTCAAAGCATAGGGTTAAGCAGGATATTTAGAGTGATTTTTCTCTAATCCTTTGTAAAATGTTTCTCCACCCAACCCCCCACTTTTTTGTTTTGGATGTCTATATCTTCAGACTCTAGAACAGTATCTCGCACATAATGGCATTCAAGAAAATTTCTTGAATGAATGATTGAATGTGTAAATATTTTCCTTAAACACTGTAATGTAAAGAAAGCTCATTTTGCTTGTCCTCATGGATTAAGTTTTTGAGTTGGCAGGAGCATTATTAAGAAAGGTCGATAATACCTTATATAGAGGGTTACATAATTGTAAAACCATCTTGGAAGAAATTTTTTTTTGAAGAATTTAAGATATAATGGGAAAACTAAGGTTATAGAGCAACTGAGATCAGGGGTGAACCTATGAAAGCCTTTTTATTATTTTATTTATAAAATATATTGATGAAGTTTGTTAAGAAAATATAACCATTTCATACTTCTTTAATTATGATTGATTCTGTTCATTTCCATTTACCATTCTTTATCTGCTAAGAACATTTTAGGATTTCTCATCTCTGTGGCTCTGACTAAATGCTCACGTGTGTGTGTGTATATGTGTGTGTTTTCAGATAATAAGCAAAAGAAGAAGTAGTCTTTCTGGTCTAATCCTTTAGTAGACTTTTAAATCCTGTCCTGATTTTAGTAACTCTTGCC
Source organism: Neomonachus schauinslandi (assembly GCF_002201575.2). NCBI lineage: Eukaryota > Metazoa > Chordata > Mammalia > Carnivora > Phocidae > Neomonachus > Neomonachus schauinslandi. The sequence goes on from NC_058404.1 coordinate 76,525,846, forward strand.
TTTCTGATCTTCCTGGACTTTGCTTCCTCACTCCAACCCAGTACCAGAAATACCTACTGACTCACCCTTTGAGATTTATTTTTTTATGCCTTTATTTTTTTTTAAGATTTTATTTATTTGAGAGAAAAAGTGTGCATGGGAATGGGGGAGGGGCAGAGGTAGAAGAAGAAGCAGACTCCCCATCAGGGTGCCCCACCTGGGGCTCAGTCCCAGGACTTTGAGATCATGACCTGAGGCAAAGGCAAGATGCTTAACCGACTGAGCCACCCAGGGGCCCTGAGATTTTTTTTTTTAAGAGAGGAATTTGGGGGCCCTCTTTTTAATAAAACTATATACTATGATTTTCCCTCCTCCTTTCTGTTTTCCTTTGCCTTGCCAAACCTTAGAGTTGTAGAGGCTACCTATAATATCTGCTTACCAACACATATCCCTTCTTCATCCTCTCTTGTATACATCTCTTTTTTCTTAGGCACCAGCATGGTGTTGATCAAAAAGATCATGGCTTTCTATTGTATGTATCCTGTTATACATTCCACAAACATACTGAAAATACAACCATTAACAATTCAGATAATGGTGAACTTTTGATAACTTTCTGTTAAAGTTATGTAAGTATGAACTTTATTATTAAATATAAATTTTTTCTTTTAAAATTAAGGAACCTTTCTAGGGGTTTTGTCAAGTGTGTCTGTGTGTTTGTATTTTCAGGGGACACAGTTATTAGTGTGGAGATTGGTAAGGTGTTCTTATCTTTCTGACTTCATTTCTTTGAATCTTGACACAAAGTGCTTTTATATTTCTGTCTTCTATGGGATAAGCATGATATAAAACTATAGTTAATATAAGCTTTTCTTGGTGCTTAAAACTTATTTTTGTTAGTGATTTAAAATGCCACACTGATGTATAACTTAGGAGATTCTTATGTTTCAATTTGGTTTTGCCCCCAAAGGTTTATTCTTTTTTATGTTGTTCTAGTTGAATATATTTATCTATATACATGTTTTATATATTTAGATGTTTATTTGTATGTTTATTTTATATTAAATATTTTATAATACAATAGAGGACCAAATCTTATACATATATGAGTTTGGATAATGTCACTGTAGGAAGTCAAGATAATGATACAGTCTTTCAGTTAAAGCACTATTTTCCATATAAGTTTAATTGCCTCTTACTGAGCAACAAATAAAGGCCTAAAGTTATTTGATGCCCTAGAAACAGTAATTTATTATGAACACCCAAATGGAAGATAATTTCTAAGTCATCATAGTTTCTGGCCATCCCTAAAACTAAATCACCATATGTAAAAACTGAAGTTGTAAAGAAGTGTAAATGCACATGGAATATGATTAAATATGTTAGACTTTTATGATATTTACATACTAACCACTGAGATTTACATACTGACTTATCTATTAGTAAAATGGCACAGATAAAAATAATAGTTTGATTTCTTAATTTTAATAGGCTTCCAAAATAGTGAATACTTTTTACTTTTATACTTGTGTGGAACAGATAATTACATCTACCTTGTAGGGTTATTGAGAGAAGAAAAGGAGATAATTCATGTAATAGTGTTAGCACAATGGCAGACACATAAAGAGTCCAATAAATGTGCATTTGTTATTAAGTTTGATAATGGTTCCAAAACAGAGTGGATACTTTATGAGGGTTTTCTTGAAATTAACTGTATTTCTTAAACTTTTCAAAAGTACCATTAATTAAATCACTAATATTGATTTATTTTTATTTTTATTTTCTTTTAATGAAGTGTAGTAGCCTGCACATAGTAAATGTCAAATTTAATTGGAATTTCTCTCTCTGCTAATGTTTCTCTTCCACAGTTCCCTATTGTTTTAATAAATATGTAGGTTTTTGAGAGATTAATTTAAAGTTGGTAGGTACATTCTGGATTTCATTTTAACATTAGATATCAGGTTTGATACTTTGAATATCTTTGGTTCGGTGGGAGAATGATTAAGTATGGTCTGTAGCCCCTTCTCACTGTAGAAGACATCCCAGATGGTTGAATATGCACTGTGGAAGGGACCATAGGACAGAAGTACTGTATCTTAAAGGATATTTGGCGGTAGGGTGTGTATGAAAGAGGATAGGATAGTTGGTTAAGGGAAAAAGAGTGACTGTTGATTACTTTGTATCTGACCCTCTGTAAGAGCAAAATGTATTTTTGTTTGGGAACAAACTTGTTTTATAGCAGTGCTTCCAGAACATGTCCAGGAATTAAGCAAATGCTTAATGCTTTTCTTCTTAGACATATAATAGGGAAAATATATATGCAGAATAGGGAGAATATGAGGAAGTATATTTAGGGCACTCCACTTGCTTCCTGGCATAGAAGTTGTGAACTTATTAAGGAAGCAAGTTGTTTATAAAGCCAAAAATTATTAGTGTACACGCATCATTCTCCTTAGTGTAAAATTGTAATTTTAATTTCAGTTTTGCTATGCCATTTATTTGGAAAGTTACCTGTTTAAGGAAGCAATTCATTTGTGTTCTGGAGTTGATGAATTTAAGAGAGCCACATTTTAATCCTTGATTCCCTGAGGATTTTCTTTCACAATACCTTTCTCCTTTAAGTCCCTAAAACTACAGTCCTTTTGAGTGAATAGGGGCTATTTTATACACCACCCTGCTCCCAATCCAATTAAAGGTTCCATTATGGATGGATTAGGGAAAGTTTACTTCTTAGCAGAAATAAAGCTTTAGAAAAATGGTGCCCAGATAGCAAGAGGGAATGTGAGGGAAAGCGGAGAAAATTAAGGAGATAATGGTCAGTAATCTTAACTTGTCTGATGTTTGCGCTGTTCACAATATAGCGGACTTTTAAAATAAGGGGAACAATGCTTCAGATTCTTTAACCATTTTGTTGCTGAAGTTTGGCTGTCTCTTCAATTTTCTTCACTTTTGCTTTTGTTATCTGCATCTTGGGCAAATATGTCTAATCCTTACTTCAAGTGTCTGTGTGTGTTTTGTCGCATTTTCTTTTTCTTTTTTCTTTTTTTTTTCCTTTTTGTATGTGAGTGATAGTGTTGGAAGGAGGTAAGGGGATGGAAAAGTTAATCTGGATAACAATCTGCTTGCATAATTATAAAAAAAATAGCCTATTGGCAATGAGTATACATCAGACTTCATGTATATGTGTGTATTTTTATATATGTATGTCTCAGAAATTAACGAAATACGGGTTTTTAAAAAATATTTCACAAGGCCTTTTTTTTTTTTAAGTTTTGTTTCCATTTGGCTCTAAGTGACAAATACATCTGAGTATGGTGATTTGCTTGGACAAAAAAAAATCAACAAAATTAAAATCCCAGGATTAATTTTTTTGGTTTAAAAATAAGTATTACCTGACATTTCAGATCAGCTGAGTTTTTACTTCAAATTTCTCAACATAAACTTGATTTTGTTTTTTAGTTGCTTTCGAAAACACATTAAAACCAAAAGAGTTGATCAGGGAAATCACTTTGTTGTATTATATCACCTTTGGAACAGTTAAATGAAGTATTTCCAAGTCTATAAGACAACCAGTTGTCATTTAAAAAAACAAAACAAAACTATTTTACTACATTATTATTTCTAAAGTGGCTCTAGAACTTTTCTTTTCCAAGGATAGTGAATTTTGGTAAGGCTAAATGTTTAATGAGCCTCTATGTTAAAGGCTGCACTTATCTTCCAATTAACCCCAAGACCACTCTGGCATTTTTGTAAATCCACAGAAGTATTTTGAGTGAGGCCTAAAGGGTAAGCTGCAGGCTGCCTGTGAAAAATGTAAAAAGACTAACCTGCTAACAAACCCTGTGCAATGGGACAAAGAAAGTTTAATCCGTATTATGGTAAATGCAGGCTTAGTGTCCCAAAAGGGCTTTGCAGAGTGGAGCAAAACAAAGAAGGGGCAGCACTAATAAAAATCCAGTGCTTTTATTTTTATACACAAAATTGTTGCAAAAGAAAAACTGATAATGGCATTAAGAAAAGGTTTGAATGGTGGTTTTAAATATGATACTAAACATTGTATTTGTTCACCAATTGAATGCAGTTTGTTGTACATAAAGAAGCTAAAAGTAACATGTGCAGCGTGGCCATGTTAATATAACTAAAGAAACCTTTAGTTGAATAGTATGATTTTAGAGCTTTAGTTCGAAGTCATAATATCGCAATAGCATTCCTTTTGCAAAATATGTGTATATACTTGTATATGAGAAATGGGGATATTTAAAAAGATCTATTTATTCAAGCTTTAACTACAATAATTTGTTACATGCCTTCAGAGCTTTTTGAGAAACATGCTATTTATGATTACATCTGTAATTTTAGAATCATGTAGTCCAAATGGATTGGAAAAAAAGAAAAGAAACCTTTTATTCCCACAAAAGGATTATCACTGAATTTTGGAAAGCTTAAATTTTATAACAATCAAAAAATTAAGGATTAGGATTATTTTTACTTTAGTAGGTAATGGAATCATGAATAACTGCCCCCAAAGTGTGTTCAAAGAATTTGTTTTCATTATTTAGTCATGTTTTAAAATGACTATCTTAGTGAAGCCTTAAGATGAGTTCTGACATTATTTTCTTTAAATTTTCACCCTAAATTTGAAATAAAATATTTACTATTTTAACCATTGTTCAAAACACATATACCTATTTAAAAAGCATAATAGAGTTTTAGAGATTATATAACAGTTGTTCACCATCTAACTGACAGAGTTAAGCTTCAGTTTCTTTTAAAAAAGGAAAGTGTTCAAGTTTTTATTTTAAAAAAAGATAATGATTATGGTCTCAGAATAATAACAGCAGTCATGTACAGGATTTTAAAGTGCAATAAGTAAAATAAAAATGTATAATGAACTTAATAATACCAGATATTACAAAGGACAAGAAATTTCAGATGTTCTGAGAGTATAGCAAGATCTTAGGATATTGTAATTTATTTCATGATTGGTTTGTAACATTTTTTTGACTATAAATTTTTATGATTATTTTTAAATAATATGTTTTAATTTACATATAAGCCAAAACTTTTCTGAAATGATTAGTAAGCATTCTTCTGAGCTGAGATTACCTTATTTATGGTATTAATGGTAAAGATTAATAATTCCTTTTATTATGAAGAGTTTCACAGATTTTAAGGACTTTCACAAGCTTAATTTCATGAAAACCTCACAACTCTCTGAGATCTGTGGGACAGGCTTTAATACTCCCTATTGTACAAAACTGAGGAATTTGAAGCTTTATGACTTTAAGCAACTTCCACAGCATCGGATAGATAACAGGTGGTGCAGTTTGAACTCAGATCTAGGATACTGACTGCAAATTCACAACTTTTTTCACCAGTCATTGCACCAAACTGAATGCTATGTCCAAATATGTCACAGTTTCTTCTTCCTCCTTCCCCTTGTCATTTTTTCCTCTTCTGCCTACTGTCCTCCTCCTTCTGCTCCTCCATATCACCCTCCCTCTCTCCCTCCCAACCAACCTTCTCCTCCTTCTCCTTTCCCTCTTTCTGTTTTTCATAGCATCTTACATTCATAGGAAGGGATTCTTTTTAATGATACTTACAGAATTTACATCCCAGCAGAATGTGATCAATAAGCAATTGCAGTACCTTATAGTAAATATTATGGTAGATAGTATTGGGGTGGTATGGAAAAATGACATCCTAACATTTAATATTTTTTGAGGGGGTAGGAGGAAGGAGTTCATGAAAGGTTCATTGTGGAAATGACATTTAAACTGGGAACTGAAGGATGAGCAGGAATCTACCAGGACTCTGCTAATCTAGTAAGAATCTACTGGGGAAAGTATGTATCAGACTCGGGGAAAGATGCCAGTTTGAGAGAGAGCTTGGTTGAGGTGGAGACATAGAAAGAATTGTAATATGGTTGGAGCTTAGGGTGTAAGGAGAAGATTGTAGGAGATGAAGCTAGACAGGTAGACAGATTGCCAATTAAAGGAACTGAAGCTACTCTAAGAACAGTGAGTGACCGCTGAAGAGTTTTAAGCCAGTAACTATAATCCAATCAGATTTGTTTAAAAGGTATAATTGAGAATGATGTTTGTATTTTGCTTTACAGAGTGCCTTTCATATTACCTTTAAACATAATATGTGTACGTATTAGTTATATAAAAGATATATTTTAGTTGCCCTTTTATTATATAAGTGACATACTTATTGAGGTACTCTGATAATAAAATGCTACACACAAAGATTAGGACATGTGTGAGCATTTTCAAGTGATGATTGTTTGGTGTACTTGCTAAATAAGAAATTGATTATTTCTAGTGTTTTCATTGTTGAAAACCTTTTCTAGGGGAACAGTGGTACATATACTGACCATACATATCTGATTATCAAGGATTGATTTATTTTCAAGTATTTTTTCTTGTAGTTAAATGATTTGTCAAATGATACTTCCTGAACTACTTCAGAAAATATGTTTGCCATATATGAAAGTTTCTACAATTATCTGGAGTTTTTTTTTTTTAATGAAGCCTATTTTTGCATCTTATGCTTCAAGAAAATATTTGCTGAAACAGATTGATGAAAAAGTGAATCATTTTCTAAAGTACCTATTTGAACAAAATAAAAAGGAGAAAGCATGGAAAATTTCATTCACATAGCTGGCAGTGGATAGTATCTCTTTTTTAGGTGTGAAATGTTATTCTTAGACATTAAACAAATTCAGGATGTATTCCCTAGTGCAGGCTGCCTGCTGGCAACACGATATAGGAGTTCAATGTGTATACAGAGATAAGAATGACATGTAATTTGTGCTAGAATTTGACTGTTAATTGTGTATAAAGCTGTGGCCTTTTCAAGTCCAAACATTTGGCAGGGTTGTTAATTGGGGGAAAGAGAGGAAGTTTGAATAAAATTACATGTAGGAAAAATAGACATTTACATAATTAGTAAAGCCCTTTGAGTTAATAAATATTTGTCCAGTTTTTTTTTTTTTTTGGAGGGGGTGCAGATTAGTACTTCCACTTACATTTTTGGTAATACTTATGGCAAGTTGTTTGCATTTTTGTGCTTTAGCAGCAAGACTCTATATAAATTTTGAGTGTGACTTTTTAATACCACCAGGTGTCTTGAATATTCTTAAAGTTTGCTGTGAAACTTTAAAACTTTTTTATATGATTGTGGCTATATCATTATCAGATTCATAGTTATATGGAATAGAAATTCTGAAAAGATTGCTTAAATTTATTTTTGCTTGATTCTAGGTTGTTTTTGATATTCTTAGCTGATTGTCATATGAAACAGAAACTATCTAGAATCTTCAATGCTTTATTAATCTTTATATTTATAGTACCTTTATTTTACTGTGATTTCTTTGCTCTTGCTGTAGAAAACAAACTCAATATTCATTTTTTGTAGTAATAAAAATATGGTAAAAATTATGTTTATAAGGGTGGGTGCAGGTATGATTTGGTCATAATTTGCATTTCTAGTGTTTAGCACAGTGTCTGGTACATAGTGAAGTACTTAATATATCTTAAGGGAAAAGGTAGTATTGTTAATAAATAATATTTATAGTACATGATGTGTTAAGAGTTTTATATATGTTAGCTCATTTGCTTATTACCATTACAATGATTTCATTTTTATAGTTGAAGAAAGTAAGGTCCAGAGAAATTAAGTAATTTGCCTAAAATTGCTAGAGCTAAGTTTTCAACCCAGGCAGCCTAATTCCAGAATTCATGCTCTTAAGCCACTGATTATAGTGTGTCTCTGGAATTAGGGGGGGTAGTCGAAGAAGAAATGTCTTAGAGACCCTTTGTGAGGGAGGCAGTGAACCCATTTGTTTAAGACTTATTTCAAAAGTAAAAAGTTGATTAAAAAGTACTACAAATTGTAAAATACCATTCTAAAATGCAGTGCATGTTTCAGACATAAAATAATGCAAGTTTTGATTTATTTTAAAGAATGGCATCTCAGTCGGTTAAGCCTCCAACTCTTGATTTAAGTTCAGGTCACGATCTCAGGGTCATGAGATTGGGCTCTGCAATGACTCTGAGCTCGGGGTGGCATCTGCCTGAGATTCTTTCTCTCCACCACTACCCACACTGTCACTCACGCGCTCTCCCTCTCTCCTTTCTAAATAAATAAATAAATAAAATCTTAAAAAAAAAGAATGGCAGTAGAAACCATAAAAATTATTTAAATTTATTTAAATATTTGAAATTGACACCTTGTGTAAAATAATTTATTCTAGCTCTGGTGTATTTTTCCCTGTTTATATGTTTTTCAAAGTGGAGCAATGCCTGTTTTTGGTGTTACCTTATGAACTATTATATAAGAAATGGTTTGTATAAAAATTGTTTCAGAGACATATTCTAAGAAAACGGAGAGGAACTTTAATTTTGAAAGGCACCAGTGTTCCCAGCTTAACACATACTTACACATACACACACATACATACACACACAGACAATTTTTCTAGTTTTCCTTGAAGGTAGGACTTTTTTTGAGAGAGAGAGAGGGAGTAGGGAGTGCACAAACACACAAACACGTGGGGGACAGAGCGAGAGGGAGAGGGAGAATCTTAAGCAGGCTCTGGAGCCTGATCTCACGTCCCTGAGATCATGACCTGAACTGAAATCAAGAGTTGGATGCTTAATCAACTAAGCCACCCAGCTGTCTCATATTTGATACTTATTTTTAAGTGGCGGGAAGTATAATGGAAACTACTTAGTAATAAGTTAGCAATGATTTCATTAATAGCTGTTTAATATGCTTCAAATGACATCAAAATATGAACAATTAAATAAAATATCAAACATTAGAAAAATATTTAAAATATTAAAACAATATTTCTAAAGTACATAAATGTTTTTATTCCCTTATTGATATTGTTTAATGAATTGATATTCTAAAAACTGTGACTAGAGTTCCATTTCTGGTAAAATATAACAGTTTCATTAGTGATAAAATAATCTTGAAAAGTCTTCTCAGGAACACTTTCTTCACTTTCCGTTTATGAACTCTAAGATTGATATGTATTTCAGTTTCTATTCTCCAAATTATTTAGCATGTTGAGTGGTGTTCAGATCAAAGTAATGTGCAGTATTCTGGCTTACATTACTCTGGACTAGAGTTGTACCATAGAATCAGGGCCATTTCTAAGTAACTATCCAGAGCAGACATATCCCTTAACGTCCTCTTAAAATGAAGTTACTGTGGTTTTTTTTTTTTTTTTCCAACTTTTTAAGACTGTAGGCAGTTATTTCAGTTCAAAATTCCTATTCTACATTTATTTCAGAATGTTTCCAATTTTTAGAGGTAGGTAATTGGAGCTCTGTTTTGGACCAAAGGAGTAAAGTAGTCTAACACAAATAATAACAAATAAACAGAAGTTACCTTAGAAATTGTGGTTATTGATGTAAAGAGTAATTAATTTATGGTTAACATTTTATAAATGAAGACGTACAAAGATGTTAGTAACTTTTTTTTTTTTAAAGATTTTATTTATTTATTTGACAGAGAGAGAGATAGCAAGAGCAGGAACACAAGCAGGGGGAGTGGGAGAGGGAGAAGCAGGCTTCCTGCTAAGCAGGGAGCCCGATGTGGGGCTCATTCCCAGGACTCTGGGATCATGACCTGAGCCGAAAGCAGATGCTTAACGACTGAGCCACCCAGGCACCCCAAGATGTTAGTAACTTACTGATGGTCAGAGCTAGTACCTGGTAGAGCCAAAATTTAAAGCTAGGCAGTTTGTTCTGGAGTCCCTGCATTTTAAAATTAATTCATTTAATTATTTTTTAATGCTGATGAGTTTTAGACCTTTTTTTGAAATATATTGTATATGGGAAAGTGCATGTAACTGCATAACTTGCTGACCTTTTGCAAACTGGACAGATCTATGAAACCAGAATAGGAAACGAACATTACCAGTACCGGAAGCCCCATTTATGCCCCCTTTCTGTCACTACCACAAATTACACACTGAAAGATTTTTAAGTAAATTGAATACCTAACTATCCATCTCTAAATACTTTTTAATTTTTCTCTAAAATAATATAATTTCCTGTATAGACCAAAATAACATTATTACCTAATAAAATTAATGATATTTGTTAATATTATCTCATACTTAACCTATATTTAAACATATCGTTTTGTCCCCAAAATATTCTTTATAACTTGTTTGCTCAAACCAGGATTTAATCTAGGACTGCACTTTGTATCTGGTTGTTTTGTTCCTTAAGTCTTTTTTATTTCAGAGCAGTCCTTTATTCATGACACTTACTTGATGAAGAGAGTAGGCCATTTGTCCTATAGAATATCCCACCTTCTGCATTTATCTATTTGCTTTCTTGTAGTAAATATTTAGCTTGTACTTCTATTCTTTGTAATACTTGTAAAACAGAAGTTAAATGTAAAGGCTTGATTAGGTTATAGTAAATATTTTTAGATAAACTATAACATAGATGATGGTACCTCATATCGGAACACTTGAGGAGACACATATTTTCTGTCCCACCATTAGTCATGTAAGGCTTCTGTTTTTAATAATAACCTCTATGAATCTGTAGGAATAATACTAGCACCCTTGTCTTAAGAATGAAAATATTGTATACTATAAAGTATCTCTTTCTTACTGGTCTTTTAGGTTATTTAGGGAACAATAACATGGGAAAATATAGAATGTTAAAAAATATTTTCTGTCTTCAATTTGTGATACTCTTAACTGTGTATATAAAGTAGATCTCCAAATTATGGGCCAACAGCATAACCCAGCTAACAAGAAACCTTTAAATAGCGTGGGTTTTTTTAACCAATAAGTTGGGAATTGCTGTTTATAAAAAACAGTAATTAAAATGTGTCTTGTTTAATGGTGACATTACATGTATATTTCAGTGTACAAAGCGAACAAACAAGGAAAGAGAAAATTTAGAGAAGTGAGTTAAATAGTAAGGGTAGATGGATAAGGTAAGAAAAGGGTCAGAAATATAAAAACACGTTAAAATAATGGATACAAATAAAAGTGTTTTAAATGATCACATTCTGCTATTTGCTATTAATTACATGAAATGTTGTTTTTAAAAAATAGGCTTTCATCAGTTCATCACAGTTTTATCACACTGATTTTGTCAGCACTGGAGCAAAACCTTTGCCACATTAGCTGGAATTCTCATTAAGCAGCTGATTTGCCTGAATCCCCATTAAATTGATAAACTCATTTGCTTATAGACAGTGGCATCTGATACTGTTCAGGGTGTTTGGAGATTGAAATCAAAACTGTTGCATACATAGACCTACTTATTGATTCTTTTGCAATTTTCACATGTTAAATAGTATTAGGATGTTAATGTCTCCCTCTCCTTTAAAGGGAAATATATATTCAACATATATGATATCAACTTAAATAATATGTTTTATTGGTTCTTTCTATGAAAGAAATAGTATTCAATAAGTGTAGCTTATTATAATTATTATATTCTTTTGTGTATTCCACATAAAACAGATTACTCGTAGAGAACATAATGTAGCTATGACATGCAATTCATGCCTAACATGACAGGTATCTTAAAAATTTTCCACTAACCCAGAAGTATAAAATCACATAAAAAGAGAATAGACTTATTCACAGGGAATACTAGATGATGTTCTTAAGAGTCTTAAAAGTAACAAAAATTGATACTTGTTCTTGATTCTGGAATTACCAAGGAATTGAGTTAAATTATATAAAATTTAAAACTTTGTAATTACCATATATTATTTTTGAGTATATTTTAGAGTGAAACAATTTAATGGATAAAAAGGAGCACATTTTTTAAAGCAACAGTGTAATAAAATAAGTTTATAAATATATACAAGTATTTATTTTATAATAAAGATGAGTTTTATTCTCAAGAGGTGGTACAGTTTGGGGGCTCAAATATTAATATTAAGGTCAGTTGCTCAATTTTTTTCTAGAGTTTCTACAGGATGATAGGAGGATAATATCTAAGAAGTCTTGATTATCTGGTTAAGTTTTCCAACATTTATTGTAAGTCTAGTTTTTAGTCAGTTGGTGAGCATGTCCATTTACAAATAGATTGAAGATACCCGCGCAAATTAGAAAATCTTAGTAGAAAATCTTTCTTCTACAAAAAGATAGCTATTTTCCCCCTGAAGTTTCAGGACTATTAGAATTCAGTTCAACAAATATTTGTTGTAATGTATATTAAAAATGTTGTATAATTTTAATAATTTTTCTCTTTTGAAAACAATAGTCTAATTGTATATTAAATTTATTCCATTCAAAAAGTTATAATTTTAAAATCTTACATCATTGTGTCTTTATATTTTATGTATATATCCATTCTTCTTTTTCTGTTTTATATGACAGTTATAGACTTCTTCACTAATAGGGCTTGCATTTCAAGATAAGGCTGCATGTAAACAAATTAACTTTTAAAAATAGAGAGCAATTTCATCTGTAATAATGCACCAATTCATAAATTATCACTGGTATTTTTTTTCTTTAAGATAAATGACCCATCATATAACACATACTATAGGTAGTCTAGATGTCTTTGTGTTCTGGGAGATAAGGCTCTTGTATTATTATACCGTAATAAAATGAGTTAATGTTTTAGTATTATCGATAAAAGAGCACTTGGATATATTTAATAACCAAACTGAGAAACACTTAATTTTAGTTGTCTGTAGCAATATAACACAAATTCTCCAGTAAAACAAATTGCACTTTTGGAATATATTTTAATGTGTATTCAACAAAGGAGAAAATGAGGTGATTGAAGTTCAATTTGTAGCATGTTATTAACCATTTCCGCTTGACTAGATGAGTAAAAGGATAATGGATGAGGGTTTTATTATTACCTTTCTGCTAAAATGAAGTGGTATAAAAGATAAGGTGATGAGATTAATGAACATAAGGAAAAGGAGTAATCAATCAAGCTCCAAGAGGGAGGTGAGAATGACAGTACCTTATAAGATCTGTAAGAGCATGCCATATAAAAAAAAAAAAAGGAGACCTTATCATTCAGTTTTCACTTAACTGCTGAAAACGAACAGTTGCTAGAACACAGAACTAAAACTAACAAAGTAATATTTAATCAAACATGCCTGAAGTTTTGCATTTAGTTTTAAGTGGTACCCATGGTAGAGATCTAGCCCAGCAGCTGAATTCCTTCCATCTGAGAGCTAGAAAATATGTCTTGTGAGTCCATGTACTATATCATACTTTAACAATAAACTCTAAACATAAGCTCTTCTGTTGGACTGTAGTCTCCTTACTGAGGCTCCTTAGTTTTGTATTTATTATTGATACTTTTTGAAAAAGATTTCAGAAAGCCAAAGTACTTTTGTGGAGATTGTTGATTTTGTAACAGTATTAATTTACATTGTGCTTTTCTAAGTTCATTCAACAAAATTTGTTGAGTACTAACTATGTACCAGGAACTCTATTCTTAGTGTTGGGGACCTACCAGTAAACGAAGACAGACCATATACTTCTCTCATTGAGCTCATAGTCTAGTGGGGATAGACATACAAATAAATATGTATGTCATTTAGTGATGAACAAGATAATATGCGATAATACAGTGCTTTGAGTAAATAAAACAGGGTGAGAGTGGCTTGGGAAAAGGGGCCAATGGAAATTCAGGTTTAACTAATTCATATTGCTGGTACTTTTCCTAATCTTATCTTACTCCAGAATTCAAATCCTAACAGTGAAATCATGGATACAACTTACTGAGATTTTCTGTCTAATTCTTAGCTGACATTACTGTTATCAGGATTTAGTGAGATATAATGTATGGAAAGCACCTACCACAGGGTCTTTGTCTTCTTTTCTTGCTTATCTAAAGTCTAAAAGAGGAAGAAAAGAATTTTGTTTAGTAATTGTCTCAGTTCAGATTTCCCCAGATTGAGATGCTGAGATGGGGGTTCAAGCGCAAGTTGTCTGTTTGGGAAATTCAGGTGACACCAGCAGGGAAGTAATAAAATGACACAGGCAAAAGGGAGACAATGCTGGGCACCTAATAAGCCAGCTACTGGAGGAGTTTAATACTATCCAAAAATTTTTGGAAACAGTCGCAGAATTACTTATCTTGAGAGTTGAGGGAGCTATGATGTTTAAACAGCACCTTATAGTTATTCCAGTTAAGGATTCCAAGCCCAGCCTGTACCCCCTCAGGTACAGCATCCTCAGGCACAGAGATGTAGATGCTGGTATTTGGAAGTCTGCAGGGGGACACTGAAAGTTCGAAGGGATGTGAGCAGGGCCCTGGCAATGTCTATTATAGTAATTAAATCTTTTTTCAGGCAAGTAGAATTCCTAAATAATTTAGTGTTTGACTTTAAATTCATTTTTTCCTCATGTCCTTCTTTTTCTCCATCCTTTCTTTCTTTCCTTGCTTTCTCTAAACTTTTCTGATTCCTTAACACTTCTGTACTGTCAAAGAGAATGGGTGCCCTGAAGGGCTGAAACATTTACATTTCATGACTGAGGATGGGCAATTCTGTTAAATCATCTTCTGAATTTAGATGAGCCATGAAGAGAATAAACCACATTATATAACATTCATTTCTTCCTATGCCAGAATGGTATATTCATATATTCAGTATCAAAAGATTCAAATATCTATTCAAATATTAATTCTTGCCAAAATTGACAAAGGTAGCTGTTCTGCATTTTTGAATGTAAGGATTGTGAAATGACATGTCTGGCATTAGCGTTTTTAAAATACTCTAGAAAGAAAAGTGTAGTTAGGAATAGAAAAAACAATGTTGACAAAATTGGTAATTATTGAATCTAGGTGATAGGTACATGGGAATTTTTATATTTTTTTTCTCTACTTTAGATGTATGTTTGAAATTTTTCATAATAAAAAGTAGGGAAAATAATTTATTGATTTTAACAGTCTACCTTGTCTTAAGCAGAGTTTTTGCTTGATATATAAGCTAATAATTAGTGTTTGTTTTACATGGGTGCTCAGTGACATCTCCATTCCTGTCACCACTCCTACCAAAACAAAACAAAAACTTGGAATCAATGAACTTTAACTTTTAGATCAGTACAAAATAGATCAGAGAAGAAACATGCACTCACTATAAAGGTTGAGTGCCTTCCAGATCAGCCTAGTCTGAAGTCTAAATCCTGCCTCTGCAGGCATACAACCTACTTATGCCAGTAAACCAGTCATCTGGGGAACTGCTCCATTCTGGAAGCACAAACAGAGTAATTACAGAAGGAATCATTGGAACTGCCTATCATATTGTAGGTATAATATATGATATTTTGATATATGTTATATGACAATATATATTCTTTCTACAGGGAAAAGTTTCCATATTCTTTAAGTCTTAGTGATATGTATGGTCCTACCGTAGAGATGGATGTGTCAGGTTGTCATAACTTAAGAAGATGAACATTTTAATTATTGTACTCTACTACTACCTTATTTGATTCCACATATCCCCCTTCCCCCCCCCAAAAAATCTGATTGTAGTTTGGCCTCTCATATAGATAGAGAAGGAGTAATGTCTTACTCAAAGGACTGAAGATCCTAGTTATTTTGCAAGTATATTTTGTGCTTGTTTTAAAACATTGTTCTGTTTCTGATTTTCATTGTTGTTGTTTTTCTAACCCTTTTATTTTTAAGAAAGTAAGATATCACCTACCTAAGAAATCTAATGTTGCTTATAGGCTCTTTGTTACCTGGAATCAATCTGCCCCACGCCTTGACCCACTCCTCTAAAGTAACCATATTGCCTTAAAAGAAAAAAGTAATGGACTTATACTACTATTTTAAAAAGTTTACCAACTTTAAACATTATATACAGACTTCCTTTTTATGGAAACTGACCATGGGTCACTCTGTCATCATTTTCCTCACAAATAATTTCCTTTATCCCTCTTCTCTAAATATTACAATCTTAATTAAATCAGAAGTCAGTGTGTACAATATAATGACTATGTCAATAATAATTTTTATGCTTTTTTATAAGGGAATCCCTGAATTAGGTTTAGGTTAGGAAATCAAAGTATTTTTCATAATTCAGAAGAAAAGAATTTCGTACATGGAATTAGGAGCCTCACACAACCAGTGGAAAACCATCACTGTTTTTTAAGAAGGTGGAAGTACAGGAATTGCAGGTGAATCACAACTACTAGTATCAATTGTTTTTGGCACCTGAAAGCCACTGCTTCTGCCTGTGAGTGCTCTGGAGAATAATGGCTTCTCATTTTCTTCTGCCATCTAAAGCTTGTACAAATGCTTTCATTGGGGGCTCTAAACTAAAATCTGCTGGCAAGGGATGTAGGAAATACAGTTTGTCAGTTTTCAGTTCCTAATGTACAGGAATAGAGCTTAGTAGAGCAGGGATGATGCTGAGAATAAACAAGCCATTTCCAGCACATTTTACTTGTCTTCCATTTTTCTGCTCCAAGCCTCCCAGATTGCTTTTTCAGCAGGGCTCATAGCGCTCTTTTTAGGAATTATGCTACATTGGATTCTCTGTTTTCTAGATCCTATTCTTCCTTTATCCTTGGCTTACAAATCCTTTGTTTTGCTAATGCTTATTCTCTACTAACTTCCTTAGAAGGGCATAAGAAGTAATTTATATTTTGAGTTTTTGAATATCTGAAACAATCTTAGTCTTCATGTTTAATTGATAGCTTGGCTGGGTATAGAATTGCAGGTTGAATATCACTTTCCTTCAGAATTTTGAAATCTACCTAACTCTTCTAGATTCCACTGCTGCTCTTGAGAAGTGTAATCCATTCTGATTATAATTCTTTTGAATGTGACTTCTTTTTCTTTTTGAAAAATCTTAGAACCTTTAACTCCAGTTCAGTTTTTTGATTATTTGCCTTAATGTGGGTCTTATTTCATTCATTATTCTAGACACTGAATAGATACTTTACATTGGAGATCTGTGACCTTCAGTTTTGAGATTTTTTTTTTATTGATTATTTCCTTCTCTATTTTCTGAAATACTGTATATTCAGGATTCATCTTTTAATTTTTATGTATTTTCTTTCCTGTCTTTCTCTTTTTAAATTTATTTCTGTGGGATTTTTCTCAACTTTTCACTGAAGGGTTTTTTTTTCCCCTTAAAATTTTAATTGTAAAGAGGTGTTTTGTTTTTGTTTTTGTTTTTTGTATTCCTTTTTTGAAGGGAGGTATGACATCCTGTCTTTGTTATATGGTTGTAGATTTTCTATCACTATTTTTTCTAGTTTCATCATTCTGATCTCTGAATTCTCTTTTTCTTTCTGAGGTTTTTTTCTCCCTATTTGTTTTGACCTTTGTTATGTCGGAGGCTTCCCTCAAATTATAGGAGATGCTTGGCTATTGAGTGCAGCCCTTCCAAACATAATTAGAAGCTCTGTATAGACAGGTCTATTTCTTGGGCTTTTTCTATAGTGTTAGCAGCCTGTGAGTCATCTTGTCCATTGGCAGACCCAGTCAACATTCAGCATCTGAATGCTTTTTCTCTGGGACTATTCACTTTCTCTAAATAAGAATCCTTCTTTTACCTGAGGATTATGTGTGTTGATGATGGGAATATTGGGGTGGAAGAGTAGAAGATGCATAGTGATCCTGCTAGTAATTTAACAAATAGGGAGAAGTGAGAAGTATATTGACTTTCTCTTTACCCTTGTTGCAGCCATTCATCTATCCTTATTTGCTACTGTGGCTGGGGTCCCTAATTTCTCAGCAGATGAATCTAGCTCCTTTAGCTGTTATGCATTGTCTTATGTTTCCATGCATGTCTCCTCATGACAAGTCACAGGCAGAAAAAATAAAGGAGTAAAAATCGAAAGCAATTGGAAATAAATGAACTTAACTGTATATTAACTTTGTGTCAAAACTACACAGATAAGAATTATTTCAAGTAATGTTAAAAGTGTTATGATTATGTATCCGTGGTTGGACATATAGTAAGAATAAAATTTACAGAGAATTTTTTTTTAAAGATTTTATTTATTCATTTGAGAGAGAGAGAATGAGAGACAGAGAGCATGAGAGGGAGGAGGGTCAGAGGGAGAAGCAGACTCCCCGCCGAGCAGGGAGCCCGATGCGGGACTCGATCCTGGGACTCCAGGATCATGACCTGAGCCGAAGGCAGTCGCTTAACCAACTGAGCCACCCAGGCGCCCAAAATTTACAGAGAATTTCTTAAGCTTATTGTTTGATGTAATGTTGATAATGCCTTTTTGAAACTATTCTATATATTTTCCAGGATATAAAGCAATTAAGTACTTATGTTAATTATTATTAGGAACCAACATTTTCAGCATAAGAAAAAAAAAGTTTCAAATATAAATCAAAGAATTAAAAAAACTGTAATCTTAACTTTGATTTGGAAAGACTAGTGCTAGCTCATATTTTATTCTTTCTCACCGAAGAATACATCCGTTTCCGAAGCCTTCTTGATTCATGGCACCCTTGGTGTTTCAGTAATTTTTTTTTTTTTTTAAGTGACTCTTAGGCCATTGCTTCTCAACTGGAAATGATTTTACCCCCTATGAAAAATTTTAAAATGTTTAGAGTCTCTTTTTTTTGAGAGAGATGGAGGGAGAGAGAAGGCAAGCATGAGTGGGGGGAGGAGCAGACAGAGAGAGAAAGAATCTCAAGCAGACTTTGCACTGAGCGCAGAGCCTAACAAGGGGCTTGATCGGAAGACCCTGAGATCATAACCCAAGCTGAAGTCAAGAGTCGGCTACTCAATTGAGAGAGTCATTTTTAACTGTCAAAACTGGAGGAGTGCTACCAGCTAGGGTTAATGGTAAACATATTAAAATGCACACGAATAATCACAACAAAGAATTATCTATTCTAAAATACCAGTAATGCAGAGGTTGAAAACCCTACTCTAGGCTAAAAGAAATACCTAACAGCTCTGTTTATTAGTTACCAAACAACCTAAAAGTATTTATGCAGTGGTCACTTGAAAAAATAATACACATAAATTAAAAGAAAAATATTTTTCTTTTATTCTTAAATAATCATAATTACTTACTAATGGGATATGTGAACCTTTTTGGTATTACGCAGCTTCTTCTTCATTTTTTTTTTTTTTTTTAATTCTCATGTTAATCCCCATACATTACATCATTAGTTTTAGATGTAGTGTTCCATGATTCATTGTTTGTGCATAACACCCAGTGCTCCATGCAGAATGTGCCCTCCTCAATACCCACCCCCAGGCTAACCCATCCTCACACTCCCCTCTAGAACCCTCAGTTTGTTTTTCAGAGTCCATCGTCTCTCATGGTTCGTCTACCCCTCCGATTTCCCCCGCTTCATTCTTCCCCTCCCGCTACCTTCTTCTTCTTTTTTTTTTTTTCTTAACATATATTGCATTATTTGTTTCAGAGGTACAGATCTGAGATTCAACAGTCTTGCACAATTCACAGTTGCGCAGCTTCTTCTAATCTTGGAATCACATTGGGCAACTCCATTCTCATTTTCTGTTCCACATTGACTTTTTTCTAATTGTCAACATACAATATTATATTGGTTTAAAATGTACAACATAGTAATTAGACACTGACAAATATTATGAAATGCTCACCATGGTAAGTCACCATACAAAGTTATTATAATTATTGACTATATTTCCTATGCTATAGTTCTCTATGAGTTATGTGTTATAACTGGAAATTTGTACCTCTTAATACCTTTCACCCATTTCACCTATTCCCTCACACCCCTCCCCTCTGGCAACTATCCATTTGTTCTCTGTATTTATGAGTCTATTTCTGTTTTTTGTTTTTTCATTTGTTTTGGTTTTTTAGATTCTAATATAAGTGAAAGCATATGGTATTTTTCTTTCTCTTATTTCACTTAGCATAATAACCTCTAGCTCCATCCATGTTGTTACAAATGGCAAGTTTTCATTCTTTTTACAGCTGAGTAATATTCCATTGTATATATGTACCACATCTTTATTTGTCTATTAATGGAGACTTATGTTACTTCCATATCTTGGCTATTGTAAGTAATGCTGCAATAAACATAGGGTGCATATATCTTTTGGAATTAGTCTTTTTGTTTTTTTTGGGTAAATATCCAGTAATGGAATTACTAGATCATATGGTATTTCCATTTTTAATTTTTGAGGAACCTCCATATTGTTTTCCATAGCAGCTGCACCAATGTACATTCCCACCAAAAGTGCACTGGGTTTCCTTTTCTTTGCATCTTCACCAACACTTGTTATTTTTTTCCTTCTTGATTCTAGTCATTCTGACAGGTGTGAGGTAGTATCTCATTGTGGTTTCAATTTGCATTTCCCTGAACAAGGAGTGATGTTGAGCATCTTTTTATGGCTTTTGGCCGTCTGTATATCTTCCTTGGAAAAATGTCTATTCAGGTCCTCTGCTCATTTTTTAATCAGATTTTTTTTTTTTTTTGGTGTTGAATTGTAGGAGTTCTTTATATATTTTGGATATTAACCCCTTATTGGATATATCATTTGCAAATATCTTCTCCCATTCAGTAGGTTGCCTTTTCATTTTGTTGATGGGATTCCTTTGCAATGCAAAAGCTTTTTATTTTGCTCTAGCCCCAGTAGTTTACTTTTGCTTTTGTTTCCCTTGCCTGAGGAGACAGATTCAGAAAAAAATATTGCTAAGTCTGATGTCCAAGAGATTATTGCCTGTGTTTTCCTGTAAGAATTTTTATGGTTTCAGGTCTTACATTTAGGTCTCTAATCCATTTTGAGTTTATTTTTGTGTATGGTGTAAGAAAGTGGTCCAGTTTCATTCTTTAAAAAAAATTCTTTTTTAATTGATGTATAGTAGACACACAATGTTACATTAGTTTTAGGTGTACAACATAGCGATTCAACACCAGTTTTATTATTTTGCATTATCACTATTTATTGATGGGACTGACTTTTCCCCAAAGTATATTCTTGCCTCCTTTGTCATAGATTAATTGACCATATAACCATGGGTTTATTTCTGGGCACTCTGTTCTGTTTCATTGATTCATGTGTCTATTTTTGTGCCAGTACCGTGCTCTTTTTTTTTTTTTAAGATTTATTTATTTATTTTAGAGAGCATGCGTGCATGAGTAGGGGCGGGTTAGATGGAGAGAATCTCCAAGTAGATTCCCTGCTGAGAATGGAGCTCAGTGTGGGGCTTGATCCCACAACCCATGATATCATGACCTGAGCCAAAACCAAGAGTTGGATGCTCAACTGACTGAACCACCCAGGTGCCCCAAGTACCATGCTCTTTTTGATTGCTATAGTTTTGTAGTATAATTTGAAATCTGGGATTGTGATACCTCCAGCTTTGTTGTTTCTCTCAAGATTGCTTTGCTATTTAATAGGGTGCTTTGTGGTTCTATTATATAAAGTTTAAAATGATTTGTTTTAGTTCTGTGAAAGATTCTATTGATATTTTGATAAGTTTGCTTCAGTCACCTGGGTATATCAGTGCACATTTCCTCTTTCTACCAAAATTGACCTACAAGCAGTGAGTGCCCCTGTTTCCTAGGTTATGGTCTCTAAATACCATTTTCTACTAAAAGGAAAATCCTCTATATTGAGAATGCAGAACTTTTCCTGTAACTCATTGTGCAGATTTCCTTAGATGCTTGTATCTCATTTTGGAGAAATGGATGATTCTAGGAATAGGGGATAAAGGAACAAATTAATGATACCATGAAGAAACAATTAACCAAATACAGAATGTGGGAAATTTTATAAGATAAATAACCAAATTTCCCTTTAAAAAATGGCATAAGATGGGGGAGAGATTCTCATTGATTAAAAGCTTGAAAGCATATCAACCAGATATAATATGTGGATTTTGATTACAGTTTAGAACCAGTTAAATGGAAAAAAAAAAGATATTTTTGAGACAATCAGGATTTTTACATGGATAATTTTAAGGAATTGTTACGTTTGTTAAATGTGATATTGTGTTTGTATTGATTAAAAAAATGTCTTCATCTGTAAGAGATACATATTAAAGAATTTATAGATGTATGATATGATGATTTACTTTAAAATAATCCTGAAAGAAAAATATTTCCAAAAGAAAAAACTCAGAAGGGAGAAAGAAGAAACAAAATTGGAAAATTCTTGAAATTGTATGATAAGTATATAAGCATTTCATTATATCAACTTATTTTTGTGTGTGTGTGAACATTTTCATAATAAAAAGTTTAAAAAGAAGGGGAAAAAGGGAAGGGAGAAAGAACATAACAATACATCTATTATTTGCTTTATTGAGAAAGTGATACATTTCCTACAGTTCCCCTTTCAATTTCCTTATATATCTCATTAACTAAGACTACAGGCAGTCTCTGTCTTAAGAAGGGAGGGCATTTATAGAGCAAGGGAAAACTCTGTTATAGAGGACAGCGAAGAAGAAGGGAAGAGTGATCTAACCTTTAAAGTCTGCCATAGGGGAAGAGAGGAGATAAAAATTTATGGTCAGTCTGCCAGGATTAACCAGAAGAGAGCCATTATGTCCTTATTTTAAATTAGTAAACTGTCATTCTGAATTTAATCGGCGCTCTTTCTTCTTCTTCTTCTTTTTTTTTTTTTCCTGCAGAATACATTTCACAGAATGTATTCTGTGTCTCATTCCCTCATGGGTATTTGTGCTTTCTTTTAAAAGTTATTTTTTAATATTTTGATCTGTGTGTACTTGGATAATAGGAATCTATTCCTGAAAGAAGAACCTTGTTTTGTTTCTGTTTCTCAACCTGTAAGATTAGGGAGTAAGCCCTTGGACTTTATTGAAACTAGGTCACCAACCAGCCTCCCTCTTTAACTAGTGTTTACTTCTTTCTTCTTATGGCAAGATAAATGGGAAGAGAAAAAAGATCAGAACTTTGAAAGGAACAAAATGAAGCTTATTTGGGTATGGAAAGAGATGTATATCCTTTTTTATTTTGGCTTTTCTGCAACTTTAGCATACTATAGTTTAGATACTTTTTTAAAAGAGATTTTATTTATTTATTTGAGAGAGAGATTTATTCAGTTTGAAAAAGCAGAGACTTAAAAGATACCTAGTGTAAGAGAAGTCAGATGTGGATATATATTGAACACTAGGTGGTTTGTAAAACTTACGAAATGTATTTATCATTATATTACTATATCTTGGTTTTTCAAGCCTATGCCATGATATTTTGACGACATTGTAACTATCTAAAAGGAAAAATCTACACTAAAAGAGAAACCTTTGCTAAAGTGAACCTGTATTTTCTTCTATTTCTTGTGGAGATCTGTGGTTAGTTTGAATGATGATCTAATCTATGCCAGAGGCAGGTAGGTCATTTATCTAGGACACAGCCCATTTTCATACACACAGTCACTGAGGCTGAATTATTTGCTATCTCAATGGGTATTATAGATTGAACTTGAGTTTTTGATAAATGGTCATCAAAGTAATGAATCTTTGGGACTATGAATAAAAGAACATAACTGCAAAACTCTGAAACTAAAATGTGTTCTCTTAGAAGGAAAAAAAAAGCCAGAATAGCCAGAGAATGTCATTTCCTGACCAGAAACAGCATAAAATAATATTTTGTTCAGTTTTCCAAATATGTAGAATATGAGCAATCTTTCTGATGCTCACCTAATGGTTTATATGTTAAGTAAAAACATTAATAGAAAAAAGTTGTAAGTTTGTTTTCAGTAATATAGATTTTAAATCTATTTTAAAAGATATTTAATTTAGTAAAGTTGACCCTATGTAGTTGGACAGTGCGTTAAGGAGATCCTGAACTTTGTGAACAAGTATCAAAATATTCATAGGTTACTCTTAGAAAATTTGAATTATTATTAAATGCTATAAAAACGATTGCTTCTGTCAGGTTTTGGGGTTGAGATGGGTAGAAGTAAGGCCTTTGACCTTGGATGATTAGAATTCATAGTTTTTATATGATTCAGTCATTTTAGGGGGGGGCAAAATAGCACGTTATGTCCTAGCCCAGAAATCAAACAAATATTTATAATATTGTTTTAATTGGATTGATTGCTAGTTTATAGAGTCTGTTTTGAAATACACCACATTTGTAGATTGAAAGAATTCTCTGCCTTTAGCTGAAGTACAAACTTAAACAGCATTTTTTACTCCAGATTCTACCTAATTTCTTCATCAGTGAAATGTACACCTAAAACTATACCTACAAGCCCTTAATAAATGCAATATTAAGTTTAAGAAGCAAAGTCCATATTATTGATAAATGTACAAAATACCTGAATTGTGCACTTGTGTTGGTTTTTTTTTTTCATTGATTAGAGCATAGTGAAATCAGTGTTTATGCATGTGTATCTTGGCTTATCCCCTTAAAAAGTCCAGGATTCATATTATCCTGAGCATACCAAAACTCCATGTCCATTCCTGCCACAAAGGAGGAAAATGTGAGTCTAGGAGAAAAATCACTTAATAGCAGGAGTACAGGAAATGATGGTAATAATGGAATTTTAAAATGTAGTATATATATATGTGGATACATAGATATTCCCCATTCTAGAAGATGGAACTTAATTCACTCTACCCACTTCCCTCTGAGGGTGGACTAAACTTAGTAACACTTCCAAAGAATAGAGTAAGGGAAGGGGATAATAATAACTTTACAATGGAAAAATCTGGCAAACGCTACTTTATTTTTTTTTTAAAGATTTTATTTATTTATTTGACAGAGAGATAGACAGAAGAGCACAAGCAGAGGGAGTGGCAGAGAGAGAGGGAGAAGCAGGCTCTGCACTGAGCAGGGAACCCGATGCAGGACTCGATCCCAGGACCCTGAGATCATGACCTGAGCCGAAGGCAGACGCTTAACCATCTGAGCCACCCAGGCGCCCGCAAACGCTACTTTAACCAGTGATGAAGGTTACTATTATCAGTGGTGTCATGTAGATATTATAGAATTCCCTCATATGATGTGATAAAAGGGCACTTTATGGTATTCTGAACAAAACCCCATAACTCCATTGTAATTATGAGAAAAACAACAGACAAATCCAGACTCGGAATAGTTTATAGAATTCCTGGCCAGTACTTCTCAAGATTTTTAAGTTTATGAAAAACAGAGGAAGATTAAAAAACTGTCATAGACCAGAGGAGATTGAGGGGACATGAAGTCTAAATGCAATGTGGTTTTTTTTTTTTTTTATTAGCTCTTGGACTAGAAAGAGGACATTAACGGGAAAAGTTGGTGAAATCCAAGTAAAATCCAGAATTTAATTAATGGTTAAAATAAACTAATGAAGAAAATTAAAAAACTTCCATGGAAAGCTGTTATAAATACATTCAAAGACCTAATGGAAAACATGCAGGAAACCTAGGTGAAATCTCAGTAAAAAAAAAATGGAAACTATAAAAAGAGCCAAAGTTTTAGAAATGAAAAATACAGTATTTGAACTGAAGACTTTACTAATCTTAGCAGTGTATTAGGCAATGCAAAAGAAAAGACCAGTAAAACACAAGAGAGGGCAATAGAAACTATTTGAAATGGTAGCATAGAAAGAAACAAACAAACCTCATACAAAATGAACAGAACATCAGTCAGCTGTAGGACAATGCCAAATGCTCTAACATACATGTAATGAAAAGACCAGAGGAAAATGTGTAGGCTAAATATTTTTTAAACTTTTATTTTTTTATTTTTATTTATTTATTTTTTTAGAGAGAGAGAGGGCCAATGGGCAGAGGGAGAGGGAGAGAGAGAATCTTAAGCAGGCTACATGCCTGATGTGGGGCTCAATTTCATGACCCTGAAATCATGATCTGAGCCTAAATCAAGAGTCGGATGCTTAACTAACTGAGACACCCAGGCACCCCTTAAAAAAAAACACAAACTTTTAAAAGACGTTTTTCCTTATTTCTTAATTTCTTTTTAAAAAATACTGACTCTTGGGGCACCTGGGTGGCTCAGTCATTAGGCGTCTGCCTTCGGCTCAGGTCATGATCACAGGGTCCTGGGATCGAGTCCCGCATCGGGCTCCCTGCTCTGCGGGGAGCCTGCTTCTCCCTCTCCCACTCCCCCTACTTGTGTTCCCTCTCTCGCTGTCTCTCTCTCTCTCTCTGTGTCAAATAAATAAATAAGAATTTTTAAAAAAATAAAAAATAAATAAAAAACAATAAAAAATACTGACTCTTCACAGTAAGTATAACAGTAATATACTGTGGAGTTTATAACTTATGTGGAATGACAATAGCTCACAGAACAGGGGGAAATAGTACAAATGATGGGAAAGTGGAAAAGGCCTATACTGTTTTAGGATTCTTACATTATATATTAAGGAGATATATCAGTATTTGAGATTAAACTACTAGGAGAAATATAAGAAAAATCACTAAAAATAAAATGAAGTGTAATTATATATAATAAGCCAATATAGGCGATAAAATGGAATACTCAAAACACTGAGTCAAAAAGATGGCTGAAAGAAGAAAGAAAGAAAGAATAGATGGTAAAATTAGAGAACAGATAATAAGATGGTGGACTTAAGCCCAGCCATATCAGTAATTACCTTAATATAAGTGTTCTAATTTAAATAAATATTTAAAAATTTAAAAACAGAAAAAGTTTTTAAAAACATTTAAAAAAACACATCTTCAAACTCATTAAAATGAGACAGAAGTATGTACTGTTTATAAAAGCTGCAATTAAATCTAGAGACACAAGGATAATAAATATATTTGTAAGAAACCTAGAATTCCAATATTAAATATATATAAAAATAGATTTCAGGAGTATTAATAGAAATAAAGATGGGTATTTCATAAGAAGGGGTCCAATTCATCAAGAAGATAAAACAATCCTAAATGTATATGCATCTGTATTAGACAGAATAAAGGTTCTCTAAAGATGTTTGTGTTCCCAATCCCCAGAGCCTTTGAGTATGTTACTTTACATGGTAAAGGGACATTACAGAGGTGATTAAATCAATCATCTTTAGGTGGGGAGGTTATCCTGGATTATCTGCGTGAGCCCAATGTTACTACGAGGATCTTTATAAGAAAACAAAGAGTTACCAGAGTTTCGAAAACGAGATGTGTTGTCAGAAGCAGGGATCAGAATCAGAAAAAGAGATTTAAAGATTCTGCACTGTTGGCTTTAAACATGAAGGAATAAGGGGCCATTGGCCAAGGAATGCAGTTGGCCTGTAGAAGCTAGAAAAGGCAAGAAAATGGATTTTCCCCACAAGCTTCCAGGGGGAACTCAGACTTGTTTTAACCCATAAAGTCCTCACACTTCTAATCTCCAATACTATAAGATAATTTTGCATTGTTTTAAGCTAATACATTTGTGGTAATTTGTTATATCAGCAAGACACTAATAATAGCATCAAATAATAGACATTTTGAAATAGGAAGCAAGAACTGAAAGAACTGAAGGGAGAAATATTTAAATTCACAATTATATTTGGAGATTTAAAAATTTCCCTCTCAGTAATTGATAGAATAGATAGTCATAAGTCAGTTAGTATATAGACGTGAACAACACTCACAACCAATTTGACCTAATTAACATTGATAAAACATTACATTCAGTAACTCCAGAATTCCTAGTCCTTACAAATACATATGCAAAATTTTCTGTGAAGACCATTTTTTTTGGGTCAGAACACAAGGTGCATTAATTAAACAGAATTTAAATCATAGAGATTATGTTCTCTATTTATAGTTCACTTAAGCCAGATACCAATACTAGTAAGTTATCTGGAAAGTCCCCACATATTTCAAATTAAACAACATACTCTTTTTAAAAGAAGAAGAAGAAATCATAAGTGATGTTAGGAAATATTTTAAAATCGTAATGAAAATAAACATATCAAAATTTGTGGGATATAGATAAAAAAGTGCTTAGAGGATAATCTGTAACTATAGAATTCATAACTTTATAAATAACAGTATTTGAAACAGAAAAGTTGAAATTCTCAGATGTAAGCTTTATCACTAAGAAGTTGGAAGAAGAGCAAGTTAAGCCTGAAATAAGCATAAGGAAGGACATAATAAAAATAAAAGAAAATCAATGAAGCAGAAAACAAAAAACAATAAGGAAAAGAATTTTGAAACCAAAAGCTAATTCTATGTAAATTCAGTAAGATTGGTGAACATCCAACCAGACTGATAAAAAGAGAAAAGATATGAATAACCAAATTGGGAATCAAAGTAAGGGAGATCATTATAGATCTTACAGCAATTAAAAGGATAAAGTTGACAATTTAGATAAAACCAGTGAATTCCTAGAAGTCTGAAACTTCTAATGCTCATTTTATTAGAAATAAATAACCCCAGTAGCTTTCTGTATATTAAAAAAAAAATACATATTAAAAGCTAGCCTCCAAAGAAAACCCCAGGTTGAGATGACTTTCCTGGTGAATTCTACCAAACATATAAGGAAAACAAAATGAATTCTATATAAACTCTTGAAAAATAGAAAAGTAAAGAACACATTAATTTTATAAAGCTGTCATAACCCTGATAACAAAATTATTAAAACTTCAGACTAATATGCTTCATAAATATAGGTGAAAAATATCTTTAACAAAATAATAACCAATTAAATTCAGAATACTTAAAAGAATAATATGTCATGACTAAATGGGCTTTTTTCCTCAGGAGTGCAGGTTTCTTTTAACATTTGAATAACCCATCATTATAGTTCAGACTAATAAAGGAGAAAAAAATAATGTGATCTCAATAGATGTGGGGGGAATTTTGACAATATTCAATAGCCAATAATGATTTTTAAAACAAAACAAAACAAAAAACCTCAGCAAGAGAGGAATAGAAATTTCTCACTCCAAAAAAGGACATACTGTAGAACTACCACTAACATTGTATTCCATGGTGAAAATTGCATGTCTTTCCCTTTAAAATTAGGACCAAGTCAAGAACATCCCTTTTCTCACTTTTATTTAACAATGGATTCTTAGTTATTGCAATGATGCAAGAAAAAACATAAAAGCCATATGAATTGGAAAGAAAAAGTAAAAATATTTGCAAACAGTTTTATTGTATCTGGAGAAAATCCTAGGAAATCTACAAAATACTTTGAAAAATAAGTGATTTTAATAATGTCACATGCTACAAAATAAAAAAATATCCATTGTTTTTCTATATAGGAAAAATGAATAATTTAAAAATGAAAATTTAAAAATACAAGCACCTTGGTGGCTCAGTCTGTTAAGCATCGACTCTTGATTTCAGCTCAGGTCATGATCTCAGGATTATGAGACTAAGATTCTCTCTCTCCCTCTTCCTCTGCCCCTCCCTCTACTCCCTCTCTTAAAAAAATAAATAAAAAATAAAAATACCATTGACAACATTAAAAAACATGAAATACTTAGGGAAAATGTAATGAAGTATATGTAAGACCTACTGAAAACTAAACTACAAAATATTGCCAAGATAAATTAAAGAAAACCTTAAGAAATGGAGAGATATGACGAGTTCATGTATTAAAAGACTGAGTATTGTGAAAATGTCAATTCTTGTCAAATTAGATTTAAGCCAATTCCATTCAAAATCCCAGTAGGTATTTATGAAGAAATTAACAAACTGAACTTAAAATAGGTTTGCAAAATATTTATCTTTTAAGACCCAGAAATCATTTACCATTGATGAAGAACAAATAGAATTCAACAAAATTAAATCTACTCATGATAATATATTAACAAAATGAATAAGCAAGTGTCTTCTGGAAGAAAATACCTCAGTACATTTATCTCACAGAGAACTTGTTTCTGCTGAATATTAGCAAATAATAAAAACACATCTTAATAAAACAAATGGGCAAAAGATTTGATTAGGGACTTAAAGGAATGCATATGAATTGCCAATAAGCACCTGAAAAAGTGTTCAACATCATTTGTCATGTTGGAAAAGCAGTAAGACACACTGTGCACTGGAATGGCTAAAATTGATGAGTGGCAAAACCAAATATCCATTGCAAATGGAAGTGTAAATAGTTGTAGCCAGTTCGAAAATTGTTCTGGCAATTTTCTCAAGTTAAACATACCATCCAACTTAAGAAACGGTAATGTCAATCCTCGATATTTATCTAAGAGAAATGAAGGTAAAAGCACACAAAAAGGCTACCACACAAATGTTTGTATCAACATTATTCTTTTTTTTTTTTTAGATTTTTATTTATTTGTTTAATAGAGAGAAAGCACAAGTAGGGGGAGCAGCAGAGGGAGAGGGAGAAGCAGAGTCACTGCTGAGCAGGGACCCCGATGCAGAGCTCGATTCCAGGACCCCGGGATCATGACCTGCGCTGAAGGCAGATGCTTAACCGACTGAGCCACCCAGCCCCCCCCATATCAACATCATTCTTACTAAACTAAACGAAGGTTAACAGAAGGGTAGATACACTGAATGTATTACATTTATACAATGGAATACTACTCAGCAATAAAAAGGGATGAATCACTGATACATAGACAACATAGATGAACCTCAAAAACATTATGGTGAATGAAAGAAGCCAGAAACAAAAAAGTAGGTATAGTATGGTTCCATGTATGTGATGCTCTAGAATGGGCAAAACTAATCAATGGTGAAAGAAATCCTAACAGTGATTGTTTGGAATGCTGGGGGGATGTTGACTGTGAAGGGGTGTGAGTAATCATTCTGAGATGATGAAAATGTTATATATCAGGATGAGAATAATATAGATGTATGAATTTATTAAAATTCATCAAGCTATATATAACTATTTGCGTTATTTTGACCTTAATAAAATTTTAAGTAAAAAAAATAGTAAAGGATTTTAACCTCTAAGGATTTTCTCTTATATTAGTTCTTATATATGGGAGTCTTCAAAAGTTGAACATTATATTCTAAGGAAATAGTTTTGTTTTCACTGAAAAGTTGCTATTTTTTATATAAATTATGAAGTAAAATAAACTAAAAAAATGTAGTCTAGGAAAGGCCTACTTTTATATCACCATAAAAATGCATTAACAGCCAACAGACACATGAAAAGGTGCTCAACATCACCAGTCATCAGGGAAATGCAAATCAAAACCACAAAGAGATTATTACCTTACACCAGTCAGAATGACTAAAACCAAAAAGATGAGAAATAGTGAACGTTGGCAAGGATGTGGAGAAAAAGGAACCCTCGTGCACTGTTGGTGGGAATGCAAACTGGTGCAGCCACTGTGGAAAACAGTATGGAGGTTCCTCAAAAAATTAAAAATAGAGCCTCCATATGATCTAATAGTTCTACTACTGGGTAGTACCCCCCCCCCAAAAAAACCCGGAAACGGTAATTCAAAAAGGTGTGTGCTCTGTTTATTGCAACATTATCTACAATAGTCAAGATATGAAAGCAACCCAAGTGTCCATCAATAGATGAATAGATAAAGAGGATGTGGTACACACACACACACACACACACACACACACACACACACACTGGAATATTAGCCATAAAAATGAATGAGATATTTGTTTGCAACAACATGGATGGACCAAGAGGGTATAATGCTAAGTGAAGTAAGTCAGGGAAAGAGAAATACCATGATTTCACGCATATGTGGAATTTAAGAATGCAGAATAAAATAGGCAAATAAAAAGCAGACTTTTATTTAAAGAATTACTTATTTTAGAGAGAGAGAGCACGGTGGGGAAGGGTAGAGGGAGAGGGAGAGAGAGAGTCTTAAGCAGACTCTGTGCTAAGCGCGGAGCCCAATACAGGGCTCCACGTGGGGCTCGATCTCATGACCCTGATATGATGACCTGAACCAAAACCAAGAGTCTGACACTTAACTGACTGGGTCACCCAGGCACCCCCCCAAAAAGCAGACTTTTAAATACAAAGAATGAACTGGTCGTTGCCAGAGGGAAGGTTGCGGGGGGGAAATGGGTGAACTAGGTGATGGGGATTAAGAGTACACCCATGGTGATGGGCACTGAGTAATGTAATGTATAAAATTGTTGCATTATTTTATTGTACACCTGAAACTAATATAACACTGTATGTTAATTATACTTCAATTAAAAAAATAAAAATAGTAAACTACGTGGGAGAAAAAAATGCATTAACGAATGTGAATAAATGGGACTATTAATGCTTGTGGCAGAGGGCACAGAGATAGGTATGTAAGGCCATAGCTCTAAAGAAACAAAATACATTCACTGAACCCCAGGAAATTCCTGTTGTGTTTTCATGGTTATATCAGGCCTGTAGAGGTCAGAGATGGGTGGGTGATAAAAAAGGTTTAGTGAGCACTGAGGTGATAACGAAGGTCAGTTTTGGTTTTCAGTTTTGCTACCTAAATCCAGTCCCCATTCTGTGACTGTGAAGGGCTGTGACCTGAACCTTTGGTAACTGAGAGTAATCAGGAATAAAATATTTAAAATTGAAAGTTGTTATTCTTATCTTTAAAGACCTAGAGGAGGAAGGTAGGCTGGTCCTAGGTAAAGAGCTGAAAGAATTTATAGAAAGAATTTTGGAAACATTAAAGGGGAAAAGCACTAAACAAATTGAACTCTGTAAATTACTGACAGAAAGGAAAGAAAAATAAAGTGACTTTTGTCTTCCATGACAATATTAAAAATTTGCTAATGGAATATTGTCAAAAAATTTAGAAAATACATATGTTCTTTTATTCAAATGTTAAGAATTGTTTTTATGCATGCATACATGAATAGTTTTATTATAAATATAATAAACTCAATGGTTTTTATTTTCTTGCTCATGTCTTTTATTTTTATGCACAGTTTTACCCTCTTTTCTTGGCTCTCTCCTGTCTGCCCCTTACTCCTATTCCCTACCTCCCAGGTCCTCTTTTCCCATATTTGACATATATTAACAGTCTAATATGTATATTTTTATATTTTTTCCCATTTTCATATAAACTTATGTGTATTGTTGGGGAGTTTTTTCATTGAAAATGAAATTAAATCCTGTAATATATACAGAATTTGAATGAAATCCTATAATATATACTTCTTGGTATGTTGCTTTTCTCACTGTAGTGTGTATCAGTGGTGGATATCCAGCCACATCAGCTGATGTGGCTTTAATTAAATCTTTTAAATGACTGAAGAAGACATATCATAATTTTCCAACCATTTTTCTAATGACATGCATTGAATTTCACATCTTGATTTCCTTTTTTGTTTTTGTTACTATGAAAAATGTGGCTTTTTTTTTTTGGTCTGTAAGTTGAAAAACATTTAATGGAGTAGTTATTCTAAACAAATGCTAAAAAATCCCTACTCTAATCAAATTTTCTTCTAAGTTTTTATTTTAATTCCAGTTAACATATAATGTTATATTAGTTTCAGGTGTACAACATAGTGATTCACCAATTTCATACATTACCTGTTGCTCATCATGACAAGTGCACTCCTTAATTCCCATCACCTATTTCACTCAACCCCACCCAACTCCCCTCTGGTAGCCATCAATTTATTCTCTGTAGTTAAGAGTCTGTTTCTTGGTTTGTATTCTTTTTTTTGCCCCCTTTGCTTGTGTTTTCTTTTTAAAAATCTACATATGAATGAAATCATGGTATTTGTCTATCTCTGACTGACATTTCATTTAGCTTATGCTCTCTCGTTCCATCCATGTTGTTGCAAGTTGACAAGATTTCATTATTTTTTATGGCTGAATAATATTCCATTGTGTATATTTATCACATCTTACTGACCCATCTATCAGTCAGTGGACACTTGGGTGGTTCCATTATTTGACTATTGTAAATAATGCTACTATAAACATAGGGGTGCACGTATCCTTTTTAATTAGTGTTTTTTGTATTTGGGTAAATACTAGTGTGATTTTTGAATCATAGGGTAGTTCTATGTTTAAGTTTTTGAGGAGCCTCCATATTGCTTTCCACAGTGGCTGTACCAGTTTGCATTCCCACCAACAATTCATGAGGGTTTCTTTTTCTCCACATGCCTGCCAATACCTGTTGTTTCTTGTGTTTTTTATTTTAGCCATTCTGACAGATAAGAGGTGATAGCTCATTGTAGTTTTGATTTGCATTTACCTGATGATGAGTGATGTTGAGCATCTTTTCATGTGTCTGTTGGCCATTTGTGTGTCTTTGTTGGGGAAAGGTCTGTTCATGTCTTGTGCCCATTTTTTAATTGGATTATTTGTTTTGAGAGTGTTGAGTTTTTTAAGTTCTTTGTATATTTTGGATACTAACCATTCATTGGGTATGTCATTTGCCAATATCTTCTCCTATTCCATAGGTTCCCTTTTTGGTTGATTGTTTCCTTTGCTGTGCAGAAGCTTTTTATTTTAATTTATTTTAATTTATTTTTATTTTTTTAAAGATTTTATTTTATTTATTTATTATTTTATTTATTTGTCAGAGAGAGAGAGACAGAGCACAAGCAGGGCTAGAGGCAGAGGCAGAGGGAGAAGCAGGCTCCCCGCTGAGCAAGAAGCCCGATGTGGGACTCAATCCCAGGACCCCGGGACCATGACCTGAGTCGAAGATAGCCGCTTAACTGACTGAGCCACCCAGGCGTCCCGCTTTTTATTTTAATTTAGTCCTGATAGTTTATTTTTGCTTTTGTTTCCCTTGCATTGGGGACCCATCTAGAAAAACGTTGCTATAGCCAGTGTTAGAAACATTACTGCCTGTGTTCTCTTCTAGGATAGTTATGGTTTCAGGTATCATGTTTAATTCTTTAGCTCATTTTGAATTAATATTTGTGTATGGTGTAAGAAAGTGGTCTAGTTTCATTCTTTTGCATGTTGTTGTCCAGTTTTCCCAACACAACTTGAAGAGACTGTCTTTTTCCAATTGGATATTCTTTTCTGCTTTGTCAAAGATGAATTGACCATGTAATTGTGGGTTTATTTCTGGGTTTTCTATTCTCTTCCATTGGTCTATGTGTCTATTTTTGTGCTGGTACCATACTGTTTTGATTACTGTAGCTGTGTAATATAACTTGAAGTCTGAAATTGTGATACCTCCTGCTTTGTTTTTCTTTCTCAAGGTTGCTTTGGCTATTCAGGGTATTTTGTAGTTCCATAAAAATTTTAGGATCATTTTTTTCTAGCTCTGTGAAAAACGCTGTTGGTATTTTGTTAAGAATTGCATTAAATGGGTAAATTGCTTTGGGTAGTATAGACATTTTGATAATATTTGTTCTTCCAATCCATGAGCATGGAATGTTTTTCTGTTTCTTAGTGTCCTCTTCAGTTTCTTTCATCAGTGTTTTATATTTTTCAGAGTATAGGTCTTTTACTTCTTTGGTTAAGTTTATTCCTAGGTATCTTACTATTTTTGGTGCAATTGTAAATGGGATTATTTTCTTAATTTCTCTGTTGCTTCATTACTGGCGTAAGATTACTTTCCAGAGGGTTTTAGATTTCATGTTTTCACCAGCAACTTTTCTTTGCATTCCTCTCAACAAAATGTGGTATAACTCTTTTAAATTTCTGCTAGTCTCTTGGGTATAAAATATCTCATTCTTCTTTTATTGAGTTTTTCATTACTACTAATAAATTTGAATATTTAAAAAATGTTGGACATTGGAATCCATGCTATGAAATTGCTTTTTAAATTATTTTTATATTTCCTGTTTATTTTCTTTCTGTTTTCTTGTGAATTTATAAATGTTCACTGTATATTATAGAAGCTTTTGTATATCATAAAATAGTTTTTCCAAATATATCTTTTGCTATTTGAATTTATTAATCGTATCTTCTGCCATTAATTAGTTTTATATTTTATAAAGGCATAGGTATAATATTTTTTATTGAAGTATAGTTGACGTATAATGTTATATTATTTTTCAGGTGTACAACATAGTGATTCAACAGTTCTTTACATTAAATTGCTCACCATGATAAGTGCAGTTACCATCTGTCACAATATTATTGACTATATTCCCTGTGCTGTACTTTTCATTCTCGTAAGATGTTTATTTTATAACTGGAAGTTTGTACCTCTTAATCCTCTTCACATATTCTATGCACCCCTACCCCCTTCCCCTAAATGTGTCTTTTAAATCCTGATTTCCACAAAGCCACAATGAGATACCACCTCACACCAGTCAGAATGGCTTAAATCAACAACTCAGAAAACAACAGATGGTGACGATGTGGAGAAAGGGAACACTCCTACACTGTTGGTGGGAATGCAAGTTGGTACAGCCACTTTGGAAAACAGTGTGGAGGTGCCTCAAGAAGTTAAAAATAGAGCTACCCTGTGACCCAGCAATTGCACTACTAGGTATTTATCCAAAGAATACAAACATAGTGATTTGAAGGGCACATGCAACCCGGTGTTTATAGCAGCAATGTTCACAATAGCCAAAATATGGAAAGAGTCCAGATGTCCATTGACAGATGGAGAAAGAAGGTGTGGTGTGTATATATATGTGTGTGTGTGTGTGTATAATTCATCAAGTCAGAACAATTATATATATGTAATATATATACACACACACACAATGTATATTATACTGTGTATAATTCATGTCAGAACAATTATATATATATGTAATACACACACACACACACACACACATATACACAATGGAATGTTATTCAGCCATCAAAAAGAATGAGATCTTGCCATTTGCAACAACATGGATAGAACTAGAGGGTATTATTCTAAGAAAAATAAGTCAGTCAGAGAAAGACAAACATCAGATGATTTCACTCATATGTGGAATTTAAGAAACAAAAGAGATGAGCATAGGGGAAGGGAAGGAAAAATAAAGATGAAATTGGAGAGGGAGACAAACCATAAGAGACTCTTAACCACAGGAAGCAAACTGAGGGTTGCTGGAGGGGAGGAGGGGGGATGGGTAACTGGGTGATGGCATTAAGGAGGGCACTTGATGTAATGAGTGCTGGGTGTTATATGCAACGGATGAATCACTAAATTCTACCTATGAAACTAATAATACACTATATGTTAAGTAAATAGATTTTAAATTAAAAAATAAAAAATAAATAAATCCTGATTTCCAGTTATCTTGACTTCTAGATAATATATGCAGGCAAAGGAAGAACAACTGAGAGCTGACTATGTACAGCTCACCATCCAAACTAAGTGATTTACTCACCAGTTCATCATGCCATATTAAGCTGTGCTGTCAGCTTTGTATGTCACAGTTGACATTTAAAAAAAAGAAATGAAGTAGGAAATACCAGACTTACAGTCTAATGTCCTTAAAATATATTTATTCAAGTCTTTATTGCATCTGCATAGTGTTTAAGGTAGTGTACTCCCTTTTACTAGTCTGTTCTTATTCTTTTATTTGCTGCTTCCTGATATGTATTCTGTTATGTAAACTTTAAATTATATTAGTCTTCAAAAAAAAGCTCCATTGCCATTCTGATGGCAAATACATTAAACTTACATATTGGTAAATTTACATTTTAATGATAAATCTTCCTATCAGAAGCATTGTTTTTGGTTTTATATTGTACTTTTTGTTCCTTTAATACTTTATATATTTTGTCTTACTGTTTCTGCCTTTCTTGTTAAAATTATTCATAAGTGTTTAAAGTTTTTCTTGCTATTATGAATGCACTTTTTTTTATAGTTTCTATACCTAAGTGCCAGTTACAAAAACAGAGAACAGATATTAATATTTCCATATTTATTTAATATATTTTTCTAATTTTAATTAGAGTGCTTTTGATATATTTACAGTTTTTATCTCTTCCTTTCAGTGTTTATACCAGCTTTAGATTTTATTATATTTTAGTTTTTGCAAATTTTGCCATTTGACTCATGATAATTGTTATTGTAATAATAATTGCTAACAAATATTTATGTGCTAGGTACTGTTTTATTACCTGTACATTTATTAATTATTTTTCAAAACAAGCACATGAAATGGATACTGTTGTTGAGTCTAGAGTTTACATATTTTGTCCCTAGCTCACATAGTTAATATTTGTTGTTAGGTTCTGGTAAAATCCTTTATTATATGTAATTTTTTCCATTTCTGTCTTGCTAGAATTCTTTCTTTAGGAATGCTTTCTGAATTTGATCAAATGCCTTTTCAGCACCTATTAAATTATATAATGTTTCCCTTTTAATTTGTTGATCTTGTCAGCAGAATGATTATATATAGATTTTTCTGATTGAACCACTCTTGGAATCCATGAAAGTACCATCCTTGGTAATATTATTTTTACGATATGTTGCTGGATTTTATTTACTTCTGGATTCTTTTTTTTTTTTTATGATTTTATTTATTTACGAGAGAGAAAGAGATATTGCGAGCTGGGGGGAGGGGCAGAGGGAGAAGCAGACTCCCTGCTGAGCAGGGAGCCTGATGCAGGACTCTATCCCAGGACCCCAGGATCATGACCTGAGCCGAAGGCAGATGCTCAACCCACTGAGCCACCCAGGTGCCCAGCTTCTGGATTATTTATAAATTTTCTATCTTTATTCAGTAATGAAGCTGCTTTTCATTTTTCCTTTTTTTATAGTCTCTCTTTTGCTATGTTTTCAGGATTAAAATTGTTCTGACTTGATGAATTATCAAGATTCCTATTTTTTCCCTGTTGTCTAGAATAATTTTTTCAAATTGTAATTTAACATTAGGTAAAGGTCAGCTGTGAACTTGTCTTGTGAGAAGTTACCTTGCTACAGTGGTAGCTTCCATACATACTATCAAGGATATCATCCCAGAGATCACAGAACAGAATGACTCACAGATTATACTAAGATTCTTGAATCACATGGTTTATTAAATCAACTTAAAACACACAACGAGAAGAAAGGGAAGTGAGATGGGGTAAGTTAATGTACTTAGGATAGAATGCAAGCAGGCAGAGTACTCTAATCCTAGTTACACAACATTTTCATGTTCTGTCTCTTTCTCTGCCTCATCAGCCTTCCCTGTTGATGGTACTCTGAGTACCAGTATCAAGCCAGGGAATCCACAGATAAAGACCAGTGAAACACGGTTGCTCTATTGGAGAGATGCAGCAGCAAGTATACCTGGCCACAGCTATAGCTAACCAATTACCCTGCTGGATAGTTATGGTTTTGTCTGAATTTCTTGTGCTGATAAAACACACAGGGGCCAGAATCAGACCATATTGGGTATGACAGTTTGGCATATCGGAATTGGTCAATGGGTGGCAAATTTAAGCCTAACTTAGTTGTCATCCAGAATGTCAAGAACTGTGAGAGGTCTGGAATTTTACCCTACTTGCAAGCTAACAAATATTTTCTACAGAAATTTCATGGATGCTAGTAGAAGACATGAGACTCCTGGATCAGAGACAAAGAATTTTCTTATAACACAACAAACAGAATAAGCATTTAAATGAATGAATTGCCCTAAATGTCTGTCCCCTAGTTTCATGAGGTGATGTGGATGGGTGCTATGGACTGAATTATTCTTTCCCTCTTCACCCCCCCAGTCATATGTTGAAATCCTAACCCCAGTTGTGACTGTATCTGGAGATAGGGACTTTAAAGTTAGTACCCTAATCCAATTGAACTTTGGCTTTATAAAAAGAGGAGAATGATTGACCCCCTCCCCTCCTTTCTCTCTCTTTCTCTCTCTACCAAGTGAGGATAATGTGAATGGCAGCCATCTGCAAGCCAGGTAGAGTGCTCTCACCAGGAACCAACTACGCTAGCACCTTGACCTAGGACTCCCTAGCCTTCAGAACTGTGAGAAATATGTTTCTGTGGTTTAAGCCACCCAGTCTTTGATACTTTGTTGTGGTAGTCTAGGCAGACCAACACAAGAGGCCCAGGTAGATACTGTGTACCCAGTGAGTTTACATCCCAGTTGAGCATCCTCAATGTTTAGAAACCCCAAATGTTTATGATGGTCAGTAAAATTTGGTCCTTGCCCCCAGAGGGCATCATTATCTTTATTATACTGGACAGTAAACAAACCTGCCCTGTGTTCCAAAGTGAGACACTATCTGTCTCTTCCAAGGCTGTTTTTTGTCCAAACATTTTTGAAAAGAGTGTCTGGAACAAAAGGGTAATTATTGCCTCACTCTCAAAACCTACAGAAAAATCAGCAACCCAAAGCAAAGTTGGCATGATTATATCTTATGAGTTGGTCTTTCCATCTCTATCTGAAAGAACACCTTTTTTTATTCCATCGTACTTCAGTATATTCTATCTTTAACAGGCCTTAACAGATTTCTAACTTTAAAATTACTGTCCATATTTAGCACCTTTTGAATTCTCTCAGAAGCTACTATTTTACTCATTATCTCTACTTAACATAGCCTATGACTTTTGTCTCTATGTCATAAGTTACCATTTTACTATCAGTGGTTATTATTTCTTTTGGTTTTCATCTATCCCATTTGTTTTCTTGTCTTCTAGAGCAGAATTTAATATTCTTAGATAATGTATCAAATTCATATTACATATACAGAATATTTTTGGTTGAGATGTTAGGAGACATTTCTTTTAGGTGCTAATAATTCATCACAGGGCAATGATACTTCATAGGATTTTTTTTTTTTCAATTCCTAGAGAAGCATCCACTTTTTTGATCTTATAGTAAGTTCCCTTTAAAGCAAACCAAATAATAAATTCCCAATTAAAAAAAAAAATTCCTGGTTCTTTAATACTTATGAGAGGTCTTTTTTTTTTTTTCTTTTTTTAAGATTTTATTTATTTGACAGAGAGAGACACAGTGAGAGTGGGAACACAAGCAGGGGGAGTGGGAGAGGGAGAAGCAGGCTTCCCACTGAGCAGGGAGCCCGATGCGGGGCTCGATCCCAGGACCCTGGAACCATGACCTGAGCCGAAGGCAGACGCTTAACGACTGAGCCACTCAGGTGCCCCATGAGAGGTCATTTTAACCACTCTCTCTGAGAACAAAAAATTTGCTAACCTTGGTCATGGCTCCACCAGTTGGAGACCTTACCAGGAGCTGAGACACAAGCTTGCTCCTTTAACAAGTCTAGAGCTTTCTCTCCTATTCAGTTTTGAATCATTATAGAAACAAGGAGTGAGAGATGAGGAATTAGTTTTCATTTGAAATGGTTAATCTCGTCATTTATTCATTGAGTATACGTTTATTGAGTTGTGTAATGTACCAAGTATTCCAGGTATGTCTTTAGGTAGACATACCTAAAGTCATACATATTACTGTGTGTCAGGAAGACATTTACAAATAAATGGAATTGGTGCTAGACCTGTGATAGCACAAAACAGAGAATGGTTGAATCTGCTTCGGAAGTCAGAGGTTTTATGAAACATTGTCTTGGCCTTTAAGAATGAGAGGAGAAGTTCACCTTGGAGGAAATACTATGTAGAGGGTTAGAGTACAGTTTTAGAAGCCTGATAGACTTGGCTTACCCACTGTACTAGTTATATGATTTTGGCTACATCATTTAATAT
Source organism: Neomonachus schauinslandi (assembly GCF_002201575.2). NCBI lineage: Eukaryota > Metazoa > Chordata > Mammalia > Carnivora > Phocidae > Neomonachus > Neomonachus schauinslandi. The sequence goes on from NC_058404.1 coordinate 76,567,153, forward strand.
CTGTTAAGTATGTTTCCTCATATATAAAATGGTGAAAATGACATTTCATAGTGCCATTTTGATAATTGAAATGAAGCGCTTAACGTAATGCTGGCATGTAATGGGCTCTAATTAAATTATATTTTGTAATAGCCGTTGCTGTGACTGCCTACTGTGGCTCTAATACAACCACCACCACCACCTCCTCTACCACGCTTATTAAAAGAGGTTGCCTTCCAGATTGGAAGACCAGCACATTGGAAGACATGTTAAGCAGAGCGTGACTGAAGTGTGTATGTTGTGTGAGTGGTTTGAACATGAGATATTTCTGTGAAAATATCTATACACGACGAGGACTTATTCTAAAGGTGATTTCAGTACATATGACCAAGAGCAGAAGGATTGTAGGTGCCGGTAGGGAAATCAAAAGAATGAGTTGTAGGGTTTAGGTTGACTCAGGTTTCTTTACATAATATTTGTGGCTCCAATTACCAAAATAGTCTCCAATGGACGAATGATAGCTCTAGAGACAACAAAATGAGTCCAGATATGTTGAATTTGAGAATTTAGAAGACATCATGGTAGAGCTGTCTAGTAGGTGATTGGATATGTGGGTCCAAAACTGACATCTCCAAGTGGAGATAATCTAATATCTCTAATGTCTCATCACTAGATTCTTGCACCCTTGTATGGTTTGGTATAAAAAGAAACAGTGGTTATAGATGAAATCACTCAGTATAAAATGAGAAGGCTGAGAATTCAGCCACCCCGCTAAAATCCAAAGGAAGTGAAGTTGGAATGTAGGATTAAAGGAAACTGGTACAGACATTTTTGAGAAATGTAAGTGACAGATGGGTGCATTCATGAAATATGTGATAGTGCAAGACTGGAAAGGCTTCTCCTGGTAGTTGGAGAAGACATTTAATCCATTTATTTTCTAGAGTATTTCTTCTTTTGTTACTTCTAAGACATGAATTATTCAGAAGTACAATCTTTAGTTCTCAAATCTTGGGAATTTTTCAGATATCTGTTAATTCCATTGTTGTCAGAGAATATACTTTATATGATATGAATCTACTAAATTTATTGCAACTTGGTTTTTTGACCCAAAATATTTTGTAAATTTATATTCTGCTGTTGAATGGAGTGTTTTATAAATGTCAGTTAGGTCAATCATCTTTTTCATGTCTTCTTTATCCCTTATTGGTTTTCCATCTTCTTGTTTATCAATTATTGAGGAGGAATGTTGAAATCTGTTTATAACTTTGGGTTTATGTTTTTCTCATTTTAGTTTCTCATTTTAGTTCTTAGTTTTTGCTTCATGTATTTTAAAGCATTGTTATTCAGCTCCTAAACAATTGGGATGGTTATGGCCTCTCAGTGAAATGATCTGTTATTATGAAGTGACCCTTTCTATTCCTAGTAGTCTTTTTTGCTCTAAAATCTATTTTGTCTGATTTGATGTCCTTTTCTAATACTTTTGTCATCTGTGTCATTTCTCCGTCAGTTCTGGTTAATTATTTTCTCTCTTCATTATGGGTCATATTTTCCTGATTTTTTTTTTTGTAGGTCTGATAATTTTGAGTTAAATACCAGCTGTGGTAAATTTTACCCTGTTGTTTTCTAGTCTAGAAATATTTTAATGCATTGTTTTGTGATACAGTTAAGTTACTTAGAAATCGTTGATCCATCTGGATCTTGCTTTTTAAGGATTTTTAAGCCTCAAAGAACTCCTGTCAAGTTAGGTAGGGGGCGCCTGGGTGGCTCAGTGGGTTAAGCATCCAAATCTTCGTTTTGGCTCAGTTCTTGATCTCAAGTTCTGGAGATCAAGCTCTGTGCTCAGCACGGAGTCTGCTCAAGATTCCCTCTCCCTCCGCCTTTGCTCCTCCCCCTGCTTGCGCGCCTGCGCGCGCGCTCTCGCAAACAAATAAAATCTTAAAACAAAAAAAAAAAGTTTGTTAGGAAGGATCAGAGCAACATTTAGTTCAGGGCTAATTATCCCCACTGGTGAGGCAAAACCCTTCTGAGTACTTTACCCAGTGCTCCATGAATTATGAGACTTTTTTTTTTTCTTTGGCATTTGAGCTCTGGGTATTGTTCCTTGTAATTTGGAGGGATAATTCTTTTACTGGCTTCAGGTGTTTTTGTTTTGTTTTGTTTTTAAACACATGGGTTGATGAGTACTCAGCTAAAGACTATAGATCACGCAGGAGCTCTGTTACTTTCCATCACTCTCCATTCTGCTGCTATGCCCTATGAATTTAGCAGCCTTACTCTCACCGTTCTCTAGGCTGTTTTCTCTATTTCAGGGGACCTCAGTGTTCCAACTAGGTTACTCCTCCTGCTCTGGAGCCTGCAAATTTCTCAAGGCAGTGAGCTGGGCAAATAGTTTGTGTCACCACTTTTTTCCTTGTCTCTCAGGGATCATTGTCTTTCATTCTTGATGTTTACAGTCTTGAAAATAATTTTTTCCATACATCTGTTTTAAATATTGTTTGTGTATAAGGGTAAATCCAGTGCCTGTTACTTTATCTTGGTTGGAAGTTAAAGTACTCTGACCCTTGAATTTGATTTTTTTAAAAATGCTGTGTTGTATTTTTGCATCTCATTTTTCTACCCCTTTCTGCTTTCCGCTGTTTGTGGTCATGTGTCCTAGACTCTTGTATATAGCTTGCTAGGTTGGGCTGGCCCTCTGTCCACCAGTTACTGTTTTCTATGTTCCTGGCACTGTGGTAGGTGTTAATGAATAGAATAGAATAGAATAGAATAGAGGAGAGGAGAGGAGAGGAGAGGAGAGGAGAGGAGAGGAGAGTAGAATAGAATAAAGATGACTAAGACCAGTGGCCTAGCCTCAAAGAACTCCTGTCAAGTAAGAACTCCAGTCTGGGGAGGTTATGCAATGCTATGGGGTTATACAGTGGAATCAGGTAATCAAATCTCACTTAAATTGTATTTATAAAGTTCTGTGCAATACAGTAGGTTCTTTAAGAAAATTGCTTTTTGGAAGACTATATCCGAAGCTAAATACAAGCAGGATGTTTAGTTTTATGCTCTATTATGGAATAAATAAGAGCCTGTAGTACTCATTTATAAGTGACTCCAGCTAAAGAAAACTGAGTGATTAATAGGAGGAAGAAAGCATATATATATGTATATACATATATATGTATATATATATGAAATAAAGTAGAAAAGTATTTCCCTCTAATTAGGAAAAAAGTGTCCTGGGGGTTTAAGGCTGTTAGCATGAAGTTCTTTGTAACTTTTTCTTTGCCATTTTACATTTTATCTCTGTTCTTTGCTGTTTGAAGAACAAAAGCAAATTTCTTAAAGATAAGCAAAGGTTTTCCCTTTAATCAGTTTAAATAGCTTACTCACCAGAGAAACTTTTTTAATGGCTAAATCACATTGTACCTCCTACAAAGAGATAAATAGTCTAGCTACAGGCTGATATTACTTATAACTTGAAGATTTAATTCATAAATCTAGGGAGGGCTTTTGATACCAATTTGAGATTGAGTTTGAGTTCATAAAGTAAGAATTGGCATTGAGAAGAAGACTAGTTTGTGTCTTTTGATTGTTTTAAAAATATTTATTATACAACATTCCAATATGTTTAAAATTAGGCAGTTTTTTATTAGTGCTGATTGAAATTTAACTTTTTATTTTTTTAATTTATTTATTTTTTATTATTATGTTAATCACCATACATTACATCATTAGTTTCTGATGTAGTGTTCCATGATTCATTGTTTGCATATAACACCCAGTGCTCCATGCAGAACGTGCCCTCTTTAACACCCATCACGAGCCTAACCCATCCCCCCACCCCCCTCCCCTCTAGAACCCTCAGTTTGTTTCTCAGAGTCCATAGTCTCTCATGGTTCATCTCCCCCTCTGATTTCCACCCCCCTTCATTCTTCCCCTCCTGCTATCTGTTTCTGCTTCTTCTTTTTTTAACATATAATGTATTATTTGTTTCAGAGGTACAGATTTGTGATTCAACAGTCTTAAAATTCACAGCGCTCACCATAGCACATACCCTCCCCAATGTCTATCACCCAGCCACCCCATCGCTCCCACCCCCCACCACTCCAGCAACCCTCAGTTTGTTTCCTGAGATTAAGAATTCCTCATATCAGTGAGGTCATATGATACATGTCTTTCTCCGATTGACTTATTTCGCTCAGCATAACACCCTCCAGTTTCATCCACATCGTTGCAAATGGCAAGATTTCATTCCTTTTGATGGCTGCATAATATTCCATCATATATATACACCACATCTTCTTTATCCACTCATCTGTCGATGGACATCTTGGCTCTTTCTACAGTTTGGCTATTATGGACATTGCTGCTATAAACATCAGGGTGCACATACCCCTTCGGGTCCCTACATTTGTATCTTTGGGGTAAATACCCAGTAGTGCAATTGCTGGATCGTATGGTAGCTCTATTTCCAACTTTCTGAGGAACCTCCATACTGTTTTCCACAGTGGCTGCACCAGCTTGCATTCCCAGCAACAGTGTAAGAGGGTTCCCCTTTCTCTGCATCCCTGCCAACATCTGTCTTTTCCTGACTTGTTAATTTTAGCCATTCTGACTGGTGTGAGGTGGTATCTCATTGAGGTTTTGATTTGGATTTCCCTGATGCCAAGCAATGTTGAGCACTTTTTCATGTGTCTGTTGGCCCTTTGGATGTCTTCTTTGGAAAAATGTCTGTTCATGTCTTCTGCCCATTTCTTGATTGGATCATTTGTTCTTTGGGTGTTGAGTTTGATAAGTTCTTCATAGATTTTGGATACTAGCCCTTTATCTGATAGGTCATTTGGAAATATCTTCTCCCATTCTGTCGGTTGTCTTTTGGTTTTGTTGACTGTTTCCTTTGCTGTGCAAAAGCTTTTTATCTTGATGCAGTCCCAATAGTTCATTTTTGTCCTTGCTTACCTTGCCTTTGACGATGTCTCTAGGAAGAAGTTGCTGCAGCTGAGGTCGAAGAGGTTGCTGCCTGTGTTCTCCTTTAAGATTTTGATGGACTCCTGTCTCACATTTAGGTCTTTCGACCATTTTGAGTCTATTTTTGTGTGTGGTGTAAGGAAATGGTCCAGTTTCATTCTTCTGCATGTGGCTGTCCAATTTTCCCAAAAGCATTTGTTGAAGAGACTGTCTTTTTTCCGTTGGACATTCTTTCCTGCTTTGTTGAAGATTACTTGACCATAGAGTTGAGGGTCCATTTCTGGGCTCTCTATTCTGAAATTTAACTTTTTATTAAGGCATAGAAAGCTCCTGACTTTAGAGAGTCAGTGTGTGGAATAATAGGAAAAAATACTTTATAGCTTGAATTCAGTGACAATAGCATGTTATTCTCACAAGTTTTTGAGATGTTACTAGGAATTTTTCCAATCAAAATGGAAAAATCATTAAGTATAATTTATATTACTATTTTCCCCATATCACTGATATAAGAAAAAATTAAATATAAGCATTTTTGAGTAAAAAACAATTTGGATATTGTTAGCATAAAAAATGCAAAAGTTATTTTGAGGATAGTAAGTTGGCCAGAGAGGTGTTAAGAATCATTTTAGGAAGAAAATAGCCGAATTAAGGAAATGTCTTTCTTGGCCTTTTTCTAATTTTGAGAGTATAGATTAATGCATAAATTTATGCTACTTATTAATAAAATGAAAAGGTATTGGTCGTGGGGCACCTGGGTGGCTCAGTCAGTTAAGTGTTTGCCTTGGGCTCAGGTCATGATCTCAGAGTCCTGCCATCAAGCCCTGCATTGGGCTTTCTGCTCAATGGGGAGTCTGCACTCGCTCACGCACGTGCTCTCTCTCTCAAATGAATAAATAAAATATTAAAAAAAAAAAAAAGGAAAGGTATTGGTAGTACTGATTGTCTTTTCAAGGCATCATTTGAATTAGGCAAAACTCTACTGGATAAAGGTAATAAACTTGCTGAGATTCCAGACTGTCTTTTAAAGATGTAATACTTTTACTAGTCCAAAATATTGAAGCTTTTCTTCTTTGTATATAGTGCAAGGTGATTTCTCTATATCATAATAAAATCAGATGGAACACTTTCACACCTTCTTCACGATAAAATTGACATTGTGGTTTTGTTTTTATTATGTTTGTATTAAAAAGGTAGGTATCTCCAAACCCAAATATCTCTATTTTTAATTCAGGTCATTATCTAAGTTTACTCTTTTTCTGAAAATGTAATACCTAGCTTTTTACCTCACACGCTGCTGTGAAAAATAAAGTAACGTACATTCATGTTCCTTAATATTCTTTTGTGGTATATTTTGGATTCTTTCAAAAATAATCAGATGCAGATGTATTTAAATTAAAAAACTAAATTAAAAATTAGTTGATGATATATAAATACCTTCTTTGTTCTACTTCTGCATTCCACATTTGCTTTTGACTCATTAAGATACATATTAAATGTTAAATAAGAGATGGCTTTTATGATAAATCATTTAGAATGCAAATTATTTTGAAGCTGAAGAATACTGAAAATAAAACAGAACCAACTAAAGAGTCTGAATTATTTACAGGCCAGGGGCTTAAAGGTGCATCACTCCAGCACAAATATTAAATTATGAAATGGGAATTTCAGTTTGCCATAAATCTGTCTGCCATAGCAGCTTAAAATAAAATAGTTTTACCCATCTAAAGCAACATCAATTTGCTAGTCAGTGCTTCATGTATCAAAGAGCATGCTGTGAAAATATCAATATCATTGGTTAATATAAATGAAATTAATTTTTAAAGCCGGGGTAAAGGTTGACATCTGAAAAATTGCATTACTTTGCAGAAGAGAAATTTCTGTCTTCTAGTGAAATTTCAGGTCATGAGGGCAAGTAATTTTCACAATCTTCAATGGGAGCCAGTGAAATATGAACTTCATTGTCACCTAGCCCCAAAGCGATAAGATAAAATGAGCTGATACATCATTTGCTGTGGTTTTATCATCTCCCTCAGTAATTGGAAGAGAAAACATAAGAGTGTATGTGTTTGTGTGCTCCCCTTTTGCCCCTCCCAGCTGCCCCATCATCCACACCCAGGCTAAAACCATTTTAGCCCAATCAATACAGAGGTCACATAGCATTTTATTTATATATTTTTAATTTTTCATACTGACTAAACTGCCAAGAAGAACATTAGAGTAATGAATATGTTTAATTGAATTTGTCACCCATGAAAATGCTAAGGAGAATACTGTACTACATCATAGTACCTAGTAAGCAGAAGGAGGAAATTTACTACATAGAAGGAAAACAATAACTCATAATTAATTTAAAAGGTGATTTCCTTTCATATCCATAACTTTCATATTTTTGTTACCATTGTTCTGTTCTTTTCAAAGTTTGGAGACATTCTACTTATTCATGGATAGTAATTCAATAACAAAATTACTATCGTAAAGTTTTGACCAGCCAACTATATATCATTTTTAAATTCAAAAAGACCTCTAAGTTTTACTTTAAGATTATATCTTTGAAAACTTAAAATTTCTGTGGTAGGTGATGAAGTAAATCCAAAGGCAACTAGAATTCAATATTATTAGAATAAATTCTGAATTTATTAGCATAGCAATGCTATGCTTTGATATCAAATTTCAGAGAAAATTACATGCAGCAAAATCCAAAAACTATGTTAATAATAGAGTGGTACAACTTTAAAATACTTGATTAAAATTACTTTCTACCAGTTTGTTAACATTGCAATTATTATAAATAAAACATATTTGTAAATATATCTAGTGATGAGTTGCTATTAGAATATTTTTCAGTGTTTTCATTTTAAATATATTTCAAATATTTACTGTTTTCTCATATTAAGATATAATCTTTGTGACTAATTTATAATCATTTTTCATGAAAATGGGATATGAATATTTTCTTGACTTCCCTTCCAGTGGTGTCATTGCTTAATTGATAGAATGATTAGCTTATATTTTGTATATTAAGTTTGGAACATTTTTCTTGGTGTTAAATACATTCTCTATATTTTGGAAATAGTTTTGTTATGAAATTGTAAGTATTCTTGGTGATATATATTCCGATTTTACTTTTATTATCGAATTCTTCAGAAATCAATATGGAATTGTTTCAAAGAGTAAAACCTCTCCAAAAATTGACAACTATGTGGGACTAGTGTATGCAATGCCAGTCTTAAACATTAAGAAAGAATAATATTTTAAAAAGCTTTTTACTGATTTTTATATGCAAACACCTATTTCTTATTTTTGAGGTAAAAAATTTTATCACTTTTTAATATTTTTCCCTTTAAAATTTTTAAAAAGCATTTTAAATTTAGTGAGGGTAGTTTGTATAGTTTTTGAAAACAAAACCTTTTTTCTTTACTTAAATGAAGCAAATATGACTGTTTTTAGAGACTATTTAAAAATTTTTTTAAAGCTTGATATTCAGTAAAAGCATTTTGCAGTTGGGCAATAAACACATTTCTATTTCTCTCAGAGGATGAGCAAACAAAAGAAAGTTTTATTTGAATAAATTCATTAGCTTTTCAAAATAAATGATTAAAAGGAAAGTGGAGAAAATGATTTGCTTTCAAGCCAATAAATGCAACAGGGTGAAGAAATTTTTATATGTATTCACAGTATATTATTTGAAAGATAGAAAAAAGGCACTGTGTGTATTATTTGGGAAAAATAATATATCCCTGAAAGAAGGCACAGTTTTCAGATAAAAATTTTAAAGAAGATATGTTTGATATTTTTAATGTAAAGAAATGGTATATACACTTGTGTGTGTATGTGTGTATATTTAAAATTAAATACTGATTTCTTTCTTCCTTCTCTTACCTCAACATTTTAATAAACCATCTTTGTTAAACAAATTATAAAAAAAGAAAGTTGAATTTACTTTTACCCATTAACAGTACTAAGCATATTAAAACAAGGTGGTAAACATTCAAAGACTGCTGTGGGCTTAAGCTTTCAAGCTATTCTAGACTTAGGGTCATAACTGCAGAGCAATGGTAATGATATGGTTTCCATAGCAACTGATTCATTGGAGGGCTAGACCTCTGTCTAGGGTGCTGTCAGTGTATGTAGAGTTTCAGTGAACAGAAAGTCCCAAAGAAGGGTCTGCTTCTACCTAATCCAGTTTTAATTGAACTCTAGAGACTTTGAAGTGAAGCCTCAGACCAGGAATATACTACTCCAATAAGAAATAAAACTCTTGCTTAGCTAGGCCTCAGCTGCATTTCAGTACTGACACCTTTTCCTAATGAATACCTTAAAGAAATGTTATATCAATTTCAGCTACTAATTCTGTTAGTTAAAAGATTTTTTGTTTCCATTTTAAACCCAGCTCTCTTGACCGTAAGTATAGAATTTCATTTGTTAATTCTTGTTAAGTCAGGCTAGTTTTCGTGTGTGATTTTAATTTTTGATACTTATGGCAATTTTAAATAATTTTGTCTGTCTCTCCTCCTGTTTCTTTTTTTCTGAGTTTTAACACACTAGACCTGATTATATTTAATTTTGAAAGCACACTGCTGTCATACATTCAGTATGATACCTGATTTATATCAGGTTTGAAAACATACAAAACAATGCTGGATATTATTTATGGATATATATGTGCTAATAGTATAAAAACTGACATGGGAATGATAAAGCTAAAACAAGAATAGTGATTGGCTCTGACAAAGGAGGAAAATGGGATCAGGAAAGGTTATATATGGGAATTTCAACACTATCTAAAATGCTTTATTTTTTAAAAATATGCAATAATATGGCAAAATGTTAGGATTTTATATGGTTGAGTAATGGGTACGGGGCTTATGTCATTTTCTGCAGTTGTGAATATAATTTGGTAATAAAACATTTTAAAGAAGCATACCACTTCAAGTGGACTTTTTAATAACTATACTGCTTAAAGGAATGGGATATAAATTGAATTTTTTATTAATTAGAAAACCTTCAGTACATTAAAAATTTTATAATAATGTTTTAGTACACTTATTTTTATTAATAACTGAAGTATCTTTGAATATAATTAAATGTTTAGTTGCATGGCCATGATCTTAGAATGACTGAAACCACCATTATGAGCAACAGGTCTTATTATACAGCTTTATAGATACAAAAAGTAGAATTTTCAGATTAGTGTGTGATATTCTTAGTCATAGACCTTAGAGGAGCCTTTGTTATTAGTTTTCTTTGATTTCCCTCTTTCACCTATAACCCAAGTACAGGAAGACAAATGTAGTTGATTAAAATTCTGATAAGTTGAATTGTAGTTTAACAAATATTTAAGGCCCCTTTTACAAATGTGACAATATGGTGTATATATTGTAACCTTTGTATTTTTGGATTAGAGAATTTGGAAGCAGGCTAGACTCTGCCACTAACTCCCAAGGGACTTTGTATTAACTATTTAATTTCTCTGGCTCTCATTTTCCTTACTAATAATTGGATAGTAGATTGGAGTATAAGTGTTACAGAACATATACTGGATTCTCTCCTACTTGATAAGTCCAGGGTGGCAAATTCAAATGCCAGTGGGAACTGGACAGATAATAGTAAATGAATGAATGAGTAGAGACTGTGCCGAAATGGTGAGTGTATGTCATTTGTTACCATGTGGCAGATAGATCTAGGTTTGACACTTAGTTTTTCCTGAGAAACTAGAAATATTAATATTTAAAATATCATATGGTCCAAACAAAATGAACTTGGGCCATATATTGAGGGCCATATATTAATTTAGGTTGCCAGTCACTGACTCATGTAATCATTTAAAAACATCTACTTTGTGTCAGACATTGTTCTAGAAAATGGAAATAGAGTATACTAGAAGTCTTTGTTCTTAGAACTTAGATTCTAGCATTCTAGTGCTGAATAGAGACAATAGTCAAGCAAGCAGATACCATAATTTCAGGTAATGATAAGTGTTGTGAAGGAAATCTGCTGAGTTTGGGGTGGTCATGGAGGAAGTGGGGTTTAGATCCAGTGGCTTCTCTGAGGAGGTGGTATTGGAGCAAAAATCTAATGTAAGAGTGAGCCAATTATGTGAGGATTTGGGAGAACATTGGAGTCAGACAAGAAAATAAGTATAAAGGCCCCAAAGAAGAATGAATTGGGCTCATCTGTGAGTCTCAGATGTAAGGCTTTATAAACAATTATAAAGAGCTTCAGTGTTTATTATGCATGAAGCGAGATGCTACTGGATGGTCATTAAATGCATGAGTGATGTGATCTGATTTATATCTTAAAATTCTGTTAAAAATTTTTTTTCTTTGGCTCCTCTGGTCATAGTAGACTCTACAGGTAAGATGGGAGAAAGACCAAGTAGGAGGCCACTGTAGGCTCTGGACGCTTGGACCTACTGGTCATGGTGAGAGAAAGAGGTACATGCAACCTCTGCTTTCAAAAAATCTTGAGAATAAGACTTACAGTTTTTTCCTCTCTTTTCCTTTTCATTTCTCCTGATCTTATTTATGCAAGTATTGGCTGGATGAAGGTAGATTTCTATATCACCAGTTTTAAAACTGGAAGTTTGTTTGGTCCTTAGAATTCTTGTTTTGTTTTTCAAAAAACACTGAGACTTGGAGTTATTCTTTTGTTTTTAGATCCTTTGTGCCAAAAATAGAATTGGTGGAAAAATCTCAATACATACTTAGTGAATTAAATAAGGTTGCTTTTTTCCCAAAGAAATTGCATTTTACATTGAGGAATATAGATAGATTTGTTTGCATTTAAGATCTAGGAAATGGAAATGAATATAGAAAAGAAAGTTCTTGTAGGGTAAATTCTTCTTATTATTTTTTCCTCTCCTTGCTTATCCCATCTTTGTCCCCACCATGCAATATCATAATCACATGTCATTCTATTTGTCTTTCTTAATGGTGGTTACTTTTCAGAGATATATCTTAATTGTTTGCTTTCAGGGATTTTCATTAGGTTTTGGTAGTAAATACATCTAATTTTCTTTATTAAATTAATATTAGGTGAAGTACTGGTGTAAGAAATCCCACATCTGGTTTTCCTTTAACACCTTCATAATTAAGCTTTTGAAATGAACTTTTTAAAAAACAAAACTTGAATAACAAAGCAACAAAGTGGCTTAGGACTAAAGACAGGATTACTTTGAGTTGGCAAAGCATTCTAAGCTACTGCGTCTGTCACATGTGATGACAAGAATTGTAACAAGTTACTCTGACAACCACCTTCTCCATGGAGAGATTATGTTGAGTTCATTTGCAGGTTTGTGTTTAGCCTAGCTGACAAAATGATACTTAACCTCTTATACAGTCAGTCTTTGTGCTTTCTGAATGAATGACTGTTGCCTTAACAGTGACCTTAAAAGTGTGATTTTTTAAAGTTATGAACTTGAATATATATAATTTTTTTGTTTTATTAAAAAATAATTGACATACAACACTGTATAAGCTTAAGGAATACAGCATGATGGTTTCGTTTACATATATTGTGAAACAGTTACCACAGTACGTCCATTCATCTTCTCATATAGATAACAATTTTTTTAAAAAAGAAGAAAAAAGGGGGAAAAATTTCTCCTTGCAATGAGAAATCTTAGGATTTACTCTAAATATATATTTTAAAATATATAAAAGGTACTTCTGAAGTAGAACCAAAAAAAAAGAAAACAAAAAACAAACGAATAAACAAGCAAAAAGCAGAGTCAGACCTATAAATACAGAGAAAAACCTGAGGGTGGCGGGGGGGGGGGGGGGGGGGGGGCTGGGTAAAATGGGTGAAGGGGGAGTGGGAGATACAGGCTTCCAGTTATGGAATGAATAAGTCACAGGAATAAAAGGCACAGCATGAGGAATACAGTCAATAATACTGTAATAGCAATATAACAGGACAGATGGTAGCTACACTTATGGTGAACATAGCATAATATATAAACTCATCAAATCTCTAAGTTATACACCTGAAATTAATGTAACATTGTGTTTCAACTATACTAAACAAAACAAAACAAAAAAACCAACCTGAAAACCTCGTATAACATAAAAAAATATTTCTGAATATATTAAAATTGTATTATATGAAACTGAATTGTATATGTGATCTATAAGCATGTAAGGCATTCTTTTGAGGTCTTTCTTCTTTTTATCTAAAATTTTACTTTCACTAAATAATGCAATTTGTATTTCCTGAAAAGCAATAGATTACATCACTGCTTTTAAAAGCCCAAAATATATTTATAAATAGATGTTTTATAATTTTGCTCTGCTTTTTCATTGAGCTTCCTTTCCATAAGTTGCAATCTATTTTCTTAGTCTCCCTCCAAATTATTTCAGTAACTGTTTTTTCAATTTTTAGAAATTATTTTTAATAGGGCCTTTTCTGTTTTATTCAGGGGGAAAAACAACAAGAAAAAATTAAACTGTTGTTACTTACTTGTGCTTATTTTTTTCCTCATTAGATCCTGGCATATACAGAAGGGCTGCATGGAAAATGGCTGTTCACAGAGATACGATCAATCTTTTCTCGTCGTTATCTTTTGCAAAATACAGCCTTAGAGATCTTTATGGCAAACAGAGGTAATATGTTTCAGAAGTATATTGTTATAAAGCTAACCTCCACCTCTTTCAGATTTCATTTTTGAACATACCGTATTGTTTCCATTTAGATAGTAATTTGTAGTCTACTCTCTGCCATACTGGCCTCATTTTTTGAACCACATGCATCTTCATGGTTTTTTCTCCAATTGGTCATTCTTAGAATTATTTGTAGTAGTTTTAGTTTTCTGGCCATATCACAGATTAGTGCACGGTTTTCTAAATATGGCGAATAACTAACCGTTTAATCAGTTATGGAATTTTGATGTTCTCAATATTGCTCTGATGCTTAAACTCCTTCTGGAAGGTGGATGCATTTGGAGAGGGGAGAGGGTAATCAAATGATTCATACATTTATTCAATCTTTTGTCTAATCTATTGCCATTTATAAAGGGACCATCAGAAAATGGTACTCAAGTGTCCTGGTTGCTTTGTATTACATCATTCTTGAAAGAACTAAAATTCAATTTGTGGGTTTAAAATGGAACTTGGTGAAATTAATTAAGACAAGAAGGAGAGACAAGGTGAACTTGAAGTAAAAGCATTGGTGGGTATGAGTGGAGCCATAAAAGGAGAATATATAAAAACTAGTGACTTATTGTACATACTCCTTATATGTAAGTAGATTGAAGTTTGATTTTCTCTTTCTATAATCTACAAGTTGTCGTTTAAAAAAATCTACACGAAGTAATGTATATTCCATATACACATTATTTTCCCTTTATAGAATCATGTGTCTTTAGAGAATACACATTTCTTTAGATAGAGATGTTTTTTCCTTTCCTATTTGGTCTTCTCCCCTATACATACCTCTTTTCCTAATGTAAACATTATTCTTCCAGGCAAATAATCAAGTGAATGTTTCACACTTTATTTCAACCTGCATTGTTGCTGTCCCAAAGGGGTTTTGTTACAATCTTACAATATTTATTACTTGCTCATCCTCATTCATATTTTCCTCTTTTAAAATTTCTTATGTGTCCTTGCTTTTGTATGTGTTTCTCTTTTGCCTTTCCTTCATGGCCTTCATTATCTGCCATAACTTATGATAGTTTTTCTGTTGTTGTTTTTTCCCCTATATTCAATATAATAATGGATGTATAGGGATGGCTTATTAAAAAGGTATGTTGGATATATATATATGACAGTTCCAAATATGTTTTGGGTCCTTAGTGAATGATCATACACTTATTTACCTGAAACATGTTGGTAATGTCAGTATTTAAAGCTATACCAAATTGATAAATTGTTTTTGGACTGAAGAATTTTTTTTAAGCTGTGTAGCAAAGAAAGATCATTTTCTAGATGAGTACTTAGAGGTTATGATACTGAAATTATAATTAAAATTTTAAGACTGTCCAAATTTATATCTTCTAATTTATCTCTCATGATTTTGACTTTCTTATTTTCGTATTTCTTAAGATTAAAAATTTATAGATGACTGTAATAAATTAACATTTATGTACTCAATATGTTTATGTATATTGATGCGTGTTTCTTGATATTCTCAAAATGTATTATTGAAATAGAGATGATTAGAAAACATTTAAATTTGATTATTAACTAGAGAGGAAAAGTTTTCCTTTAGGTCACACATTGTTCTGGATTATGTGAACATATAAATTATGAACATATAAAAATTGTAAGGAGGATAACTTTTAAACTCTTTATCATTGGAAATAAATGTGACAATTTAGTACTTAAATCTGTAGTATTTTTGGTGTGTGTTAGATTGTTAACTATATAAAGTTAAAACTTCAGTATTTATAGAAACTCACAGATACGTATGTTTAACATACATATGTATGTAGCTAATCTCAGCTTCACGTCATATTAATGCAACAACAGTTTTTAGAACTTCTGACAGCATTTAGAGAAGGAACTGTCTATGGCTAAGGTATTTATAAGTAAAATGAATATTACCTCTGGCATATTAATACTAAAACTTGGTGTGCACTATAATAAAAGTAAAATGGCAGGAATTGTATACCTGAGTTAAGAGTAAATATTTTATTAGACCAAGAAGTCAGTTTTCCAAGAAGGAAGTTATATTGTGTTCTAACTTTTAAAAATTATTTTTCATAGTTGCTGTAATGTTCAACTTCCCAGACCCTGCAACAGTAAAGAAAGTAGTTAACTATCTACCTCGTGTTGGTATTGGAACCAGCTTTGGGTTGCCTCAAACCAGGTACTGTTTTATATGAGAAAGATTTGGAAAATAATCTTTATTAATACTTTTTTCTTACTTTTTTCTTAATTTTCTTATTTTACACTTACTTCTCTTTTATGCTTCATATTAAATGATGATTATTTAATGCATTATTTTAGTCAACTGAACTTCTATCTGAAAAAAAACTAGAAAAAGAGGAGCAAATGTAAACTGAAGTAGGATGAAAGAAGAAAATAATAAACATAAAGGCAGAACATTAATAAAAATGTAAGCAAAAACAATAAAGAAAAATCAATGCAATGAAAAGTTGTTTATATGAAAAGATTAACAAATGTAATAAATATATATACAAGACTTATGAAGAAAAAGAAGACACAAGTTGCCAATATCAAGAATGAAAGAGGGGACATCACAACAGATCCTACAGATATTAAAAGGAAAATAAGGATATATTATGAACAAATTTGTGCTACTTAGACAAGTTAGATGAAATGGACAGATTTCTATGCAATAGGTAACCTTAATACCTCTACAGGGGAAATTGAATTTGTAGTTAAAGGTCTTCTGATAGAGAAAATTCCTAGCTCAAATGGTTTCATTGGCAAATTCTATCAAATATTTAATGAAGAAATAGTACCATTTCTGGGCAAACTATTACAGAAAACAGAAAAGAAGGATAAAATTTTAAAGTTATTCTATGAGGCCAGCATTACCTGAATTCCAAATCCACAGAAAAGCATTACCAGAAAACAAAAGGAAAAGGGAAAAGGAAAACTACTGATCATCTTGATTAGAAAAGAAGAAATAAATGTGTCCTATCAAGTCTGCTCTTCATAGGCTGCTTGAATGTCTGCATGACATGGGAGCTGACTTTCCCACAGTAAGTGATTCAAAAGGGAATGAGGCAGAAGCCCCAATGTCTTTTTATGACCTTGATAGGTAGAGTAGGTCATCAATTCTGCTACATTATATTCATTATAATGTAGTCATTAAATACCCAGGCTCCAAGGGAGGGGAGAAGTTCCACTTCTTGAAGAGAAAGTATCAAAGAATTTATGGATGTGTTTTAAAACTACCAGAGGGTACAACTCTTATGTAAAAGGAGCACCTAAAGTGGCCCTTCTAGATTATAAGCAGTGGTTGCTTTATAATGCCAGTGAGGATTTTGATTAGATAGTTTTATAATTTAATGAGGAATTTCAGGTTCAGAATGAAGCAGCTCAGAATGGTGTAGTAAATTTCT
This sequence comes from Neomonachus schauinslandi, assembly GCF_002201575.2. Taxonomy (NCBI): domain Eukaryota; kingdom Metazoa; phylum Chordata; class Mammalia; order Carnivora; family Phocidae; genus Neomonachus; species Neomonachus schauinslandi. Next base: position 76,584,119 of record NC_058404.1, read on the forward strand.
TTATCTTAATAAAAAAAAGTATTTTTGTCTACTAATTATCTCTATTTTTTAAGTTTTATTCATTAGTGTTATCATACTTGGGAAATCTTTGTAATGATTTCCCTCAGTTAATGAAAGCTAGGTGTAGGTTAATTCATTAAATCAGCAATTTAAGTAGATCTCAAACACTAACAGTGTGTCTGTTATCCAGCAGTGTACAAGATAGATACCATCTTACCCATGCATGTTTTAACAAATATGCAAACAAGATAAATAACTGTGTAAGTGATGGGAGGGATATAAATAAGGGTGTTATAGTAGTGATTAGTGGAGTAGAGATAAGATGCTTTGAATTATGTTGTCAGAAATGTCTTCCTATATGACTTAAGTTTTATTTGAAAGAATAGAATCAGCTTACCTTTGAAAGCAGAAATATCATTTGCAAAGGTCCTGAAATAAGGTGAGGTTTCAGTATTTTAAGAAATGTTGGAAGGCAAATATCATTGGAACTTAGTGATTCTGGGAAGAGGGTGTCAGTTCAGAGACAGCAGTTTATTGTGGAAATCCAGATGATATGTGGTGCTGATAGTGCAGTTAAAAAGAGACATCTTGTTTAGAAATTTTGAGGACATACAATTTGTGTGATTTGGAGATTAGTTAGATAATGGAGGATGATAAGGGAAGGAGGTGTCTAGTGTGTCTTGCCAAGTTTTAGTTTAAGCTGCTGAATAGCATTTACTGAGATTGGGAACACTAGAGAAGGAATGGTTGTGTATCTGTCCTCCCAAGGTTGAGGTCGGGTTGTGGAGACAAGGTGGGTGAACAGAATATGAGTTTAGTTTTAGATCTATTGAAATTGAAACCCCTGAGTGATGTCCAGACTGAAATGTTGAATAGGAAGTTAGAGCTCAAAAGAAAGGTATAGTAATTGGGAAACAATGTTGAAATACTGAATGCTTTCCCCTAAGATCAGGAAGGCTAAAATGTCCCCCGTTCTCACCATTTCTATCAACAGTATGTTAGAGATTTCAGCCTGTGCAGTAAGAAAGGAAGAGAAGGAGAGAGAAATTAAAGGCATCCAGATTAGAAAGGGGGAAAAAAAGTCTTCATTCCTAGATGACAGAGGAAGTGTAAGATTTGTATATTGAAAACTATCAAATATGCCTGATAGAAATTAAAGACAGACATCAAATAAATGGAGGCATTCCATACTCGTGGATCAGAAGGTTCAGTATGATTAAGATGTCAGTTCTCCCCAGATCTATAAAGTCAATGCAATCCCTATCAAAATCTAGCAGACTTCCCTGGAGATATTGAGAAGCTGAAATGCAGTGGATCTGGAATTGCCGAAACAATGTTGAAAAAGAATAAAGTTAGAGGACTTCAACTACCTGATTTCAAAACTAACTATAAAGCCTCAGTAATTAAGATGGTCTGATATTTATAAAAGGATGGGCATATAAATCAGTGGAACAAAATTGAGAATACAGAAATAAAATCATTTTTTTTCAACAAATGTGCTAACACAATTCAATGAGGAAAAGATAATCCTTGAACAAATAGTGCTGAGACATTTGGATAGTCACATGCAAGAAAATGAACTTCGGCACTTATCACACAGTATTTATAAAAAATTAGCTCAAAATGTGTCATAGGCTTATATTTAAAAGCTAAAACTAAAAAATTTTTCAAACTGTGGGAGAAAAAGCTTCATGACCCTGGAGTAGGCAAAGAGTTCTGAGATGTGACACCAAAAGCGTAATCCATAAAAGAAAAAAATTGAGAAATTAGATTTAATAAAAATTTAAAACTTTCATGCTTTAAAGGACACCACTAAGTATATGAAAAGAGAAGTCCTAGACTGAGAAAAATATTTGTACATAATATATCTGATAAAAGTCTTGTATTCAGAATGTATGCAAAATTCTTACAACTCAATAATAAGACAAAAACCTCAATTAATGAAGGAAGAAAAGATTTGAATAGTCATTTTACCAAAGAAGATACACAAATGGTGATAAGCCATGAAAAGTTACTGAACAATGTATATTAGAACTATAATAAGATACCATTTTACACTCACTGGAATGTTTATAGTAAAAAATACATTATAGGGGCAAGTATTGGCAGAGATGTGGAAAATTGGAACCTCATATATTGCTTGTTAGAATGGAAGACAATTTGGCAGTTTCTCAAGAAGTTAAATGTAAATGCAACCTACAACGCAGCAATTCCACCCTTAGGATTCTGCCCAAAAGAAATGAAAACATATGTTCATACAAAGACATGTTTGTGAATATTCATAGTAATACAAACTGGAATAATAATAATAATCCAAAACCAGAAACAATTTAAATATCTATCAGTTGGTGAATGGATTTTTCACCAGTCTGGAGAGACAGAATCCCAAGCAGACTCCCCACTGAGCGCAGAGCACAACACAAGACCCAGTCTCATGACCCTGAGACCATGACCTGAGCCAAAAGCAAGAGTCAGAGGCTTAACCCACTGAGCCATCCAGGCACTCCTGGTGAATGGGTTTTAAAAATGTGATATATTCTATATTCATACACTGGAATACTATTCAGCAATCAAAAAAATGAATTACTAATGACATGCTGCCACATTGATGAATCTCAAAAACATTATGGTTAGTGAAGAAGCCTGTTGCAGAAGCCTTCATGATGTATGATTCCATTTATCTGAAATGTCCAGAAAATGCAAGTTTATAGAGACAGAAAGCAGATTGATAGTTGCCTGGAGCTGAGGATAGGAATGGGGATTAACTGTAAATAGGCACAAGGCAAGTTTTTGTGGTGGTGAATTGTTCTGAAGTACATTGTGGTGCTAATCACACAACTCTAGAAATATATTAATAAATAATTAAATAGTACACTTAGATGGGTAAATTTTATAGTATGTAAATTATACCTTTGAAAATAAAACTTAAAAAATATAGTTACCTTGTCCTTGGTGGTAGGAAGAACCGTGACAGCATACTTCTCTGAGATTCTAGGCTCTGAATGTATTAATCCTGCCACCTATTTTCCACTGTTATTTAGTAGTAGTCAGTTACATCTTTTGTTATTTACACTGCATTAAAAAAACAGAAAACTTGGTCATCTATTATTAAGCTGTGTAAAAAAATAATAGTTTCTCTTACCTTTGTCCCACCCCATGAATAGACACGTAAAGAGTTTAGAATCCTTCTTTCCCCTGTTATAAAAGGTATATAAACATAATATTTAAATTTAAAATGTACAAACGTGTTGTCTTTAAGAGAACTATTAAAATTGATAAAGATGTGGGTGCCTGGGTGGCTCAGTTGGTTAAGCGACTGCCTTTGGCTCAGGTCATGATCCTGGAGTCCCTGGATCGAGTCCCGCATCGGGCTCCCTGCTCATCAGGGAGTCTGCTTCTCCCTCTGACCCTCCCCGCTCTCATGTGCTCTCTCTCATTCTCTCTCTCTCAAATAAATAAAATCTTTAAAAAAAAAATTGATAAAGATGTGAATACACACAAAAAAACCCACACACACAAAAAAGATGTGAATAAAATTTTATATGTCTTTCTCAGTTACTATAATTCCTTTTATATCAGTAAATCAGTAAGTTATTAATCATACTATTATTAATCAACATTTATGGAACCTAGATATTATAGTGGCATTGTAATGAATATAATCTAATGAATAGATCATGTATCATGGACCTGTGGTTAGTCCAAATCATTTAACCATTAATTGTGCATTGAAACATTTTGTGTATTCATTAGTAAAACATGAGTAGAACTTTTCAGAATACACAGATATCATTTTGTATGTCAAATATACAGAATAGGCACAGATATTCATAATTTATTATCATGTTGTAATTAAAATGATTCTACATCAAATTCTGTTTTTTGCAGGCGTATCTCATTAGCTAGTCCACGTCAACTTTTTAAAGCTTCTAATATGACCCAGCGATGGCAGCATAGAGAGATTTCAAATTTTGAGTATTTGATGTTTCTCAACACAATAGCAGGTAATCTTATTTCAAATGGTAAATAATTTTTTTCAAATGATAAATTATTAATTGTGATATTATTAGATTATTTTGAGTACTAGTATAAGTAGCTTACTTTTATTTTCATTATTACTACATGAGTACCTTATCAAGAGTAATTTTGATAGTAGAGTTTACAGTTTTACATACGAACTGCTGGCTACTTGAGAAAATTAAAAACGGGTATACACACTTTTTTCCAAAAATCTAAAATGAAAATGTCTAACTATTTAATATAGTAAGAATGGATTCTTTATGGGATAGTAGAAATAAAAACCATATAAAGTCTTAACCTGTTAATAACTTAATCAGAAGTGTATTATATGATGAAACAAAAATATAACATTGAAAAAAGAAAACTGGGTAAAATATTAAGTAAAGGAATACTTATATTATGACCCACATGTGAAAATCTAAAGAGTAAATGGCTCTAGGGGCACCTGGGTGGCTCAGTTGGTTAAGCAACTGCCTTCAGCTCAGGTCATGATCCTAGAGTCCCGGGATGGAGTTCCGCATCGGGCTCCCTGCTCGGTAGGGAGTTTGCTTCTCCCTCTGACCCTCCCCCCTCTCATGTGCTCCTCTCTCTCTTATTCTCTCTCTCTCAAATAAATAAAATCTTTGGGGAAAAAAAGAATAAATGGCTCTATACAAGGTCTGTAATCAAGAAGTATTACTGAACGTCACCCATTGAAGCTGTTCTCTTTGAAAGAGAGTAAAGAACTGAGGGTTGTGGAAAGGGAAGTGGGTGGGGGGTGGGGTAATTTAGTGATGAGCATTAAGGAGGGCACGTGATGTGATGAGCACTGGGTGTTACATGTAACTAATGAATACGAACTAATGAATTGAAAAGTACACCAAAAACTAAGGATGTACCATATGTTGGGTAATTGAATCCAAACAAAAATAAATTTTAAAAAAGAGAGTAAAGAATAGAAATGTGTCATTACTTTTCATTTGTGATAACTAGAATAAAGAAAACAGGGAATGTGTTTGTGTGACATTTGAGATTCAGTTCAACAAACTGGCACAGTTTATATTTGAGGTGCAAAGGAGGTACAGAGAGAATAAGGCATGTTGCTTGCTCTCAGAGAAGTTATTTTAAGTATGAATATAAACATTTACATGATTCTGGAGCAAGGAGTATAGATTCAATAAAAGAAATACAAAGTACTATGGGGATTAAAAGGTCAGAGAGGGAAATTATATTCATCCAGTTGTTGGGAGTAAGGAAAAAATCAGGAAGGATTTCATGTTCATATAAGGACGGATATTACTTTAGTAGAGGTGGTAGTTGAAAGATTACAAGTCATGCCATGTAAAACTGAAGGCATAAGGAAACATACAAAGGTGGGAAAATGTAAGATATAGCTAGAGAACAATTAATGGTATAGTTTATACATGTGTATATGTATGTGCACACATAAAGTATATTTTCATAAAGATATAATGAGAAAGAAAGCGAAAAAGGTAGTGTGGAGACACATTGTGGAAGATTTTCTGTCAGTTTGAGGAGTTAGCAGTCAATTCACAGGGCAACTTCTGAAAGTTTTTCAGCAAATAAGTGATACTAGAATTATATGGGAAGTTAACTTGGAGGCAGAATAAAGGACAAACTGGAGTGGAGAGAAACTAGGCAGAGAGCACAGTTAGGAATTATATATAAAAAAATAACGGGAGCTTGCATTAGAGGGGTGATAGCGGGAATTTATAGATTAAATGACGTAAGATTTATAAGGTACAAACCATTTGACATCGGGCTGACTGAATGTAAGGGGTAAATGAGAAAAGAAGTATCAGAAAAGGTTTCCAGGCTTCTGGTCTGAATCACTGGGGAAATGGTGGTGCCATTAATAGAAAGGAAGTCAGAAAAAATGGTCTAGGGAAAGAAGATGATTTTACTGTGCAGATAGACATCCAAGTTAAGATATCAAAAAGAATTTTTAGAAGTATAGGTCAAAGAAGGTATTTGGAATTTGGAGATAGGACATTGGATTTCATCTGCATAGATTAGAAATCACCAAGAATGAGTTGAGATTACCAAGCCAGATAATATAGAAAGCAGTGAGACAAGGTCTGGTGAATGTTCTTGTCGGTGACAAGAAGACAAAGGGAAAGTTAGTAAAGGAGAAAAGAGAATGAGTGATCCCAGAGTTTTTAGACTGAGGAGAAGGAAAACTGAGGTATATAGCAAATGTCTTGAGATGCAAGGGGAAAGAGAGAGAGAAAGGTGTTGGTTGCCTGTACTAAATATTACAGAGAGGTACGGGAGACTTAAGAATGAGTACAGGGCATGCCTCTAGCTTGGACATTTGGGAACTTGTTGGCTACTTTTTAGGGGTTCATTTTAAAAGCAAACAAAAAAGGTTGATTGTAAGAACTGAATGGTTGGAGCTGAAATGAGAACATTAGATCTGTTATTACAGTTTTCTTGTGTAATAGTGAAAGGGAATGGATTAAGGCAAAGGTGAGAAACCATGAAAGAGGGACAGAGAGGAAAAATAACAATGCAAGTTATGAGTGAGACAGGCTCAAGAGCTCAGGTGAAAGAATTACAGCTCACGAAGAATAAAGGCACTGTTAGAAAAGAGGGGAAGAGAGGGACTATTACGAAAATTGGAAGTTAAGCGTTCACATTGAAAAGTCTAAATTTTATAAGTTAAGGAATGTTCAGCTCACAGCCAGTTGAGGGAAAGGAATGAAGAAAGTTTGAATAATTATGTTGAACTAAATAGAGATTATGTAAGTATTAGTGACTGAAAGGATTTTTAAGTAGCAGTGAGAAACAGAAAACTTACATAACAAGCTTAATGGATATATTTAGCATGTGATAAGTCAATTAACACATAGATTAAATGCACAGTAATAATTAGGGAGCAACATTTATGAAATGGTCTACCTCAAATAGCTTCTATTGTGCTTAAAGTGTCTTTTAGATACATACTTCAAATATTCTTTTTAAAGAATAGAACCAGTAATTTGTTTTGGATAGTTTTAAATACACTAGAAGGTGGGGTTGAATCTCACATTATTTAAGATTTCTTTTACACCGTTATCTGTGATACATACAGGTTCTCATGATCCCATGGCACATTTTCCAAAAGACAGTCAGTAGGCATTCAATAACTATATAGAGAGTTTAACTTAATTAATAAAAGTCTATTTACAATGAGCTGGTGCATACCTTTTTTTTTGTACATATAATAAATTTGATCATTTAAACAGAGGGGGCAAAATGAGAATTTTACTAACATGTTTACTAATGTCTCAATCAGAAGGAGAGAGATGGGTGAAGGGAATCAAAATAGAGTGGTTTTGCTGCTAAATTTGGTTACTTTTTTCTGGGAGAATTAAAATTGACAGAAATATGTAGTGACATAATGACCTCTGAATTAAAATTGTCCTAGTTATTCATGTTTTGTTAAGACTGTTTCCAGGTCAGTCAAGGAAGAACTCTGTTACTTTAATAGTCCTCAAGATGGATAGAGTGAAATAAAGTTAAAAACATCAAATCATAAGGAAGACTCAGATACCAAGGATCTGTTTGAAGAACTGTAATATTTAGCTGCATATTGATATGACATCAGTATATATTTGAGGAAGAGAAAACATGATAGAATATACAATATAAAGGAATTCAAACAAGATTAATATACTTGTCCCCCTTATATTTTAGCCATAAGAGTCTGTTCACATTAAATCTAACTAAAGGTAGAGTATAGACTAGTAAATAGTGGAACTGGGATTCAAATACTAGTGTTTTGACTCTTGAAACAATGATTTCATCCACTATGCTGCCTCCTTAAAGTGGTGATATCCAGAAAACTGCTGTATGTATATATATATTTATAGAAGGGCTATCTCATCCTTTGTTTTATTCATATTTTTAATAGACCTGAATGTCTCATTGAATGTCATTAGTTTAAATGAAGTGTAGAAGAGTATGTGGCAGCATTAAGGAGTGGAGGAAGCCAACATTGATGACGCTTTGCATTATATTCAGAGGATCATAGAATTTGAAAGCTGTCACAGAAATTTTAGAGTTATTTAGTACAACTCCCTCATTTTACAGGTGACGAGTGAATGTCCAGAGAGGTTAAGTCATTTATTTATTTATTTATTTATTTTTAAGATTTTATTTATTTATTTGACAGAGAGAGACACAGCTAGAGAGGGAACACAAGCAGGGGGAGTGGGAGAGGGAGAAGCAGGCCCCCCGCCGAGCAGGGAGCCCGATGCGGGGCTCGATCCCAGCACCCCGAGATCATGACCTGAGCCGAAGGCAGACGCTTAACGACTGAGCCACCCAGGCGCCCCAAGGTTAAGTCATTTATATTTAGTTGATTAGTTGGTTGATTGGTTGTTTAATTAATGGCAGAGAAAGGATTCTTGTTTGGAAAAGCTCTATGAGAATTGAAAAAATTTTTAAGTATTAATAAAAAATATTTTGTTTGGTACAGGCTTTCAAGTAATAAAAAATAGCCAAGTATATTTTATCAGAACATAAACTTGGGGCCAGAGTATCTGGATTTGAATATGATTTGAACATTACTAGTTAGATGGTTTGGGACAAGTTTTTAACCTTTTGTGCTTCAATTTTTCATCCATAAAATGGGGATGATAATTTCATAGTTTTATTATAGGGTCAAAACAAATAATATATGTCTAACACTGAGAACAATGTCTGGCACTCAAAAAGTTAAGTTGTTCTTATTATTTTTAGCCAGTGATACTCCTGAATCTGTTTATCATTTCGTTTTATTATTCTAAATGGAATGACTTTTTTTTTCTCTCTCAGGACGGAGTTACAATGACTTAAATCAGTATCCAGTGTTTCCCTGGGTCATCACTAATTATGAATCAGAAGAACTGGATCTTACCTTGCCAAGCAACTTCCGAGATTTGTCCAAGGTAATTTTTCAGGAATCATCTGAAATACAGTTATCTTGCATATCACAATGAATTTGATTATCTTTAATTTTCACATTACTTTCTAAAAATCTTTAATATAACTAACTTTAATATATTTATCTTTTAAATGTATTTTCATTTTCTCAAAGTGAAATTTAAACTTGAATTTAGAATTTAAATTGAAGATTTTTGAAAAAAGCATGATAAAGCTGGTAACAGTTAAAAGTATTGACAGTTGTATTCTTTTTTAGGAAGAGATTATTCTAAAATATTAACTTCTTTAAAGGGTGTTAGTATCATGGACACTCCTCACCAGCACTTGGATAAAAAAGACAAGTACCTGTACACTACTCCAGGTGTCCTGTCTGATCTCTTTGCTGCCTCTTACCCTGGTCTAATCCATCACTCACTACCACAAAATGAATCTTCTTTAAATCTAATTTCTAATGATGTAAATCCAGTGATTAAACCTTTTTTGACTTAGAATTATTCTTTCCCAATTCAGAGTTTTGCTTTCTCTGCCTTTAATGTTCATGTCCTACTTGGTGAGTGGCTGACTCTAGTCCTGTAGGTCACCTCCTTATGGAGACCATTACTATTTTTCTTCCCTGATATTCTGCTCTGTTTCTTTCATAGCACCTGAAATATCCTATTTTTTTTTTAAATTTTATTATGTTAATCACCATACATTACACATCATTAGTTTTTGATGTCGTGTTCCATGATTCACTGTTTGCGTATAACACCCAGTGCTCCATTTAATATGTGCCCTCTTTAATACCCATCACCAGGTTAACCCATCCCCCCACCCCCTCCCCTCTAGAACCCTCAGTTTGTTTCTCAGAGTCCATCAGAGTCCTGCATTTTATATATCCTTCTACCTACTTGTTTTGATTCTTTTTGTCTCCCCCACTGAACTCCATATGAGAGAGTTCTTGTTCACCATTATTTCTCTCATGCCTAGCACAGGGCCTGCCATTCACTAAATGTGTTAAATGATATAATATACATGACATTTTCCCCAAGTTATAAAATATTAACTGTATTCAATTGTTTAAATGTAAAACATATAAATAAGCAAAAATTACTCCTTATTTACCACATATCAATAAGGAATGATTACATTTTATATTTGTATACTCATACACATACATCACACTGTTTGTTAACTTTCTTTTTTTTTTTTTAAAGATTTTATTTATTTGACAGAGAGAGCACAAGCAGAGGGAGAGAGAGAGAGAGAAGCAGGCTCCCTGCTGAGCAAGGAGCCCGATGTGAGACTCGATCCCAGGACCCTGGGATCATGACCCGGGCCGAAGGCAGCCGCTTAACCAACTGAGCCACCCAGGCGTCCCTGTTTGTTAACTTTCTAAGTATTTTCCCATATCTTAGGTTCTTCAAGAACTTTCCTTTTCTGTCCTAGATTATCAATAAATAGAATATTCCTGAATCATCATTTTATAATACAGAATAAGGTTATATTTCTTTTAAGCTTTTTATCATAGAGAATTTCAAGCATATACAAAAGTAGACAAATTAGCACAATAAATTTACATCAACTAGTAACCCTGCTCAGTAATTATCAACTCATGGTTACTCTTATTTTATTTTTATATTCATTGTCTTCCTGTCTTCCTGCTTTCTCATATTACTTTGAAGCAAATCCTAGACATCATATCATTCTATTCATAAATATTTCAATATGTACTTCTTTTTAAGGTCCCTTTTTAGGGCACCTGGGTGGCTCAGTCAGTTAAGCGTTTGCCTTCGGCTCAGGTTATGATCCCAGGGTCCTGGGATTGAGTCCCGCATCAGGCTCCCTACTGTGCGGGAGCCTGCTTCTCCCTCTGCCTCTGCCTCTCTCTCTCTCTGTCTCATGAATAAATAAATAAAATCTTTAAAAAAGAATAAAGTCCCTTTTAAAGCATAACCATAATACCATTAGCAAACCTAAAATATTAGCAATAATTTCTTAATATCATCAAAAGCCTAGTAAGTATCACATTTCCAATTGAATTACAACTTCCATAATTTTTTTTAGTGTGTTTATTCATATCAGGATCCAAATAAGGACCACACAGTTCAATCAGTTGATACTGATTAAGTCTTAAGTCTCTTCTGTAGGTTTCTCTTTCATCTTTTCTTTCTTTCCAATTTATCAGTTGAAGAAACATGGTTTGTCTTATATCTTTTCTCACAGTCTGGAATTTGCTTATTGCGTCCCTGTGGAATAGTCTAACAGGTTTCTCCATCTTCTATATTTCTTTTTTTTAAAGATTTTTTTATTTATTTGACAGAGAGAGACACAGTGAGAGAGGGAACACAAGCGGGGGGAGCGGGAGAGGGAGAAGCAGGCTTCCCGCGGAGCAGGGAGCCCGATGCGGGGCTCGATCCCAGGACCCTGGGATCATGACCTAGGCCGAAGGCAGACGCTTAACGACTGAGCCACCCAGGCGCCCCCATCTTCTATATTTCTTATAAATTGGTAGTTGGTTCCAGAGGTTGATAGAATGCAGATTGGATATTTGTGGCAAGACTGTTTCATAGGAAGTTTTTGCATTTTTCTCTCAGAGGGCATGTAATATCTTCTTTACTTATCTTTTTGTGATGTTAGTTGCCATTGATATTTAATGCTTGGAATCAGTGGTTGTATAATCATGGCAAAATCATGATATTTACATTCTCTCACTTTAATTTCATTTATTTTTGAGAGTCCTTCTATAATGAGATACTTCCCTTCATCTCCTACTAGGTGATTCAATGGTACATTGCTTTGGAAAGGCAGAATAAAAGTTTGATTTTTTTTCTCTCTTTTTACATTGTTTTTCAAAACAGTGACTCATTCCTAACATCTTCCAATGGGACCTAACTTTTTAAAAAACATCTTTATGAACTCACAGACGTACATGTATTTTATGTTTCAGTCCATTGCAGTTATTATTTTCATTGATGTTCATTCATTTGTTCCTGCTTTTGACCACAGGGAGCTTCTTTAAGTTGCTCCTGAGTTATTTTGATACAATCTTAGTACAGTCTTTGATAACTTCCATGCTCTCTGGTCTGACAGAGTGCTCCGGTCTTAACCCTTATGTTTTCTGGCCCAGTTCTAGAATCATCTGTTTCTTCTGCTTCTCTGGGATCACTTTGAGAACATGTCCCTAACATGGCCAGGTTAAGCTGCAGAGAGATGTGACTAGCACATGGAGGTGGCTAGATTGTATCATCAGCAGCCATCTTAAGCCAGCCCTCAGCTGACCACAAACACATGACTGAGTATTACCAAGAGCAGCGAAATCTGGCCCAGATCTGCTAATGAATAGCAGAATTTCACAGGTGATCCACTGACTATGAGGAATAATAAATGGATAAATGGTGGTTTTGTGAGGTTTTTGGTTTTGTTTTGTTTTGCCTTTTTAGAAAAAGGAAAGCCTTACTTACATTTAGGTATATTTGTTCTAAGACCTTGTACTATTTCACTGGAATCTGTAAAACTCTCTAATCGAATAATTGAGGACTGTGTATTAGTTTGATCTGTATAGTGAGTCATGCCATAGGTCAATAATAAAAACTTACCAGCTCCTTAATTCTCAGGCTATTATATCCTACTCTCTTTCCATTATTTGAATTTTATGTACATAAAAGTAAAAATCTCATTTTCACTCATTTAATTTGTTAAAATGTAAAATTTGCTTCACAAAATAAATTACATTTAAATAAATAACCTTTCTAGAGTTCTAGAAGAATTACCTTTTAAAAAATTTTTTAAACTGAGTCCTTCAGTTTGGACTTCTCTTTAAGCACTGAAGATTTTTGTTGTTGTCGTTTTTTAGAGGGTTTTTTGGTGGGCTCTTCAAGATCCAGTGGTAGTAAGATGGATTGTGGACAGGGTGCTTGTTTCTGTCCTGATAGGACAGTTTCTACTGGTGATAAGTGGGAGGCTATTTGGATATTCCTGCTGAGGCTGTGCCGCTGTCTTCTGCCATCATTGTACCTGAACAAGAGCTCCAGTAGCCCTGTTGCCTCCTCCTGCCACTGTTCTTTGCCAACTGCCTCTATTCTCTGCCTCTTGTCTTGGTTCTCTATCCCACTAAAAATCTTACATGACCAGAGGAAAGCGTCCAAAGCAGGTTTTTGGTTTTTTTCTTTAGTGTAGGCTACATGGTTTCTTTCATTGTGAGAATTCATTAAAATAATATCAGCAAAATGCCGTAATGCATTATTTGCCAGCTAAATAGAATCCTTTATTAAAATTGAATTTTGTTTATATGTTACAGCTATTTCTAAGGAACTTGCCAAATTCTTTTGTTGGGTGGGTAAAATACTGTTTTAACTAATGCCTTTGTAATTTATATTCTGTATATGATAAATAAGGCTGTTTTTATGCCCTACTAGATGACCAATAGTAATTTTGCTCTTTTTATTTTGTTAAGATTTATAAAACTAGTAGAGGGCCTTAAAACTAAAGGAGTTGCTTTCATTAGTCTTTCCATATATGTCCATATCCACTATATAAAGGCGTAAAAAATAATTTTGATGATTTAATGCCTTTAATGGTAGTAAAGGTACCCTTTTTTATATTTTGTGAGATTTTGTGAGAGATTTGTACTTTGGGCTCAGGAAAGAATATTTATAAAGAATGCTTTCAACAAGAACTGAAGGACACACAGTTGAATAATGAATAGTAGTATAATTAGCAGGGCTGGGAAGAAGTGGGAAGCTCTAACGCTTAGCCACATATCTTATAACTTATAAAGCAGCGGCAGTTCAAATGCCATAAAAGTCATTCAAGTTCAAGAAAATGGAATTCTAGTACTAATTGTTTTCATTAAATATTGATGGAAATAAGTGAGTTTGGAATTAACTACATTATTTTAAGTGAAATAAGCATGTTAAATTTTTGAAAATTGTGCTTTGCATGTATAAAGTCATAGTAATTATTTACTGTATAAAAGTATCTCATTCCTTTTGGCATTAAAATCTTCCATAATGTTTACAGTGTGATTCAGTTTTCAGGTATCTGTTTATACGCATATTTCAGGGATACATCTCATACATAAGATGAGTTGTATCTGTATGAACAATGATTATAAGAGAATTATATTAAAATTTTTCCCACAGTATACATTTAGCAAACATTACTATTTGTTGTGAAACTTGTGAAATTGTAGAAAACATACTGTGCAAAGCTTAATTTAAAATGTAAACAGATCTTATCCCCATTCTTTAATAGATTATATACCCTGACTGACTTTAAAATGATTGAATTATTTATGCATATTTATGTCCATTTAATTTTCTCAATGCTGTTTTTCAGAGGAGTTTTAGCAGCTTTGATACAAAGCTACAATTTTGCTTCGTAATTTCTTCCATGTTGCACAGGGAATTTTCTTTCTGAAGCTGAATTAATATAATCAACACCCTTTCTTCTATATTATTTTTCTGATCATTCTTTATGAAAAGGGTTCAATGGAAGATGTAAAAAATGTCTTCTTGAAGGTATAAACTTTTATTTTATGCACAGTATCTCCTTATAATAATTTCAAATTAATATTGTCAGTCTGTTGAAAAGATTGAATATAGTCTGTATAGAAGATCAGAGTCAGAAAATCTGATGAAAATTAATTTTTTATATGTATTGAGAAAGCCCTCATTTAACATAATTGTTTAATTTATTCTTTCAAAGCTGAAAAAAGTAGGAATGAATTTTAAAGTTGATTTTTTTCCTTCAGTTTCCCAGTTGTTTCATCACTAGTCCACAATTCTGACTGATGAGAAGACAGATCTAACCATGCATGGACTTGGGAGTGACATTAATCTATGTTTTACAATTACACATTTTTATATTTTGACACCCTCCTTGGGAGAGATAGGAATGAACATTTTCTGTTTGTCTTTTCTTTATAAGAAATTATAATTAGGACAGGAACATATTTATGAAATGTAATATCATAAAAACAAATTATGATGGCAGAACGTTTCAGTATCAGGGCTTTCTTTGTAGATTAGAAAGATTTTCTTTGCCACCGTGATTTCTTTTATTTCCCTTAGTAGGAAATTGTGTAAACCAGTTTTCTAAGAGAGGAAAATCCAGATAATCTGAGGCCATTATTTCTCTTTTAATTGATTCACATAATTATTTAATATGTATATGTACCATAACCTGAATACCCGTTCTAAAAAATGAGTTTGTTCTTACATTGAAATGCAGTTGATAACCATTAGCTTCCAAGTGAAAAGTTCGCTATAGATTTCAGAAGCTGGGAACATGTCACTTTATTATTGTTAACTAATATTTATTGAGGACTTATTTTTGTCAGGCTCTTATCTAAGTATATTACATGTGTTAACTTTTTTTAACCCTCACAAAGCCCTTATAAGGTAGGTCACATTATTTCCTGTCTTTTACAGAGACAGAAACTGAGGCACTATGAAGTTAAGCAAGTTGTACAAGGTCACACAGGTAGTGGCTGGCACCAGAATTTAAACACTAAGCCAGTGTTTTTCAACCTGCAGTTTACAGCTAACATTTTAAAAAATGAATAGAACAATTTAAAAAGTAGTGAATATAGAACAAAACAAACAAAAACCAAATAAAAAACAGAATCAAACCTATAAATGTAGAGAACAAACTGAAGGCTGCCAGAAGGGAAGGAGGTGGGGGTTGGGCAGAATGGGTGCAGGAGAGCCGGAGATACAGCCTTCCAGGTATGGAATGAATAAGTCATGGGGATATAAAAGGCACAGCATAAGGAACACAGTCAATGATACTGTAAATAGCGACGTATTAGAACAGATGGTACGTACCTACACTTGTAGCGAACTAGCATAATGTATAAACTTTGTCAAATCACTGAGTTGTATACCTGAAACTAATGTAATATTGTATGTCAACTACACTCTAAATAAATAAATAGATAGATATTACAGAGAAAAAAATGAATGACATAGCATAACATAAAAAAAGAAATATCAGTGTACATTATGTATGAATCTTTGGCTTAAGCTGTGTGTGCGTGTACATACATGTGTGCACTGGGTTATGGTTTAAAGTGACATATTTCTTACTAAAAGTTTGGGCCCAGAATGTTTGAGAAGTATTGCAGGGTGCTGTACTGCCTTTACTTTTGGCATCAATTTCTGAGCCTGTTTTAATGTTATTTTGTCAAGTTGCCTTTCACCTCTCGTGCTGAAACATGGTAAAATGTAACCACCATTCCTTTGCTTTAAAAAGGAAAGCTTTTTGGGCGCCTGGGTGGCTCAGTTGGTTAAGCGACTGCCTTCGGCTCAGGTCATGATCCTGGTGTCCCGGGATCGAGTCCCGCATCGGGCTCTCTGCTCGGCAGGGAGTCTGCTTCTCCCTCTGACCCTCCCCCCTCTCATGTGCTCTCTCTCTCATTCTCTCTCTCTCAAATAAATAAATAAATAAAATCTTTAAAAAAAAGGAAAGCTTTTCCAAATTGCTCCTCTTACTGTGTTTGTTCCAGGTTATTCTCTAAGCTTTTTTTTAGTAAGCCTGTTTTATGAAAAAGCTGAATGTTTGGCTAAAACTGCTGAATCCCTGATGTTACAACTTGAGTATTCATTTATTTTTTCGTTTGTTTATTGAATAATAATTGTGTGCCAGAGACTCTTAGTTTCTGGAAATTCGAAAGAACAAGGTAGTTACTATCCTACTAAAAAATAAAATGAAGGTTGGGGTAAAAAAGCAGAAATGGCTAAGGTATAAGCAAGTGTTCTATTTTTTAAAAATTGGAGCTTACATTCTTAAAATGAAGGAAAATCCTAAAAGAGAGTTTGAGGTAGAGGGAAAAGAAAAATCATCCATTCTTCAGCTTTATAGTGCAAGAGCAATGTAAGCTGTTCTTTTGGTTCAGAAGTGCAAAAACAAGAAAATTAAACATTAGGGGAAAATGAACCTGCACCAGGATTGCCTGAGTCTTCCTTGCAGTGTAGGAATTAAAGGAGAATTTACTATGATCATATCTTCAAACTGAATTTTAATTTTTGATCCAAGCCCTAATAAATCATAGTTTTTTTCAACCTATGTTATAATGCTGTACCATTCACAACTCTGTTAAACTAGCAGCTTCCGATGCCCTAGTCTGGATCAAAATGTTTCTAAAGAGTAAATTCTCAGATAAGAGAACTGAATTTACAAAACTCTTGAATTTACTTATTTGCTGATGAGTTGCCATTATTTGTCCTTAGTATTTATTGTTTCTTCTTCTCTCTCTTTCTTCAAAGGAAAAGTGGTGATTTTCTTTGTGTTCCTCATTTATCTTTTACATTTGGTTGTGTATTTTTATATGTGAGATATTTCTCCCTAACCTTCACATTTAATATACAGCTTCATCTTGACCTGGAACTGACTACCGACATTTAACTGTTGTTGATCAGACAGCACTTCTTTATCTCTTTAAGTTTTAAGTGCTGTTTCTGACGAATGCCAGTCCTTTTAGTCCTGTTCTGTAACAGATATACCAGGAATCAGTATACCATCTAGATGTCCCAGAGGGAAAAGAACACTGTTTTGGGAGGGGGAGGGGAATATTGTTTAAATACCATAGGTGTTACAACCTTTTCTTTTTTTTTTTTTTTAATTTATTAGGCTTCAGTCAGACTAAAGGAATTCAGTTTTTTTTTAAAAAAAAAAACCTTAGGATTTTACAACAGTAAATAATGGATCTTAAAGCATTTCAGTAAAATGTAAATACAGAGAAAGAAATTAATAATTACTCCATGCTTGGATTTTTTTTTTTTGGCTGATAAAATGTATTTAAAGTATTTTAATCTTGGCATCAAATATGGATGCTATTGTATGCCACATTGATGTTGGAGATTTTGGTATGAATTATATCCCTTGCCTTGGGGAATTTACAGTCTAATCAGCAGAAGAATGATGTGGGGAAAGTTTAGAATATATTTGTTAGATTGTGAGGGAAGCCCTAGTAGGTGCCTTCCTTTGTAAACAAACATTTTACATATGCTATCTCCTTTTATCCCCTCAACAATACTGTAAGGAATGTGTTATTATCTTTATTTTACAGATAAGGAAACTAAGATACAGTGAGGTTAAGGAACTCTCCAAGTTCACACATTTTCCAAGTGTTAAGGCTGGGATCTCAGATCTGTCCCTGTCAGTGAACTGGTAGACTTTAGGGATAAGTGGAAAGAGTATTTTAGATTGAATACTTGCATGTATGTCCACTTCTTTCCAAAATCCAGCCACTCTTCCCTTTATCTTGGCAAAAGGGAAGAGGTATATACTTTTTGGAGAAATTATACCAGAGAAGTTTCTTATTTGAGAACACCAAGAACAGCAGAGGAGGGGTTGATGGGAAGAAATGGAAAACAGGGGGATGAACTGAAAGCTTTAAGTACCAAATAGTGAAAACCCCCAGATCCCTTTTGCCATCATGCTATCAGAGCTCTGGCAGCTAGGCTTATACCAGCCCCACCCTTTAAGATAGAAGATTGTATTACTCTTTGGATATATTGACTGGCTCAAGAGAAAAGACCTAAAACATGTTAACATTTGGGGATCCTACTTGGAGCCCATCTGATTTCCCTTCTGTGAAGTTTGTCAGCTCACAGTGCTACTTAGGCTAAATGTACTTCAGTCAGCCCTTTCGTGCCTCATTCCAAAACTGAAGGTACCACCAAGTGTTAGCAAACATTTAAAGACAGTCTCCAATGTGGAAGACTAAAACAAATAGAAAAATAAAAAGAAACCAGAAGAAACAAAGACAATTTAGGGAACAGAAGAAGCCTTAAAAACAAAATCAGAGTAAAGGTCCTCACAGAGGTAATAGAAAACTATCACATTAATAGAAAAAGGAAAATGATGCTATAGAAAGTAGAATATTAGTGCAGATGGTTTTTAAAAGACACATCAAAATGACAGGGGAAAGTAGCCTAGGAAGATAGAGGACTAGAGTAGGAAATCTTTGGACTTAGATAACACATTAACTGAGTCTGCTTTCATTTATTAGTAAGGGACCCTTCTCAATTACTTAATTGGTGATGGGGGGTCTCATAGCAACTGCTATTTATATATTTTTAAATGTAGTATTATGTAATTATATGATACTGAAGAAAAATTTTCATGGATACACTGACCTTCTTAAACTTTAAATTATTATTTTTCAGTGTGATGTATTTAGTTTAAAATATGGTTGTGCAACTCTTTCCTCAAAATGTTAAATAAGTTTAGCAAAGTGTGAACATACATATATATGTATATATGGAGAGAGAGAGAGAGAGGTTGTGGTACATTTACAAGATTTGCTGAAGTTTTGATTTTAAATCAGGGATACAATCTGTTTTGTGTGACTGTTGTTAAAATTTACCTTTGCTAAGTATTAGCACTCTGTATAGCAGATTTGGTTTTCTACTCGAAGCTACCTTCTAGTAGAAGTTTTTAAATGACTCTAACAGAGGTTAACCTTACACTTAATTTAAGCAGCCTTCAATGACATTGTTTTTTAACATTAGTCAGAATATGATAAACTGAAGTAACTGAAATGGATTGTGGTTAATATTACTGTCAGGGTGATGAATAATCCTGACATACACCAGCGACACACTGCCAGTCAGTAATCCTCAAAGTGAAGTATTTATTCTCTAATCATCTGAAGTTACTGTGGTGTGGAGTGACCATTCATTATTATTTATAAATGAATTGTTTTATTTATACAGCATTGCCTGTTTATCCCTTAATACTTCCTGTTTTCTTAGTTTAGTGCTGGGTGTACTAACTTGGGGTAGATTCAGCATAGGGAACATATACCTACCATGAATTTACATAAAGATTGTTTTCAGAACACCTAGAATTGGTTGTGTTTTTTAAAGTTTACTAAGTACTGGTTTATAGTAGCAATAAGGTTTATGGTAAGCTATACTTACAATTTCAGTCTGGGGTGTGTGTGTGTGTGTGTGTGTGTGTGTGTGTGTGCGCGCGCGCGTGCGCACGCGTTTATAGAGAGAAAATGCAGTAGGAAGACACTTAAAAAACCTGCATATTGGGGCACCTGGGTGGCTCAGTTGGTTAAGCGGCTGCCTTTGGCTCAGGTCTTGATCCCAGGGTCCTGGGACTGAGCCCCACATTGGGGTGGGGGGGGTCCTTGCTCAGCAGGGAGCCTGCTTCTCCCCTGCCTGCCGTTCCTCCTGCTTGTGCTTTCTCTCTCTCTCTCTCTCGCTCACTCGTTGTCAAATAAATAAAATCTTAAAAAAAAAAAAAACACCCTGTCTATTTGTAGCTTTCTTTTTTTAAAAAAAAAAAAAAGATTTTATTTATTTGACAGAGAGAGACACGTGAGAGAGGGAACACAAGCAGGGGGAGTGGGAGAAGGAGAAGCATGCTTCCCACCGAGCAGGGAGCCCGATGCAGGGCTGGATCCCAGGACCCTGGGACCATGACTTGAGCTGAAGGCGGACACTTAACGACTGAGCCACCCAGGCGCCTCAGTAGCTTTCTTTATATACTTGTGTGTGTCAACTTCTCAACTTCTCATTCTTATACTTCCCTCTGATATTCAAAACTTATTTTTATGTGAATATATAGTATGTTTGGGGGGGGCAGTTATTACTTTTTTTTAGTTGAGGTATAATTGATATACAACATTCTGTTAGTTTCAGGTGTACAAAATAGTTACTTGATATTTGTATATATTGCAAAATGATCACCACAATAGGTCTAGTTACACATCTGTAGTGTACATTTTATAGTGGGTAAGGTAGTATCTTTTCTTTTAGTCACATGTCCACATTGCTGTCCAATTCTTTATTCCCAAAGTCCACTTACTTGAATTAAACATAAGTTTATGTTGAATAAATGTGCTTATTCAAATAATTATTAATTTGCTGGTTAACTGTTACAGACATTATTCTGAGGACTGGGTCAGGAACAAAAGTGAATGAAATAGTCTTTACTTTTTAAAGAGTCGTATAACTGAATGTGTGTTTATATAGGAACCATTTATAGGAGAATAATCTAATCAGAAACATTTTATTTCTGTGTGACTTAATTTTAAACTGTCCCACTTTTAGAAAAGGATTTTTGTTTTTAATATGAGTTCATGATTTATGATGTGAACCAAGTTTTTGTAAGTGGAGAAAGGATAAATTCTAAAAACAAAAAACATTGGCTCAATATAAAAAGTAGAATAGACAATTAGTTACATTTTTTAATGTTAGGAAGAAAAGAAAATCAGTAGTTTCACTTAGAAAGATATCCTTTAGGGGCACCTGGCTGGCTTAGTCAGAAGAGCGTGCAACTCTTGATCTCAGGGTTGTAAGTTTGGGCTTCATGTTGTGTGTAGAGATTACTTAAAAATCTTAAAAAAAAAAAAAAAAAAAAAGGAAAGAAGTATATCCTGTAAAACAAGAAAAACCTGTAAAACTAAAAATATTAACTTTACTTTAAAAAGTAAATTGATTAAGTTAACAAATTAGGGAAGTTATAGGTCTAGTATGACATATCTCAGCAAATTATTTGAAAATCTGAGTGATACCTTTCTGATAAATAGACAATGATTAAAAACATTAGTAGCGTTCAGAACTGTTCAAATAGTTTACAACCCTATTCTTTAATGCCCTTGATAAACTTGAGGTATCATTTCTTTATTACATCTTTGTAGGATTCTGTCTTGGGCCCTGATTTGTTCAACAATTTCACTAATATTACAAATTGATCATACAACTTGATTTGCAGTAATGAAAATAAAAAATTTTAAATGATTTTGCATAATGAAATACATGAAATATTTGAGTGAAATATAAAAAAAATATGAAGTTTTACACTTAGTCTTATAAATTTGTAGTACAAAAAAACAGGAGGAAAGGATAAAGAAAAGTCAGAGTTAAAAATATCAGTGGCAGTAGTCTTGTTAATGGGAGGGAAGATCAAAATGTGGCATTTGTTCCTGACCTGTAGCCTCTGGTCACTTAAAGGGGACTGTTTATTGCAAGAGGCCTGTCAGTTCACCATATACATGTATAATATACGAGAGACTATCTTACTGGAAAAGTTGAAGGCTTAGATGACTGTATGCTTATTATTAACCAACAGTGATTTGGCTTTTCTAAAAACAAATTGGGTCAAACATAATTATCATTACACTCTTATATTGTGGTTTCTAATGTGACCTATTTTTAATCTATAATATAGGTACAAGGTAAGGGTTGAGGTTCATTTTTTACAAATGAAAGTCCAATTCTTTCAATATCATTTATTGAAAGGATTATGTTTTCTCATGAAGTATCTTGGCACCTTTGTTGGAAATAAACTGCTATATATGTGTGGGTCCATTTCTAAACTATTCTGCTCAATCAATCAGTATGTCTGTTCTTATATCAATACCATACTGTCTTGGTTACTGTAGCTTTATAGTAAGTCTTAAAGTCAGATCTTGTGAATCCTCCAACTATATCCTTTTTTTTTTTCAAAATTATTTTAGCTATTCTGGTTTCTCTATTTTTCATATAAATTTTAGAATCAGCTTATCAGTCCTGAGATTTTGATTGAGATTACATTTCATCCGTAGACCATTTTTGCTAAAAATTATATGTTAATAATACTGAATCTTTCAATCCACGAATGTGGTTTATCTCCATTTATTTAGGTTTCCTCTAGTCTCTAATATTTTGCAGTTTTGGCATATAATTCTTGTACATATTCTGTTAATTTACCCTTAAAAATTTCATGTTTTTTAAGAGTTATAAAATTTTCTATTTCAATTATTATTTCTTATATACAGAAATACAACTGAATTTTGTACATGATCTTATATTTTGCAACCTTGCTAGACTCAATTTTGCAACCTTACTAGACTTTTTGGGACTTTCTACATAAATGAATATATCATCTCTGAATGAATACTTACTGATTATACAATGTTGACTAGAAATGTTGAGAATGCCTTGCCTTTGGTCTTAGGGGAAAAGCATTCAGTCGTTTTCACCATTTTGTATATTAGCCACTAGGTTTTTCATAGCTGCCCTTTATCAGGTTGAGGAAGTTCCCTTCTGTTTCTAGTTTGTTGAAAGTTTTCATTATCATTGGATATTGAATTTTGTCAGATTTTTTTTCTGAAGATAATCATATGGTTTTTCTTTTTTAGTCTGTTAAAATTTATACTGGTTGATTTTGGATTCATTTCTGTGATAAACCATACTCGATTGTGATGTATTACCCTTTTGGATTTGATTTGTTAATATTTGCTTAAGAATTTTTGCACCTGTGTTCTTGAAGGATATTTGTCTGTAGTGTCCTTGTCTAGTTTTGGCATCAGGGTAATGCTGGCAGAACAAAATCAGTTTTGAAGTTATTCCTTCTTATTCTGTTTCCCGGAAAAGATATCATCCTTAAAGTTTTAGTGGAATTCATTAGTGAAACCATTTGGGCCAGGAATTTTATTTCTGGGAAGGCTTTTTAAAACTTCAAATTAAATTGATAGAGGGCTGTTCACATTACCTTTCTGTTCTTGAATGACTTTTTCAAAGAATTGGCTTATTTCATCTTTTATTCTAGATTTTGGTAGTTTGTTTTCTTTCTTTTTTCTTTCTTTTTCCTCCACACCCCTCCGCCCCCAGATCAGTCTGGCTATGGATTTTATTTATTTTTCTATTACTTTTTCTGTGTTCAGTTTCAGTGATCTTTGCTTTTCCTACTATTCTTCTTTCTTCTTGATTTGGATTTAATTCCTCTTCTTTTTTAGTATTTTTTTTTTTTTTTTTTTTTTTTTAAAGATTATTTATTTATTTATTTGACAGAGAAAGACACAGCGAGAGAGGGAACACAAGCAGGGGGAGTGGGAGAGGGAGAAGCAGACTCCCCGCCGAGCAGGGAGCCCGATGCGGGACTCGATCCAGGGACTCCAGGATCATGACCTGAGCCGAAGGCAGTCACTTAACCAACTGAGCCACCCAGGCGCCCCTCTTTTTTAGTATTTTAAGGTGGAAGCTTTAACCTATCGATTTGAGATCTCTTTTGGTTTCTAATGTAAAAATTTAATGCTACACGTTTTTCTCAAAGCACTGATTTTACAAGGTCCAACAAATTTTTATGTACTGTTTTTTCATTTTCATTCAAAATCTTTTCTCATTTTCCTTGTGACTTTTGCTTTGACCCATGGATTATTTAGAAGAGTGTTGTTTAATTTCCATAGGTTTGGAGATTTCTCAGACATCTTTCTCTTGTTGATTTCTAGTTTAATTCCATTATGATTGGAGAATATACTTTGTATGATTTTCAGTTTTTAAAATTAGTTGAAATTTGGTTTATGGCTCAGAAGATGGTCTGCGTTAGTTAATGCTCCATGTGTACTTGAAAAGTATGCTTCTGTTGTTAGGTTAAGTGTTCTATACATGTCATTTACAACCAGTTAGGTGATATTGGTTGATAGTGTTGTTCATATCTTAGATATCTTTACTGATTTTCTACTTGTTCTATTGATTACTGAGAGAGGGGTGTTGATGTCTCCAACTACGATTTAGATTTGTCTGTATATTTTTTCATTTCTATCAGTTTTTGTTTTGTGTATTTGAATCATTTGTTTTGGGGTGCATGTTATGAGTTGAATTGTGTCTCCCAAAACAATATATTGAAGTCCTCACAAGGACTGGGGTACCTTAGATGTGACCTTATTTGTAAAGAGGGTCTTTGCAGATGTAATCAAAGTAAGATGAGGTCATTATGGTGGGCCCAAATCCAATGTGACTGGTGCCCTTACAAGAAAATGAAAGCACCATGTTAAGACAGACATCAAAGGGGGTGCCTGGGTGGCTCAGTTGGTTAAGCCACTGCCTTTGGCTCAGGTCATGATCCTGGAGTCCCAGGATCAAGTCCCGCATCGGGCTCCCTGCTCAGCGGGGAGTCTGCTTCTCCCTCTGACCTTCCCCCCTCTCATGCTCTATCTCATTCTCTTTCTCAAATAAATAAATAAAATCTTTAAAAAAAAAAAAAGACAGACATCAAAGGAGTGAATACCATGTGGTGATGGAGACAGAGATTGGAGTTATGTTGCCACAAGCCAGGGAACACCTTGGGCTCCAGAAAACTGGAAGAGGCAAGGAAGCATCTTCCCCCTAGAGGCTTCAAAGAGAACATGGCTCTGCCACCAACTTGATTTTACACTTTTAAATTCCAGAACTATGAGACAATACATTCCTGTTGTTTTAAGCAACTCAGTTTGTGGTACTTTGTTACAGGAGCCCTAAGAAACAATTACGAATTGTTATGTTTTCTTGATAAATGGATCCCTTTATCATTATGTAATGTTTCTCTTTATACCTGGTAATAGTCCGTGTTCTGAAGGCTACTTTTTCTGATATTAATATAGCCATGACAGCACTATTTTATTATTTGCAGTATCTTTTTCTATTAATCTACCTTAAAGTTTACTTATTTTTTTTCCCTAGCTGTGTGCAGTCTGCATGTAATGTCATCAAAAGAATTCTTCTCCTCTGACTTTTTTCTTTTGTTTCTAGCATTTATATTTGATTCTTTTTTTATAGTTTCCTGCTCTGCTGAAATTTCCCACCTGTTCATGTAAGTTTCCCACCTTTTCCCCTAGATCTTTTAGTATGTGAATCATAGTTACTTTAAATAACCTTTCTGATAGTTCTGACATCTGCATTATCTCTGCGGCTGGTTCTTTTGATTGCTTTGTCTCTTCACAATTGGTCATTTTTTTTTTCTTAGTATTTTAAGCATCTCATAATTTTTGCTTTAATATCAGTAGAGACTGGGATGTGAATACTATTTTTATGCCCAGAAATGTGGATGCCTTTTCTTATGTCAGGCGTTTTGTGTGGGGAGTTCAGTCAATCCAGGCAGTAGGTGAGCTCAGTTGGGTTTCTTATCATCATTGTTACTTTAAGCACAGCACGAACTTCACAGATTCCTCCATTTCTTCCATTTGAATTTGTCCTTAGTATGGTCCTAGGGTGCTAGAGATTTTGTCTCATTGTTCTGCTCCACTCTCTGGCGGATCCTCTAGGCCTGTGCCACTGAGGACTTCTCTCTGCTCTCTTGCCTTTCCCTGGGAGTAGATTGCTGTTGCTCGATGCTTAGTGCCAGGCTTAGGGTGGGGGTAGGGCAACTCCTCCATTCTCCTGATCCAGCGTCACTCTTGAGCAGACCCTGTGGGGTCTTCTCAGTGGGCCTTCTCAGTGTTCTTGTCTGTACCCTGCATGACATCCAGACTCTGCCTTGTGTCTGTGGCAGGTGGCAGGCATGAGGGGTTTTCTCATCCCTCTTCCAGTAGTAGCAGACCTCTCCTTTGTATCAGTGCAGAATCCTGGCTCAAAAGAGGTTTTTTCCCATTCTCCTGAGTGAAAACGCTTTTGCTTTAACTCTACCCCAGAAGCAGCAGATTTTTGCCTGGTCCTCCGGTAATATAGAGTTTCCTATCTCTTTTCCAGGCCCTGGGATGAGAGCATTTGGTATTCTTCCCCCATCAGCCTAAGGGTTTTGATTGATTTTAAGAGAGAGATTAGGGGAAGTGGGTGGTATTTTGTGCCTGTCCTCCTTAATAGCAAGTCACGTGCTATCTCTCCAGACTTTCTGATTGTCCAAGCCACCTTCTTCATTCTTTGTGGCTCCTAATTACTGAGGGTGTGCTAAGACCTGTCAGTGTCCCAAACGTAAGGGTCTCAGTCAGCAGTTGGTGCAGGCTGATTGGAAGTCAGAGGCTCTGGCAGCAGCTTTTAAAGTTTGCAAGTAGACTTCCTTCAGGGAAAGACTGGGAGCTGACACTGAGCTCTGGGGAGGGCGGGAGGGGGGAGATAGCCTGTTAAAGAACTGTTTGTTTGCTACAGTCCTGTGGGACCTTGTGAACACAAGCCCTATTGGCCATGAGAACCAGATGATCAAGGGATGCATCTTCTAGGTGGCAGCCATGAAAGCAGAAGTGCCAGACCTGTGTACAAGCTCCTTCCCAGGAGATATTGGTGATTTGGAGAGGGCTACAGGGAGAATGCAGAGATGGTGTGTGCTGGCTTCTCTAGTACCAGGGGAGGATTGCAGTTCCTAGGTGTGTGTTAAGATAGGATCCTGACTCTCAGGCTGCAGCTTTTAAGATGTGCAAATAGGCTCTTTCAAGGAAGGGCTAGGAGATTGGCATTTCTGTCTGCTGTCTCAGTGCTGAGCACTGGGGTTTAGCCAAGCTGAGTCCTCCGGAGCCAGTGAGGAACTGTGGGATTTTGATTTGTTATCTTACGGTCTCATAGATGCAAGCCTCATTGGCTTTCAGAGCTATGTGTTCTGGAGAGCCTCTCTCACAGATGGAAGTCTTAACTTGGGGGGGGGGGTGGCTAGATGTTGGGTCCAAAAATCTTCACTCCTCAGGGAGAAGCTGTGAGTTTTGAGTTCCTTCCTCACTGTATGCCACTGTGTTGGAGGTGAGATTTGTGGCAAGAGTGTGTCATAGCCTTTCTTACCGGTTACCATGTTGGTTTTTTTCTTGTTTGATAGGTAGCTCAGCTAGTTACAAGATTTCTTCAAGAGGGAATTGATCCATGTGTAACTGTAGATTCAGTTTGTCCATGGGAGGAGGCGAGTTCAGGAACCTCTTATGTCATCATCTTAGACTGGAACTCCCCATGTTAATGGTCTTAACTGTTTCTTTAAGTGGAAAGATGAATTTATCTGAGAATGAATAGGCTTTATTATATCAGCATTGGGCTTCTTTGATGTTTATCATTTTCATAATTACTTAAAATATTTTTTTCCCTTTGGCCTTGTATTGTTAAAATTGGGGGGTTTTTGAGGGAGAGAGTTTCCTTCCAGGCATTTAGCTTAACACTGGCAATGGATTATCAGATTATTTTAATCAATTTCTGTGCCTTTCTCAAATTCAGGTAAAAAACCTATAGTAAAAATCACTTAATATGAGCCATAGCTGAATAACATAGAACTGCAGAGGCTACTAAATCTACCCGTGTGAGCATTTGAAATGATTTATATTCTACATAGGCACAATAAGTAAAATGGAATACTTTCTTTTCCCCAAGATGTGTTTCTTAAAGTGAAATAGTATGGGAGGTGTATGTTTAACACTACTTGCAAGAAAGTGTGTTTTCAAGGGATTAAAAACTGCTCTGGTACTTGAAAACAAAAGTGCTTATTTGTTAACTCTAAAAGCCACAGTAGTGTGCCAATGAAATTTTTTTCTTGACAATATTAAATAAAATGTAGAGTGTGTGAAGATAAGTGCCAAACCATTTCAGCCATATATAGCATATGACAAAATACCCTAAAAGCCAAGGTTGAGTAAAAATGCTGATCAGGCTGTTTGTTATACTTGTCATTTAGATAAAAGAGCTGCTACAACTGACAGAGAAGAGTATCGCACCCCCTAACAGTGGCAGCATGGCTTAAATGGCAGAGGCTATTCGTTTATTTTCTTCCCTTGGCGGTGGGGGAAGAAGGCAGGTGGTGGAGAAGCACATAATAAAATTCAGTGGCTTCTTTAAAAAGGTTTAGCAGCACAGAGAATTAAAGGCTCTTATTGGGTTCATGGATGTGGATATATAACTGTAAAAGCTAAGAGAAAAGTGAAGCCATAAACTTTGGTGACAGTATTTACCTTTTTGTTCACTTTTTTTTAAGCTGTTTTTGCCAAGCATCTTTCAGTGTTCCCAAGCAAAATATATGTATTTTTTTCATTTATGAAACCTTCTGCTAAAGTGATATCCACACACATTAGGCAAGTAGGGATAAAAATGTAACTAGCACATTTTCAAAAGGATCTTCAATCTAAACCTCCCATGAAAGGATTCTAATGACTTTGCAGAGTCAGCACCAGCATTTTTATCAATCCACACAACCCAAATCATTCTAGGATTTGCTAGTCAATTTAGTTAAAGTTGGTTCTAAATCTTGCCTCAGCCGCTGGCTTAGGTAGCCAGTCATTAATCGTCATTTAACTTCTCTGACTCAATTTTTTGCCAAAAGTTAGGAATGCTAATAGGTTTATATATTAAGGGGCTGATGTGAATATGAGGTAATTTATGTAAGATTCTTAGAACCTTCACTTAAATCCAATACATAGTAACACTGTCATCAGATAGAATGGACCTTTTAACCTGTATACCGTATTTATTTCTTGTAATCTTCCAAACCAAATCATTATTCTCTAATTAGAAATGGTCTTTTATGATATCACATTTGCCAATAGTCCATTCCCTTTCATCCTCTGAATTTGAAGTTTTTTTTATTTAATCTATTCATGAATATTAGATACCTTTTATTTAATTAACACTATTCAGTCCTTTAATCTGGCATGTTTATAACATAACATTGGATTCCTGTAACATGGAGTTCAACCATCTTGTTATATTTTTCTTACTAGCTTTTATCCCTTATTTTGCAATGGCCCTCTTTCAATGTTTATAGGCCTATCCTACTTCCAGGAAAAAATGAAATAATGTAAAACATCTCTTGCACATGACCTCTTAAATGCTGTAGGACAGCTTTTATGTGTAATCATAGAATTAAAGGAGGTTATCCAGTTTCCTAATCATACCAAATGAAGATGACATTGGAGATGGCTTTAGGCCAGTCATCCAGATCCTAAGCAAGATCCTAAAAATCCTTATGCTCTTTTACCTCCCGTTCCTGAGCCCCTTTTCAGTTTTGACATCTCTTCACCATTCCCTATAACCACAAAATGTATCTTTTATGATACCCTATCCTTTAGTGTTTCCAAAGGCCCTATTTCTGTGTCTTATGAACCAGAATGATCCTTTACTTTTTCTTTAATCTTCTCTTCTGCTTCTGATCCCCAGGATGTTAGGATCTAGTGATTTTTCAAAGAAGGCCTTCACAGAAGGATGTAAAAAAACCTCTTTTGAGACTTGGATTTAAAAAAAAAAAAGTTTGTTAACTCAAGCAAATCTATGCTTTGTTGAATTTGTGAGACTCCTTGCCAATCCCCTTCAACTTTCTTAGTAACTATAATCATGGTCCATCAGTTTGGAACTTCACTTCTGAAAGGTTGATATAAATTAGAACAATTCACATATAAATCTCAAAAAGAAGAAGGATTTATGTCAGTCATGGTGGTAATAACAATTACAACAACATTAATGGCAGCTATGCTTGTCAAGTACTTTCTTTGTGCCAGGATCTCTGCTAAGCATTTTACATATATTATTAGCCTTTATGCCAACCTATTAAATAAATATCATATTTGAAAAATGGAAACATAAAAAATTGCTGAAATTTGGAAAAATAATTTGTAATTAATACAACAGTTTTAGATGGATAAAATGACCCCAAGACTGGATTTTTGAGTGCTGAATTTGTGTCTCCTAGATTTATGTTGACCTTGAACTAGGTTACTCAGAATACTTCTTCATTTTTAAAACAGGGATTTCTAGCTCACATATTTACTGTGAGAATGTGTAATAATGTCTTATAAACTATAGAGTGTAAGCTGGGGGTACTAATTAAATAACTTCAGGTAAGATTTCCTAAAATTTTAAAAAAGAAAAAAAACTTCGAATGTATCAACACTATAAAAGCTGTTTCTTTGTACAGCCAACTTTTACTAGTAATTAGATGAAAAAGTCTCTTATGTGCCTTTGAAGGGGTTTGTGAATCCAAAGCTGTTTGTTTTTAATTGATGTAGTAGAAGATGGTTGTAATTTGCTTGACGTTTCATATGCTTTTCATAGTAACATTTGGATGCCCTTTGGACTTTTAAAAAGTAATTTTGCTTTTGGTTATTTTCTTGAGGTAGGGTAATTCAGTTTATTGGGACTACTATGTACTATTAGGCTTCTGACAGGTAATGCACAGTACTGTATGTACCATTAGAAGATCATCATTCTTTTCTAACAGACTCTACCTAATTTCATCAGGCTTGTTTAATAGTTTTTTTTCTTAAATATTATTCATCAAATAAGCTGCAAAATAGTAATAAATATTATTATGAATAATTACCTGTGTGCTAGGCACTGAGCTGAGCATTTCACACACAGTATTTTTGTTTCTCTAATTAGTAAAATTAACTTCTCAAAGAAGACAATAAAAAGATTTTTTTATTGTATTACTCTTAAGAAACCTGATTTAGAAAGTTTTATGTATCGTGTTCTGGAAGGTATCATTAGTATTTGTCCAACAGAATACTTATCACTCTACCACAGTTGTCAGTTTTGCTATTTGTGAGATAAGAATATCCTAGTAATAGTGACTTTTTTTTCTATTTATACATTTTCAAGAGTTTTGTGTTCCTTTTTTCTTTAACTTCTCTTTTCGTACTTCAAGTTATTGCCATTTTTTTCCAAACATAATGCTTCTGATAATTTTAAAATAATTCTATTTTATTTGAACCACTTTTTTATCTTGTTGTGATTCAAGTTTTATTCTGTAGATTTAAAAAAATCTTATATTATTTGTTAGCTTTTTGTAATTTGTAAAATTACTTTTCTAGATCCTAGAGCTATTTAATTTTACCTTGTTCTGACCTTGAATTACACTTCTTTAATCAATACCTGTTTTTCATTGATTTTTTTCAGGAAGTTATGACCATTTTAAATGACCAGTATTTTTGCTCTTCTTCCTTTAATCAGTTTGCTGATTTAAAAAAAAAATTCTGTCAAGCTTTTATAGTTAAATTGTACAAAGAGCTCCCTGTAGGAGATATTGCTAGGCATCTTCCTGAATTGCCCTCCAATTGTTACTCTTAATATACTGTGTAAGTAAGAGAAGCCATCAGCATTTACTTTTAGTTCTTTTGCAGAGATGAATAAACATCTTGAAATGCTGATTTAGACAATGTTTTAAAAATGCTATGATGCACTTTGGTGTATGACTGACTCTTGCTTAGTTAAATGTTTTGCAGCATTATAACATAGTTGGATTCAGCTCATCTTTTAAAGCAGTTGTCAGAAAAATATGGGCCAGCATGGTAGAATGTATTAGCTCAATACATTGTCTCCATTTTATTATGAAGCTGCTGAGGAAGCTGTGATATACAGCACTGTCATTACAGATCTATTGTTAGGATGGTTCCACAGTCTTCTTTGCACCACCATTAATTTATAGCAGTAAACAATATGTAGCCTTCCAACTGCAGCAAAGCAGAATCTTTTAATGAGGTGGATGTTATTACCACAATAAATCAGTGCTTTCACGTAATGTATAATTCAATGTGTGTATTCCCACTGTAACTTCTCTGAGTAAGCTGATAGTGTATCATTGTCATTGCGCAGCTCCACTGGTCTTTTTTTTTTTTTTAAACCTTCTTTTATTTGGGGACTTCTTTTTTATATGCTTACAAATAAATGTGGTATGTATTGATAGCTGTCCTGTAGCAAGCTTCAGAAACCAACTGTAACAATAACAGCCAGAATCAATACTGTGGGTTCTACCTATATGGATCTCTGCACGAAGCCATTTTTTCCTCAGATGCTACTGAAATCAATCCTAATTGGTTTTAGCATTATATTCAAGCAACGTGATTCTATAACTATTGATTTTGGAGGTATACTCATTTGGAGAGTAATAAAAATAGGAGCAGGTAAAGTGAATACTTAATATGCTGCAGAACTATACAAAAGGAGCATTGATTCTATTTTTAATTCACATAATTTGTCTTCCAATGATTTTATTTCTTCGTTCTTTCCTTTTGTATGGCTCGGTGTTTAGGGACAACAACTAAAATATGTTTAAAGGCATTCCAAATTGATTCTGTAACAAAGATTTCTTGGAGTCACTTCTATTCTTAACTGGCATAAATTTAGTAAATCAGATTTAATTCTTCTGTACAGAAACTAATGCTTTAAAAGACGGCATTTTAAATTAGTATACTGAGATTGATCTAAAATAGTAATTGATGAAAGATTTTTAAAAATTTGCTTGTAAAGTAAAAAAATGACAATATAAAATGTTGATTCAAACCAAGCTATTGAAAGAGGACAGTGCTAAAGATAGTTTTTAAAAATAGTTAACAATTAATTTAAGAAAGATAGTGAAAATGATGAATTTAAAATGTTGCTGTAAATCACATATTAACATGAGAAGCAGTTTAAAAACTAGTTTAACTTTGCTTCATTTTTAACAGAATATTTCTGAATACATCTATTTTAAAACCCATATTTTTTTTATTTCAGTTTAGCATATCCCCCATAAATAATAAGATATTTAAAATATTTTCTTTCTCTTATAAATGAAGTGACTAGGTACTCATTTAAGAAAGTCATCTTAGCTTTTTTTTTTTTCAGTGAAATGGTAATTATATTTTAAATAAGGAATAGAGATTTTCTAGAGATCACAATGTTTCATGAGAATGAGTTATTACTTAAAGCAGGTGGTTTTTAACATTCTTGGAGACCTCAAACCCTTTGAGAATCTTAATACTTTGTATGTCTTCCTTAAGAAAATGTACATGTGCATAATCACAGAAAATTTTGCATGTTTTTTAATGAAATTCATGTATTCCCTAAATAACAACAGCTGCAGCAATAATAATGATACCAGCTAACATTTATTTAGCTCTTATGCCAAGTAATGTTCTAAGGGTTTTACAGGCTATTATTTCATTCAAACTTTACCCCAATTCTGAAAGATAATCTTAAAAGTAATAGCATTCACTGAATGTCAGGCATGGTTTATAGGACTTTACATGTAATTACTCATTTTATTTTCCAAAACAACCTTCGGACTGGGTATTATTACTATTCCAGTGAGCCCACATTCTTCAACACTTTGCTGTACTGCTTTTCAGCCCTCTACTATAATGAATCGTTTTCTGGTATAAACTCGTAATCTGTCTTCTATTATTTATACACACACATACACAGAGACACACACACACATATACTTTATTTATTTCAGGCAGGGATGTTTTAATCCTCTAAATTTTGCTTTTACTCATACTAGTAGAAATTTCTAGATTTACATTTAATCCCTTTTTCACTCATTCTCTTCCTTGCACTCCTCATTCCCTTGCATTTTTGTTTCATCCTCTTCTCAGAAGCTATTGTAAATTAATTCTCTAATATCAAGATTTTGTTTCTGGGTGTTGTTTCTAATTAACTAAATAGAATTTTATAGGTGCTTTCCAAACTATTATATAGCTAATATTCACTTCATGTAATTGTCTTTATGAAAATACTTGTTATGGTCTGATTAAAAACCTGTATTCAACAGAAACTACACTCACTGAGAAATGACAGGTTTCTCCTTCCACTTATATATGTATGTTTAACCTGCTTTGGAAAAAGTTTTTGCATCCACTCTCTGAATGTAGCACCATGTTTTAGCTTCAGTAGAGTATATATGTATATTTAAATTGACTCTCACTTGCTAATAGGATGACATTTGAAGAAAGAAATAAAAGATGATTACATTTATGTGTTCTTGTTTTGTTTTGTTTTCTTTTTCTTCCACATTGGCAGCCAATAGGAGCTTTGAATCCAAAAAGAGCAGCATTCTTTGCAGAGCGTTATGAATCATGGGAAGATGATCAAGTTCCAAAGTTCCACTATGGTACTCATTACTCAACTGCAAGTTTTGTTCTTGCATGGCTGCTAAGAATAGTAAGTTCAATTTGAATAATAAACCATGAATAACTAAATTCAGTGTTGTGGAGAATATGCAATGATTGAAAGTTGTTGGCATCTTTTTTGAATGCTAAATTTTTTTTTCAGTGATTAGATTTCTAATTATAAATATCTCTTTATCTCATTTGGTATGTATTTGATAACATGTTGCTATAGAATAGCCTTAAAAATGTTTCACCTGGAATTATATGAATATTTTTCTTAAACTTGCCTCTTCAAATGGTTGGTATCTCATCAGATCCTAAATTGTAACATACGTTATTTTCAAATGTAGTATATTAAAATAAGAACTAAATAAGATTTTGTTAAGATAGCATGTGTTCATATATTTTAGGAATTTCAGTTGCCCCAAATGGAATAAGTTATGTTTGTAGATTACACCAAGGCTACTGTGTATTGATAATATACTGGTTAAACAAGAAATGTTTCTGTAAAATTGAAAGGTGATTCATCTACTAGAAAGTAATTTCTTTGGGAAAGCATTAGCAGCACATCATTAATTAAAGCTTGTTCAGAAGGGTACAGGCAGACATAAATCCTAGAAGTAATTTATAGTGCTTAGCTAATTTCAAGCAATTATCTACTAATATGTGTTTAAGTGTTCTTTAACTAAGAGGAGGCTTTTAAATCTTCCAAACATTTTTCTTTTCTTAATCATAAATTAAATATTGAGCCATAACAATAGGAAAATTACATATTAGACTATTTCCCTGTTCTATGAAGAAAATGCAATCTAATTTATGTTTGAATTTTATTAATAAATTGTTCTTGAAAAGGGAGTCTGAAAAATGTTGCAAATGCCAAATTTTGGCAATATTTCTCCTGAAACAAAACTAGTTTAAGAACACTAATATAATAATTTAGATATAATTCCCATTCTATACCTAGTTTATATATAGCTGGCTAATGTCTATTAGTCATTAAAGTATCTAAATATAATGATTTATTTAAAAAAATTTTTATGCATGAGGAAACATGGATTTTTTTAATTGCTTATTTTTTAGGAACCTTTCACAACTTATTTCCTAAATTTGCAAGGAGGGAAATTTGATCATGCAGATCGAACTTTTTCATCAATTTCTAGAGCTTGGCGAAACTGTCAGCGTGATACATCTGATATTAAGGTACAGAAATGTTTCATTTTACAGTTACTATTGCCATTGTGTTCCTTGTTGAATGAATGTTGACAGTTTCTCTCTTGCAGCATAGCACTATTTACTGAAGAGAAGCCTCAAAGGCTGAGGCTTTAATTAAATGGCCAAGAACCACTGTATAGCATCTCTCTGTCTGTCTGTCTTTGTCTCTCTGTTCTTTGTGTGTCTCTACCTGTCATATGTCTCCCTGTCTCTTTCTCTTTAGTTGTAGAATGGTTGTGTTTTTCCTCCTTGGAATCTTTTTAAAGGAAAAATACAGTAGTATGAATGTAAGGTAGCATGCTCAATGGCATTACAAACTCAATAAATAAAATTAATACAGTCAGAAAAATGCTATGAGAAGACTCTCAGACTTTTAATTTATTTAATTTTATTTTACTTCATTTTATTTTAAAGATCCCATCTCTCTTAATCTTTTACCTGCTACTAATTCTAAATTCATACCTGACTCTGCTTGATATAAGGTTACATTATTATTGAGGGAAAAGAGGAGTTCTCGTATCTATATGTATGTTCACTACTGTAAGAAATCAAAAACTGCACAATAGCTAACATAATCCTTACTAGATCTTTGTTTCTACCCTCAGAAATTATAGTATTTTACTTTCATGACATACTGTCTCTTTCTCCAGATGCTATTGAATATAATGAGATATGCCTGTGGATGTGAAATTCCTTATAGTCTCATAAAGAAGTATGACTTATATATAAATAGTTATACTATATGGAAGAAAATGATAGGCACCATATAAGAAATATTGGGGTTTAAAAGAGGAAAAGTTACATTACTAATGTTTATGTTACTATAGAGTACCTTTAAAAAATTTAATATGATAATTATATCTTTTAGGTGTGGTACTTTGAAGACTATAAAATGTATTCACATACTTTATCTTACAGTAGAGCATAACATTACTTATATCAAAGATATTTTATTGAAGATTACATCATATGCAGAAATAATCTTTTATGTTGGGACATCTATAGGATTTTTTGATATTGCAAATAATGTACTCTGAAATACTCTTGAAATTATATATCATATTCTTTAAGAGTCATCAGTAGAGGGCTCCTGGCTGGCTCAGTCAGTAGAACATGTGGCTCTTGATCTGAGGGCTGTGAGTTCAAGCCCCACTTTGGGCCTAGAGCTTACTTTAAAAAAAAAAAAATGGGTAACTAGAAACAGTAAATCAGAATAGCTAATAGATTTAGTAATTATTTTTTAATTCTTCCAATCTCAAAGCTATTGAATTACTTATATAACTCTTTTGAGAAGTAATGAGGGATATGGACATAGGAAAACAGTGATAAGCCTAACTTTTTTGTTATCAAATTGAAGACATGATTTTTTAAAAATTTGTTAATTCTTTCATTTGTTAAGCATCTCATGACCAAGTTATAACCTTCATACTTAAGTTTGGTACTTGAAATTTAAACAAAAATAAAATTATGAATTTGAAAATTACTGTTTCCTGCTCCATAATAAATGGATAGTATATATCTCCAACTTTCTACCTCTAAGTACTAGACATTCCTTCGTAATGCTTTGTTAGACAAGAGGTGCATATGATAGATCTTTGTAGTTCTGTCATCTTTTTCCTAAATCTCAAGCCTTTTTCTGTCAAGATTCTTCAGTTAGCACAAGTCTAGTTCCATTTTCCCACTTACCTTAAAATACCCTACCTGTAAAAAAATTAAAAACCCACACAAAACAGCTGCAACATTAAAAACTAAAAAACAAAAAAGTAAAACCCATATGAACTTCTTTACCGTTCTTCCTAATTTTTCTTATTCCTTCACAAATAATAAACACTTAAATTCATCTCACTTTCTTTTGAATGCCCCAGCAGGCCTTAATAAAAAAGCTCCAACTACTAGACAAATAATAGAATTTCAATTCTTGCTATTGTGCTACTTAATTTCTGGCTTTCTAGCCGTGTTATATAAAGCATCTATATGAAGAAGTAGAATACAGAGTTAAGGAAAAAGTTAAAATTTTTTAAAAAATTTCAAGTGTCAAGTTGATTCGGCCTCAATAAAAATATAGTTTCATTCATAAATATTATTTAATTATGTTGAGAGGCAGAGAAATTTTCTTCAGGACTATTTGCTAAAGCCTACTTGCTCTTATAACCAGTATGTATAGTCTCCTTTTTTTTTTTTTAACTGTAAAATACCTGTAGGGTAGATAGGACATTGATAAATTACATTTTCTACATTGATAACTAACTAATTTGGTCCCTACAACTTTTCAAGTACTTTGAAAAAGTATGTAATACACGGTTACAGAGGCTAAAGAGCCTCCTTATACATGGCTAGATGGTCCTTTTAAAACTGAGGAGGTATTTAATCTTGCTTCTTTTCTTGTATCCTGCCCTTTTAAAAGTATTACATTTTAACACTTTAGAAAGCACATTTAAGTTATTATGATAATATAATGTATAAGAATAAATGTGTAAGAAAGCACATTTAAGTCATTATAGTAGTATAAATATTTCATTGAGATATAACATTGCATTTCAGATGGAATCATATTAATTATAGTGTGATCTTTATTTGTATTATCTTGTTGAGGTTTCTGGAAATAAGAACAATGTTAAACAGTACACAGAAGATAGTGAAATATGGGTGGTGAGAATCACGTTATTGAATATACTCAATATATATTGAGTATATATTGAGTATATATTCTAAAGTATACCTTGCTTGATGAATATGGTATACATTTTCTAAAATGTTTTCATGACATTTTACAAAAATGAAGTGTTGTGGGGTGCCTGGCTGGCTCAGTCAGTAGAGCATGCAACTCTTGATCTCGGGGTTGTAAGTTTGAGCCCCACATTAGGTATAGAGATCACTTAAAGATAAAATCTTTAGGGGCACCTGGGTGGCTCAGTCGGCTAAGCGTCTGCCTTCAACTCAGGTCATAACCCCAGGGTCCTGGGATCAAGCCCTCCATGGAGTCCCTTATCGGCAGGGAACCCGCTTCTCCCTCTCCCTCTGCCGCTCCCCCTGCTTATGCTCTCTGTCTGTCAAATAAATAAATAAAATCTTTAAAAAAAACAAATATGAAGTGTTGTGAGGTAGATAGAAGATTAATTTTTTTCAGGGAAAAAAAATAATGTGATACCATTTCTAATATTTAACTCTTTTTGTGCTGAAGGGGAACTGTTACTTTAATATCTTAGAAACCCTATTTCTTGCATTCTGCTAATACTCAGAGAATAACTTACTAAAAAAAGGTTATCCTAGCGAATTATTTTTTTCAGGGAAGAAAAAACTATTAAATTTTACTAAAGTAGTCTTTGAATTTTAGCATGACTTACCATTTTAGAGTTCTGGGGATCATTTGTATTTTCGGGTATCATTGCTGGTTTCATTTCAGATATGACCCTCGATGATGCTTTTCATTCTGCCTGGATAACTGTTAGAAGTGTTGATCAGCTCTTTAAGTAGGCTTACTACTGTTCTGGATGTGTGGGTGGAGCAGTTAGTTGAGCATCTGACTCTTGGTTTCAGGTCAGGTTCTAATATCATGGTTGTGAAATAGAGCCCCACTTCGGGCTCCATGCTCAGCCCAGAGTTTGCTTGAGTTTCTCTCTCCCTCTCCCTTTGTCCCTCCCCCCATGCTCTTTCTTGTTCTCTCTCTCTTTAAAATAAATAAATATTTTTTATAAGTAGGGTTATTACTGTTCAATAGAAATATAATGCAAGCCACAATTGCCAGCCACATGTGTAATTTTAAATTTTCTTATAGTCACGTTTTAAAAAGTGAAAAGAACCATCTGAAATTAACTTTAATATCAAAATATTGTTATTTCAACATGTAACCAATATAAAATTATTAATTAGATATATTCTTCTTTCATACTGTCTTTGAGATCTGGTATGTATTTTATATTTATAATAACACATGTATATTTAGACTAGCCACATTTCAAGTATTGAATAGCCACTTGTAGCTAATGACTACTGTATCAAGCCCTATATGCTTAGGACAATGTTCCTGATGTACTTCATTTAAATATTGATAGGTAGTAGCAATAATAGGTATTCTTGAGGATTGAAATAGGATGTGCTAAAATTGGGTTGGAGAATCATCATTGTGATAAATAATATTTTAAAATCCCCAGCAGATTCTGTGTTTTAAGTCTTAAAAACCCGCTTAAGGGATGCCTGGGCATCCATCTCTTGATTTTGGCTCAGGTCATGATCTCAGGATTGTGAGATCAAGCCCAGGGTCAGGCTCTGCCTTGGGCATAGAGCCTCCTTAAGCATCTCTCTCCCTTTCCTTCTGCTCTGCGATATGTATCCCTCCCCCCCCCCCATAGCTCATGTGCATCCTCTCTCTCTAAAAAACAAACAAACAAAAAAAACTCACTTAGGGGCGCTTGGGTGGCTCAGTCATTAAGCATCTGCCTTCGGCTCAGGTCATGATCCCAGGGTCCTGGGATCAAGTCCCACATTGGGCTCCCTGCTCAGCAGGAAGCCTGCTTCTCCCTCTCCCCCTGCTTGTGTTCCTGCTCTCGCTATGTCTCTCTCTGTCAAATAAATAAATAAAATCTTAAAAAAAAAAAAAAACTCACTTAAGTTTAGAAACTGAAGTGCAAAATAGATTACTGAACTATTATGACCAAATTCTGTGCAGCAAATTATGGACTCATAAAAATTGAATGAATTTCACTAGGTAATCACATCTAAATATTACATAAATATCTAAGCTTTTCTATGCAGTTCACATCACTGATTTTTCCCCTGGCCCTGAGGCAACATACTCATTTCAGGAACCTTAGTGTCAATACATTTAATGATTACAATCGGACTTGGTCAATTTAAACTCTTTTCCTTCTCTCCTATAGAAATTATTAATAATTAAGATTGAAGATTGGAAGGAGTCATAAATATCACCTAGGTTCATTATTTCAGAATGGAGCACAATAGTATGTGGATCTAAAATGAAGATGAATGGAGAACCATACTTCTCCAGAAGCCCAAAATTTAGGACAATAATACAGTACTAAAAAACCTATGCTAAAATTTTAGTAAAATTTGAGTAAAAAGTTTGAGGGAGTCCTGAGGTAATATTTAATTTTAAACTTTTTATTTTAATTACACACTATCAGGCCCTGGCTGTGATACAGCACCAAATAAGACACAGTCATTGCCTTTAATGAACTTGCTCCTTAGAAGAGATACTGACAATAAAACAGTCCCAGCAATTTGGTATAATTAAGGCTATGTGAGCTCCTAGATAGAGCCTCAGAAATGAAAAGAAGAGAGAGGAGAGGAAATCCAAGGCCTAACATTAGGGGCCATATAAGCTTTGGTAAGGAGGTTGAAATTTATCCAGGAACAATAAGGAGACATTGAAAGGGTTGAGGTACAGAGACACGAACAGATTTTGTGGTTTTAAGAGAACACTGTGGTTGGTGTTTGGATATTTATTACACTATGAGCAAGAGTGAAGCAATCAGTAAGCTGTAATTAGGGGAGAGACAGTGGAGTCTGGAACTCAGTAGTGGCAATGGTAGTAGAGAAACGTAGATGAATTTAATATGTGTTTAGAAGGTAAGAACTGTTGAGATCTGGTGATTGATTGGTCTTGCAAGATGAGAGACAGAGAAATTAAATTCGACTTGGACATGTGTGTAGAGAACACAGAAGAACAAGTTTAGTTAGGAAATAAGTATCTAGCTCCCTGCCTTCAGGCGGAAAACTTCCTGTGACAGCTGAACTAAAATCCTCAAAAACATACTTAAGTCAGCATTTATTGATTATTTATCACATGCAATACATACTAGACAGCACTTGGAGTAAAAGAGTAAGGTAAACATAGTTCTTTATTTCACATACCTTCTGATGAGAAAGACAGGTATATATAAAACTATTTTTAATACAGCTTAGACAGTGAAAAGTGGCATAATAAGATATAAACACAATGAAATTAATTCTGACTGGGGAGGTGAAGTTGTGGGTGACTTCATAGAGTGAGACTGGACTTGTATCTTAAAGGATGCTAGAGAGTCCTAACAGACCTCCCAGATTTATGTCTCTAGCCTGTACATTATCCTGGTATCTAACTCCCTCCTCGATATCTCCCTTTGAATATATAAAATGTATCTCAAAATTAACATGTTCAAAACCAAATCATGTTCCTGATCTTTATTCCTTCAAACCTGGTCTTCTCACAGTCTTTGCCATTTTAGTAACTGGTTTCCCAGTTGAGAGTTAAAAGCCTAAGTCCTTGAATGCATGCCTCTACGCCATCTACCTCTGCCCTCCAAAATCCTATTAGCTCTTGACTTCTTTTTGTTCTGTTTGCCTCCTTGCTCACTCTGTTCTAACTGAGCAGGACCTCCATGGTATTCTTCAAATATTCCAGTATCTTCCCAGTTCAGGGCCTTTGTTTTTACTTTTCCTTTTTCCTGAAAAATTCCTTTAGATAGCTTCATTCCTTCACCCTTTTCAAGTCTTTGCTCAAATGTCACCTTCTTAGTAAGAACTTCTCTGTCCTCTCCATTTAAAATTACATCCCTTACCCCAAGCCCTTTTATCACTTCCAGTTTCATTTTTCTTCATGTTACTCGCCATCTGACATAAATATATTTATTTGCCTAGTATGTCTTATCCTGCTGGAACATTAGCTCCATAACAGCATAAATTTGACTGTTCTGCTCATTGGTCTTTTCCTAGAGATTAAAGCACTACCTGGAACATAGTGGACACTAAATTAAATATTTATTAAATTAATACTTGGTGAATTCTGAGCAAGGAAAATGACATGAATGTAGTCAGAGAAAATGTTTGGAACCTTGGGGAATGTTTATTGGTCTGCTGACTTGGTCTTATGTGCTTTGGTGTGTAGGAAACATAAAAAAGGAGAGACACTGAAAGGCAGTTGTGGTCCCATATGAAGATTCTTGGTAACATTCTAAAGATATTTGGCTTAGTTCTATAGGTCAGTTCAGCAAAATTTTTCTGCAAATCGCCAAATAATAAATATTTTTTGATTTGCAGTCCATGTGGTCTCTGTCCCAGCTACTCAGTTCTACCACTGTAGTATAAAAGCAGCCATAGATAATATGTAAACAAATGAGTGTGACTGTATTATAATAAAAGTTTATTTACAAAAACAGGTGGCAGGTCATTTTTGGCCCATGGGCTATGGTTTACAATCCCCTGCTATAGGCCATGAGGAGCCATTTAAGATTTTTGAGTGGAAGTACCATGTAATTGGCTCTACTATAAAAGAAAGAGCTTTGGCAACAGTGTGGAAAATAGATCCCACTGGGGGAAAAATGATGAGATGGGAAAAAAGGATGAGAGCTGGAGGTCAGGAGAAATGTTAGGAGGCTATTACAGTTAAAGGGAAAGATGATAAGAGCTTCAACTAGTGAAGTGGTTAAGGGGATGAATTCAAGGGATGGGTTAGTTCTCTAGGATTCAGCATTTGGCTTACTATAAGGGATAGAAAGACATAAAGTTGTTCATTTTATTTATCTGTTTATTCATTTGAAGTATAG
Organism: Neomonachus schauinslandi; assembly: GCF_002201575.2. Lineage (NCBI taxonomy): Eukaryota > Metazoa > Chordata > Mammalia > Carnivora > Phocidae > Neomonachus > Neomonachus schauinslandi. The sequence goes on from NC_058404.1 coordinate 76,627,301, forward strand.
TTGACATATGATATTATATTAATTTCAGGTTGCAACATAATGCTTCAACATTTATATAATTAAGAGTGATTACCATGATAAATGTAGCTACCGTCTGTCACCATACAAAGTTATATTATTAACTATATTCCCTATGCCATACAGTACACCTCTGTGACTTACTTATTTTATAACTGGAAGTTTGTTCTTTTTTTTTTTTAAGATTTTATTTTTAAGTAATCTCTATACCCAACATGGGGCTTAAACCCACAATTCAGAGATCAAGAGTCACATGCTCCACCGACCTTCCCCAAAAGGAAGTTTCTTCCTTTTAATCACCTTCACCTATTTCACCCAGCCCCCCACTTCCCTCCCTTCTGCAACCACCAGATTTCCATTTTTTTGTTTGTTCATTTGTTTTGTTTTTAGACTTCATATTTAAGTGAAATCATATGGTATTTGTCTTTCTCGATCTGACTTATTTCACTTAGCAGAATACTGTCTAGATCCATCTGTGTTGTCACAAATGGTAAGATTTCTTTTTTTTTTTATGGCTAAGTAACATTCCTCCTATCTATATACATACATGCACACACACACACCACATTTTCTTTCTTCATTCATCTATTGGTGGACCCATAGTTTGCTTCTGTATCTTGGTTACTGTAAATAATGCTGGAGTAAACATAGGGGCGCATAGATCATTTTGAATTAGTGTTTTTGTTTTGTTCGGATAAATACCCAGAAGTGGAATTGCTGGATTGTGCTGTTGTTTCACCCTCTCCTGGCTATCTTCTTACCTTTTTTTTTTTTTTTTTTCTCATTCCCTTTTACTGCATTACTGCATTATCTTGCTTTCATACCCTAAACTGTTAGAGTACCTTAGGACTCAAGTTTTAGATCTCTTCTGTATCAATACCTCTTTCCTAGGTGTTTGCACCTTATCTCATGGCTTTCCCCTGAATTCTAGATTTATATATCTAGCTCCTTTTGAACTAGATAAACGTTCATAGGTATTTTATTTTTTTTAAAGATTTATATATTTATTTTAGAAAGAGGAAGCACTCACAAGTAAGTGGGGGAGGGGCAGAGGAAGAGAATCTTCAAGCAGACTGCCCACTGAGCACCAACCCCAACATGGGGCTTGATCTCACGACCCCGAGGTGAAACCAAGAGTCAGATGTTTAACTGACTGAGCCACCCAGGGGCTCCTGTTCATAGGCATTTTAAACTGAACAAGTCCAATATCAAACTCAAAGAAAAAGCCCTGCTCTTCCCTCAGTGTTTACCATGTTAATAAAAGACAGCACCAGGCCTTTAAAAAGCTTAGAATCTTTGATTCCTCCCTTTCACTCACATCCCATTGCCCATCCTCTCAACCTTCAAAATACATTCGGAATCTGACCAGTTAACACCACATCTATACTAGGGCCCTAGTCCAAGTGGCCATTATTTCTCACTACACCTGTTCCCCATGTGGTATTTGTCTATACAACAGCCAGAATAATCTTTTTATATTGTAAGTTAGATCATATCCCTGTGCCCCAATCTCTCCAATGACAGCTCATCTAACTTAGAACAAAATTCAGGTTCTTGCTTTAGCCACTGAGGTCCTATCTGGTTATCTGGCTGCCTCTCTGATTGTTTTCTTTTACTCTACTGTAGCCTCACTTGCCTTTATTGTTGTTCTTCTTCAGAAATGCCAAGTCCACTCCTGTTCTGGTGGCTTTGCATATGATAATCTCTGCCTCAACCACTTTCCCCCACATATTTGCTTTGCTCATTTCATTCTTTCAGGTCTCTGCAAAAATGTCACCTCCTCAGAATGGACATGTCTGAACACCCTTTCTAAAATACCACACGTCAACCCTCATTCTGTATCCCCTTATCTTGTTTTATTTCTTTTTACATAGTGCTTGCCACTATTTGATATGATACGTACATATTAGTTTGTTTATGTCTCCATCACTAGAGCTTTATGAAGGTAGGGACTTTTTGTATTATTTACCTTGCAACCTCAGCATTTTGAGCATTGCCTTGCATTTAGTTAGAAATCAGTGAATATTGATTGAATGAATGAAAGAATAAATCGATTTTATTTTTATTAAACATTTTTTTAAAAGATTTTATTTGACAGAGAGAGAGCACACAAGCAGGGGGAGCGGCAGGCAGTGGGAGAGGGAGAAGCAGGCTTCCTGCTGAGCAAGGAACCCGATGCGGGGCTCGATCCTAGGACCCTGGGATCATAACTTGAGCTGAAGGCAGATGCTTAACGACTGAGCCACCCAGGCGCCCCAAGAATAAATAGATTTTAAAATGTCAAGTAAAGAGGAATTAGTGAAGGAGACTGGAGGACATTGAAAGGTCGTTTTTAGAGAAAGGAGAGTGCATGGCCATCACCGCCGGAAGGGAATAGCAAAACCTAGGTTGATATGTGCTCCACATGGAATGGTGTTACTAATGCTTCATATTTTAGGAAGGGCTTTTCTGTCCACAAGACAACTGATAGCTGAATGCCATCTGCCAACCAAGAGGTGAGAATAGTTTCATTTTCTGCATTTTTACAATTAAGACAGATTGAGCTGTTACTGTTACAGCTTTACAAAAGAAGTCTATGTGGACATCCTGTACGGGTCACGTCTTAGATATCCAGGTCACATCTTGGAGATTGAATTTAAAAACCTATGTTATAATTTATTGTGTATTATTAGTAATGAACATAAAATATGTATTAACTTTAAAAATGAGTAGGGCTAATACAGCATATTTCATACTTAAAATTAAGTAGAGAGACTGCAATTAAATCCTGAGAGTATAAATAAGTTTTTCAATAAGTGACTATCAGTAATATTACATGAATGAGTTTTAGCTTTAAGAATGAACTCTTAGGGGGCGCCTGGGTGGCTCAGTTGGTTAAGCGACTGCCTTTGGCTCAGGTCATGATCCTGGAGTCCTGGGATCGAGTCCCGCATCGGGCTCCCAGCTCAGCGGGGAGTCTGCTTCTCCCTCTGACCCTCTCCCCTCTCATGCTGTTTCTCTCTCTCTCTCTCTCTCAAATAAATAAATAAATAAAGTCTTTAAAAAAAAAAGAATTAATTCTTAAAAGTTTTAAATATAGGGACATCTGGGTGGCTCAGTCTGTTAAGCATCTGCCTTTGGCTCAGGTCATGATCCCAGGGCTATGGGATCAAGTCCCGCATCGGGCTCCCTGCTCAGCGGGGAGCCTGCTTCTCCCTCTGCCTGCCGCTCCCCCTGCTTATGCTCTCTCTCTCTCTGACAAATAAATAACTAAAATCTTAAAAAGTTGTAAGTATATACATGTTTGTTAAATAATGGAGATGATCAAAATGGAGATGATAATAGAATAGTTCTATTTGTGTCTTGTGAGATTTATAAGAACATGAGTCCTTTGACTTGCCCTCTACTACCTCAGAAATCCCAGGAGTCTGTAATCTGAAGATAAGTTAGGTTCCTTTTTTTCTCTATCAGCATCTTCTGCCATAATACATTCCATTGATGCTGATGGCATCAGTGTTAGAGCCATTTATAAGAAAGTGTTTAGCTATAGCAAATAGAGCATAATTGCTAGAAATGTATTTCTTGATACATTTGTTTTTTTAAAAAAGCTTAAACTTTGATTATTCAGTAGGGTTTTTTTTTGTTAAAATATTCTCATTATTCTTCTGTTTTCAGACATATTTTTAAATAATACAGAATTTTTTAAACGCTAAAAGAAAATAAAATTAAAACCCCACCTTTTTCATACATCCTTTGTTCATTTCTGGCATATGTCCTCCCTTTCTTCTCTTTCTTTCTTTTGTATTTTTCCTTCATTCTCTATTTCACACTCACATCCACATGACAGTGAGCTCAAGCTGTCTCATCTCTCTGTTAACAATGTAAAACATTCACTCTCTAACAGAACTATGTATCTGTTCATTCTTGTTTTTATATACAACTTATGCATAACTTTCAGATTTGTTCAATTAACCACATCTCTTTAACCCTTTTCTTCTTTATGTATCAATAGGTTAAATGTTGTACCTATGTACTATTTTTTTTTAACTTTTTTAAAGTTTTTATTTACAATTAGTCCACATACACTATGATACTCATTTCAGGTGTACAATCTAGCGCTTCAAAGTACTATTTTTTTTTAACATTTAACCTTGTACTCTTTTGTCCGCAATGAACCATTATTTTGTTCTTTGATAAAAATTACTTGAAACATTGAATATTTTTCTTATGCTACTTATATACCAGGCAGGAAAAAAAATCTTTTAAGGCACTTAGAAAATGTTCCTGTATTCCTAAATTATAAAAATGTACACACATCAGCAGTGATTTGTTTTTTGACTGGTGATCTTATGATATTTTTGTTTAATTAAAAATGTGGACTGTTCATTAATATGTTCATAGACACTGATATTAACCATTCTCCCCCATACTCCTAGCAATATGTATGTCCACATGTATGTATTTGTACAACTTGTTCCAGAAAGGGTTTAAGGTGGGCATTTTATTTATGGCAGTTACACCTTGCCTGTTGTTTGCATTATTAATGTCCATTATCTCTTCCCAAATTACAGTTTCCTTTAAGATAGGGGCTGGAACAGCAAACAGCTCAGTGAAGATGTCCAGTCCAAATATAGAAGTGCAGAACGTGTTAAAAGCAGGAGAGAACTATAAAATATTCAGGGTCTTAATCATAATGTGAGGCATGTTAAGCTGTACTGTCATTGCTAATAAAAAATAAATATATATGTTTTAAATGTGATATTGATTTAGTGGGAATTTATTAAGTCTCAAATATTTTTGTGGACATTTTATTTTTACAAGCACATTTTTTTTAAATGCCCTTAGAATTATGTTAAATATTTTTATGAATGGACATAATTCCATGAATGACCTGTTTGCTTTCAATATCAGTCGAGTCTGTAATTTTGGATTTTTGTCAGGGGTCACATTAATACCAATAATAGTAATAATAATATCATATGTGCCTATAGAATTTTGTATTCTGAGCTTCACAACAACCCTGTGTTTCAAAATGACAATGCAGGTGAATAAGGGTCAGAAAAATTAAATTAAGGGCATGTGACCAGTAAGTTGAGTAGACAAGACTCAAACCCAATTATTCTCTCTACTGTATTAGATTGATATAGATTATCTATTATTTATTGGTTTGTAAAATTCATAAATTTTCTTTGTTTAAATGCATTTGAAATGATAGTCTTATAATATCTAAAACCACATGATATTTATTGGATCTGTCTAGAAGGATTATAGATTATTTTTCCTTCTCTAATTTTAAAAATGGCTATTATGTTTCTTTTATTAAAGGAAAAAATGGCATTTTATCTACCAAATAAAGAGAAACTAAATTTAAACATCAATTTGAAAACTTTCCTATATGCAGTCCATTTGAAGTTACTAGCTACGATTCAACTCTAATCGTTTTTTTAAAAAGGTTTTTCTCATTTTGGGGCTAACAAAATAAATATTTGAATGTCAAAATGTATCAGAACATGTTCATTATTTTTTTTTCATAACATGTTCATTAACTCTTTTATTCATTAATAAAGCTTATTTGGTTTTTTCTCCCTTCGTAAAATATATCATCTTCCAAGTGGTGAAAAGCCAAAATTTTGTTTTCATGTCTTTTTTACTTTCAGTGTGCCCAAAGCAGTATATATTAAATTAGTTACCTTGCTATTATGTTTATATTTGCGTTGTCAGGATTCTATAATTTAGTAAGAATAGAATAAATATTTAACTCTAGCTCTAAAGTATCATCTTTTGTTTTATTTTTAGTATTGATTTTCTTGTTTCTTTGGGTTAATAAATTAATATTTTCTAGGGTTACCCAGGTATTATTGAAGTGATGGTTTTATTTGAATGGATAGAATTGGTGTCTATTAGGAGAATCATACAACCTCACTGCAGAGGCCATATCAGTGGGGATCATATCTTAATAAAGAAAACTAAAGCATATGTGTGGTCACAACCAATCCTTGTCATTATGCCATGAAAGCCTTAGGATTTGTGATCAAAGCAATGGGCTTATCCTGAACTGTGGTATAACCTCTGGTTGAACCTTTCAGATTTTTATTTTAGGAGATGATACACTACATTTTGACCATGTTACCTGCCTTTAAGAGCCATCTATCTAATTAAATGAAAGAGATTAAAATTATTGTCAGCAAGTCAGAAGAAAATGTGAATTACAGATATCTCTGTCTTCTGTCAGTGTTGTTTACTTATCATTTTCTACTGGTGTTATAAAGAATTTCTGAGCATATGTTTTTTATCCAGAGTTGACTGTTCTGTTCTGATGAATATAAAACATACTTCACGTTGTAAATGTGCATTAGAAGTATTAGACATAATTTTTGACTGTGTTACTAAATATCATCTGTCAAAAGAGATAATTTTGAACTTAACTTTTGGATGTTAAGGCATGGTTCTTTTAGGAAGATACTTTTAGGATTAAGTTGGAATTCTGCAAGTATATACTTGAATGTCACTATATCCATAGTAAAATTTAGGCATTATATATACTTTTTTGTCAAATGTTATTTATATCTCAGTTGAGTTCAGTATATTTGTTTTATAATAAGAGGGTATTCAACTCCCATCAACTGATTTATTTATGCAGACTTTCTTATAATGAAGTTGTAATATGTTTTAAGTGTATATGCTCACTTCTTTACTCAATCTAATTGTGCTTATTTGATGATGTTTTTGATACTAAGTGTAAGTTCTTAGTAATCTTTCTCTTCACTGTTAATTTGTTAGGAACATTTACTTCAAATTCATGTTCATTTTTTTGGGGGGCATCTGGGTGGCTCAGGCAGTTAAGCGTCCAACTGTTGATTACTGCCCTGGTCATGATCTCAGGGTCATGAGATTGAGCCTCCTGTGGCTTAAGGGCTCTGTGCTCAGCAGTGAGTCTATTTGAGATTCTCCCTCTCCCTCTGCCCCTCCTCCTAGCCCCTACACTCTCTTGCTTTCTCTCTCTCTCTCTCAAATAAATAACCTTTTATTTTTTTTAAAGATTTTATTTATTTATTTGAGAGAGAGAACACAAGCAGGGGGAAAGGCAGAGGGAGAAGCAGACTCCCCACTGAGCAGGGAGCCTGATGTGGGGCTCGATCCCAGGACCCTGAGATCATGACCTGAGCTGAAGGCAGACACTTAACGACTGAGCCACCCAGGCGCCCAGTAAATCTTTTAAATAAATAAATTCATGTTCATTTTTAAAATTTCCTGATGGGAAATTTTTTTTTCTTATGAAAAAAAAGCTGTACTTCACAGCCTGACATTCAGGGCTTTCCACACTTGGATTCTACTTACATCTTCAACTTTATTTCCCACTGCATGTATAGAGTCCTCTCTAAACCAATTAAATCGTTCTTCATTGATCATTAGAAGCAAGTGATATGCACATTTCAGTCTCTATATTCCTCTGTCAGGACTATTCTCGTCTTTCTTCTCTGGTTTCTTATTTTAAATGCCATTTTTCAATCATTCATTCAACAGAGTTTTACTGAATACCTAATACGTGTTACTCTGAGCCTAGATTTTGGAGGTTTAGTGGTGAACAGGATAGGTAAAGTCCTCAATCTTATGGAGCCTTCAACTTGGAGATACAAGCAAACAGACAATTATGTACAGTTTGATGAGTGTTATGTTAGGGAAGTACAGTGTATTATGCTCTTTTTCCTAAAGCTTTCTCTTTCCACCCCAACTTTTAGACATCATTTTCTCTTTTGAATTCCTAGACTGCTGTTTGTTCCTACTGCCAATTACGTCCTAATAAATATATTCTTTCACTCTTAGCAGTTTAGACACTCATGTCTCTCTATCCCAGATCTTAACACAGTTTTCTGCAAAGAATAAAATCTAAATAAATACTTCTTTGTGATAATGACGTGTTCTGTTACCCTTCATAAGCCTACCTAAGGCTTAATAAAATAATAAAAGAAGAGGAACTTATTCTTTTATTTTTAAATTTTTAAAAATATTTTAACTTGTATTTTTTTTTAAGATTTTATTTATTTGACAGAGAGAGAAAGAGAGATCACAAGTAGGCAGACAGGCATGCAGGCAGGCAGGCAGGCAGGCAGGCAGAGGGAGAGGGAGAAGCAGGCTCCCTGCCAGGCACAGAGCCCGATGTGGGGCTTGACCTGAGCCGAAGGCAGACGCTTAACCGACTGAGCCACCCAGGAGCCCCAACTTGTATTTTTTTTTATTCGAGTATAATTAACATCCAGTATTATTAGTTTCAGGTGTACAATATAATGATTCAATAATTCTATACATTAGGAAGTTTTATTAATAAAATTAGCACATTGTATTTGTATTTCTGCTCATACTGCATTCTTCCTACCGTTTTGTCTCCTTAGGTAATTATCACCAAATGCATTGGTATCTTTTTATTATTGGAGTATAAATTCATAATTATCACCTCAAGTGTGTAAGAAGTGTCCCAATTTGAATTCAAATCTTTTTCATATCAGGCTAGTAGGAAATTCATTCACAGTCGTCGTTAGAGAGTAGAGCAGGGACCTCCTTTTCCAGTCTGTGATACCTAGAAAATTGGCCCTCACATCTTAAGTCCATCTTGTTCATTGGGCATATCCTCATTGTTGAAGACACATAGCCTTTTGGAAGTAGGCAGCTCTGCTTGGGTTAAGAAATATTTGCTGATTATAAAGGCCCTGGTGCCAAGGGGCATTAGTTTCCCTAAGTACACCATCATGAGACTGCCATGTTGGGCAGTTGGGCAGATTGTATGTACTGGCACTTGACTGAAGGAAGGAATAGGAGCTGAAATCCAGCATGCAGTACACTTACCAAACTGAGTTCCCTTTAGCTACGTTAGCCCAGAAGGGTTGCCTTTTTCTAATTCATACATAGGTACTGTGTGGGCAAGCCATGACCCTGATCACCATTTGCTGTCCCCTAGGAGACAGTCTTAACCTCTTCATCCTCTCTTCTTCCTCTCAGGCCCAAAGAAAGCTGATTATATATAGATTTTGAGAAATTTGTTTCCCTAATCTTAGGAACAATCTCTTTCTTCTTGAGCTTCTATCCTTAAAAATACTAACTTTTGATACTGCTTCTTCCTGGACACCTTACATAATCTCCTCTGTTTGCTTAGACTTTGACAAAAGACAGAAAAAGATGTCTTCAAGAGGCTTCCACTCTAGACATTGCAAATGTTCTGGAACTATCTGACTACTCTTTTGAAATTGAAGGGGTGTGGTATGGGGTAAGAAGTAAAAAATAGAGAGTAAATTGGTATCAGTAAATAATTGAAATATTAAGCTTTATTTTTAATTAATAAATTTTTAAAGTTTGAAATATTTTTATAATGTCCATTGTACAAAATTTACAGGATATCTATCTTTAGAAGGAAATCACAAAATGATGGTAATTAAATGGAAATTGATGATTTATTCCTTTCCTCCCAGCATGATACCTGAAAGTTTAATATAGTGCACTAAAGACTTCAAAAGTTTAAAATTGTGGGGCACCTGGGTGGCTCAGTCAGTTAAGCCTCTGCCTTTGGCTCAGGTCATATCCAGGGTCGTGGGGTTGAGCCCCGCATCGGGCTCCCTGCTCCACGGGGAACCTGCTTCTCCCTCTCCCACTCCCTCTGCTTGTGTTCCCTCTCTCGCTGTGTCTCTGTCAAATAAATAAATAAATAAATAAATAAATAAATATTTTTTAAAAATAAAAGTTTAAAATTGCTTTCTTTATATTTTTCATCAAAAATTTTTTTGTTTTATGTGTATTTTTTGCTCCATTTAGTTAAATTAAGTGAATTTATCTTTAGGGTAAGCTGTCAATATTAAACCAACAAAGTCATTTAAATTCACTCAGTGTGCCAGGAACAAACTATATTTCTGTTCGTTAAATTTAGAACTTATACAAGAATGGGGAAGAGCATTTCTGTTCTGAACAAGTATGTTTTTCTCAATTTGTTTAGCAACCTGAATAAAATGACACATGTAGAAGATAGAGACAAATACACAAAATCTTAAGAATTTTAGTGCTATACATAGGAAGGTTTGAAGACTTCATTTGTATGAAAATTGTTATGAAATGTCACATTTTTAATATACAAGGTGTGGTCCTCCCTCTTATTATAGAGTAAGATTTGGGAAAAGTAACAATCTTCTTTGTTAGCACAAGTAATATGGAGCGAAAATAATAATTAATATTATAATAATTATATAATAATTTTGGTAAAATTTCTCAGAGTTGCAATTTATTGAATGCATACTTCAAATTAACAATAGTTATAAAGTAACTTATCTTCATATTTGGGTAAATAATAATTATAGGATACTATAAAATTCTCTCTGTTTGATTAATTGTATCATATGATAAATATATATACATAATATATGTATCTTTAAGGAGAGCCAGTTACTTATTATGAAAGAGTGAAAAGTTTTTTACTTTTTATTTATTTATTTATTTATTTTTTAAAAATTTTATTTATTTATTTGAGAGAGAGAATGAGAGAGAAAGCATGAGAGGGGTGAGGGTCAGAGGGAGAAGCAGACTCCCCGCTGAGCAGGGAGCCCGATGCGGGACTCGATCCTGGGACTCCAGGATCATGACCTGAGCCTAAGGCAGTCGCTTAACCAACTGAGCCACCCAGGCACCCAGGTTTTTACTTTTTAAAAAATTACTTAGAATATATGTTAAAAAACTTGTATTTAAAATGTTTAGTATTATGTATACTGTATAAGTAGAACTCATGCTTATTTGGTGATGAAGGACACAGGCTTTAGAGTCAGATAAATTTTAATCTAAGCTCCAAATTTATCATAAATTAACTGCGTAACCTCAGGCAAATTACTTAACTTCCTTGAGCTTTAGTTCATTTTTAAAATGGAGGTGATACCTTGTAAAGTTCTTAAAATTAAATGTGATAAGGTTTATTAAGAGTTTATTTTGTGCCTGACTCAATAAATGTTAGTTCAAATATATCGAATATAACTTTTTGTTACATAAAATAACACACATATGTCGTTCGCCTTTTATAGTTAAGACCTGTATGCATCATTTTTGTAAATGAAAATCTTAATATTTTTGTGTGATCAGTGTGTTATTTATGGTTAAACTTTTAAGAGGGTTCTTCCTTTTTTTAAAAAAATATGTTCAATTTAAATGTTTTTCAAGTCTAATGATCAGGTGATTGTCAGGCATTTGGAGGACAAACTCATTTCTACCCTGCTTAGTTAATTATTGTGATTGTAAACAAAGGATGTACAATTCAAAGTCAAGCAACATTTCACATGGATGTCGGAGGTGATAATAGCTTAATTCCTGCTGGATCTTTTTTCTTTGCTCTGGAGGGTTCATACTGACCTTGTCCAAATCTGATGACCTCCCTATTTTACTCAACTGTTTGGAAAGCCAGGCCTGCCATAGCTGGCCCTGAGGGGGTATCTGAAAGACCACTGAGTCACTGACCCATGTCAAGACTGGATTTCAAGTCTGATCTACAGGACCTCTGAAATAGTTATACATGAGGTTTATTGTACACAAAAACCTAACTAGCTGCATTTTTCTGCTTATAAAATACCATATTGAAGTATGTTTTAAATGTTCTTAGCAAAGTCATATATTTAATTTACCAAGTTCATTATTGCAGGTCATTTTCTAGAAAAGTACTTGTAAATTTTGATCTTTTATCAAAGGTAGTGTATTACAACTAAACTTGAGTGTTTTGAAATCTGAGCAAAATATATTGTTAAACCATGGCTAAATGTAATGAATATTTTCCTGGTTGATGAAGGGGCCAGTGCAGTGGCATTTTAATACTTATAAAGGTTTTGGGTTTTTTTCTGGCGAAAATTCACATACCTCATAAAAAATTTAGTTTAAGCTGTTACTATTACAGCATGTAAATCTCTGTCTATATTTTGTCCAACCTCAAACAATATTCAAATGTTGGTATTTAAAAGTTTTGAGATTATGAGAATTGTCCTGAAAGGAAGCATATAACCAACCAATAAGGTGTTATTCAAATTTGGTTGGATGGGATCTGTCTACCTTAATAGTAACTTAGTATCAGAGCTATGATAGGGAGAGAAAAAAATGCCCTATGTTTATTTTGTCCTAATTCTGCACAATAGGAAATGACCATGCCCTTTTATGAATATCTAGTCAGTATTCTACAGTATATAATATGACATTGTCTTTTATTTTTATATAGGAGTTGATCCCTGAATTTTATTATCTCCCTGAGATGTTTGTCAACTTCAATAATTACAATCTTGGAGTGATGGATGATGGGACAGTAGTGTCTGATGTTGAACTTCCTCCTTGGGCCAAAACCTCAGAAGAATTTGTTCGCATAAACAGATTGGTAAGATAGTAATCATCTATTCTGTCTGTCATGAGCCTTTTTCAAAGTATCTTTCATGTGTTGGTATAATCATTAACCCTTGGTCTTCTGGACAAAACTATAGTTGGTAGCGATAACTGAAAGTGACATAATAGTTCGTGAATTTCCATATATATTTTATTAAATTTTATTGACTTGAAAAGTGTAACGGTTTCTTTTATTCTTTTATGCAGAATTTAGGTTACTTTCATATGCACATGATAAATCAGAATTAAGTGAAACTGGAATTATATGCTTTATGCAACATGAGTTTCTTGTACCAGGAAAAAAACATAATTCTGTGCTCCAGGTTAGAAGGTCATTGCACATTTTGGTAATAGAAACAAGATTCTCAAGTTATACCTTGTATCTTTTCAAGGAAATCTTCATACAATATTTAAAGCATGAAAACTTAAAAGCACAGGAATTGTGTTCTTCAGACTCCTCCCTAGTGAACTCTTTAAAGTCCTCTCTTATGTGCATTCTTGTATTATTTTATGAAAAAGTAATACGTCTTTTCCTTTTTTTTTGCCTTTTAAAAGTTTGGGATCTAGGAGCTTTTTTCTCAGTTTTTAAAAGTAATATCTCAGCTTTTAAAAGCAATATCTCTATATTAAAAGTGAAATGTAGGGCGCCTGGGTGGCTCAGTCGTTAAGCGTCTGCCTTCAGCTCAGGTCGTGATCCCAGGGTCCTGGGATCGAGCCCCGCATCGGGCTCCCTGCTCTGCGGGAAGCCTGCTTCTCCGTCTCCCACTCCCCCGCTTGTGTTCCTGCTCTCGCTATGTCTCTCTCTGTCAAATAAATAAATAAAATCTTTAAAAAAAAAAAAAAAGTGAAATGTAGGGGTACCTGGCTGGCTCAGTCGGTAGAGCATGCAACTCTTCATCTTGGGGTTGTGATTTCAAGCCCCATGTTGGGTGTAGAGATTAGTTTAAAAAAAAAAGTGAAATCTAAAATCTGTTGTGTTTTAATTTACTCTTAAGGAAAATTCTTGCATTTTATATATCTAAGTGACATTTCTTACCTTTTATACCAACATTTATATTTTGATCCTGTCTTCCAGATCCTAACTGCAATCCCTTTATTATTGAAATTTCACATTTTATGTATACTGGAAGCAATGCAGGGTGGAATGAACATAGGCCTTGAAGTTAGACCAGTTTTCCCAATCCTGGATAAATCAATTTGCTAATTATGGGACTCCAGGCAGTTTAACCTTTCTGAGCCTTGGTTTCCTCATATGTAGTCTGGAGATTATGAATATAGAATTTTAATTATGTACATAAAATACCTAGAATATTCTTTGGCTTACAGTTGGCACTTGGGAATGAGTACCTAACATTGTTCTATCACAGTCCTCAGGTACACGTTTCATTTTACTTTTACCCCATGCATTTTGGACGATTACAGTTAAAATGAGGGTCTAAGACAAAGATTAGCTCTGACAGATACTGAAGGAGATGTCAAACTCCATCAGTGACAGTTGTCTATGGTTGTGTGATTCTACACGCCCCACCCAGGGATTCATGAAAATCAATAAAAGGTACAGTTATTCTATAATTTTTTTCTTTCAGTGATTACCCTTTTAAAGTACATTCATTGAGGTATAATATATGTACCATAAAATTCACCTTTAAAAGTGTACAATTCTTTGAGTTTTAATAAATTTATACAGTTGTGTGACCATCACCACAATCCAGCTTGAGAACACATATCACTCCAGGAAGTTTCCCTGTACCTGTTTGCAGTCAGGTTCTGCTCTGGGACTTTTTGTCACAGGCAACCACTGATTCTGTCTCTATAGTTTTGCCTTTTTAAGAGATTTTATATAAATGGTATCATGCAGGATGTAATCTTTATGTGCCTAGCTTCTTTCATTTAGCATGATGTTTTTTAGATTAACCCATGTTGTTACATATGTATCACAACATATCATGTTGTATTGCTGCATAATATTCCATTGTATAGATATAACATATTTTTGTTTATTTACCAGTTCATGGACATTTGGGATTCCCAGTTTGCGGCTATTATAAATATTTGCATATGTCTTAGGGTGAACATCTGTTTTCATTTCTCTTGGATAGATTCCTAGGAATTTAATTGCTGGGTCATATAAGAAGTTGCCAAGACTTGATATTGTGAATATTATTTATTTTAGCTGCCCTAGTAGGTATCTCATTGCAATTTTAATTTGTATTTCCCTAATGACAAATGATGTTGACTACCTTTTCACAGTCTTATTTTCGACTCATATATGTTCTTTGGTGACCTTTTCACAGTCTTATTTTCTACTCATATATGTTCTTTGGTGAACTATTCATATCTTTTGCCTCTTTTTTTTATTGGGTTTTTCTTATTATTTAATTGTAAGCGATCTTTATATATTGTTTGTAAAAGTTTTTTATCCAACATATGTTTTGCAAATAATTTTCTCCTAGTCTTGTCTTTTCATTTTTTAATGGTTTCTTCTGCATCCCAAATGAATCACCATTTCTAAAAAATGGTTTCACTATTAGGTAGATATAAAATAACACTTATGTAACATTTGAAAGGTATGAATAATCATCCTCATTCTTCAGGAATATATTTTTAAGAAAAAAATTAAATCATGTTCTGATCATTTTATTATTGGAACACTTTCTTAAATATTTAAAATTTGAAGTCTCAAGGGAACCAGCTCTCTATTAATTATTACCATATTTAGTACTATAAGAGTACGAAGAGGTTTGTTAGAGAATTTAATTTGCTTTAAAAGAGTAGAAGGCAAACAAACATCTGAATAAGTTATATTAAAAGCTTTTCAATAATATTTTGACAATTAAGGAAATTTAATTGTGTAAATTGAGGTGAGCTCCTCTCCTGATAGTACTTCCCATCTCTACTCTCGCTACCTTTATCTCAGAAGAGCACATCAATTTGGGATGGGCTTCCCAAGGGCACCATGGAAAAGCAGGTAGCAACTTACCCCATTGTTTTCAATCAGATTTCAGTTTTGCCTGCCCATGAAATTATACACAAACTAGTATTTTATAATACTAACTGCACATTTATTATAACTAACCATTAACTTTATTAAACATTTGTGCCTGTGTTTCCTCTTCCTGTGAGTTTTAGGATGTCTTCGTAGTTTAGGCTCTGAATAAGCTTACATTCTTAACAGAACTGTATAAAAATGCCATTGCAAATTAAATGCAAACATAGTTTAGAGTCAAATATTTATATCTCTGATCTTTGAAATTTGTAATTAGGAAAAATACTTGATTTTACTTACATGTGTCTTTATGAAAGAATTCAATAACTCATACACTTTCAAAAATATTTAGTATACACCTGTGATGAACAAAGCTTTCCTACAGTACAATCTGTATTGATTAATTTTATAACTTCCTCTTCACTTTCTGTAAGTGATTAAATTATTAGTATGGTATTTTATGTATTTGTTAGCATGTTATCGCATAAGGGTTTTATCCTCCTCCTCTTTTTGGTTTACCTCTTCAAGTCCACAGATTTTATGCAATGATTGTAGCTCATGAAATGCATACTACTTTGATCTGTGACCTTTTTGTGGTGCTAATCGGGTTCCTGATATCATTATACCTTACTCATTAATCATATTTCCTGCAGCCCGTCAGGCAGCCAGACAGCACAAGTCCCTGTTTTCAGCCCTCTGTTGGCAGGTTTCTGCTTTTCCAGATTATTACAGACGATACTTTGGCTTCTCATAGCCAGAGCCACATCAAGCTGTGTGTTACAATTAAAGTCAGATGGTCCTCAGGTTGAACAGGGATATAGTGTTGCAGCTGTCTCTCTTCCTGGAACAAACCAGCACCAAGAACAGATGATCTATAGGACAGTGAATAATAACAGATTGTACAGTACTCTGCTGGTAGCAGGGGATCACAGAATTAATTAACTGACATACTCATTTTAAGATACCCAGCACGTCTTTTTTATGTATTTCGTTGCCCAAATATTAATTCAAGTGGATAGGATATTTTTAGGAGCATGATTTTGATGGTCGACCAGTAATGCCACATTTTCTATTTTTGTTAGAGGACCGTGAGTACTATCTTACCTAACCATATTAATCCTCAGAGCTTTCTATAAGTAATGAAGATCTTATTTTCAATTTGATTGCCAATTGGCAAATTGGCTAAAGTGTAGGATTTATATACAGAAGACAATATCTTATGTATTTTAGAAGGAAAACCCACCTAGCTCTGATTAGTCTTTCAGGTAAATAAATTATATTTTCTTTGTTCTGAACAGTTGGAGTCAGGGTAAAACCAAAGAAGTCTTAACTACCTCCCAGAGATTGGTCTGTGTTACTTAGTATTACCTGAACCAGAAAAAAAGTTTTTTTTTATTCCAAATACTGCTTCAGAAATATAAATGAGAAACAGCTTTCATACTTTAAAATAGTATAACATTGTATGAGTTCAGACTGCTCATCAGTTATCTTTTACGATATAATGTTGATGTTATGGACCTACATTATATTGCCTCTTAGAACCCTCGAGTTTTAAGTTGAAATAAGAGACATAGAAACCCATACTTTGAACAGTAAGGATAGGTATATTTATAAAAGTTGAAATGGAACATTTAGTTTAGCTGAAGGATGTATAACTTATTCAAATTATAATAAAAGAAATTCATTTATTTAAAGGCATTTACTGAGTGCCTATGTACCAGCAATGTTAGACTCAGTGAACAAGACAAACAATATCTCTACTCTTTGGAGGTTATTTCATTTTTGATGACCTAGGTTTTTGAAGTAGAAGGCTTCTTAAGGCTGAGAGGTGGCATGAATCTAATAAGGAAGGCTTCTATTGATGGATTGTCCTGAGGTGTTACCAGTTAGAATCACATTTGCTTTTTTTGCTATTGGACGGTTTTTCTTTTTATTGTTCAATTGTAGAAGTTTTAAATATTCTAAATAAAAATCCTTTATCAGGCATATGCATTGTGAATATTATTTCCCAGTTTGTGGATTGCCTTTTCACTTTCTTTTTTCTTAATTTATATATATATTTTTAACATATAATGTATTATTTGTTTCAGGGGTACAGGTCTGTGATTCATCAGTCTTACACAATTCACAGTGCTCACCCTAGCACATACCCTCCCCAATGTCCATCACCCAGCTACCCTATCCTTCCCACCCGCCTCCACTCCAGCAACCCTCAGTTTGTTTCCTGAGATTAAGAGTCTCTTGTGGTTTGTCTCCCTCTCCGGTTTCGTCTTGTTTCATTTTTCCCTCCGTTCCCCTATGATCCTCTGTCTTGTTTCTCAAATTCCTCATATCAGTAGGATCATATGATGATTGTCTTTCTCTGATTGACTTATTTTGCTTAGCATAATACCTTCTAGTTCCATCCACATCGTTGCAAATGGCAAGATTTCATTTTTTGATGGCTGCATAATATTCCACTCTATGTATATATGTACACCACATCTTCTTTGTCCATTCATCTGTTGATGGACATCTAGGCTCTTCCCATAGTTTGGCTATTGTGGACATTGCTGCTATAAACATCAGGGTGCACATGGCCCTTCGGATCACTACATTTGTATCTTTGGGGTAAATACCCAGTAATGCAATTGCTGGGTCATAGGGTAGCTCTATTTTCAACTTTTTGAAGAATCTCCACACTGTTTTCCAGAGTGCCTGCACCAGCTTGCATTCCCTCCCACGGTGTAGGAGGGTTCCCCTTTCTCCACATCCCCGCCAACATCTGTCATTTCCTGACTTGTTAATTTTAGCCATTCTGACTGGTGTGAGGTGGCATCTCATTGAGGTTTTGATTTGGATTTCCCTGATGCCGAGCTATGTTGAGCACTTTTTCATGTGTCTGTTGGCTATTTGGATGTCTTCTTTTTTTTTTTTTTTTTAAAGATTTTATTTATTTATTTGAGAGAGAGAGAATGAGAGAGAGAAAGCACATGAGAGGGGGGAGGGTCAGAGGGAGAAGCAGACTCCCCGCGGAGGAGGGAGCCCGATGCGGGACTCGATCCCGGGACTCCAGGATCATGACCTGAGCCGAAGGCAGTGGCTTAACCAACTGAGCCACCCAGGCGCCCTATTTGGATGTCTTCTTTTCAGAAATGTCTGTCAGTGTCTTCTGCCCATCTCTTGATTGGATTCTTTGTTCTTTGGGTGTTGAATTTGGTAAGTTCTTTATAGATTTTGGATACTAGCCCTTTATCCAATATGTCATTTGCAAATATCTTCTCCCATTCTGTCGGTTGTCTTTTGGTTTTGTTGACTGTTTCCTTTGCTGTGCAAAAGCTTTTTATCTTGATGAAGTCCCAGTAGTTCATTTTTGCCCTTGCTTCCCTTGCCTTTGGCAATGTTTCTAGGAAGAAGTTGCTGTGATTGAGGTCGAAGAGGTTGCTGCCTGTGTTCTCCTCAAGGATTTTGATGGATTCCTATCTCACATTGAGATCTTTCATCCATTTTGAGTCTGTTTTTGTGTGTGGTGTAAGGAAATGGTCCAGTTCATTCTTCTGCATGTGGCTGTCCAATTTTCCCAAAAGCATTTGTTGAAGAGACTGTCTTTTTTCCATTGGACATTCTTTCCTGCTTTATCGAAGATTAGTTGACCATAGAGTTGAGGGTCCATTTCTGAGCTCTCTGTTCTGTTCCATTGATCTATGTGTTTGTTTTTGTGCCAGTACCATGCTGTCTTGATGATGACAGCTTTGTAATAGAGCTTGAAGTCCGGAATTGTGATGCTGCCAGCTTTGCTTTTCTTTTTCAACATTCCTCTGGCTATGCAGGGTCTTTTCTGGTTCCATACAAATTTTAGGATTATTTATTCCATTTCTTTGAAAAAAGTTGGTGGTATTTTGATAGGGATTGCATTAAATGTATAGATTGCTCTAGGTAGCATTGACATCTTCATAATATTTGTTCTTCCAATCCATGAGCATGGAACGTTTTTCCATTTCTTTGTGTCTTCCTCAATTCCTTTCATGAGTATTCTATGGTTTTCTGAATACATATCCTTTGTCTCTTTGGTTAGATTTATTCCTAGGTATCTTATGGCTTTGGGTGCAATTGTAAATGGGATTGACTCCTTAATTTCTCTTTCTTCTGTCTTGTTGTTGGTGTATAGAAATGCAACTGATTTCTGTGCATTGATTTTATATCCCGCCACTTTACCGAATTCTTGTATGAATTCTAGCAGTTTTGGGGTGGAGTCTTTTCGGTTTTCCACATAAAGTATCATATCATCTGCAAAGAGTGAGAATTTGACTTCTTCTTTGCCGATTCAGATGCCTTTTATTTCTTTTTGTTGTCTGATTGCTGTGGCTAGGACTTCTAGTACTATGTTGAGTAGCAGTGGTGTAGTGGACATCCCTGCCGAGAATCACATTTGCTTTTGTGTATCTTCTGTAGCTTTTGTCTTCTCTACTATTTCAGACATGAGTAGTCACTTCTTTTAGAAGGTAAAGAAAAATAAAATGAGTATTTTATCTCCTTTCTAGATGATATTTGCACAACTTAAAAATGATGATATCTTTTTATATTATTGTCTGAGAAAAAAATAAAATTTCAGATTTCACTTCTCTACCAACCTTGTTTTTTTCCTGATGCTAAAATTTAAATTTATTCAACTTAAATCTTCATAGATCTTCTATCTCTGAAGGAACTAGGTCAGTCATTTATAACTTTTTCCTTTGAATTTGGAAAATTTACAAATCTCAAGTGATGACAGCATAGTTGAGACTACAAATCTTATGTCCTTAATGAAAAAGTGCTATATATACATATAGCAAGACCTATAGCTTGAGATGACTGAGTTCGCAATGATATAGCAATTTGATTATTACAATGACATATTATGTTCCACATTGCAGTGTTTGCAAAACTGTAAGGTTGAAAGGTTTGAAATTTGAAAGGGATTGCACTTTTTGTTTTTTTTTTTAATTTTATTCACATCCTTGCTTCCATTTTTGAGAAAATGGTACTTAAAAATCTTTCTTAAGAGAGCTGACCAGGCAGTATTTTTCTGTTCCTTGGAATAGAAATACCAGGAGCTAACACACTTTTATTATATTGTTCCTTTTTCAGTTTCTTTGTCATTTTCCACATTAATAATGACATGGCTAAAAATGTAAGTAGCCATTATGGTTGTAGTTGGTAATCATTCTCAACTGTGGACATATCCCTCCCACCCCCTCCCCATCCCCTGCAGTGGTCAGATCCAAAGCTCTGGGAAATGGGAGCAGCTATGTGTAAAGTTTGGGAAAAAAAAAAAAAAAAACAGCTAAAATAGTTGTTCATTTTGCTTTTGCTCCTGATATGTAATTTACTTTGAAACTTCTAGTTTGAAAAGGACATCCAAGTAGGAAAAAAGGTGTACCATGTTTTGTTAGGTTATTAATTCTACCAAACTTATTCAGAAATTCAATGTAAAAACCAATTCAAGGCCCAACAGGTTTTGTTTGTTGAAATATGACAAACAGATTACAAAGGGCAAAGGGCCAAAAATAGCCAAGACCTTCTCTGAGAACAAGAACAGGTTTGGGGGACTTGCTTTATTATATATCAATAATTATTATAAAGCTATAATAATTAGAGGAGATTAGGAGAAATAGACTAACTGACGTGAACACAGAATCCAGAAACAGACCAGGACATCTATTATGTTGAAGATCTTTGGAGAAGAGAAGGACTTTTGAGTTTATGGTGTTGAGAGAGTTACTGTATTAGTTTCTTATGGCTGCTATAACAAAGTACCACAGACTGGGTGGCTGAAACAACAGAAATGTATTGATTTGCAGTTCTGGAGGCTAGAAGTCTGAAATCAAAGTTTAGTGGGTTGGTTCCTTGTGAGGGCTGCTAGGGAAGAATCTGTTCCAGGCCTTTTGTTGTCTTATACATAGCCATCTTCTCCCTATGTCTCTTCACAGCATTCTCCCTCTATGTATGTCTGTCTCTGTGTCCAAAGTTCCCACTTTTATCAGGACACCAGTCATATTGGGTTAGGGACCCACCTTACCACAGTATGACCTCATCTTAACATAAATAATTATATAAATGATGAACCTATATCCACATAATGTCATATTTTGAGTTACAGAGAAGTCAAGATTTCAACATATGCATTTGGGGGAATACAGTTCAACCCATAATAATACCAATATGGAAAAAAATGAGATCAGAACCTTACTTTATACCACAAAAATTAAAGTATGTTAAAGCTTTAAATACGAAGGAAGACTATAAACTTTTAGAAGATAATACAGGAGAATTTCTTTGTGATCTTGGAATAGGGAAAAGTTTTCCAAACAAGAAACAAAAAGTGAATAATGAAACAGCACATTAATTGTTTTTGGATGTTAAACCAACCTTGCATTCCTTGAATACATCACATTTGGGATGGTATAAATCCTTTTAATATATATGCTATTTTGTTGTTAATATTTTGTTGAGAAATTATTACTTTTGAGGATTTTTGCATCTGTGTTCATGAGGAATATTGGTATATAGTTTTCTTTTCTTGTGATCTCTTTTTCTGACTTTAGTACCAAGATAATATTGGTCTTACAAAATGAGATATGGTTAAGTATTCCTCTTCCACTATTTTCTGAAAGACATTGTGAAGATATTTAGTGGGGTTCACCACTGAAGCCGTCTGGACATGGGCTTTTCATTGTGTGAGGATTTTAAATTACCAGTCCGGTTTTTTTACTTGTTACAGGTTTATTCAGATTTTCTTTTTTTTTTTTTTGAATCAGTTTCAGTAATTTGTATGTTTCTAGGATCTTGTCTATTTAATTTATTGCTATAAAGTTGTTCATAATATGCCTTATTTTAATTTTTCTAAGGTTGGTAGTTAGCAGATAGGTGGATCATATTATTTATCCAGTCTAATAATCTTTGCCATTTAAAGCCATGATTGATGTGTTTGGATTCATGTCTGCCATTTTACTAATTATGTTCTTTAGTCTTGGGTCTTTTTGTTTCTCTCTTCCTACCTTTATAATTTTCTTTTATACTGAATAGATCATTTTTAGCCTACCATTTTAATTTGTTATTTATTTATTTATTTTTTACTATTTCTTTTAGTTGTTTTTGTAGTCATTGCTCTAGGGACAATATACATCTTAATTTGTCTAGCTACTTCATACTAATACTAGCTTAATTTCAGTAGGATATAGTGACTTTGTTCAAATCCAGCTCTGTTCCTTCCCCCCTACCTTGTGCTATTGCCATATATATTACATCTGTATATGTTATAAACCCACTGCACAGTGTTAAAACTATTCTTTATGCAATCTATGTCTTTCTAAAGAAGTTAAGAAAGGTTTAAAAAAATGCCTATTAATTTTATTTATTAATCTTCCCTTAATAGAAACATTCCAAAATGGAAAAAGTGCCTCAGATATTCGACAACATGTAGGAATGGAATAATTCCCATATAGAAAAGGTTCAAAGAGAATTGAAGTGTAAGCTTTCAAATAGCAATGTTTTCCACTGTTTCTCTTGAAAAAAAATCTTTTTATGAAATCGATAACACATTTCCTACCTCTTAAGCAGAAAACTCTGAACTTAAATACTCTTTTCTGAAATACTCATGGTTAAATACTCAGATATTTTTGTGATGTCCTGAAAAGTTAGAGATATATAGAGCTGTTTGTTCCTCAGCCAAAACGACCCACATTTCTCTGCTTTCTTGTAGCTCTTCTGTCAGCATTTCAGAGTTCTTTCTTGTGTCAACTATCACTTCCTATCACTTTTCTCTCTCAGGGTTTCCATCTTTGAGCTATTATATTATTTTATGCATATATTTTATGCAAGTTAAAAGTCTGAGGGATGACCCTGTGACTCCCACCTTTAAAATTCATAAGCTTTGTGCTTGTTTTCCTCATGGCCTTCATTTGCTTTGAGTTTTGCTATGTTCTAGATTCTCTGAAGACCTGAAATCTGAATTCTGGATAAATGAAACATAAACTACATTTTGTTTAGTGACATATTATTGTGCTATGTACAAGGAAAATAAAGTGAAATGATACCGTATCTAAGGTATATTACATTCATGTTGGAAAAGCATCCACATCTGTGTTTATTCTGGAGTATATAACTTTCAGTAACTTTCTGCTGACATTATTATTTAATATTTCATTAAAATATTAATGTAACATTAAAAGCATTTTACATTTTATAAGAATAATTTTAAAAATTCCTCCCCATGTATATCCCATCTAAGTAATTCTGAAAAGGATTGTGTCTCATAGTGATTACTCATCCCTGCAGACTTCAACCTCAGTGATAGCTGGAAGTGTAAGGGAGAATGCAGACTTCTTTTTCTTCCTAACCTAAGAACCTACAATAGTTGTGGTAGCTTCTCACTTCTTGAATAGCTTCTAGCTAATAGATTATGTCATTCTTTTCTTACCACAATGCCTGCCACATGCCCTTCCTTCATTGCAATGTGAGCCTACTCTTTTTCTAACCAAACTATATCTTAAAATTCATAACCTTACTCTTCTTACCACCACCCCCTCAAAAAGCAAAATAAAAACTTGCAAACAGTTCTTTTCATAACTCTTACCTTCCTTGAAATCTTTCATAAAAACCTCTACACCTTACCCTATAGCCTTTCTATAACTCATTCTTAATCTGACTTTGTCCATGCATGACTCATAGGTCCTTGCCTAGTGGACCTTCTATTCTTATATATAAAATCCTGGTTACAGGTATAAACTGTATCAATGACAGTAGTGTATTTTAAAATGTGCTCCATGGAAAACAACCTGCATCAGAATCCCCTGGAGGTACAGTAAATAAATAATGCACATTTACCCATATGGTGTTTTGTTTTGCTTATATTGGGATTCCTTTAAAGTTTTGGCTGAGAGAGGAACTGCTAGCCAAAAAGAAGATATATGGTAATTACCTTGATAGTTAAATTTCTCATTTGTCTCATGACAAATAATTTTGCTTTTTATGTTATCACTCGCATATTTGTTTAGTACAAGTTAATGGCCAAAATATCCATCAACAATTGGGACATGAAACAAATTAAGCAATGGCCATGTTAGACTGATACCTCTCATCTCCAATGCAGTTTTTCTCACTCTCAGGTTACATAGAAATTCACTAATGCTTTATTCCAGCACTTCTTCCCTTTTTCACATTTAGGTGTCTGACCCTTGGTTTCTGTTATGAAAAACAGATCTAAGTTTATCTTTATTTATATGATTAGCACATACATACCATTTATTTTGAAGTTCATCTTTTCCCCACTGTTTTGAGGTTAGGAAGGGAGTTCATATGTCCTTTTCTGGCAGCTGGGTAGTACAGAATAAGTATGGAACAAATATTTGATGAATAAATATGTGAACAATTTAATTTATTTCTTTAAGTTCTTGAAGTACCTTAATGTGCTGACTTCAGGGGAAAAATAATGAACAAAACCTCATCTTTAGTAACTTGGTGCTTGTCCAGAGCAATTTAAGTTCTTTTAGAGGTTAGAAGGAAGAAGGAGGAGGAAGAGGAGGTAAATTTTATACAGAATTTGATCTTTGTGTAAATTATCACAGTAACGTGCTGCCAGGTACAGCTAGAAATTCTCATTTCTGCCAGGGACTAATGATAATGGTTGGAGAGGAAAAGTGAGACTAATGGGCTCACAATATGAGACTAGAAGTTGAATTCACAGAAGAATCCTTACTGACCCAATTCCTCTCATGACCACCATTGCTTCTGGCAGTGCTCTGCAGGGCCAGGAAGAAGTTGCCTTCAGTCCCTCACTGCCTTTGCTTCTGGCACTGAGCCATGTCACCCACAGTTACAGTGTACCTGCATGTTTGCTCTGGGTTTTCTTCTGTTTATGGATGCTCTCATGTAACTCTCTGCACAGTGATACCCAATAAATGACTGCTTACTGTGGTATTTATGTCTGTTTGATTTGCCAATAAGTGGTGTATATCCAACAAATTTTTTTTCCAGCTAAAATGTATAAACCAGCAAATTTCCTTGGTCATGGTAGCTAGAAAGTGACCTTTTACCAAAAAAAAAAAAAAAAAAAGAAAGAAGAGGATTGTTTCATGCTTTTCCAGCATGATTATTTTTTATGGTCCGGCTGATTCTTTTCACTCTGTATTTTAGAACTATCATTCGAAAATAAACCTTAGGTTGGATATCAGAGTACCTGCAATGCTCGGAAATAATGAATGGTTTTGGGCGTATTGTATAAAGATGGAAAGGTGGGCTGGTTTTCTCTATATTAACAGATGTTTCAAATAAATGTTAGGATACTTTTTATAAAAGGTAGATATTCTGGTTTCTAATTTTTAAGCAAAGGCAAATTTAGTTTGCATAATTATTATAATATTAAATAATATATTAACTTGAATGTCATAGTGTTTGTATTTTACATAGAAATGTACATCTTGGGGCGCCTGGGTGGCTCAGTCATTAAGCGTCTGCCTTCGGCTCAGGTCATGATCCCAGGGTACTGGGATCGAGCCTCACATCGGGCTCCCTGCTCCGCGGGAAGCCAGCTTCTCCCTCTCCCACTCCCCCTGCTTGTATTCCCTCTCTCGCTGTGTATCTCTCTGTCAAATAAATAAATAAAATCTTAAAAAAAAAAAGAAAGAAAGAAATGTACATCTCATATGTTTCTGGGGCATGTTAGAATTTCTTTAGCTTAAATCAGTTCCTGGATTTTATTTTATTTTATTTTCTCTTTCTCTCTTCCCTCTTCCTACATATTTCTCTTTTTTTCTCATTTTTTTATTTACATATTTATGTCCTACTTGAACATTAAAATTTTTTTCTACATTTTATTTGAAAATCATTTTTTTATTTTTTAAAGATTTTATTTATGTATTTAGAGAGAGAGTTAGAATAGGGGGAGGGCGGAGGGAGAAAGAGAGAGAGAGAATCTCAGGTAGACTCCGCGCTGAGTGTCTGTAGCCTGAGGAAGGGCTTGATCTTATGACCCTGAGATCATGACCTTAGCCAAAATCAAGAGTCAGATGCTTAACTGCCTGAGCCACCAGGTGCCCTAAGAATCAATTTAAACTTACAAAAACTTGGAAGGATAAAAATAGCAAATAGAACATTTATATGCTCTTTGCCCAGTTTAACTATTAGTAACACTTTACCCCCCCTCCCTTTTTTTATCTGATCTTTCTCCCTTCCTTCTCTTCTGTTCTCTTCTCACTCCCTGTGCGTATATACACATATAATACACACACAGATATAGACATAGATAGATATATAGATATACACACACAGCTGACCCTTGAACAATGGGTGGTTAAGGGTGCTGACTCTCCACACATAGTCGAAAATCCACATATAACTTTGACTCCCCAAATAGCCTACTATTGAACAGAAGGCTTACCAATATCATCGGTAATCACCACATATTTTGTATGTTGTTCATGTTATATAGTTCATGATATATGTATCCTTACAATAAAGTAAGCTAGAGATAAAATGTTATTAAGACAATTAT
This sequence comes from Neomonachus schauinslandi, assembly GCF_002201575.2. Lineage (NCBI taxonomy): Eukaryota > Metazoa > Chordata > Mammalia > Carnivora > Phocidae > Neomonachus > Neomonachus schauinslandi. The sequence goes on from NC_058404.1 coordinate 76,654,174, forward strand.
AAGGAAAATACATTTATAATACTGTACAGTATCGATCCTATAAGTTCATATATGTATTGAAAAAAAATTGTGTAAAACTGGACCCATACAGTTCAAACCCATGTTGTTCAAGGGTCAACTGTATATGAGTATATATATACATATATATTATTATATATTTTATAAATCAGTAAAAGTAGTGTGTGTACTACTAATCATTTGAGAGTAAGTTACATACTTCATGGTCCTTTACCCCCAAATACTTTAGCATGTGTCTCCAACAATAGGGATATTTTATATGACCACAGTAACACCATTTCATAAATTTAAATTAATGTAGTACTTTACTTTCCATATGTCAGTTTTGTTAGTTGACTTTATAATGTTCTATATAGAATTTTTACCCTACGGTGCAGCGTCCTCTGTACGGTAAGTTACTACTTTTAGTTGCCTATAACCCTGTTGTATTGGTTTCCTGGGGCTGTTGTGACAAAGTACCACAAATTGGCTGCCTTAAACAACAGAAATTTCTTGTCTCACAGTTCTAGACCTAACATTCTGAGATCAAGGTGTCCACAGGGTCTTGCTTCTTCTGAAGGTGGTAGGGCAGGATCTGTTCCAGGTCTCTCAGTTTTTGGTGGTTCCTTGTCTTGCAGCAGCATAACTCCTATCTTCATATGGAATTCCCCCTGTGTGCATGCATGTCCATTTCTGTGTCCAGATCTTCCCCTTTAAATAAGGACACCAGTCATTGGGTTAGGGCCCACCTAATGACTTCATTTTAACCTCATCACCTCTCTAAAGACCCTCTAAGGTCACGTTCTGAGGTATTGGGGTTAGGACTCCAACATCTTTTTGGGGAAAACATAACCCATAATACTTAACCTGTCTCTTTTTTTGATATTTAAAATGTGTATTATTTTGCTATGGCTGCTATAACAAAATACAACAGATTGGGTGGCTTAAACAATAGAAATTAATTTCTGCATGGATCTGGAACTTAGAAGTCCAAGATCAAGAAGTCTGGCAGGTTTGGGTTTCTTCTGAGGCCTCTTTCCTTGACTTGCAGATGGTTGCCTACTTGCTCTGTCCTCATATTGACTTGTCTTTTCTAAAACATTATTTGAAATAATCTTTTTATGATATACTTTTTAAAATTAAGCTGAATAACTATACCAGAGACTTATATATAATGGATTCTGATTCAGATCCCTCCTAAAAGTAAAATGGCATAAGTTGTGATCCAGATTCCTTGAAGAAATTTCATTTGCATCTAGGAGTATGTTTCTGAGTCATCCTGAGAACCTTGTATTTGGTACCATAAGAAATCATACAAAACCACTATTTTTCTTCACACCATATCTAGATTTTTATAAATTGGATACTCCTTAAATTGGAGGCTCTCACAAATGCTGCTTTTAAAATACCTTAGTGGTTACTTACAGCCTTTCTGACTTCAGAATATACATAAGGTCTTCCCAACCTTGTATAACATACAAGGTCCTTCACAATCTGTCTGCCTACTTTCCCAACTTCAACTCTTACAGAATATAATCTAGTTAAACTGAGCAACTTAAACTTCTCTAAAAGTTGTATATGCTCTCACATTTTATAAGTTACTTCCTTTGCCTGCAAATATTCCACATGGCTACCCCAACGGATACACATACACTTACCCTTTCCCCTTCTCTGCTCTCTGCCTCTCATCTCCTGTCTTCTACCTAACTAATTTGTGCATATCTTCCAGGATTCCCTGGGAGTCTTTAATTATACTTCCATCCTCTCTCCAACACTCCCCCACCACTAGCCACACCCAGTCTGCCTTAGATACTCCTCTTGTGTGTTCTTTTAGCTATATATATATATATATAGTTCTGTCATGTTAATGGTTTTTATACTTTTCTATTTTCTCCACAAATTGTTGAACCACTTGAGAATGTCTCCTATTTTAATTTGCATCCACAAGCCTATTCACAATTTCTGGCCCATAGTGGGTCCTGTGGGCATGTTTGCTGAAAGAATGAACAAAAAATGGATGAGTCTTCAGAAAGTATCAGGGAGAACCAAAACACTTTAGGACAGCAGTAGAACTTAGTCTTTTCCTTGAGGGCCAGCTCTGCTCAGTTTAATGTTGCCTAGAACATGCCATCATTAGTTAGTAGTTTCTGCCACATCACAGGAGAGAGTAATTTAGTCTTTAACTTCTCTGTTTCATATCTGAGTATGAATCCATTGGTGTGTGAAATCATATTCAGTAGTGAAACTCATGAAGTAAGTGACACAAAATAGTACCTGAAGGATAAGCATAGTAGTATTGCAATCAAATATAGGTAGTTTAATAGTTTCCGGTTAAGTATACATGATTAATGCACAAAATATATGAATAACAATTACAAAGCATGTTGTAAAGAAAATATAAAAAATTTATTAAAAATAAGTAGGAAGAATTTTGCAGACATGCTTCCTTTGGAATTTAAGATTCTACATTTTAATTTCTTGGGATATATTTATATTTGGTAGTGTACATTGTGGTTTTCAGAAGTGATACTGAAAAATTACTCTAAATGATTATGTGTAAGATTTCTATCATCATCAATGTCTTTGAATTATTATTTTTCTCTAGTACTTAAGAAATATATTCAATTATTCAAAAATACCAAAGAGTTTTACCTCTAAGCTATGTTTTGTTATCAATCACAAGAGTTATTTTCCAATAAAAGCCTAATTATTTTTCTATACAGCATAGTAGAAACATTGAGAGCAAAAGTACAGACTGCTGCTTGTATAGCAGCATCTACTACAGTTTTATTTTTTATGGGCTCATCAAATGTACCTTTTTCAGTTGGCTTATTTTCTTCTGGGTTCAACATTTTTCTGTGAAAGTGTTATATGGCATTTCCCTTAGGTCACGCTCACTGTATAGTAAATTTGTGATTTTTTTTTTTTCTTTCTCAATGAGATCTTTTTTCCATTTTACTTTGTTAGTCTCATGCTTACTTAGGATTGTTCCTTTCGACAGCTCACATATTTCTATCCAACCAAAGAAATGCCTAGGGAGAAAAATTCTCTGGTGAACGTCTTATGTTCCCTTATTTTCCTCTTTCTACCTTTTTTTTCTTTCCTAAAGTAGAGAAGATGCTAAAATATATATCATTATCCTTTATAATTTTTTGTAATGTTCATTATATATTTTCCATAAACAAAATTTATTCCTATTTTGCTTTATTAATGTTTTTTCATTAAAGTTTAGATTTTTAGAATAATAACTACTACTCATTGAACACTTAGTATGCATCAGACATTGTTGTAAGCCATTTATGAATTTATTTAATCCTTATTACAGTCCTATGAGGTAAAGTGCTTTGATTCCCCCATTCTATAGATTAGAAAACTGAGGCACAGGAAGGTTATGTAACTATGACCTTTCATAGAACTGATAAATGTGGAACTGAGATTACAAAGCAAGAAATCTGTGTTATTAAGCTCTTTACTCTATTACTTGTGATGAAATTATATTACTGCATATATATTAAATTGTAGTTGTACAAATGAAATCATACCTATTTTAAGAATACATTTTATATTTTATACTTCGAATGAAAATATATAGTAGTGTTTAATAAGAAGAAAAATACTTCCATCTATCAGTTTTCATCAGAAAAAAAAATCTCAAAATTCATTTATTAATTTAGAAATTAGTGAAAAGGAGAATTCAGGATATAGAAGCACAGGATATAAAACTGTGTGTTTGTAGAGGGCAATGTCAGAAAAATTGAAGAATAGTTTTCTACCATCTTACTCCCAGAGAACACTGATTTTGACAATCATCTGTGGATAAGAGTGCCTTTGTGGAAGTCTGGGAATCCAGCAGAAAAATTCCAACATACTGTTGGGGAAAAAAAATACCCAAGATTAGATGTATTGAAGACCACCGGTGAGAGGGAGAGTTTCACTTCACTTGCACCACCCTTCCACCAAAGTAGCACAGATCAGTGGCAAGAGAGACCTTAACCCACAGCTCTTCCCATGAGGGAAAGTGAGAGCATGTGAGTGAGCACCCACCTTCCCCAACTGTGTGGCATGCTACCACGGAGTCCCACTTCTTTCTTGCTCCATCCAGAATACTGGGGTGTACTGATGCACAACTCAGGGGGTAAAAGTGGCTGGGAGCACAGCAGCCAATGTTCTCAAAAGGTGTCAAAAGGACCAGATCCTACAGTTTCATGGACTTCATCAGGAAGCTTGCCTATAAGCTACTGGGGATGCTTCTCCTGCATATGCCCCCAAGTGACCCACAAGTACCCGCAATGTTCCATGTACCTTACCCACATATCTTCCTACAATGTAGCTGACTCTCTGTGCATGCCCTTGAGGGCAGCGAGTACAAGCCTTTGCAGACAGCTAGGGAGCATGCACAGAAAGTTGACCCATCCCTGTGGGATTGGGAGAAAGCACACAAACTTGAGCATTCAGCACAGCTGTAAGGAAAGCAAAGGGAAGGCTGTCAGCAAGCCATGGCCTAGATTTTTAGAATCAAGAGAAGGAACACAATCTTAAGAATTCCTATTCCCCAATAGAAAACAAGAAGTGTGGGGCAGGAATATCCATAGAAAAGGTTGGAGGAAGCTTCAGAATACCCAGCAGGCTGACAGTTATTTCTCTCCCAAAGCCAGTCAGGAAAGACTAGAGGACATGACTGCTTTTTCAGATGTGAAGACAACAATGCAAGACTTCGAGGAACATGAAAAATCAAGGGAACATGACACCACCAAAGAAACATAATTTTCCAGTAACCAATCCCAAAGAAATGGAGATCTGCAGTTTGCCAGATGAAGAATCCACAATAGTTGTTTTAAGTGAAGCACAGTGAGCAATAAGAAAACAAACAATTCACTGAAATCAGGAAAACAGTGGGCAAACAAAATGAGAAGGTTAGCACAGAGATAGAAATCATAAAAATAAGCAAACAAATTCTGGAGCTGAGGAATATAAGGAATGAAATGAAAGATGCAATAAAGAGCATCAACAGCAGACTTAATCAAGCAGAAGAAAGAATCTGTGACGTTGAATATAGGTCATTTGAAATATTCCAATCAGAGGAGAATAAAGCAGAAGGAATGAAAAAGAGTGAAGAAAACCTACAGGAATTATGGGATGCCATCAAGAGAAACAATTTATATATTAATGGAGTCCGATAAGGAGAAAACAGGGAGGAAGGGGCAGAAAGCTTACTAAAGGAACAATGGCTGAGAACTTCTCAAATGTGGGGAGCCATTTGGACACCATGTTCATGAGGCTCCTGGGTCCCCCAAAAGATTCAATCAAAAGATCTAATACATTATAATAAAACTGTCAAAAATCAGTGACAAAGAGAATTTTTAAAGCAACAAGAGAAAAAATTCCCCAATCAAAGAAACCTTCATAAGGCTGTCAGATTTCTCATCTGAAACCTTGTGGCCAGGAGAGATTAGGATGATATATTCAAAGTGCTAAAAGAAGGAAACTACCAACCAAGAATACTTTCCCTGGCAAAATTATCCTTTAGTTGAAGGAAAGATAAAGACTTTCCCAAACAATCAAAAGCTCAGTGAGTTCATTATCACTATACCTGCCTTATAAGAAATGCTGAAAGGAATTCTTCAAGCTAGAATGAAAGAATACTAATTTGTAAATGAAAACATGAAAATTTAAAACACACTGGTAAAGGTAAGTATATAGTCAGAAAAAGAATATTCTGATGCTATAATATTAGTAGTTTGTTAATCACTTAATTATAAAGGTTAAAGGACAAAAGGATTAAAAATAGCTATAGCTACCATAATCTGTCAATGGATACACAATATAAAAAGATACAAATTTTGGGATGCCTGGGTGGCTCAGTCAGTTGAATGTCTGCTTTTGGCTTGGTTCATGATCCCGGGGTCCTGGGATTGAGTCCCACATTGGGCTCCTTCCTTGGAGGGAGACTGCTTCTCCTTCTGCCTGCTGCTTCCCCTGCTTTTGTGTACACACACTCTCTCTCTCTCTCTCTCTGACAAATAAAATCTTTTAAAAATAGATACAAATTTTGACATCAAAAATTTAAAATGGGGAGGGAGTATAATTTTTCTATGCAATCAAAGTTGTTACGAGTTTAAAATGGACTTCTAATAATACGGTGGCTAACTGAACGTAATAAAAATGAATAAATAAATAAAATAGACTTAACTTAGATGTTTTATATAAGCCTCAGGGTAACCACAAAGCAAAAAGATAAAAGAGAATACACTCTATATGCTAGATACACAAAATGATAAAGAGAATCAAAGCATACCATTATAGAAAATCATCAGTTCACAAAGGAAGATAGCAAGAGAGGAAGAAAGGAACTACAGAACAGCCAAGAAACAAAAAGATGACATTAGTAAGTCCTCACATATTAATAATTACCTTAATTATAAATGGATTAAATACTCCAAGGAAAAGGCATAGAATGACTGATGAATAAACAAAAAACCAAGACCCAAGTATATGTTCCCTATAAGACACTCACTTCAGTCTTAAGAACACACATACTCTCAAAGTGAAGGAATAGAAAAAGGCATCCCATATAAATGAAAACCAAAACAGAGCAAGGATAGTTATATCAAATAAAATAGACTTTAAGGGGCGACTGGCTGTCTCAGTCGGTTAAGCATCTACCTTCGGCTCAGGCTATGATCTCAGGGTCCTGGGATCGAGCCCCTCATTGGGCTTCCTGCTCAGCGGGACGTCTGCTTCTCCCTCTCCCTCTGCCTGCCACTCCCTCTGCTTGTGCTCTCTCTGTCTCTGTCTCTCTCAAATAAATAAAATCTTAAAAAAAAAATTGACTTTAAGCCAAAAACTGTAAGAGACAAAGAAAGTCATTTTATAATGACAAAGGGATCAATTCCTCAAGAGGATATAATAGGTGTGTGTGTGTGTGTATATATATATATATATATGCCTCAGGGCTTATATATATATATAAGGGTGTGTATATATATATACACACACCCAACAAAAGAGCTCCTAAATGTATTAAAGAAATATATATATATACATATATATGTATATATATGTGTGTGTGTATATATATATATACATATATATGTATATATATATATACATATATATGTATATATATGTGTGTGTATATATATATATACATATATATGTATATATATGTGTGTGTGTGTATATATATATATATATATATACACACACACCCAACAAAAGAGCTCCTAAATGTATTAAAGAAATATTAACCCATCTGAAGGGAGAAATCAACAATATGTTAGTAGTAGGGGGGTTCAGTACTTCACTTTTAACAATGGATAGATTATCCAGACAGAAAAGCATTAAGGAAACTAACCTAGAATTATATTTTAGACCAAATGGACCTAGCAGATAAATACAGAATATTTCATCCAACAACAGCAGAATACACCTTTTTCTTAAGTGCACACAGAACCTTCTCTAAGTAATCATATGCTAGGTGACAAAACAAGTCTTGGCAAATTTCAGAAGACTGAAACCATACTAACTTTCTTTTTCAACCACAGTGGTGTAGAACTAGCCCAGGTATAAACCTATGCATATACAGTCAACTAATCTTTGGCAGGGGTGCCCAGAATACACAGTGGGGGAAGAATAATCTCTTCAATAGATGGTGTTGGGAAACTGGATAACCACATGCAAAAGAATGAAATCTCTGTCTTACACTACTCACAAAAATTAATTTGAAATGGATTAAAGATGTAAATGTAAGAACTAAAACTGTAAAACTCCTAGAAGATAACATAGGAAAAAACTCTTTGACATTGGTATTGGCAATAATTTTTTGATACGACCTCAAAAGCAAAGATAAACAAATGAGAGTACATCAAACTGAAAAGCTTTTGCACAGCAAACAGTCAACAATAGGCAAGCTATGGAATGGAAGAAAATCTTTTCAAACCATATATCCAATAAGGGATGAATATATTACATAAGAAACTTATGCACCTCAATAGCAAAAAAAAAAGCAACCTGAGCAAAGGATCTGAATAGACATTTTTCCAAAGACATACAAATGGCCCACAGGTACACAGAAAGGTGTTCAGCATCACTAATCATCAGGGAAATGCAAATCAAAACCACAGTGTGTACCTGTTAAGATGGTTTCTTATCAAAAAGACAGCATATAGAAAGTTGTTGACCAGGATGTGGAGAAAATAGAACCCTCATACACTGTTGGTGGGAATGTAAATTGGTAAAGCCATTATGGTAAACAGTATGGAGGTTCCTCCACAAATTCAAAATAGAACTCCCACATGTTCCACTAATCTCACTCTAAGTATATATCCAAAGGAAACAAAATCAGCATCTCAAAGAGATATTTGCATTCCGTATGTTCACTGCAGCGTTATTCACAATAGTGAAGATGTGGAAAGTACCTAGGTATCCCACAGTAGATGAGTAGATAAAGATGTGGTGTATATACAGTGGAGGAGTATTTGCCCACAAGTAAGAAGGAAATCCTATTTGCAACAACATGGATGAACCTAGAGAACATTATGCTGGGTTAAGTTAGGCAGAGAAAGACAAATACTCTATAATCTAATTTACATATAGAGTAAAAAAAAAAAAAGATGCCAAACTCATTCATAGAAACAAAGAGTAGAATGGTGGTTACCAAGTCTAGGGCGTGGAGGAGATGGCATCTGCTGGTCAAAAGGATACAGAGCTTTAGTTACAAGATGAATAAGCTCTGGGGATCTAAAGTACAGCATGCAAATGAAACCTATAGTTAGTTAATACTATAATTAATAATACTGTGTTATGTATGTGAAATTTGCTGAAAGAGTAGAAGTTAAGCACTCTTACCATACACACTAAAAAAAAAAAAAATGGTAAAACTATGTTAGCTGATAGGTTAATTAACCTGATTGTTGTAATTATTTCATAAAGTGTACCTATATGAAATCTTCACAGTGTACACTTTAAATATATACAGTTTTGTCAGTTGTATTTTAATAAATCTAAAATTTAAATAAAATTGTGTTTATGTGTATGATATTTGAACATAATAAAAATATAAGGGAATACACCAACACCTTAATACTTGATGCTGGGGTGGAGGTTGTTTTTTCTTCTAAAATTTTTTTAGTGAGTAGCTCTTATTTTTAATAACAAAAATAAATATATTGTGTTTGGAAAATGGTAATGGGTATATTATACATTAGAAAAAAGGTTAGTAGTCCACAGGGATAAGATGAGGGAAAAATTTTTTTCAATCATTCTAAAGAATCAACTACTAATAGAATACAAAGGTCATTGGTTTATTTCTCAAAGATTAATTTAAAATGTCCCTTGCCCAAGCACTGACATTTGACAATTGCTGTATGAAATGAATAAGCTTATAGCCTGGAAAATGTGTGAAATGACTAGGAAATAATGGGATTTTCTATATGGCTATAGCATAGGTTTCTTGGGCAAGAATAGCCAATGATAAATCTTGAGAAGTAGGTGGAGGCCACATTTATGAAGAAGCCTTTATACCTTATTAAGGAGCTGATACCTCATCTTATAGACAGCTAGGAACCACTAAAAAGACATAGAAGGGACATAATTATATTTAATTTGTTCATGAGGAAGATGGCATTGTGAACTTTGGACTAGAGTTGGGAAAGAGGGGAGACAAGAAAATTAGTCAGGAAGCTATTATAGGGAACTCAACAAGAGATGAGGATGACAGTAGTTAAAACAATGGCAGAGGGGATAGAGTAGACATTCTAGATATCTGAGTCCTAATAGAAGTTGAAGATGACCTTAAAATTTTAAACTGAGATTACTGGGTGAATTGTCTTACCAACAACTGAAATATGTATTACAGGAAGAGGATGAAATACACATTTTGAGAGAGATAAATTGAGTTTTGAATGTATTATAGTTGAGATTTTAATATGAATTTCAGAATATAGTAAGGTAAGAAATTAATAGGATAAATGATAGTTCTATTAAGTAACTTTTAAATCCTCTTTTATCTTACAAGTAAAATAATAGATATTACTAACATGTAATTGATTGAGGTAATTAGAACATCTTTTCCTGACTCTTCTGGCTCATTTTCACCATACCAGCCTTTCTTATCTCTTATTTAGACCAGCCAATAAGCTTCTTCCTAGTCTCACTATCTCTTTATATATTTAATATACTGCTGATGGGTCTATCTTCCAAATGGGTAGTGCAACCATATTATTCTCTTGCATTGAAATCGTGACTATAGTGGGATTCCTTCTTACAGAACTACCCCCCACCAATCTCATCATTGAGACCTCAGCTACACATAGAAATTGTGCCTGTAGTATATTATCACAGGAATTTTCTGTCTCTGATGTTCTATTTTCAAATATCTTTTACAGTGAGTGAAATGTATTCCCTGTAATTTCTTCCTATTGATCTTTATTCCATCCCCAAGACCCAAACAAAGCAAATTTAAATTTCACTTTAGTCCTTCTGATATATGGTTGATCCTTGAATAACATGGATTTGAACTGCATGGGTCTATTTAAATATACATGGATTTTTTTTTCTTTCTTTCTTTCTTTCTTTTTTTTTTTTTTGAAAGAAGAGAGAGAGAGCAAGCAAAGGGAAAGGGAGAAGCAGGGTCCCCGCTTAGCAGGGAACCTGATGCGGGGCTTGATCCCAGGATGCTGGGATCATGACCTGAGCTGAAGGCAGATGCTTAACCAACTGAGCCACCCAGGTGCCCCTATACGTGGATTTTTTTTACAGTACTCTAAATGAATTTTCCTTATGGTTTTCTTAATATTTTTGTTTCTCTAGCTTACTTTATTGTAGGAATACAGTACATAATATGTATGACATACAAAATATATGTTAACTGTTTATGTTATTGGTAAGGCTTCCTGTCAACGTTAGTTTATTAGCAGTTAAGTTTATGGAGAGTTAAAAGTTATATATGGGCTTTTGACTTGGGGGGCTGGTTAATGCCTCTAACCCCCATGTTGTTCAGCAGTCAACTCTATAAATACAATAGCCATGACTACAAAGTCTTTTTTTTTTTCCTATGAAATCTCAGGTATACTTTGTACTTCTCTTACGACTCTCTTTACTCTGCCATGTATTATACCTAATGCTATTAACCTAATTTTTTCTTTCTCATCTGTAAATAATGGCTTAAACTTAATAAGATTCCAGGAAATATTTAATGGATAGACGTACAACTCTAATTCAAGTCAATTTAACATAATTGGTATATGTAATAGATTTGGTCATATGTTTTGCACTTCCATATCAACTACCTCAGTAATTTTGTAAATTATATGATACATGCATGAACAAGTATGATGCATATATACTCAGAATATTAGGATTGTTGTCCCAGATGTTCAGTATTAGCTAACTTGTGACCATGGTTAAGTTACTTAACCTCTCTTGACAGTAAATAGATAATGGATATTAAATAAGGGCAGTAGGTTTTAAGCATTATGACAGATCTAGAATAGGTGTAATACTGAATGATCACATGGCCATTGACACAAGGGAATTGTGATGTAAAAGAAGATTAAATCTTCTTTACTGTGGTAACACAAAATAATGAGAGGTAACACTTTTTTGATGTGAAAATGCATTCAGTAGAGAAAATTAATGGGTAAGCACCATGTCTGAGTTTCTTACAAGGACATCTAAAGTTACTTATTACTCCTGTGAAAATGTGTAGCCTACTCTTTACATAAAAGTGTCTGCAATTCATGCATTAAATGTTTATAATCTGGCACTGGTTGATAGAATCTGCATTTCAACTTCAAAAAATTAGTGGTTAGGGATAACATGAGATTGATGATCCCGTAAAAGAAATAAATTATAAATTCATGGTCTGGAGTTATAGAGTTGAAGGAGAAAGATTTTATTATAATGTATGACTTGCAAGTAGAGAAAAGCATTTTAAAAAATCTTTTCTCAGCACATTTCTTTCATTGCTTCTCAAAGTCCAGTGTTTCATTCAGCAAATATTTATTGGTTCCTACCCTGTGCCAAATACTTTGCTCAAATCTGGAAAGATACAAAGATGAATATTATAGAACCCTGCCCTGAAGGAATTTACCATTTAGTAATGGAAATAGCCAGTGCAGAATGTGATAAATTAGAGCACAGATGACAGAGCAACTAACTCTGTTCAGGGAATGAAGATATTTAAGAGACATTTGAGCTGGGTATTGAAGGATTTTCTGCCTCTAAGAAATACATTTCATGTTTGTTTGAGTATAATTGATCTTTTAGGGCTTTCATCTGATCATATTTCCTTTTTAGACTATATATACATATCCTGTTTTTCTAAATAGAACTGTTTTTTGCTGCTGGTTTTATGATTTACAGTTTTCATATAAATCAAAAAGTAGTTGTTTAAATGGAGATGGAAGGTTTCTTTCTAGGGTAAAGTCTGAGCTGGTAGGGAATCCATGGAATTAGGAAAAATCTAATCTCTGATGTTCCCAGTTCCTTCTGCCTTGTTCTTCCATTGTGTTGGGTTTATTCTTTTGCAGTCATCTTTCATATTCACATTGTGGCCCTTTGGAAAGAGACAAACAGCTTCTCTTTTAAAGGATATGACTGGTAAGTTGGGTGCATCACTTCTGCTCACATCCTAATTTCTAAAATTTAGTCTCATGTTTGCTGTTAGCTGCATGGGAGTTGGGGATGTGTAATTTCAAGCTCAGTTCCCTAAAATTGCAAAGCAAGATGGGTCTGTTGCTAAAAGTAAGGATAAAATGGATTAGTGGGAGGGATTTAGTTGTTTATGCTACATAGCAAATCAGGAAATTGATATTATAGAATATGCCAGGAGGAAATATCTGGTTTTGTACTTGGGAGTTCTAATGGAGCAGTTTATTTATCCTTGTTACTGTCACATTTTATTAGAACTGCCTTTGTCATCCTTTGTTCTTCTTCCCTGATACTACCTGAAAAAAACAAAGACACTAATAGGAAGAAGAAAGGATCACCCAGTGGTAGAAAGAAGAAACTAAGGGGATTATCTTGAGTCCCTTGAGGAGGAAATTTTTGCCTGTTTTATATCCCTAGTTGCCTATGGAACAAGAACTATTTGTGGAACGAAGGGAAGGTCAAGGGTTCTAGAGTAAGAAAAGCTTTATTCACAGGAAGCAGTAGGTCACCCCCAAAGTGAGCTTGCTCTATACTTCAGGCATTTATCAGGAAGTAGGAAAAGTAGGTCACCAAGGAAGAAATGTGTTGTGGCAATGTGACAGAGAATATGGTGTGGGCAGATGGTCCATTAAGATTAGTTTACCTTTCTCCGTTCTCTGAAAAGATGTTCTAAAGTATAGGAAACCTATTAAAGAGGTTACTTAATTATTTTCAGTTCTCAGGAAAGATAGCCAAAGTGTAAATCCAGGGAAAGCACATTCTTTGGTTTAAATTTATCTAAATTTGTTAAGAAAATGGATGGCTTAGGCAAGTTCAAGAAAGGTATATTCTCTGGTTTTGTATTTATCAAAAAAAATAGGCTCTTTTATGTGTGAGAGTTGCAGAAAAATCTTAATCCCTTGCAGAAGGAAGCCTCCTATATTTAATTCATATGATAAAGTATCTCAAAGTAATGATATATACTGAAGTATCAAAATATAAAAGTAGAATTACCAGTCAGAATGCCATGTAATTGCACTGAGATTTGTGATTTCCATGTGCTTGAAAAGATTAGCAACTCATTTCTAAATAAACATTAGTTGCAGGTATTCCATCCATCCTCATCCATCAGCAAAAAAAATAATCTGAACAGAAATAGAAATCCAGATCCTAATATTCTCACAACAGATTACCTGTCCCACATTCATTGCCAATAACACTGACAATACATGCCGTATGAACTTCTTGGTGAATTTATTCATAATTGATCTTGCCAGTTACAATGGCTTAAGTAAGTAAGACTGGTGGTACCTGAGGATGAGACTACTGGACACATCCATGGCATATCCTTAGAATTTTACTTCTTCTCTCTCTCTCTTTTTAAAAAAGATTTATTTATTTATTTTAGAGAGAGAGTGGAGGCGGGCAGAGGGAAAGGGAGAGTCTCAAGCAGACTCCACACTGAGCAGGGAGCCTGACACAGGGCTCGATCCCACCACCCTGAGATCACAACCTGAGCCAAAATCAAGAGTCAGATGCTTAACCAACTGTGCCACCCAGGCACTCTTGATTCAGGTCATAAGATGGCAAAATTCTGAACAGTATTAATCTACAGAACTATTTCTTAATTTAAATGTTCCTAGCATTAAACTTACTGCCTTTATAAAAGTAAATGAGACTCTTAGGTTGCAAGTGATTCTTTTGGATCTTTTACAAAAGTATAAATTGAAGATATCATTCATTTTTCTGCATGTAACATTAATCATCTTGAACCATGCATGCTAATAATTCCTTACATTCTTTATTCATCCACCAATTAACAGTGTCACATACCTATCTGGGCTCTAGAACAGTATTGTCCACTAAAAGTTTCTGTGATATGGAAATATGTATTATCCTTTATGGTAGCCACTAGCCATATGTGGCTATTGAGCATTTGAAATGAAATGTCACTAATATTACTGAGGAACTGAATTTTAAATTTTAACTAACTTAAATTTTAATAACTATAATTGGCTAGTGGTTACAGTATTTGTGGCAAAACTATTGAGATACAGTAGTTAAAAATAAAGTCCCTGGGGTGCCTGGGTGGCTCGGTTGGTTAAGCATCTGACTCTTGATCTCAGCTCAGGTTTTGATCTCAGCGTTGTGAGTTCAAGCCCTGAGTTGGGCTTCACACTGGGCATGGAGTCTAAGTTAGTTAGTTAGTTAATTAATTAATTAATCAATCAATCAAAATAAGTAAGTCCCTACCTTCTTGAAATTTATACTTTTCTACTGTGATTTCCATGAACCAGTTTAAGCACTTTATTGTATGTAACCTTACTTAAGCCTTTTAAAAAATTCTATCACTTGTTTTGAAACTTTTAATTTTACTCCTTGCAATGGACTGTATTGTGTCCCTCTAAAATTTATATGTTGTAGCCCTATTCCCCATGTCACTCTACTGGAGACATAGGGCCTTTAAGGAAGTAATTAAGGTTAAATGAGGTCATAAAGGTGAAACCTCTATCCAGTAGTACTGGTGTCTTTTACAGTAGTCAAGTTATGGAAGGAGCTAAATTCCCATTGATAGATAAGTGGATAAAGAAGTTGTGGTATGTATATACAATGGAATATTACCCAGTCATAAAAATAATGAAATCTTACCATTTGTGACAACATGGATAGACCGAGAGGGTCCTACACTGAGTGACGTAAGACAAAGACGAATACCATGTGACTTCACTTACATGTGGAATCTAAAAAAGAAAACAACTGAACAAACAAAACAAAACAGACTCATTTTTTTTTTTTAAAGATTTTATTTATTTATTTGACAGAGACAGAGAGAGCAGGAACACAAGCAGGGGGAGTGGGAGAGGGAGGAGCAGGCTTCCTGCTGAGCCGGGAGCCCGATGTGGGACTCGATCCCAGGACCCTGGGATCATGACCTGAGCCGAAGGCAGTCGCTTAACCAACTGAGCCACCCAGGCGCCCAAAACAGACTCATTTTAAATACAGAGAAAAAACTGGTAGTTGCCAGAGGGAATGGGTGTGGGGGGATGGGGAAAATAGGTGAAAGGGATTAAGAGGTACAAACTTTCAGTTATAAAATGAGTAAATCGTGGAGATGTAAAGTACAGCTTAAGGAATAGAGTCGATAATATTGTAATCACTTTGTATGGTGACAGATAGTAACTAGACTTACTGTGTTGAATATTTCATAATGTATATAAATATGGAATCACTGTGTTGTACACCTGAAATTAATATTGTGTGTCAGCTCTGCTTAAAAAAAACAAAAACAAAAACGGTGGCCTTATATATGAGGAAGAGACACCAGACATCACTCTCTCTGTGTCATATGAGGACACAGTAATAAGTCTGCAGGTGAGGACGAGAGTTCTAATCAGAAACTGAACCCTGCCCAAACCTTGATCTTGGACTTTCCAGCCTCCAGAACTTTGAGAAAATAAATTTCTATTGTTTAAGCCACTCAGTCTATGGTAGTTTGTTATGACAGCCTGAGTATATTAAGACACCCCCCACCCAGACTTCCTATTCTTCTCTAGTATCATGATTCTCTTTAGCTTCTGTACTTTCTAGTTGTACTGCTAGTTGCAATTGCTGTCAAATCTAATTTTCCAATAGTAACTCTACAGAATATATTTGCTTTATTACTTCTGCTTCTTATATTAACATTATGTTCATCTTTGCCTTCCAAATAATTTTTACCCAAATTTTGTGTATGCTTTAGGGGACTCTCTTAAATTTTAATTCTTTGAGGAACTTTTCCTCTACTCCAACCCCTCCCCCTCCTTGAATTGCTATATAACTTAGGAATTCTATAGGAATTCCTACATCTTAATAGATGTTTCTTACCTTTCTGTTTGATGTCCTTAAATATGTAAAATTCTTCTAGGGCTAGGATCTTACTTTTTTCATAAACATCTTCAGTTGACTTAATCCTGATGAAGAAAAGAGAGAATTGACTTACTCAGGCCAAGGGAATTTATTGAATCCATACAAATTGTAGTTTATCCAATATATCAAGCCTAGGAATTTGAAAAATGTGTTTGATATACTTATCTTTGGATATTGCACTGAAATATTGAGCAGATACTTATTTAAAACAAAACTCTAATATTTTACCTTGTATTCTAACAAAGCAAATGTAATGTAGATTGCCTTCTGACAGTACTTTGAACCTTTTTTTTATTGGCAAAGTATGAATGAAAGTAACAAGAGAGAATATTATTTCATAGATCATAGTTTAACAAAATAAAAAAGCATACATATCAATATTCCCTCTGGTATATTAGTGACCCTATGATACTCAAGAAAAGTAGAAAATTGGAAACACAAATTTTTTTAAAGGAACCTATGAAATAATATTTAGAAAATATTAATGAAATAAGTGTTAGAAATAGGTATTTTAAGTATTTTTTCTTCATTGTAAATATTTTGGAGCACTACTTAAATAGTTAAGGAGAATTCTGATTTTGATTATTAGAAAGCTGAGTATCTTAGTTATATCTTTTCAGCAGAGCTACCGTTCCACAAAGTTACATCAGTACTTAGCATAGTTTGGCAAACTAAATTTGAAGTCATTACATCCTGGTTGTTTAGTAACACATTGGCAGCAGAAAGATTGGCAGCATTCTTTCCAAGCGGTTTGTTCATCCAAATATCAAGACAAGGCCTAGTCTGCCTTATATGTCTATAGCTGCCAATTTTCCTGTGGCTTCTTTATTTCTTTATCCTTCCATCCAGCTGCTGCTCACAGCTATTGCCACATTTGCCCTCTGGCTCGTGGGATAGAATGCTTAGCTTCCCCGGAGGCTTCTGTTAATGCTTCCTTTTTACTCTGCTGGCTGGGAATGCACTTGGCATCCTCAGTCTCAAACCTCTCCTCCCTCTTTTTTTCCACAGACACCAAGCACTTAAGTAGCACTTCCAGCCTCCACCAGTTATCAGTAGTAGCTTTCAACCCCTCATTTCTGGTCTGGTAACTCAGTGCACTGTCCCGAGAGAGCCTGACTAAGCCGATTTGCCTCCTCTCCCCTCTTTCCTCTGTCTGTCCACCTTCCTTTTCTCTTTTTCCTCCTTATCCATTTCCCTGTCTCCCCTTTTATTTTTCTTTTTACTGTTCTTACTCTTCCTGATGATTTTTTCTTTCTCTTTTTAGTAGAGTAGATGCCACAGAGTTAGGCAAATATTTGTACTAGAAAATAAAACAATAGTAAATATTAAAAATTTTAAGTTTGCCCAACATTTTAACTGGTTCAACTCAAAAAAGGTGTTTTTGTTTTGTTTTGTTTGATACCTAAGTCTACTTGCCAGTGTATGACTATAATGCAGGTTCTATAATATAAGTTCATGGGCATTTTCTTTTTTTTCTTTTATATGCAGAGTTGTAGATTCTGTATTTACACAGGCCTACTTGTTCAAGTCAATATATATGGTAAAAGATAAGAAGTCTTCCCAGCAAATATTTAACAAGGAAAAGAAGAGCCACTTAGGCATTTTTTTCTATTTTGTTTTTTTGCCTAAAATGATTTAAATATTCAATTTGAGTTATTTTTCTAACTAACTCCCTTCTGAATATACTATGAATATTAGCTTTTCATTTTTCAAGTAGTGGTTTGTAAATATCTTTAGAAATTTATAATCTAAAAAAAAAATTTATAATCTAAGACTTGTGACCCAAAGATTAGAAAATAAAGATAATACTGTTAATTTGGGGATCAAGAATAACAGTGTTCTGCAGGCCTTAGTCATTAACTGCTAACAATCTGTAGGACAATTCTAAATGCCTGCAAAATAGAAACATGAAAAACTCATATTGATAGTAATAGACCTGAATAAGTCATTTAAAGCCCTTATCGTCTTCCTACCCTCATTCCCCTTTGCTTTAATGCTTCCCTGTAGAGAAAAAAACTTTAGGTGACATTTGTGTTTTATAAATCTAACCGATTTGTATTCTTTTTCTATACCCTGTTTATCCAAAATATATATTTACTCTTACTCTGCAATTAAGTCTGCATTGTAAAGGTACAAAATGTCTTTCTCATCGTAAAACCCTAAATGTATTTTTAATTTCGTTAAATTTGTAAGGTTTAAGGTTGGGTTTATGTTTAAAGGAAGCATCAACCCATAAAAAGTTACTTACCTGTTCAGAACCTTAGACAGGAGTCTCAACCACTCTGTTTCTTTGCTGAGACAAGGGGAAAGGGGAAGAGTAGGAAAGAGAGGGGCATCTGCTTATTACATTCCTAAGTAAAAATTCTGAGTTTACAGCTCTTTAGAAAAGAAGGTTTTACATATAGTGTTTCACAGCCTTATATTAAATAGATATAAAAACTGCATCACTGTTCTTTAATGTTTGTATTAAGGAAACAATAAAAGATACCTTATTATAATAAATTGAATAAACCTTTTAAAGCTGCACATATGACCCCTGCCAGACTGTAATGCCATACATACCCTTTTTCCACCACCCCTGCGGCAGATGGGTGGGTACTGACAATTTCAGCATTGAGAAATTATTTTTGAGAGTGCTTTGCTCTAATTTAAGCCCATTTTAAAAATTTCTACCCTCAGGAAGTTAACTGTTGCTACTTCCATTTTGTTAGGTTTGTTCTGTGCTGAAAGTACTGAGAATACAACAATGATGCTCTCAGGTTTTCATATGCCTTTTATTCATATACATATTCCAGAATACTTATGTGACACAAGGGTTGTATGATACCTGCATAGCAAACTTCTATAAATCATCTAAGTGCTCCTTGAAAAACAAACTTTTTAAGTTACTCTTAGAAAAAGTTTAATTGTTTTAAGTAATCTTTCCTTTGGTAAATTAGTAAATGTGATTTTAAAGAGCAGTGTAACTTTTTTGAGCAGTACGGTTCTATTTCTGCATGCAATACTCCTTGCTAATGTCCACACAAAAATATATGCATTAATACTCATAGAAGCATTACTCATAATAGCCAAACAGTGGAAACAACCCAGATGTCTATCAGCTGATGAGTAGATCAACAAAATACTGTATATCCATATCAATGAATATTATTCAGCCATAACAAGGAATGAAGTACTGATACATGCTACACCATGGATGAACCATGAAAACATGACGCTGAGTAAAAAAATCCAGACACGTATTCTTACTTTTATGTAGTGGTTTATTATTAGTGTGTTTTATTAATAGAAAAATTAATAATATTTAAGAAATTATTAGTATATAATTCACAGGAATAGCTAAGAAATTATTTTAGTGAATTTTATATTCTGAATGTAGCATATTATTGTCCAGGTAATTGGCAAGGTACATCCTAGTCCTATTGGTAACATTATTGTCATTCTGTTTGAAGACATTTGTGCTATTGCTTTCATCATATGGGAGTGTTTTTTCTATATTATATATGTAGTGTATATGTTTTTTCTATATTATATATGTATTTTCTATATTATATATGTATTTTCTATATTATATATGTATTCTATATTATATATGTAGTGGATATGGCAGGTTTTTCCTACAGGACATATATGTTAAACTTCCGTTGGATGTGGCTATAAGTTCTGTTTACCAGAACTCTTTTGGCTCTTTCCTCCCTGTCCATAAGGCAGCCTGATAGCTTTGTTCAAAATTAGTCTCCCTGTCTCTGATGGTTACACACAAGTTGCCTTGTCTGCTCCTGATATTTCCCAGCATTCCACATCTTGAAGTTATTTTTAGTATCTGGACTTCCTTTTTAAATTGATCTGGGGAGTTTGCATTCATTTACATTCTTTAGACAATTGAGATCTTTAAAATTATAGCACTTTGAAAAATAATAAAAGCCATTAAAAGTCTGTTTTATTTTCATCTGGAAATATGACTTACTCAGGCACAGAAGAAATAGATGCTGTGAATGACTATGATCAATTTATGAAAAGCAGCAGTTATTATTATGTACCTTTAGGGATCGCTGATCAGCCTAGCAAAGAACAGTAAATGAGAAAAAAATATTTCCTGCCTTGATGAGAGGATCAGTGTTCAATGGAGTTCAAAAAGCAAACTGGATAGGTAGCCAATTATCAATCACTTATATTATCAGAAGTGAGGCTTTGTGCTAATGGGAAAATGTCTTGTTATCTCTAATAATTGACATGATTTGGAATGCTAGTCAGAATGATGGCAAGATATGTGAAATTTAGGAAGATACAGACTTACAGTTTTTTAATTCAGGTGATTGTCAAGTGGCCAAATACAGATTCTACTTGTTATGCCCATGAGGACGAATAAGGATAAAGCACTTTTAAATTAGTGTACAACAAATATATAAAACAGGTATGATAGACTCCAAGCTCCCATAAATTGGGCATTGGTTTATAATTATGATTGATTACTTGTGTTATTTACAGTGTGTTATATTTTAAAACCTGACCTGTGATCCCCTAAATGGGCATGTGTCTTGTTGAAAATTGCAGGTCTTACAGAGATTTGAAGTAGTTTGTTAAAAAGATACAACTTTTTCCTCTCCCACTGCGAGAATTAAAGTAATCCTCTGTTTCTAAAGATTTTAAATCAAGTCCTAGTCTGCATCAGCTGCTGCGTAGTATAGGAATTATTTAATTTACTTGGTAGACATGTTCAGTGTGTACTGCATAATTTATGAGTGACACCCTAAATGGTTAATTATGGACCCAAGTTTCCATGTGCAAAACATTGCATGGACTAAATAGTTGCTTTATTGTTTGCATATTGGTGGACTATTTTAAAATACTTCATGCTAAAGTGTTAAAGCACTCTGACTAAAGCTAGCAATGTTTCTGCTTAAAAGTCTCATGATATTTAACGGCAACTCTAACCAATAAAAAGTTGTAGCTCCTAAGCACATTTTATTCCTACTAAATTATTAATAATAGTAGTATTTTAGGTATGAGATTTAGAAATTATGACCAAAGAATATGTAATAATAATAACTTAAATTTGTATATATTTAACATTTACAAATAGATTTTCACTTGTTAGTCATTTGAGCCTAATGTCCTTGGGTGCTGGTAATATTCCTAATTTTCTAGAAACTCGGGCTGATAGACAGAGTTACACAATTAATAAGTAGCAAAAATTCAAAATCGCATTTCCATAATCCAAGTCCATTACCCTTTCTTTTTAATTACATGTTATAGTACTTCATAATTTTCAAAGCAGTTTTTACACATCTTATTTGAACTTTGAAAGAATCCTTTGTTGTAGATAGAATAAGTATTAGATTAGTGGTTTTATAATAAATCTGATGGTCCAGAAATCCTAGCCAGAGTAATTAGGTGAGAAAAAGAAGTAAAAGTCCTCCAAATCAGAAGGCTTAAGTAAAATTGTCCTAATTTGGGCGCCTGGGTGGCTCAGATGGTTAAGCGTCTGCCTTCAGCTCAGGTCATGATCCCGGAGTCCTGGGATCGAGTTCCGCATCGGGCACCCCGCTCTGCGGGAAGTCTGCTTCTCCCTCTGCCTCTCTCTCTCTCTCTCATGAATAAGTAAATAAAATCTTTAAAAATAAAAAATAAAAAATAAATAAAATTGTCCTGATTTGTAGATAACATGATCTTATACACAAAAACCCTAAAGACTCACACAAAAAAACTATTAGAACTAATAGATGTGGGGTGCCTGGGTGGCTCAGTCAATCAAGCATCTGACTCTTGATTTTAGCTCAGGGTCATGAGATTGAGCTCCACATCGGGCTACACGCCTGCCTAAGATTCTCTCTCTCCCTCTCCTCCTCACCCCCCCACTCTCTCTCACACTCTCTCTTAAAAAAAAAAAAAAAGGAACTAATAGGTGATTTCAGTAAAGTTTCAGAATACAAAATCACCACACAAAAATCTGTTCTTTTTTATACACTGACAATGAACTATTTGAAAAGGAAATTAGAAAAACAGTTCCATTTACAATTGCACCAAAGACAATAAAATACTTAGGAATAAACTTGAGAGGAAAGACTGATACACTGAAAACCACAAACACTGGTGAAAAAAATTAGGTACAAACAGGTGTCAAGACATCATGTATTCATGGATTTGGTGACTTAAGGTTAAAATGTTCATAATACCCAAAGCAATCTACACATTCAGTGTAATTTCTGTCAAAAATCCCAATGTCATTTTTTACAGAAATATAAAAAATAATACTAAATTCATATGGAACAACAAAAGACCCTGAATAGCCAAAACAATCTTGAGAAAGGAGAACAAAGCTGGAGGCATCACACTCACTGATTTCAAAATATATTACAAAGCTACAATAATTAAAATAGTATGGTACTGGAATAAAACAGATACACATATAAGACCAATGGAAGAGAATAGAGAACCCAGAAATAAATCCATGGATATATGGTTAGCTGATCTTCAACAAGGGTGCCAAGAATATACAGTAGGGAAAGGGTAGTCGCCTTTTATTCTGGCACTGGGAAAACTGAATATTCACATGCAAAAGAATGAAATTGGACCCTTATCTTACACCATATGCAAGAATCAACTCAAAATGGATTAAAGATTTAAACGTAAGACCTATAACCATAAAACTTCTAGAAGAAAACATAGTGGAAAAGCTTCATGAGATTGATCGTGGCAGTGATTTCATGGATATGATACCAAAGCACAGGTGACAAATACAAAAATAGACAAGTGGGCCTACATGATACTAAAAAGCTTATGTACAGCAAAGGAAACAATTGATAAAATGACAAGGCAAACTATGGAATGAGAGAAGATATTCTCAAACCATTTATCAGGTAAGGGCATAATTTCCAGAATATATAAGGAACTCCTACAACTCAATACCAAAAAAAATCCCTAATAGCCTGATTTTAAAAATGTGCTAAAGACTTGAGTAGCCATTTCTCCAAAGAATAACAAATGGCTGACATGTGTGAAATATGCTCAGTGTCATTACTTATCAGGGAAATGCAAATCAAACTACAGTGCATATCATTTCATACCTGATAGGATGAGTATTCTCAAAATTAGAAAAGACATGTCCTAACAAATACCATGTATGATATCACTCATATGCAGAATTTAAGAAACAAAACAAAGAAAAAAAGAGACCAAAAAACAGACTCTTACAAACTGGTGGTTATCAAAGGGGAGGTGGGTGGGGGAATGGGTGAAATAGGTGAAGGGGATTAAGAGTACATTTATCGGGGTGAGCACTGAGTAATGTATAGAATTGTTGAATCACTATATTATATACCTGAAACTAATACAAAACTGTACATTAATTATACTAGAATTAAAAAATAACAAGGGGGAAGTGGTTATCTGTATCAAATGGTATAGCTTGGTTGAATAAAATAAAGATTAAGTATTGACTGTAGGATTATACAATGTATAATAGGCTGTTAACTTGACAGTGGAGTTTTGATATTGTGGTTTAAGAAATAATAGGATAAAGTGATTAGAGCTAGTGAAACTATATAAGATTTCAAGGGGAGAAGAGATTTGGGCAGTAAATTGCAGGTGAAGATGGGGGGTAGCGGGGAGGGGGGAAAAAAGACAAGTCCTGGTGAGGATGTAGAGAAATTGGCACTCTTCTACACAGTTGGTGGGGATGTAAAATGGCTGAGTAGCAGAACAGAAAAGGGTGTTGTTGTCTGGCATGCACAAAATTGAATAGTTATTAACATTGGCAATAACTCTCTCAGGAGACGACCTATTTTCTTTCTGATATTGAATGTGCCAGAACCTTTCTAAACTCTAGAATTTTGTACTTGTTCAGCCCATCTACTCTTTCCTCAACTAGTTCTTTGACTACCTGATTTTTATCCTTTAAGTCTCAAGTCATATATCATCTTTCTAGACAAACCTTTCCTGCTCATTCTGTTCAAAATTTTCAGTTATTGTATATCTCATCACTTTGTTTGTAGCACTAACTACTATTCAACATTATCTTGTTGAATAATTTGTATGTTAATGTCAGCCTTACCAGAAAAATGAGAACAGGGACTTTGTCAGTGTTTTTCACTGCTATGTCCCCAGTTTTTAGCATGATCTCTGACATATATGGTAAATCCTAAATGAATGCATAGTGGTAGAATAAATGAATGAACTTAGGGTCAGGGGGTTCTAAGGAGGTTAGGTTAAGTGGTAAACCAGAAGAGGATGGTCATTTATTTTTTTCCTTTCTTTTTTTTTTTTAATTATGTTATGTTAATGGCCATACATTACATCATTAGTTTTTGATGTACTGTTCCATAATTCATTGTTTGCGTATAACATTTCTTAAATATCTACTATGTGTCTGCCATTGTTATAGACATTCTTTTATATATAATCTTGTTTTATTCTCCCTCTGTAGATATTACCCTTATTTTAAGGAAATTGAGGCTCACTAAAGTAACTGACCTATTTGTCATAGTTGGCCTGAAAAGGAGCCTAAGATTCTAAGTCAGGGATGAGGTAGACTGGGTTTCCACTTCTACTGAGGAAGAAGCTATTCTGTCTTTCTTCCTTCCTTCCTCCCTTCCTTCCTTCCTTCCTTCCTTCCTTCCTTCCTTCCTCCCTCCCTCCCTCCCTCCCTCCCTCCCTCCCTCCCTTCCTTCCTTCCTTCCTTCCTCCCTTCCTTCCTTCCTTCCTTCCTTCCTAGCTATTCTCTTTCAAATAGAAAGTGTTCTGAGGCAGTCTCAGATGCTAATGAAGTAGAGAAAAGGAAAATACCTCCAGGGACCAGATAGGAGCCATATTTCCTGAGGCATTAAGGCCATCTGCAGAGCTTTGGGTTCTTGTTAGTTTGGATTCTATACTTAATCACCTTCTTTCAGTGGAGAAAAGATCAAAATTCAACTAATTTATTTTATAAGCTATTTTTATGAGTCTAAAACAGGGATCAGCCAACTATGGCCCATGGGCCACATCCAGCTTGCTGCCTGTTTTTGTAAATAAACTTTTATTGGAAAACAGCTACCATGTTTATTTGTTTATATTGTCTATGGCTGCCTTTGAGCTACAATAACAGATTTGAGTGATTGTGATAGGGATCATATGGCAAAGCCCAAACTATTTACTATCTGGCCTTTTAAAGAAAAGTTTTGCTAAGGCTGATCTAAAGCATAGTTAGCACCAAGACATAAACAAAAATAAAACCAATTCTTCCAAAAAGCCCACAATCAAAAATCTATAAAAATCACAAGATTACAGTGGTTAAATTTCTAGCTGACCTTGAACATTCAGCCAAAGATGGGACAACCCTTAATTTCCTTTCCTGCTCTAAATCTCTGCTTTTTAAATTTCATAACTGCTTATTCGGATGAGATCATTGTTCTTTTAAGAAGTGAACAAACAATTCTTTCATTTTAATGCATTTTTTTATACTATGCCATCAAATTGAGAGAATTTACCACTCATTTCATTGAATCATATATGTTCTGTATTTTGAACCCGTTTCAAAACTCTCAAAACAATCTTTTCAAAGTAGACTTTCCTGAGTATTTAGAACCACCATGTGAGAGTAGCATTTCTAGTTTCTTACATAAATATATTTACCTTAAATAACACACAATTTATAAAAATACAAGGGAAGTGGAATATTTTAATTTTATGATCAACTAAATCAGAATTCATGTATTTACTTCTTTGGTAAAAATGACATGATGATAATGATGTTATCCTTCTTTAACAGGCTCTTTGATAGCTCTGGGTCACCAGTATAATATTAATAGGACCTTCAGTCTAAGAGAATCTGGAGTACTCTTGTTACTTTGCTCTGCTATCCATGAAATGCAATAAGCTGCTCTACATTTTGCTCAGGGTTGATTATCTGGCTTCTGTGAACACTTTAGTTGAGAAGTGGAAATGTGTGTGAGTGTGTGGAATAGGAGAAAGAATGAAGGAAGAAGAAGTTGAGGGCATTCTTTCATGAGACTCAGGCCAAGAACTAGCTATGTATAAGTGAATAATTTATTTCAACCCCATTCCAACTTCCCTGCTGCTTACACATAGGAGACCTTCTGTAGATATGTTAAATTTTTATTTTAATTGAATTCCAATAAAGGAAGGGGCATGTACAGAGACATACAAGAGAGATAACAAGTTATTTTGGCTAACAGTGATCCAGTGTGATTAATGTAGAAAAGAGAGTAGTTAAGGCTTAACATCATAAAGGGAATTTGAGGTCAGATATTCAGAGGGACTTGAGTGCCATGATAAGGAGTTGGATTTACTCTATGAGCAGAGGAGCACTTAAGAATTTTGCGGAGAAGAGTGGTATGACTGAAGTGCCAATTTAGGAAGTTTACTCTAGTAGCATCATATAGGATGGAGCGAAGGGTAATTTCGACAGTTGTGAAATCAATTTAGGAGGCTTTTTCAAATGTCCAGATAATATGAGCCTGAAGCAGAATGCTGACAGTGGGAATGTGTGACACAGAAGACAAATCTATAGGTAGTTTTGTAGGATTTTGTATCTGACTAGAAGTTAGATGGTATTCTAAAGTTTTGACTTTAGCTGACTGGGAAGATGGTGGTGAATTTAACATAAATGGGAAGTCAAGAAGAGGAAAAGGTTTTGGAAATAGTCACGTTCATCCTTGGACAAGTTGAGTTTTAGATGTTGGTGCAACACCCAGGTGGAGGAAGCCAGACATTTTAAGTTCTTCTTACCCTAAAGCACAGGGAAGAGAGGAGAGGTAAGATCGAAACACAAACATTTTGCAATGGAGAAGAAAATCAAGAAAAAAGTTATATCCTCTTTTTGAAGTCAAAGGCCAGATAATCTGCTGAGAAAGTAAGTGAGGCAGGTATGTAATTCAGAGTATATACTGAAGGGAGTATGACATTAGTGAACTAGAAACGCAAAAATAATCAGAGTAGAATTTGAGGACCAGCCGAAGATAGAGAGCTTGTTAAAAGCTTAGTACAATTGTTGGTGTATGTTTTGATTTTTCTGTATTGAAGCGTGACAGCCTATATATAGAAGCTAGAAAAATAGATCATGGGATTTCCCAAGATTGTACTAACAAAGT
This sequence comes from Neomonachus schauinslandi, assembly GCF_002201575.2. Taxonomy (NCBI): domain Eukaryota; kingdom Metazoa; phylum Chordata; class Mammalia; order Carnivora; family Phocidae; genus Neomonachus; species Neomonachus schauinslandi. The sequence continues at coordinate 76,681,794 of NC_058404.1, forward strand.
AGGTATGAGAAGAGTCAAGTTGGGGAAGAGTCTAGGTTGCTTATAAAAAATTTGTTGAAAATAAACATTGTGGGGTCTGGTATGGGTTAAAACAGGTCAAGGAGGTCTAAGGAAAATGTAAACTAGAAGATGTGTTAGTTATCTATTGCTGTGTAACAAGTTATTCCAAAACTTAACAGCTAAAACAACAGTAGGCCTTTATCATCTTGCATCGTCCCTTTGGATCAGGAATTTGGGAGTGGCTTACCTAGGTGGTTCTGATTCTCTCTCATTAGATTGTAGTCAGGATGTTTGTTGGAGCTACAGTAATCCAGAGGTATGACTAGGGCTCAAAGATGTGCTCCAAAGATGACTTGATCACATTGTTGATGAATTGGCAGACCTCAGTTCCCTACCACAAAGACCTCTCCATACAGCTGCTTGAATAACTTTACCATATGGCAGCTGACTTTCCCCAAAGCAAGCAATCAAATTGGAGATGGTGGGAGGCACAATATCTTTTATGACTTAGTCGCAAAAGTCCACCCTGTTATTTCATCTGTATCCAATTGATTATATAGATCAGCTGTATTCAGTGTAGGAGGGAACTAGCAAGAGCATGAATACCAGGAGGTGAGAATCATTAGGGGCACACCACCACAGAAGGAAAACTGGAAAGGGAACTGACATCTAATAAGAACTTACTGTGTACCAGGCATATAATTTAATTCTTGCAATAATTTTATGAGGAATGTATTAGTTTTTCATTTCAAAGATGAGTAAATTGAAGCTTTGAGAACTTAACTGTTGCCCACCATCTTATAACCATTTCAGCCAGACTTGGAATCCAGATCTGTTAGCCTGTTCCTATAATATTTCGTGATATGGAAAGTAAATATGGTTGTAGTGGTTTGGTACATCTACTTTGAAGACATAAGGTTGTTTGAGATTTAATTGATATAATTTAGGCAAATTATCACTGTACTCAAATAGTAAGCCAATACTTACTGGCTGTTTTTATTATGTATCTTTGTAATTTAAGAACTAAAAGAAATTACAAGAAGTGAGGATAAAAGACATGTTTGAAAGAAAAATTAACTGGCAGAAAAGAGGTTATGGTATTCAAGGACGTTTAGATTTGAGTTGCCTGGATTATTACATCAAAAGTATATTAACACTTTTTTTTTAAGATTTTATTTATTTATTTGACAGAGAGAGACACAGCAAGAGAGGGAACACAAGCAGGAGGAGTGGGAGAGGGAGAAGCAGGCTTCCCGCTGAGCAGGGAGCCCGATGTGGGGCCCGATCCCAGGACCCCGGGATCATGACCTGAGCCGAAGGCAGATGCTTAACGACTGAGCCACCCAGGTGCCCCAAAAGTATATTAACACTTAAAGGTGACTACAGTGAGCAGAGAAGGAAGACTTCTAAGAGAGGAGCTATTAGTATGAATTCTGAAGCCATCAAGATTGATGACAGAGAATAGAACTATGAACCAAAGGCTGAAATAATTGAAGGAAATGGTATATGCTTCATAAAAGCAGTTCATAATTTGCTTGAATAGTTAAAGAATAATTTGATGAAACGTTAAAATGAAAATATAGGCAGTATTTTAAGTTTTATGATAACTGAATGTTGATTAATGAAAATTATATTTTTATCTCACAAATATATAAAACAAAGTATTTCTTTAATATTATTTGTACATTTATATGAAAGTTATAATACGAAAGTTTGTTTTGTGCTTTCTACACCCTTTTGTACATAGTTGTTTTCACATCTGTGTCTTCACTGGACTGGGAGCTTCTCCACGCAGGCATAAAGTGCCTCATTTATCTTTGTCCCAAAGTGCCTAACACAATGCCCCAAACATAATAATAGATAGTGAATATTAGATAAATTAGTGGCTTGTGACTTTTCAATTCACTCTGTAAAGGAGATAGATTATATTCGTACTGGGTTGTGCTTGTGTAACTGATATGAAAAGTATGAATTTAATATTTATTAACACATCTCATTCTATAGGCTGTGGCACACATGGTGGGAATGAAGGCTCTGAGAATCCTTTGAGCAGGGTAACCATCTTCCTTGCACTTGAAAAAGTAGCAATTAAAGTCCCTAATATGTACCAATAACTGTCTTAGGCATGAGAACCAAACATGAATGAGCTGTGTATCATGTCTTTAAGATAGCTCAGTGGAGGAAGAGACAGACATATAAACATTTTTAAAAAATTAAAAAATTAATTAGGGGCGCCTGGGTGTCTGAGTTCATTAAGCATCTGACTTTGGCTCAGGTCATGATCTCAGGGTCCTGGGATTGAGAGCCCCGTGTCTGGCTCCCTGCTCAACAGGGAGTCTGCTTGTCCCACTTCCCCTCCCCCTGCTCATGCTCTCTCTCTCTCTCTCTCTCTCAAGTAAATAAAATAAATAAAATCTTAAAGTAAAATAAATTAATCGACTTTAGGGACACTTGGGTGGCACAGTTGGTTAAGTGTTGGACTCTTGGTTTTGGCTCAGGTCATGACCTCAGGATCATGAGATCACCCCACCGTGGGGCTCCATGATCCCTGAGGAGTCTGTTTAAGACTCTCTTTCCCTCTCCCTCTGCCCCCTCCCCCTCATGCGTACGCGCACTCACTCTCAAATAAATAAATCTTTAAAAAATAATTAATCGACTTTATTTATTAGAGCAGTTTTAGTTTTTTTAAAAAATGGAGAGGAACATAAAGTTCCATATACACCCCTCACTCTCCCTCCCCCCATACTCCCTATTATTAACATCTTGAATTAGTGTGGTACATTTATTATAATTGATGAGCCAGTATTGACACATTAACTAAATTCCATATTATGTTAAGGTTCACTTTGTTTGTTATACATTCTGTGGACGTTGACCAATATATAACACATCTTTACCATTACAGTACCATTCAGAATAGTTTCACTGCCCTAAAAGTCTCCTTTGTTCTGCCTTTTCATTCTTCCTACACCTCCTGCTACTCCAGACTCCTGGCAACCACTGATCATTTTATCATTTCTGTAGTTTTTCTTTTTCCAGAATGTCATATATTTGGAATCATACCATATGTAGCCTTTTCAGATTGGCTTCTTTCACATAGCAATATGCACTTAAGGTTCTTCCATGTCTTTCATGGCTTGATATGATGGCTCATTTATTTTTATATTCCACTGTATAGATGTACCATAGTTTATCCATTCAGTTATTGAAGGATATCTTGATTACTTCTGAGTTTTAGCAGTTATTAATAAAATTGCTATAAATTTTCATGTAGGCATAAATTTTCAACCCATTTGGGTAAATACCAAGGAATACAATTGCTGGATAATATGGTGAGAGTGTGGAGCGCCTGGGTGGCTCAGTCGTTAAGCATCTGCCTTCGGCTCAGGTCATGATCCCACGGTCCTGGGATCGAGTCCCACATCGGGCTCCCTGCTCGGAGGGAAGCCTGCTTCTCCCTCTCCCACTCCCCCTGCTTGTGTTCCTGCTCTCACTATCTCTCTCTCTGTCAAATAAATAAATAAAATCTTTAAAAAAAAAATGGTGAGAGTGTATTTCGTTTTCTAAGAAACTGCCAAACTGTATTCCACTAAACAATGTTACTCCACTAAACTTTTTTAAATATACTTAGTTATGTTTTAAGATAGAGTTATCATAGTGGAGGTATAAAGATAGAGGTATCATAGTTAAACACAGAAGCGGAAAGGAATAGTCATGAAGAATGCACTAAATGACAGTTCCAAAAAAAAGAGAGGAGATATCAAGAAAATATCAGTATCAAATTTGTAGAAATGAGTGGATTTTGGGTTTTGGAAGAAAATTCCAGAGCTAATAATGGAGAATTCTTTTTTAAAACTGCTGCCTCACTGGGGCACCTGGGTGGCTCAGTTGTTTAAGTGCCTGACTCTTGATTTCAGCTCAGGCCATGATCTCAGGGTCCTGGGGTCAAGCCCGGAGTTGGGCTCCGTGCCCAGCGCAGAGTCTGCTTGTCCCTCTCCCTCTGCTCCCCACCCCCCCCCCCCCCGCTCTCTCAAAGAAAGAAAGAAAGAAAAAAAATATATTTTTAAAAAAAGGCTGCCTCACTAGTGCTCTTAAAGGCATTGTGGCAATGTTGTGTGGAAAAACACAGACTTCAGCATCTTCCATTCAGGAAGTAATTCAGAAGAATTGGACCTGAAACTTTTTATGAATAACCAATTTATTTCATTTATACATTTTTAATACACATACAATACTTAATAAAATCTGTCTAAAAAGTCTGACAACTTTTTCAATCAGTATAAAATTAAAATTCTGCATGATAAAACACTTTGTTATAATTATTTTGCAGTCCTCTTTATTTCTTAGCAATACATAAAATAAAGGTTCATCTTATAATCAATGGTGCCTTACGTCTGTGAAATTAGTATATTTTATGTGTGTTCAGTGGATCTCAACTATTTTATGTGTGTTCGTTGTATCCCTAGAGCAGTTTTTAAACATTTTCAACATAGTTCTCTTACCTATAACAAGATAACGTGGGTTAAATTCTAGTTTCTGTGCTTTTAGCTAAATTAGATCAGTGCCACTGGTTATCTCATTCTAATCAGAGGTTCTCTTTTTTTTTTTTTTAAGATTTTATTTGACAGAGAGAAGGAGAGAGCACAAGTAGGCAGAAGAGCAGGCAGAGGGAGAGGGAGAAGCAGGCTCCCCGCTGAGCAGGGAGCCAGATGCGGGGCTCGATCCCAGGACCCTGGGATCATAACCTGAGCTGAAGGCAGCCGCTTAACCTACTGAGCCACCCAGGTGCCCCTAATCAGAGGTTCTGATAGATATATACATCTTCATCAAATGTATCTGATAATATTTTTTAATACATGTTATCTTTGGAGAAGAGAAACAATGAAATAATTAAAAAGACATTGAAATAATATTTTTTAAGAGGGCATTCTTTTTTTTTTTAAAGATTTTATTTGTTTGACAGAGAGAGACACAGCGAGAGAGGGAACACAAGCAGGGGGGTGGGAGAAGGAGAAGCAGGCTTCCCGCCGAGCAGGGAGCCCGATGCGGGGCTCGATCCCAGGGCCCTGGGATCATGACCTGAGCCGAAGGCAGACGCTTAACGACTGAGCCACCCAGGCTCCCCAAGAGGGCATTCTTAATATATAGTATTTTAATAGTATCAATTTCTTATTTATACCAAGTAATACTCTCCTTTGGGTCTACTGTCCATCTCCTAGGAATATTGAGACTTATAACTAGGGTTTAAGTGATCGGACTCAAGGTTCATTCATTAAAAAGAAAAAGTAGCCAGATTGGAACTCTCAGCTTCTGAGTCTTCAGTCCCTTATCCCCACAGTTGGCACAATCAGATATTTCAAACTTGGAAAAAATGTAATCCAGTTTCAGGCTATGTTCCAGTAGATCCAAATACGTTACACAGAAAGACATCCATCCTGTAAACATGAGTGAGAGGAAGAGAACAATTAGATAATGCAGTAATGTTTTTAGATGTGTACATAAGAAGCTCTTTTTAGAAAATGTTTTTTAAATTACTTGACATCAGCATATGTAAGTTAAACAGGATTTGGTAGAAACAGTAGTTTTTTCCTTTAGAACTGTCTTTCCAAGAAGGATGATAAAGTGAAATATAAACACCACATGAGAAGTGAACTGGTTTCTAAACATTTCATTGATTTTTTTTTAAATAAACAACTTATCATTGTTACCTTTAGTGTGGGTACACTATCTCCTCAGGTCATTACATAATGCAAAGTAGATTTTAAATGTTTTTATATATTTGATAGAGTCCAAATGCTTCAGTAATGGTCTGACTTAGATATTGTTTACATGAGCTTTTTTGTTACACTGTAAGCCAATTTTCTGTAGGTGCTTTCCAGAATGATAACATGATGCAATATACTAGATATAAATCAGCTTTCATTTTTTAAAATGATAGTTTAATGGACAACTTTGCTTTATAGGTTTGTTTTTGGTTTTTTTTTTTTCATTTTTAAAAAAGTATCTGAGCTTTTTCATCTATGTATTTGAGTGATACTACTGATGGGAACATTTTCTGCAGCTTAGATAATGAACAGTGAGTTTTTCTGAAGGTAGGCAGTGAATTAGGAGTATTATGATTTCTCCCTTCCACGAGAAGTGAGAATTGACATTTTAGAGAACCAAGCAGCACAGGATACTATGAAAATCTGGAACCTGGCAACATGGAGAATGAGGATTAACTCCTGAGTCATTAATGGCTGAGTTTAAAGAACCACTCATTCTCTTTGTATTGCTTTAAATCCTTTCAAATAACGTATAGTGGTGGCCTTTAAAAATTTATACTGAGATGCCTGGCTCGCTCAGTCAGTGGAGCCTGTGACTCTGGATCTCGGAGTTGTAAGTTTGAGCCCCATATTGGGTGTAGAGATTACTTAAAAAAAAAAAAAAAAAAAACTTTAAAAAAAATTAAAAAGACAAAGACTAAGAAATAGTATATACTATTGTATATTTTTTCTAAAATTGTTTCTAAAATTATAGAAAATAGTGAAAGAGTTTAAGGGTTATATTGATAATCTTAAATCTGCTTATATTCCCTTTGTTGATATTAAAGTCATTATCGATATTTATTATAAAGGGAATATTTTTCATAGAAGAAATGTGAAAGAATTAGCTGAAATATTTGGATAGACATTTACTCCTCTCTTTGTGCTTTTTATTGGAATGCATTGCTAAAAGTGGTCCAGGGTATAAGCAAATTACTTCATTTTGATTCTAGATGCTGAGCTCCTAATAGCTTTTAAATTTATACAGTTTCTGTTTAGCTGTCAAAACATTTAATTATATCATGCCCAAAGGTGTAAAGCTGTCAAATAAATCCAAGTTTAGGCGTAAACATTTGCTAAGTTACATGCGCTACTGCCCGTAGTTGGTACTGGACAGCTTGTGAACCTGTTTTAGGGGAAGGGGTGTGTCGAGGAACATTAACTCAGCAGGTACAGAACAACATTGGCCCAATGAATTGATGATGACTTGTAAAACAGCAGGTAGTAATGCCCCCGGTCTTTATAATTCCTCTCTTTGTAAAATAAAGCAGACTAGAAAGTGTGGTGGATTCTTTGGCTCAATTTGCACTGTAAGAAAGCTGTTTTTTGCAAAAATATGTACTGTGTTTCCTTGACTTAATGCTATTCTTTTTTTGTTTTCTCTTCAAAAACCCATGTACTCCATTCATAATTTATACTCTTCTCCCTTACACAAGGGTCTCTTGTCATAGGAAGAATAATCCTAATGGCACTTAAAAAGGAAGTACTGACCCTAATCAACAATTTAGAAGTTAAACGTTTTCTATGTAAACATTTTTAAGCTTTTTAAAGTGTAACTGATAAATTAAAATTGCATATATTTAACATGTGCATGGATGTTGTAGAATATTTTTAAAGAATGGAGAATTTTTAAGTTTTGTCTTTATCTGGTTATTTCATAAATAAAAATTTGGAGTATTTGATGACATTATTTGGAGGTCGATTGGTAGCATAAATACTAATGCAGCCTTCACTAATGCAAAATTCACTAAGAGGTAGGGGAGTAAAGTAAATTAGTTCTACTTTGAAGCTTTTATTTTCTTCCCCTTTCAAAATGAATGGGAAGGCCCTTGAGAGGCCCTTGAATGAAAGCTGCTTTTCATTAGTGCTACCAAATACCTACTTGAAAGAGTTGAGTTCTAACTGAACACCCACACAAGAGAAAGGGAAAGCTTCCTTTTTCTACTGGAGGACCATCAGCTAAATAGCTCTTGGCTTCTCTTTTCCAATCAGGTGGTTTCACATCAGAGTTAATTACTCCAGTCATTTATTCTAATCACCCTCCTCTTATGGCTAGCTGCATTCTGTCATGGGGTGGCATCGTTTGAAGCCAGTTAAGTTTGAAAACCACTGCAGGGTACTTGAGGCTCATTAGTGAGGCCTATCCATGCCTGGCTTTGGATTTGCTCCCTGATTAACTCTGCATCTCTCTGCCTTGCTCCCTCCTCCCGCCATCCACCAGCCCCCACTCCTCAAGGCAGTTGCTCTAAAGAGGAATGTTTCAATTAACTCTTGCTTTGCTGTTTATCTTTTCACCTATGTATTTAAGAAAAATTTAAATGCTTATATTACTAATAATATAGTTGATAGATTCTGGCCTTATAACTGCAGCCATTGAATTGAATTTAAGTGAAAAGATAGATATTCTACAAAGAAGAGTTATATTTTTGAACAACAAAGGAGGAAAATGGTGGCCTCTCAGAATGAACACATCTATGTCCTTGATCCAATTCTCCTAACCTAATAAAGGTCATGATTCCAACTCTGATTTTACAATACTCTAGTGTGACTTACGGGCTTATCATAGAGTTATCTGAAAAGCTTTTTAAAAATCTCAAACAGATTTATTTGTTTGACATTGTTGTTTATTATTATAGTATTGTAATTTAAAAGTGTTTACCATCTGGCACATTTAAGAGATATTAACATCACAAATGCAGATAATGTTTGTGCTATACTTTTTTAAAAAGAAAAGAAAAAAAGAGAAAAACGTGGAATCAGTATCTTGATTAGATAGTTTGAGACAGTGTTGTTACATGAAAGTATTTAAAACATTTTCCAAAATTAACAAAAACTTATATTGAGTTTGGTACTTAAGTGAAAATGTTTATTTAAATAGGAAATGAGAAAAATTTTCTTGGTTCTTTTTACATGGTAGTTTGATTTAAAGAAATCAAATAGTTCATGTGTCAACAAAATACGATACACATTAAAATACATGCAATCACATTTTTTTTTAATTTGCTAATGTCTGTGGATGTTCAGAAATGAGAATGAGCGCTTACTGATAATTCTTATCCCAAAATAGTTTAATGGCTTGCTTCTTAAGAGTCTTTGGACTTAGCAGTTAACAAATAAGTTCATATTCTCTGTCTTGCTCTAAAGGCTGATTTTTTTAAATTTGATTTTTAAAATCTCCTCATGAATATACAGTTAAATTAATGAAAAAGAGGCCTAGAATATAAATTTCATATTTAGCTCTATAAATATTTATTGTACTATGTGCTAATAAGTTCCAAGGATGCAGATATAACCTCTGCCTTCTAGGAACTCACATTTTAGTGAGGAACACAGAAAAATAAACTGTAATACAAAGGAAAGTTTTAGTTTTAAAAAGGCATATATGTAAAAGTGAAAAACAGTTGAAAGGACAAAAGAACCTGTAAGTAAAGCCTCCAGGTCTGTATGGCCTTTCAGATTTGGTATATACTCAGCAATACTTAATAATGATGTTAACAATGATATATGTGAAACTCATTGTCAATAATTCTTAGTATGAGATGGTTTCATATTTTTAGAATTTTTATACTGTAGCTTTGGCATATGCTATTCTGTTTCAGAATTTTTTGAGAGGATTTGTAGTGGTTAATAATATGGCTTTAAGAGTCAGATCTGGGTTCAGGTTGCAACTCTGACATTTACTAGCTGTGTGGCATTAGGCAATTTACTTAGCATTTTAGCTTCATTTGTTAAAACCTGTTTTTTTAAAACATAGTGCTTATGTCATAGGATTATTATGAGGATTAAATAAAATAATCCATTTAAACATTTAGCATAAAACTAGCCACATCATAAACTCTCAATAAATGTTGAGTGCCGCTGTTACTGTTATTATGTTGTTGTTTAGTTGGTCAGTGAATTCTTTCCATGTTGACCTTCAGATGCATTTTCCCTGTATAATATATTGTCTTTCTAGAGTCTTCGTTAAGTTTATGATTGACATCATTTGCATCCATCTTCCTGACATTGTTCAAGAGAAAATAAAACCTTGAAAGATGATCCTGTAATATCCAGTTCACTTTTTCTTCCTTCCATGTAATCATCCTACCCCAAATTTGATTGTATGGTTAACAAACTGTAGACATCTCATTTGCAATGGCTAGTAATCACAGAAATTCTTCACATTTCCTAAAATTCTGCCAAATTAGCACTGTATCAACTGGATAAAGTTTCTGTGGTCAATTTCATGCTTCTCATACAATGCTTAAAGATCATAGTCCCACAGCATAGACACTGAATTGTGCAAAATCACAAGAATTTCTAAAATGCCATTCATTCATTCAACAGACATTTATTAGGGGCCTACTGGGTAATTAGGTCTGTGATCACAAAATTGGAAGAATATGACACCTGCCCTTTTGGGGCTGTCATTATGAAGATCAAACAGACATGACAGTAACTAATTAGAGAAGTAGATTAAGTGATGTATTTTTTTTTTTCATTCAACAAATATTTTGTGAGTTCCTACTACTTATTAGTCTTTGGGAATATAATAGTGAGAAAGACAGCATAGTACTCGCTCTTTGGGAACTTATTGTTTAGTGAGGGAAATGGACAATAAATAAGAAACTAAAATAAACATATAACTTGTCATAAAGTATAATGTAATTTAACAAATAATGTAATACTTCTGTTATGTACCCTGAAGGAGAAGCACAGGCTGCCATTAAAACATTTAACATTTCATTTATTTGTGTGTGCATATGTGATTTTTAAGCAATATTTATTTACTGAGATATAATTGACATATAACATTATTTTAGTTTCAGGTGTACAGCGTAACAATTCAATATTTGTATATATTGTAAAATGATCACAACAGGTCTAGTTAATATCTGTCACCATACTTCTTTTTTTTTTTTTTACTTTGAGAATGAGGAAATACCTTATTTTACTTGCTGAAAAGGTTGGGGAAGCCTTAACTGTAGGAAACTACATTTGATCTTAGTCTTTAAGAATGAGTAGGAGTTTGCCAAGGAGGGAGCAAGATGATGGAAAGGGCATTACAGGTATAAGAAGCAGTGTGAACAAAGATCTTGGTGTTATAGTCTAGTATGCATGCTGGACTTTATTCAGAAGGTAGAGTGCAATATGTGTGTTAAGAGAACTATAAGCAATACCTATGGAAAGATGAGACTGGAGGCAAATTATGTGACTAATCTTTAATGCTTTGTAAGTAGTATAAACTTTTTTGTTTGGGGTAGTGGACCCCAAAAGATGGTTGCCAGACCAGAAGCATCAGTATTACTTGAGAACTTGTTAGAAAGGCATATCTTGGGATTAGGTCCAGATCTACAGAAACAGAAACTTTGGTGGGGGGGGAGCCCAGCAATCTGTGTTTTAACAAGACCTCCAGGTGATTTTAGTGTACATTAAAGCTGGAGATCCACTGCTTCAGGGAAAGGAGAACCATCAAAAAGTTTTAGGGAGAATTGTGACTTAGCCAGGTTTTAGATAGCAATTCGTATGGAGAAGGAATTAAAGGAGGGAAATTTTAGAGATAAAGAAAACAGTTTGGATAGTGTTAGAATAATTGAACTATGAAATAATGAAGCACAGAACCAAAAATAGCCATAGTGCAAGGGAAAGAAAGAATGAATTTGAAAGATATTTTGGAGGCTGTCTGATTAGATAAGGTTTTAGAGAAAAAGGAAAAAGGAGAAGTCAAGGTGACTGCCACATTTCTAAATTGGCTGGGTAAAGGACTACATAATCAAAAAAGCAAGCAAGAAAGCAAGTTTAAGAGGAAAAATTATTCATTCTTTTTTTTGATGTATTAGGTAACAAACTATAGAAATGATCCCTGATGTATTAGGTTTGAATTACCAGAAGCATACCAAAATAAGTAGTTTGATGGGCAGTTGACATTTTGGACTTAAAACTCTGGAAATGGTGATAATTGTTGATTATGGTAGTTGAAGTGTAGCTCAACTAACCTGAGTTACATCAGAAACAGGGGCCTGGGACTGAATCATGAGGAGGACTACCAATGAGGAAGTAGACAGATGAAAAACACCTTACATTAACAAGTGAGGAGGGTCGCCTGGCTGGCTCAGTCAGGAGGGCATGTGACTCCTAATCTCGGGTTCATGAGTTCAACCCCCATGTTGGGCATAGAGCTTACTTAAAAAAAAAATGAGGAGAGGGGCGCCTGGGTGGCTCAGTTGGTTAAGCGACTGCCTTCGGCTCAGGTCATGATCCTGGAGTCCCGGGATCGAGTCCCGCATCGGGCTCCCTGCTCGGCAGGGAGTCTGCTTCTCCCTCTGACCCTCCTCCCTCTCATGCTCTCTGTCTCTCATTCTCTCTCTCTCAAATAAATAAATAATCTTTAAAAAAAATGAGAATCAAATGAATCTGGAGGGGAGGGTATCAAAGAAGCTTAGAGAAGAGAGAATTAGAAGCATGAACACCACAATCACCACAGAGGTGAAGGGGGATAAGCATCTGTTGGATTCAGACAGTTGGACATGGTAATCTTAACAAAGTCATTTTTTTGTGCTGTATCTCTAATAGATAAGAGATTAGTTAAGAAGTGAAAGGGAGGCAAGGAAACATAAATAAGAAATTTACTTAAATCTTTCAAGAAGTTTAGATTATTGATCTCATATTGCCTGTTTATGCATGGCTGCATAAAAATAATTAAGACTGACCCTATTAACTAAACATTATTTCATTGAATATGCAGAAAGAATCAGACCTACAATTAATTGTGAATTTCTAGGAGTGGGCAAACAGAAACTAGTTCTATCTGCTACTAATATGAGGTGCTTTTTATTAGGGTTATGAATATATCCATATTGCCTACAGATTTCATATAACTGACTTTCAGCCAATGTTGTGTTCTCTATCCTAAATTGCAGTCTATGGCTATATGGTAGTTCTTAAAGTACATAGCTGGTACAGTGAGCTGAGCAGACAATATGTAAGAAATTTTTTTAAAGATTTTATTTATTTTGGAGAGCGCACATGTGTGAGCATGAGCTGGGTTTGGGGGAGCAGAGGGAGAGAGAGGGGGAGAATCTCAAGTGGATTCCACATTGAACATGGAGCCTGAGTCAGGGCTTGATCCCGGGACCCCGAGATCATGACCCCAGCCAAAATCAGGAGTCGGACACTTAACCGACTGAGCCACGCAGGCATGCCAATATGTAAGAATTCTAACCAAGGTCTTTTAAGGATGGGGTTTGCAGGTGCCATCACAGTGGCTAAAATTAGGCCCTTACCTTTATTTGAAGAGAGGATAGTCATATTGCTATCTTTTGAATGCTGCCACAATTCTTCAGAGATTTGTAAATGGCTAAGGAATATACATTGCAGAACACTATTTCACACTTTAAGATGTTATATTTCTTTCTCCCGTCCTAAGATTTAGCCATTCTTCACTGGGAATTGTAATGATCTCTTTAAAACTGCATCAAAGGTCACTTTGTAGTGTGCAGGTGTGTGTGCTTTGTAAGGTTTATCTTTATTTTCAGTAGGAGACTCTGTATTTTTTTAAAAAGTTAAATATTGTTAATCCCTGTGTTCTATCTTACATCAAAATGCCATAAAAATCTAAATGCAATAGGGATGAAAGGCACAGCATAGGGAATATGGTCAGTAGTATTGTAATAGCATTATATGGTGACACATGGTAGCTACACTTGTGGCTATTGATCACCTGAAATATGGCTAGTCTGAATTGAGATGTGCTATATGTTATAAGTATAAAATTCATACCAAATTTAGAAGATTTAATACAAAATAAGTTTTATATTGTTTATATTTTTAATTGATTTCTTAATATTCTTGATTAAATATACTGTCCTAAAATCAATTTTACCTGTTTTTTTTTTTTAAATGTGACTTCTAGAATTTAAATTACACATGTGGCTTGCATTATATTTCCATTTGGACAGCACTGGTATACTGTCTTGGTGATCCTTTTGTTACCCTCAGTTTTTTTGGCTTGGGCATCCCAGTAATGAACAGGAACATATTTTAATATTTAAGTAGTATATACATTCCTGTTATAATTAGCAGCCTTAGATTAAAAAAAAAAAGCTTAGGGTTAACTTCAAATCTATTTAAAAAGTCCAAATTATAAATACTAAGTTCGAAACTGAGTTAATCTCTTACCATATAAACTGTTCCTTCTTCCATATAATTAAGGTCCAAAGTTGAAAACTGGGTATCATCCTAACTCCCTTTCCTTCACTTTTCACAGTGGTGATCAGTTGGTATAAGTAATAACTTAAATCTTTCTGAAATCTGTCCCTTTGCTACTTTCTTGAGGCTCTCACTACTTCCCACATAGACTGTTCTAGTCATCTTAGAGATGACCTTTTGCCTCCCTACCCTTCCTCCAAAGGGACATCTCATCTCATTATCCCCAGAATCTGGCATAGAACAGAACCTATTGTAAGCGCTCAATAAATGTTTGTTGATTGATTGATGACAGAACTGCTGGTGTTAAAAGTTGTAGAATGAAAAAAGACTTTTAGGGGCACCTGACCAGCTCAGTCAGTAGAGCATGCAGCTCTTGATCTCGGGGTTGTGAGTTCAAGCCCCACATTGGGTGTAAAGATTACTGAAGAAAAAAAAAGACTTTTATTCCTATATAATGTATGTGTATACAATAGCATACACAAAGTAACTGCAGATGTAATTCTCTGGATGAACTTGTCAGTGCTTTAAAAAAAATATTCAACTTTTGCATCATATTCTTTAGTTCACTTTTCTTTACTGGATAGTGTTGGAAGTGGTGATGTAATAAATGTTCTATTTTGCCAAGGATTTTGATTTGCCAATATAAGTTTATGGCATTCAGTCCAGGGAATCATTGGTGCCATGAAGACAGCTCCTTGTTTTTGTCTGGAGCTGTCTTGGGATTAAACTACATCTGGCAATAAGTAGGGATTCTGGTCTGGCCATCTTCAAAGGCAAGAGACTGCTAGTATTTATCAGATCTATGTGGATAAGCAAATGGGAAGGGATTAATTTTTTTTCGTTTTGTTTTCCTTCCTTTTGTAATTGTAACTGACTATAAAATAAAAACTCCAGAAGTTCACCCCGCAAATTAATACTTTTCAGTGGTTGCTAAAGAGGAAGTCTATTCTTTTTTCTATACATAGATGGATAATTGAGAATTTTAGATTAATACTTTAGTTATTAAGTGTATATTTTTTAACTAGTTTACCTTAGTATAACAACAATTTACAGTGCTCAGAATTAATTTTCTAAGGATACTTTCCTAATTCTTTTTAAAGGGTTGAGCATTTACTATACCACTTTTAGACATTTTAACATCTGTAGTATTGGGGCATCCTGGTTAGCATTTGGAGGCTTTTGTTGCCTATTTATCTGTGTGGGAAAGTTAACCCAAAATTACTTTCTGAGGAGAACTTTGGACCTGTCTTAGCATAGCATAGGCTACTACCCCTTTCAAGTGAAGATGGGCCTGCTTTCCATAGAGGCTTATTTTTGTCTTTCTCCTTATACTCTTCACATTTTTGAGATATTATTAGTCCTGTGACTCAGTTAGCTGCTGTTGAAGCATGTGGCTCTACATTGAACTGACAAAATAGAATGGCTGCATTCCAGATACTTGTCACGGAACGTAATCTAGAATTTACCATTCAAAGCCTTACCTAAGAGAAATAATGTTTATGCAGGATTGCCTGAAGAATATGTAGTCTCTCCATTTGTCTATACTTTAAATCTATCCCAGGATTAAGTCAGTCCCTCTGAGAGTCACATACCTGGATTCCATCATATTGCCAAGGGAGGACTTTCTTATCTCAAGAATAGAAATAATGTGTTTTTCTAGGCCATCTGGTTTGTTTTTACATTATGGTCATTTTTGACTCTTGTAAGTGTTCGTGTTTCTTTCTTTATGTTGCCTGCTAGAAAGCTTAGGAACAAATACATGGTGCACCTCTAAGTCTATAGAATTTCATGGCATGATTTTTATGTACTTCTTATTTTTGCATTACCTTCTCTTATGTTAAATTTATTTTATCTTGATGCATATGCATTGCTTTAAGCTCTGTGAACTGTTTTCTGCATGAAGTCACGCAAAATGCGAACACATAATAAAATAGATGGGCGTATTTATCATTTAATTATAGTTGTTCCCCATCGTTCTTACTAAATAGAATGTTTTCTAAAAGCTCCATCTCCCTATGTGTTTTATACTGTAACTAGTTTAAAATATCTGTATCTTATTAATTCCTAGGTTTTAGATTAAGAGTGACCTAAGGTTGAAATGTTAATTAAATGTTTTAATGTTCTGTAGCTCTAAAGAAAATAGTTGGATAAAATGTCAGCATATAGGACTATTTTAAACATTAGAAAAAAATCATCTCTCTGAAAAGGAGGGTAATTGTACAAGTTTGCCTAATCCTTTTGATCTTGGCACACAGCAATACAGACTTCAGTTGAGATTAAAACTATGAATTTCAAAGGAAACATGGCCTTCAGTGTGTAAAATATATAACAGCTGGTTGACTAGTCCATTTAAAACTACACAATAACAATCGTAGACAGAATGATTCTCCTGCCAAAAGATGCACGAGTGCTTGATGGTTTTATCATGATATGATACTAACTCACACTTTTCTTTAGTAATGATATAAATGTAGAAATGAACAGTGTGCTGCCGGCGCCAAAATCTTTCTTCTGCTCAACAGTTCAAGGGCAGTTTAGAAGTACAGAACTCCTTTTAGTGATTTCTCTATCTGCTTTTCAGCCTGAACATCAATGTGTTGTTGACTAAATTTCATGTTTTTTTAACTCTCAGATATAATATTTATTCTTAGCATCCCATAATTTCTTTCTCTAAATCCTTGATTCTCCTTTTTTTTCCTTCTTTGACATTCATGACTTAACTGTTCTTAATGTCACAGTTTCACACATAATTTTAAGCCCTCAAAGTTAGACTTTTCTTTGTAAGTAGCATATAATTTGTTTCATGTTTTTGTTCTATATTTATATGAAGGTAAATATCTGAATTCTGAAGCATTGTGATATATTTATAATCAATATGGAAGAATGTTAAATTCATGTTAGATTATAGTTCATTACATATTCCAATATTTCCACTGTTGTGTTTCACCCGAACAAGTAATTCTTAACTAGTTTAATGCATTTTTTTAAATGAAGACTAATGTGGATTTGTCACTTTTGGAAAATTCCATTTGGAAAGTGTATACATTCTGAATTTGCATCCGTTCAGTTATGAAAAAATGCTTTTGTTTTGAAAAACAAAACCTTTTTGTTTCTTGAAAATTTTGATATAATAGCAAATTTCTTTACTATTCTTTAAATGTATTTAGAAGAAGGAACTTACAGGTAAATAAAAAATTGGCTAACGTTACTTGGATTCATCACAAATTCAGAGCCAGCATTTAAGGAGTTAATGTATCTTATTAGGGGGACAGGAAATCTGGCAACTATTGCAGAAACTAGACCTAATGGTGCACACAAACAATTTGTCAGTCTTCCTAAATGTGAATAGCTTTCCGCAGAGTGGCTGCTCTTGTATCGTTTGAACAGGCTAAACTTTTCCTTTTTGGACTTTAAATCTTAGAAGTGAAATGTGATCCACATATTCAATCAAAATCATTTAATTCAAAGCATATTTTGATTGGAACAAAGTTGACATGGAAAGAAACTCTAGAATAAAAAAGTTGAAAGGACTTTATATCATATATTTAGCAGGAAAATTTGAAACAGTTCTAATTAGGCTGAAAAAAACAGCTTTCTTCAATGTAAATTACAAAGGTCATATATCAATGTTAAGGAAACATTACCACTAGTGTTTGAAATCCAGCACATGCAAACATAACAGACCAGTTCATTTTAAATCTGTGTGTGTGTGTGTGCGTGTGTGTGTGTGTGTAGGAAGAAGTCTGTATTACATGTATTTGAAGTGAAAAATACTTAAAATTCCAAGTTCATAATTTGTATATTACATTCTGACCAATCCCAGCATTAACTCATTTGAAACATGTGATC
This sequence comes from Neomonachus schauinslandi, assembly GCF_002201575.2. Taxonomy (NCBI): domain Eukaryota; kingdom Metazoa; phylum Chordata; class Mammalia; order Carnivora; family Phocidae; genus Neomonachus; species Neomonachus schauinslandi. Next base: position 76,699,634 of record NC_058404.1, read on the forward strand.
TACCCTCAAATGAATTCATACTCTTAATTTATAAAGGTACAGTTAAAAATTTACAAAACTGATTTTTATTCTTCCATTTAAAATATGATTGGGGGGCGCCTGGGTGGCTCAGTTGGTTAAGCGACTGCCTTCGCCTCAGGTCATGATCCTGGAGTCCCGGGATCGAGTCCCGCATCGGGCTCCTTGCTCAGCGAGGAGTCTGCTTCTCCCTCTGACCCTCCCCACCTCATGCTTTCTCTCTCTCTCAAATAAATAAATAAAATCTTTTAAAAAAATAAAAAATAAAAAAATAAATAAAATAAAATATGATTGGGGTGCCTGACTGGCTCAGTCAGAAGAGCATGCAACACTTGATCTCAGGGTTGTGAGTTCAAGCACCACATTGGGTGTACATTACTTAAAGATTTTTAAAAAACTTTAAAATATGATTTAAAAAATAAAAAACAAAATAAATAAAAATAAATAAAATATTATTAAATACATCTTATATTTAAGTGCATACCAGGTCAAGAGGGTTAGTCATTGATTTTTATTTTCTTCTTCAATACTTACAGCTAATGCATTTTGAATCTCAGGGCTGAATCAGGTCTTCTGGAAGCCTGAGAAGGGAAGTGGTGGTATAGGTGTGCAGAAATGTGTATCTGGGTTACACAGACCTACTTCCTTCTGGTTATACAATTATATTTCTATACTTAAAGATTTGTAAATACTATTTGATCTTTTTTTTTTTTTTTCATAAAAATCATTTGTCCCATAGACACCAGCTTTTATTTGATGGCTTTTTAAAAATGGTGTTGTATGAGAACATTTAACAAAAGCATAAATAAATATTAGCATTAATTTGGGAATAATACACAAATAAGGTTTTCGGGTGTGGAGGTGAACAATTATCTTTCTTTTGTTCATTAAAATTGGTTTTCTTGATTTTACATAATTTTTACATTAGAGAAAATTTGATTGTTTGAAAGTAAAAGGAAATTGCTAGAGTATCTCTAAAGCGTACATAGATTAACAAACACATTATTAATGCCTTTTATATTAGAATTTTTACTCCAAGATAGCTTAGAATGTTTGGGAAAAAGCAAGCCATTTCTACATAAATTATCATATTTTTTGATTGTACTAGAGGAAACAAGAATAATTTTAAATAATTTTTTTATCAATAAATAATTCATTTCCTTAATGGGTTTGTTTCAGGAACCACATAGATTACATTCTTTCAGTGAGATTTATTGTGGGACACATATTCATATATGTTATAATTATTTCTGACACAAGATTACACAAATGAGTTGTTTATGAATAATTTACTATTATCTTTATAATATTAAAGCTTGAATTTGTTGATGTTCTGCATGTGAACCAAACAAATGAAAGTTACTAATAAGTGTTTGTATTTGACATCTGTATACTGTACTTTTTTAGCATATCTCAAGTGTTTTAGTCTCTGTTTAATAGATCTCATTAAAAAAACAGATATCAGCCCCAAGACAGTTTGTCAAGACTAATATGAGTCCCCCTGGATTGCACTGACAATTTGTGTGAGGCTTCATATGATAGTCTTTTCATAGTCTTATTTGATCCTTAACAATTGGACATTAGTCACTGATTTATAATAACTCAGATGAGTTGAATATTACTGTATTGTGTTGGACATTTTAGTGGATTTTCTTTTTACAGATTTTACTCAGAGCACACATTGGATGTAAATGATGTATCCAGCCTGCTAGGGGAGTACTAACAATTGATTGGGTTAGGTTTGAGAGCAGCATGGGAAGAATGTTCCTATCCCCTAGCTGCAAACCGTATTTAACTCCAGTCTTAATGAGGACTGTCTGACCTAAAGGCTTTGAAAAATCACAAATGCTTAGCATTCCACTGTCATGTTTTTATTTTTTGTGACAAAAATGTGGATATAAATATTTTATATCAAGTATTTTTTTTAAATCTTAACATATAAAAACATTTAAAGAATTTTTAATGTTTTATGATTTATATTTTTGAATTTCAAAAACACAAGTTATAAGATATAATCTCAGGGTATTCCATTTTGAATTATTTCCCTCAATAATTTCCTCCTGCTTGTCTTTACCTCTTACCTCAAGTCTTTGCTAAGTGTATTTGTTTATTATTACATACTTTTGGCTAGGCAGTTGTCATTCACTACTACCAAAGGGATGTTAAAGTCCTGAAATGACTTTGTACTGAGATGATTTCAAACCTTTCTGGAACTCTTATCCCCATAGCAGTTGTTCTTTTGGACCCCTTTTTAAAACTTTGGTAAATTGCAAGAAATGCTTGAAGACCACTACTGAGATTTTTAGTTCAGTTTTAAAAAATGTATTTAAAGTCTATCCATGAACTTCTGGAAAAGATTTTGCCAGTAATTCCATGAATTACTAGGCAACCCCTTAAGGCTTGACCAGTATGACAGTGTTAAGGGAGGGGCAAACCATGACACTGTGGTCATCTCTGCATGTGTGTTTGAGGTGTAATGGGGGCATCCAGTGGCTTTCATTTCAGCATTTTTTGCTTAACATTCTGAGGTAGTATCAAGATATAAAGGTTTAAGCATCTAAATGTTACCAAGTTCACCATTTTGAATGTGCATAAAGAAGTAATCGACATTAAGAAAACACAATTCTTTGTTTGATGACACATAAAATATAATTGCCCTGGTTTTTAGAGCTTTAATATTGAGAAAATTCACTTGTACTTTATCATGTGCTGAGCCTTCTGGAATTTTATAGTCTCAAATCACAACACCACGGACACTCAGGAGACTCCTGACTGTTTTATCTTATTAAACAATTTTGAAATCATTAATTTTTAATTAGCTTGGATGCAGGGTTTTCTTTTTATTGTTTCAATAGTGTGTGTATATGAAATAAACGTTTTTTATTTAAACTACTGGTGAGAGTATTATTTACATAAATAAGTGTAGGGTCTTTCTAAGAGTACATACTGTGAGTTTGCTTCATATAGTCACACTTTTTTTGTAGACTCAGAGATACTACATGCTAATCTATTACAGTAGGGCTTTTCAGTAGTTTATTAACTCAGATTTTGAACATCTAAAAAGGTTGTAAGCTCAAAGATATGTATAGGGCCTTCCCTGATTGAAAGTTCTAATTAAGTGAATTGGAGAAAATTAACTGAAATTAGCTGTCAGAAAGTCACATTTAAATGAGTGATGAGCTAGTCTGGCAGTAAACATTTAAATGATATAAATTGCCATTTAAGTGTATGGTTTAATGTTTGTCATGCATTAATGTGACATGAGACTACAGTGACAATCAAGCAGCTTGCTCTAATTTGAACATATTTAGGGCTTTTGTGTGGAGTGCACTGCACACAAATTAAGACAATTGCTGTTTTTATGTGTCACTTTAAACATGGCCCCATTCCCCCATCCCTACCCAAGGCCCAAGTTAATGAAACAAACGTATCATTTTTGTCTGCAACTTCCATTAATAATTACTGAATTTTCAGATTAATTTTAAATCCATGTACTTAAAATAGGAATTTACTTAAAGTTATTACAAGCCTTTCTCTTTCTATTTCAAATAACATATGCAGCAGTTCTCTTAGCTATTTACTAAATTTATAAATATCATAAGTTTTGTAAGAGATGTCTAAAACAACTTTCACAGTTGAAGCTAGCTAAATATTTTTATTTCATTTCAGGTATACGTTGGAATATGAGAATTGCCTAGAGTTTTATTTACAGAATTATTTTTTACATTATATATAGTATGTGGTATACTGTGACATCTTCTTAAATATTAAAGGAAATATATTATTTGAATTTAGTTGTAAATATTTTTAATTCATAGGCACTTATTTTAGATAGGGACTTTTTTAAAGATTTTATTTTTTAAGTAATCTCTATACCCAGCAGGGGCTCAGATTCACAACCCCAAGATTAAGAGTCACATGCTCCACCGACAGCCAGCCAGGCGCCCACATAGGCACTTATTTTAATAAAACATATACAAGTGTACACCTGTGAGCTAATAGGAACGTCTTTTGTCACAAGGTGGTTTATATCTTACTGGTTGCTTGCTATAGAGGTTATTCAATTTTGTTTTAAAACCAACAGATTTCTTTTTATAATATTGATGATGTAGCAAGCCACACCAAAAACACATCACAGCCATATACTTACTACACATAAAGTAAGTATTTCAATGAGCTACATCATCTGATACAATTTGATATACTTCAAATCGAGCTTCCCCATTTGAATTTTAGAGCTCTGTGATTTGAATAGCACTATTTATAGAAAATTAGTCCATAATGCTAAAGTTTTATGGTGAAATAATTTTGAAGAATTTTAAATAATACAAATCTGAACACTTTTATAAAAAGTATCTCCAGTTTTTAAAACTCTTTTATATTTATAACTTTATTAAATTCAGCAAACATTTATTAGTACTTACTGTGTTTTAGGTACAGTGCTGGTAACTGGGAAGGTAATGATGAATTGGAAGTGGATTCAGCATTTCCACTGAATACTTGATTATATTCATTCATTATTTATTGGACACAAATAGCATCACATTTTTGATCTGGTTTGGTATTAATATCTAGAATAATAATTCAGTAATTATAATTCAGTAGTTACAAGTATGCCTCCAAAGATAAAATTTTTTGGCATAAAAACTCAGTTGAAATAGCTAAATAATTTGGTTATAGTTGTTGCAGTAGACAACAAAATGTTTATATCTAGAAAAATCATAAACATTTCAGGTGAATAATAAATGTGTGATGTTTTCACATGTGCTGTCCCAGAGTAACCTTTACATTGCATCACCTCCTTTCTTTGAAGCGTAAATTGGGTACCAGTCAGGCCCTGAGTTACCAATATGACCAAAATAGACCCAGTCCTGGCCCTCACAGTGCTTACAGTATAGTAGAATAATACTGACATGTAAGCTATCTAAAACAATTCAGCGTGACAAGTGCCAGAACGTTTCTAATTATAAACAAAGGAGAACAGATTCTGGTGGAAAATAGGACATCAGAGTCAGTCTGTTCACAGTAAATTTAGTGTAAAACTTTACTGCTTGTTCTGAATTTCTCTATATTTTAAAAGCTGAATTCAGCATAATAATATGATCTGTGCCCTTTTTTTCAGGCCCTGGAGAGTGAATTTGTTTCCTGCCAGCTTCACCAATGGATTGATCTCATTTTTGGCTATAAACAGCTAGGACCAGAGGCTGTTCGATCCCTTAATGTGTTCTATTACCTGACCTATGAAGGAGCTGTCAATCTGAATTCCATAGCTGATCCTGTGTTGAGAGAGGTAAGTTATCTGACTGGATCTCTCAGGTATCTTTAGACTAGAAGGTACTGGATGTCATCTTCCCCATGCTTTCATTTTGCTTATGATGAAACTAAAAACCAGATGCGTGAAGTGACTTAAGTAGAATAACCTTTCAGTTGGTGACCTAGCTAGAACTTGAATCCAAGACTTTCCTCCAACAAAACGTTTGAGTCAATTATAAAATGAGAGCTTTTTCAGTTTGAACCCATTCAGGGATCACTAATCATGTTTATAATTTTTATAACTTTGAAGGCTACTCACTAAAGTATTAGGAAAATTCCATCTCATTTATGCATTGTAAGCATGAATCTATTTAAATGTGATAAAACTCATATATAATACATAAGTCTGTCTGTAATCATATAGAAGTTAAGAGGAATAGTTAAGTAGGAAGTTAAAGTTAAGTAGGGAGGAAGTCCAAACCTTTCCTATGTCATCAAACTTGGTCTTAGAAGTTATTGAGACTTGATTATCTTTGTCATTTATTTTCTTAGGTAAAACACTCAAAAAATGGTTTTGATAAATACAGTATTCACCAAAAAGTCTATGTATAGCCTTGATAATTTTTTTTGTATTTTTAATCTAATTATGCATCCTCCTAATGCTGTCATACATCATGTGCAAAGATTATAGGATTAAACAGATCACTTTAAGTATCTATACAATTTTAGAACAAGTGTATTTAAGAAACCAAGACTGATTCATAGACAATGTTTTATATCACTTTAAAGGAAACATTATCTGTGATGAGTAAGGCTTGCCATTTTTCACCAACATGTGATGCATTCCTTTTTAATTCTACTTATGACCTGGTAATATTGACAGTATATAATAAGGACATATTTAAATATATTTGCCAGTATATATTATTGTCTGGTTTACGTGCCAGATAACAGTACACAAACAGAAGCACCATGTATTAGATGTACATTTGTCTTAAATTGCACAAATTTTGAATTGTTATTTATCAGTTTAATTTAGAGCTGGATCAAATGAACTCGTAAAGACTTTTCTAATTTTTCAGTTCTTTGAAAATGTTCCTTACAAGGCCATTTTATTTTATTAGAGCAATAGCTGATTGCGTGACACAGAATATACATACTTCCATATATGAAACTGAGGTTAGAGCAAACATACAAATAGTGTTACAAAACAGTATATAATTTCATTGTTAGAATAGAATAGCATAGGCCAGTTTCCTTTTTTAAAAATATTTGAACAGTATTACTTTGTTTTATAGATGTCCATAATTCTTCACCAAATACACCACCTATTTTTGGTTTTTTTTTTGAGTATTCAAGAATTTCTTTTTTTTTTTTTTAAGATTTTATTTATTTGACAGAGAGAGACACAGCGAGAGAAGGAACACAAACAGGCGGAGTGGGAGAGGGAGAAGCAGACCTCCCCGCAGAGCAGGGAGCCAGATGAGGGGCTCAGTCCCAGGACTGTGGGATCATGACCTGAGCCAAAGGCAGACGCTTAACGACTGATTCACCCAGGCTCCCTATTTTTGTTTTTTCATGTTCCCTTATAATTACTATAGGTATAATTACTATACTGTATTATATACCTACGTAGCTGCTTTATGACTGAAATCACAGTATAGATTTGATTTTAGAATCTCCTGTTTTACTTAATATACCAGCATATTATTTTATATTGCTATATATAATTCTGTATAATTCTGTAATTTTAATTTTGAAATTCTGTAATACTCTGTAGAGTTGCTACGAAGATATACTTAACACTTTCTTCCAATGTGGGATCCTATTTTTTTTAAAGACTATTGATATGTCCAAGGTGATATAACTATACCTTCCTTGTCAGTAAAGTTTATCCTGCTTTGCATGATAAAGGATGGCTCTTAGCCTTGTGATACTGCTAGTTAAAAAGTGAAACATTTAGTTAGCACGTTGTTTATAGAATGTAATTGGTTCTTTGTTTTATGAGGTTTTTTATTCCCCCTTTATCTATTTCACCCATTCCCCACACTCACCTCCCCTCTGGCAACTACCAGTTTGTTCTCTGTATTTAAGAAGTCTGGTTTTTTGGTTGTCTTTTTTCCTTTGTTTGATGTTTTTTATTTTTAAATTCCACATATGAGTGAAATCATGTGATATTTCACTTAGCATTATACCCTCGAAGTCCATCCATGTTGTTGTAAATGGCAAGATCTCATTTTTTATGGCTAAGTAATATTCCATTGTGTATCTATACCACATCTTCTTTATTCTTTCATCTACAGATGGACACTTGGGTTGCTTTGATAGCTTGGCTATTGTACATAATGCTGCAATAAACATAGGAGTGCCTGTATCTTTTTGAATTCATGTTTTCTTTGTTTTTGGGTAAATACTCAGTAGTGGAATTACTACATCATATGGTAATTCTAGTTTTAATTTTTTTGAGGAACCTCTGTACTATTTTCCACAGTGATTGCACCAGTTTGCATTCCCACCAACAGTGTACAAGGGTTGTTTTTTTCTCCACATCCTTGCGAACACTTGTTATTTCTTGTCTTTTTGATTTTAGCCCTCTGACTGGTATGAGGTGATATCTCATTGTGGTTTTGATTTGCATTTCCCTGATGATGAGTGATGCTGAACATCTTTTCATGTGTCTGTTGGCCATCCAGAAGACATTTGGAAAAATGTGTATTCAGGTCCTCTGCCCATTTTTTTTTTAAATTGGATTATTTGGTGTTTTGGTGTTGAGTTGTATAAGTTCTTTGTATACTTTGGATATTAACCCTTTTTTAGATATATCATTGGCAAATATCTGCTCCCATTTGGCAGGTTGCCTTTTCATTTTGTTGATGGTTTCCTTTGCCATGCAAAAGCTTTTTATTTTGGTGTAGTCTCCATAGTTGAATTTTGCTTTTTTTCCCTTGCCTGAGAGGACGTATCTGGAAAAATGTCCCTATTCTGATATCAGAGAAATTACTGCTTATGCTTTCTTCTAGGAGTTTTATGGTTTCAGGTCTCACATTTAGGTCTTTAATTCATTTTAGGTTTATTTTTGTGATTGGTATAACAAACTATACACAGTTTCATTCTTTTGCATGTAGCTGTCCAGTTTTCCCAGCACCATTTGTTGAAGAGACAGTCTTTTCCCCATTGTCTATGCTTGCCTTCTTTGTCATAGACTAACTGACCATACATGCATGGGTTTATTTCTGGGCTCTTTCTTCTGTTCCATAGATCTGTGTGTCTTTTTGTGCCAGTACCATACTGTTTTGATTACTACAGCTTTGTAGCATATCTTGAAATCTGGGATTGTGATACCTTTAGCTTTTTTCTTCTTTCTCAAGGCTGCTGTGGCTCTTTGGGGTCTTTTGTGGTTCCATACAAATTATAAAACAGTTAGGAAAGAAATTGAAGATGACACAAACAAATGGAAAGATATCCTATGTTCATGGATTAGATGAACCAATATGGTTAAAATGTCCATACTATCCAAAGCAATCTACAGATTTAATGCAATCCCTGTCAAAATATGAACAACATTTTTCATAGAACTGGAACAAATAATACCCAATTTTGGCTCTTTGCTATTATTCTGGACTGACCACCTCTCTTCCTCACACACACTAATGATTTACCATATGGTATTTATAGTATAATGTAAAAGAGCACTGTCCAATAAAAATCACTTGTGAGTGATGGAAATAAATGGTCATCATATCTACACTGTCCAATATGGTAGCCACTAGTCACATGTAGCTATTGTGCATTTGAAATGTAGCTAGTATGACTGAAAAACTGAGTATTTAATTTTATTTAAGTCTAGTAATCCAAACTTAAATAGCCCATATGGCTAGTAGCTACCATATTGGACAGTGTAGATATAATGACCATTGGCTATCATATATCTTTGGTGACCATATTTTCTGAATCCAAATTCTAGGCATGTGGTCAGACAATAGGACAGTAAACGTTTATTAAATTAACTTGGTAAAATAAAAATATTTGAATTTGGTTTTAGTCCATTTAGATATTAGATATGTAATTGAAATATATGTATAAATTAAGTTATATTTTTCTCCACTTAAATTAACATTTTAGGACTTCAAATAATGTTTTGTAGTAAAAATGTAGCATAAAATTTACCATTTTAACCATTTTTGAGTGTAATTCAGTGGTATCAAGCACATTGTTGTGCAACCATTACTACCATCCATCTCCAGAAGTTTTCCATCTTCCCAAACTGAAACTCTGTATTAGTTGAAACAGTAACTCGTGATCCACCCCCCACCTGCCCTTAGTCCTTGACAACCACCATTCTACTTTCTGTCCCTAGTATTTTGACTACTGTAGGTACCTCAGAGAAGTGGAATCATACAATATTTATCCTTTTGTGTCTGGCCTATTTTACTTAGCACAGTATCTCCAGTGTTCATCTACATTACAGCGTATGTCAGAATTTACTTCCTTTTAAGGATGAATAATATTCCATTGTTTGTGTATACCACATTTTGTTTATCCATTCATCTGTTCATTGACATTTTGAGTTGTTTTCACCTTTTGGCTATTGTGAATAGTGCTTCTATAAATTCATGTATAAGTGTCTGTTTAAATCTCTGCTTTCAGTTCTTTTGTATATATACCCAAAAGTAGAATTGCTAAATTATATGATAGTTCTATGTTTAGCTTTTTGAGGAGCCACCATACCAAATAAGTTTTTAGTATTTATTTTTCAAGATCAGCATTTGCTAAAGATTATTTAAAACTTTTGCTTTAAGTTTCCTTGGCTTCCTTCTCTTTTCCACAACCCCAAGTAGTTAGTTAATTATTAGCAAATTAAATTTTAACTGGAGAGTTTTCCACTCATCACACACAAATTTATTTTTATATTATATAAAAATATATCTTAGATTCAGCATTCATTTAAAAAACATAGCCTATTATGTTCTAAGTATGGTAGGTACTCAATATTCTTGAAAGATAAATACAGTAGTTGCCTCCTTATCCGCAGGGGATATGTTTCAAGACCCCCAATGGATGCCTGAAATTGTGATAGTACCTAACCCTATATATACTATGTTTTGTCCTGTACATACATACTTACAATAAAGTTTATTTTATAAATTAGACACAGTAAGAGATTAACAACAATAACTAAAAGTAAAGTAGAACAGCTATAACAATATACTGTAATAAAAGTTAGATGAATGTGGTTTCTTTCTCTCTCTTTCTCAAAATATCTTATTGTATTGTACTCACCCTTCTTATGATGATGTGAGATGATAAAATGCCTACATGATGAGATGAAATGAGGCGAATGACATAGGCATTGTGACATAGTGTTAGGCTGATATTGACCTGATGATGTGGCAGAAAGAGGGTCATCTGCTTCCAGACCATGGTTGATGACAGGTAACTGAATCCATTGAAAATGAAACCACAGATAAAGGGGGACTACTATATATTACTTCGTTACTTAGCACTATTCATATAAATATGCATAATTAATTCTCAAATTTTTTTGGATGTTATTAAAACAAATCTGATAATTTTTTATTATAGACATTCCATATCATAGTGCTAATTCTTATGATATAATGCAGTGTGATACAGTAGAATAAACAAACAAGCAAGTAAAGAAATAGACACATAGATATGAATTTAATTGCTGACCCTGATGCCTACTAGTTGTGTGACTTGGATTTTCCTGAGACTCTGTTTTTCCTCATATATAGAATTGGTATGAGTATGCCTACCCCTTAGATTAGATGGGGTATAATGCATGTACAGTACCTGGCATGGTACCTATCCCATCATAAGAATCCATTAAATGTTGGTTCCTTTCCTTATGTTGTTCTCTGTAACCCTCTGGGTTAGGAAACACAACCATAAAAAGAATATGAATTACTGATTGCATCACAGAGAGAACATAAAATGCTAACCTCACAACACTAGATAGATTATCAGAGACTATTTCCCAGAGGACACATGCAGAGTTCATTGTAAAGTGAAGCAAGGAGAGAAAACAAGAATAGGTCATTAATTTATTCATTTTTTAAAAGATTTTATTTATTTATTTATTTATTTATTTATTTATTTATTTATTTATTTATTTAATTTGAGACAGTGAGAGAGGGCACAAGCCATGGGGAGGGGCAGAGGGAGAGGGAAAAGCAGGTTCCCTGCTGAGCAGAGAGCTCAACGTGGGACTCGATCCTGGGACTCTGGGATCATGAGCCGAGCCGAAAACAGATGCTTAACCGATTGTGCCACCCTGGTGCCCCAATTTATTCATTTTTTTTAAACAACTTTTTACTACACCCAACTTATATAATAAGGTTAAAAAGTTGAAAGTCAAGTCCCTGCCCTCATCAGCTTGAGTTCATTGTCTAGTGTGGAAATATGGATAAGTAAACAATTATAGTATACTGTCATTAAATTCAGTATAGAGGTAAGTAAGTACACTGTATGTATGCGCAAGGGTACACAATAGGCACTAACCCCAGACTGCCAGTCATGTTTTCTGGAAAATGAGAGGCTGCAGATTGAAATATAAATGAGAACATTGGGTAGAGTCATGAGCAAAGGGTATCTACACAGAACAAAGTGTATACACTTTCTGCACATAGGTGAGAGAGATCACGATAGGAGACTGTGATATATGTGCAATGAACCAGAGGTGACAAGGTGAGAGAGAAAGAGAGGAGCCATACCATAAAGGGCCTTTAATGCCATAAAAAGTAATTATAACTGCATTGGCATAAGGTAGTGGATTATAGGTTGAAGGTTAGCAACATTACCACATGTGTGTCTTAGGACCTATCTGAAAGAATATGGAAAAGATAAGAACTGAAAGGTACCCACTGGATTATTCTGAGTTGCTGTGTGATCTTACAGAAAGTAGCTTAGAAGGTAGAGGACTGTGCAGTGGATGGGACATAAGCAAGTAAACACAGTGAGAAAAGGAAATAATTGAAGGGAGGATAATCATTTTATTGAGATATAGTTCATATATACAATTCACCCATTTAAAGTGTGCATTACAGTAGTTCTTAGTATATTCACAGTTTTACAAGCACCACCACAATCTAATTTTAGAACGTTTTTATCACCACAAAAAGAAACCCATACCCCACAAGCAGTCACTCTGAGTTTTTTTTCTTTTTTAATGGGTAGATATTTGACCAAGTTTCTGTGATAATTGGAAAGATCCAAAAAGAGGGAAGCATATCAAACATACGTGAAATAAAGCATGTAATAGACTACCAAGCTCTATGAGGAACAAGAAGGGAACAAAATCCAGGTCACAGATAGAGATAGGCACTGGACAGCATGGAACAATACTTCCTTGTCTGAGATTAGAGAGTAGAAGGTTACCCTGAGGACTGGTTTAAGTAAATATGCATGAACGAGGGGGAAAGACAACAAGATTAGGAGGGTTTGTACCAAAGGTGAGATAGTATTTATGGAAATACCTAACATAATAATGATGGCTGCTTCATAGATGCTCAGTAATAAATGATTACTTTCTTTCCATTGCTGTTCTCTGTTCTCAACAGCAGAAAAGTAGGTGTACAAAAAAGTTGACTGGAGAAGGTGTGTGTGTGTGTGTGTGTGTGTGTGTGTGTGTGTGTGTGTGTGTGTATGTAAATATATATGGAAACAGAGAGAGATGGGGTTTTACCATGGGAGTATGGTGGAATATATAAAGAAGGATTGAAAGTGGAAGGATGATTGATGAAATTGTTAAAGGGGTGCTGTTAACTGGTAGATCAAGGCTGGTTTGGATAGATAGGGAAGGGGCTGATAAATTGGGACAGTTTATCCTTTCATTCACTTATTCAACAAATAATCATATTGTTCAAAGTACTAAAAATACAGAGATGAGCTAGAAAGTCAAAGGTCCCTCCCCTCATGGAACTCACATTCTAATGGGGTGCATAGAAAATACGCAGTAAAGATTAATGAAGAAAATAAGACTAGGTAAGGGGATACAGAGTGACTTGTGAATACGGCACTACTTCAGAGATGTTGCTCACAGACTGCCTCTCTATAAACACTGCTTCATTCCTACTTTGAGATTGGAGTAAAGTATACACAGTGACCCAGGAAGGCAGCTCCTACTGCTCTAACCCTGGCCCGCCATGTGTCTGTAACCCCCAGGCCTGGGCAAGCCTCTAAGTCTTGTCACAGCCTCCTGCTAGTTGTAAAGCTCTCACTATTGCCCTCTTCCTCTTTGCTCCTTACCCCATCTCCAGGCTATCTTTTCTTCAGAATCTTGTTCCTCTAAGATGCTTTAACATCTCTAATATTAGTAAATTTGTGCATATGCTTGACTTATATTAGAATGTTATCTCTGTAAGATCACAGTAATGGGACCACAATAGATTTGTGTTTTTCTAGTATTAAATGCAAACTAGACTTATTTCTGTCAGTAACTATAGTTTTACTTATTTCTGTTCACTACTATATATTTAGTTTAACTTGGAACACTTAGATATTCACACAGAGGCAAGTTGTTTATGTACAAGTCATGTATTTACTTACTACTTTGGAAAAGCTTCATTTCTCTTGAGAAAGTTTTATTCTAGAGTGAATGGTTAATACATATGGCATAGTAAGTGATCATAAAAATAATCTCTCTATAAAAAAAACACTAAACGATAGAAATAATAACCATAAGAGGGGGAAGAGTAATCAGAGAAACAGCCTGCAGCACATTAAACTTTTATGTTGTTTTTAATTTTTAGAAAACAGCTGGGTTATCAATATACAACTATGTCTACATCTGCATATATCACACACCAGAGAGAATTATTTTTCAGGCAAATATACTATTTTTTTCAAATATCTGTGACCTCCAACTAAAAGATATATTCTTACCCTTAGCTGTTTATTCTGACAGACCTCTTTGCTCTTTATTTCTGTCTCTTTGATACTTTTTCCTTTTTCTCTACCTTTACTATTTTTCAATCTGTTCTATTTTCCAGCATTACATATATTCTCTTTTTTGTGCATTTTTTAAAAATTGAGGTACAATTGACATACAACATCATATTAGTTTCAGGTATATATCATAATCTATATTTTTATGTCTAGCTAGCATCTGTCACCATACAGAGTTTTGAATTTTTTTTTTCCTGTGATGAATACATATATTCTTTCATGGACAAGGTGCACATAAATAAAAATGGTTATTTTCTTATTGTTGATTCTGCTGAATTTGGTTTGACTTACTCACTTCTCTTCCTTTATACGACCTTATCAAACCTTTCTAACACCATTTCAAAAAAACTAAAGTCAAAGAAAGAAGAAATTTAAAAAGAGAGAAAAATTATGATACTTGAACTCAGGCTCAGATATGAGTAAGAATAAATATTTATATTTTTATTAAGGAAAAAAACCCTTCTAAAATCCAAATTCACAAAATAAATATGTGATGAATTGAATATTAATTATACAAATAATTTTTCTTTTCCTAAAAATGTAACATAAGTGTTTTCCTTAGATATTTTCTTTAAATATATTTAGCATATAATTTTATTTACAAGCATAGTTTCTAGAACAATTTTATATTCTTATCCAGAATTCAACTATCAGTTTTAATATAAATGGTATTTGCTATATCCAAAAGTTGAGAACTCTGTTATCTAACTGTTAGTGTAAGACATTTCATTGATCAAGTTTTAGTAGGTCAGAAATAAGTTTTAAAAATTATATGTACAGTGATGTGCTCTGACTGAGTTGTATACACTATACATAAGAGCACAAAGGAGGAAAAGCCAACCCAGATTAGGGGAGTAATAACTGCCTAAACATAATCCTTAAGAAATGAGTTAAGTAGACAAAGCAACAGAAGGGGTAGGGGATTCAAAGCAGAGAGTACTAGATGTGGGAAGGAGTACAGTATGGCTCTATGACTGGAAAAAACTATGTGGTAGGTGGGGAAGGTATAGGAAGTTGGTGATCAATAGCAGCTAAGTTGATGGTATCTCCAAAACATATTGGGAAATAATTTATGTCTGTCTATCATTAATCTTAAGCCACCATCATCATCTCTCCGCTGTCTAGTCTTAGTAGACCTGGTCACCCTTTTCTGCCTACAGTCTATTTTCTACAGAGGTGCCAAAACGTTATTTTAAAAATGTAAATCAGATCAAGTCAGTCCTTTACTTAAACCTTCCTATTTCACATTAACCATAGAATAAAGTCCAATTCGATCCACATGATCTGGCCCTTGCCT
Organism: Neomonachus schauinslandi; assembly: GCF_002201575.2. NCBI lineage: Eukaryota > Metazoa > Chordata > Mammalia > Carnivora > Phocidae > Neomonachus > Neomonachus schauinslandi. The sequence continues at coordinate 76,715,169 of NC_058404.1, forward strand.
ACCTCTCTGATCTCAGGCCATGCTGTTCCCTTCCTCATTCGTGTGTCCTGCCATACTGACCTTCTTTCTGTTCCTGATCATGTGACAGTTGTAACTGACTTCGCGCCTTTTTATGATGGTTGTTTTCTCTGATTATTCCAGATTTTCACATGCTGGCTCCTTGTCATTTATTCCTCAACTTAAAGGTCATCACTTCAGTGAGGGCTTGCCTTCATACATGCAATCTAGTTATCTTTTTGATACTAAATTTAATTTAATTTAAAGCTAAAGAATATGGTATAGATGATACAGATTATTTGAAATCTGTTGAGACTTGACTCACAATGGACATAGTCAAGTTTCATAAATCTTTTATGTATATATTTGAAAAACAATGGGTATTTTACAGTTTTTAGGAGTAGAGGCCATTTTACAGTAAGACAATAATGATGTGAGGATAATTAGTGAATGTGATTTTTAAATTATTAATATTAGTTATTCTGTGCTATATTGGACCTTAAACTAAGCAATTCCATACTGCTATTCTTTTTTCAATTTTTGTGATTCTCTTTTTATATTTTTTTTATTTCAGCCCATTAAGCTACCAGTTCTTGCTTCTTGTACTATGTCAGGTATATCTGTCTTTTGGGCATCCCTCCTCCTACTCTATAATTCACTGTTTCTTAGATGCTATAGCCTGAGAAACCAGATCTGATAGGACTAAATTAAAGGAAAAGTAAATAGGTTTTGATTACTTTACCGGATACATAAACATAAACTACAGTAATCAAGACAACATGTTCTAGTGAAGGAACTGAAGTTCAGTGGAACAGAATAGAGCTTCCAGAAATAGACATATTATATATGAGCATATATGATAAAGGTGGTATTTTAAATCACTGGGAAAAGGCTATCTTGTTCAATATGTGATATTGGGACAGCTAATTGTTTAGAGTATAAATTTACTTAGATTCCTGTTTCATATCTTAAAATGAAAGAAATGACAAGTGATTTACAATTATTTGTTTGGAATAAAGACTACGTTACAAATATAAAAGATGAAACTGCAGAACTTAAAAGATAATGTAGGTGAGTAGTTTTATAATCTTGAAATGGAGAAGGCCCATTTTATAAGTCTAATACCAAAACCAAAAATTATTAAGGAAATTGATGTATTTGGCTACATAAAAACTAAGTTTGTATACATCCAAAAAACCAATAAATAACAAAATTTAGGAACAGATAATTCACAAAAGATGAAATATAAACCATAAATGAAAAGTAGTTCATCCTTACTAGTAATCAGTGAAATTCAATTTAAAATGCAACATTTTTGCCTGTTAGATTTTTTAAGATTAAAAACAATGAAAATCTTAATGTTAGTTAGAAAACAGATATTGTGAATCTCCAGTTTTTTTCTTCCACCCCTACTGGGAAAGGGGCCTGTTTTCACCTTAAAATCTCAGAATAGTTTCTGACAATTAAAAAAATAAAAGAAGACAGCCATTGTCATATATTTGATAAGGATAAAATCAATTTAATCTTTATAGCAATCTGTATCAGTTTTTAAAATATTCATGCATTATTTACATAGAACTTTAACCAAAAGCAGTAATTGAAAAAGTATACAGAAAAGTATGTTAAGTTGTATAGTTTTTCATAATAGCAAAAGAAAAAAAAACACACATAAATGTCTAGCAGTACAGAGCTGTTTGAATAAATATTGGTATTTCCATACAGTGGGATGCTATACATCACCAAAATATTGCTATGGAAATGTATTTTGCCATATTACAGGGAAAAACATGTTAGGAACGTATAAAATACAAGTTTTAAGTGTGTATGTAGGCATAAGGACAAGTCTGGAATTATAGACCTCAAGATATTTATATGGCAATCTAACCAAAGATGGTCATTATCTTTGGTTAGTGAGATCATGGAATTCTTTCATTTGCTACTTTGTGAATTCTGAAAATTGTTTCTCTTTAAAATCAAGGAGAAAAAGCCAACCAGACTATAACTCTTTTTCTCTTCTGAGGAAGAAAAAGTCTCCTTTTGGAAATCTGAACAAGTGAAGCTTATCAACATGAAGATAAGGATACTGACTTTGCTTTTGGAAATTTGGAGGTCTTTTATGATTACTTTCTGGTTTTTTGGCCATGTTCAGTGTTGCCAGGATTGTGATTTTGTATAATGATCTTCATGTAACTTTGATAAAGATGAAGGATTTACAATTTCTTAACTTTTTCTCGCTCAGAAATCAGAGTACCTCCAATCGCTTATTTTGTTATTTGATTCACTGAGCTATGATTTTTTTCATACATTTTAGCAATTTGAGTTTATTTCTTTTCCTATCATATTTGAGGAGGACCAAAAAGGTCACTTCTACTTTTTTTTTTTTTATTTTATTTTATTATGTTATGGCAGTCACCAGTCACTTCTACTTTTAGGGGAAATATCTTAGATATATCACTGTTAATTGTAGTTCTTGTCATCATTTTCTAAAATCAAGAAGGCTTTGGCCCAATATTCATGAATTCTAGATCTCTGGGTTCACTACTTAGTTGTGGGTGTGGGTGTGTGTCTACAATTAAATAGTTATATGAAGGGCTTTAAAAACATATTCAGCAAAGCAATGCATAATAGCTATAAAAATTAAATAATTCAGAACTATAAAGTAAAAGAGTGGAAAGCCCCCATCCCCAAATTTGTACGTTGTTAATGAATACCAGAGTCACATGCTAATGTCAGTTACAGAACTTCCTACAGGATGTGGTTTGATATATACAGAAAAAAGCCTCTGCCACAGAATCTTTCACCTTTTACTGATGCTTAAAACTCCACTATTCGAGATAATTTGATTACACATCGTTTTTTTTTTTTTTTTTTTTTTTTTTTTTTTTTTTTAAAGATTTTGTTTATTTATTTGAGACAGAGAGAATGAGAGACAGAGAGCATGAGAGGGAGGAGCAGACTCCCCGCCGAGCAGGGAGCCCGACGCGGGACTCGATCCCGGGACTCCAGGATCATGACCTGAGCCGAAGGCAGTCGCTTAACCAACTGAGCCACCCAGGCGCCCCGTTTTTTTTTTTTTTTTAAGCCATCCTTTCCAATCATTCAAATGCTCCTTGTGCACAGGATTTGCTACTAGGTTTTGACAAAAGGGGAAGTACAGACATAGCACAGGGTCTGAGCCACCACTGTGTAAGGAGGGCAGGGCGAATCCCGAGGCGTGTGAGAGGTTGCAAGAAGAGGTGAAGAGGTTGAAAGGCAGAAAAATACATTGCTCAGGTAGGTAGATGTTGCTCAGGAGCATTAATATGAATAATATTATCTGTGCTTTGTCATCTTGCACCTTTCCTCTGGAAGGGTCATTTTCTCCTTTACTTTTCAAGTAAATACACTGTTACTTTACGTTTATGTAAGTTCAGAAATTAGTTCTTAATTTCCTTTTGAAAATGAATCTTGGCTCTATGTACATAGAAGGGCAGGGAAGAGGAGGAGGAGAGCCATGATATTGCTCAGATTAAAGAATTATATACAATGGGTCTCATAATGTGAAAGTAAAGTCTGAAAAATTTCCCTAAGTTATGTTTAATGTCAGTGGTTGGTTTTCGCTCTTCCAGATTTATCCTTCCAAATGCTGTCTTAGCAACACATAATCCCTCTGAGAAGGTCTGTTTTCCAAACGCAGCAGGAGCAGTGTGTAAGTTTACATGACCCCAGTTTCACGACAGCGGTAGCAAATCAGATATCTTATCCAAGGAAAAGCATTTTTGGCTTAGAATTCAATCACTTTCATGGTGGGAGTCAACAACTTGTTTCAGCTCTAACACTACTGCAGAACACTGGCCGCAGTGAATCTTTCAGGAAGCATAAACACAATTGGTATTTATAGCATTGTTAACATTTGTTAAATAGTTAGGGGAACGTCTGTAAGTCTGTTTTAAGCAGGTGGGGCAGGAATCTTTGTTGTGACTGCAGTGAGATTTAAGAGTAGGACAATAAGACAACACGATTACTCCGGTTGTAGCAAGAGAGTAAATTAGAAGTATTGAATACAGTAAGTTAAGATTTCATGCAGCCACAATTCAGAGTGTTACAAAAATAATTCTGAAGTATCTCTGGCCAGAAGTGTGTTACACAGATGGCACATTTGACACAGTGCAGGGCAGGAACTGTACAACGAAAAGCCAAATAAACAGTAAGGATTAGTCAAGTTTTAATTGAAAACCTACATAAAAAATACCTTGAAATTATGCCAGACTTTCTTGTATATCAAAACCATAATAATAAAAGTTTCCCTTAGTCAATTAAATGAACATCAAAGTTGTCAGTAAAGCGAATCTTTGTATTTTGCTAGTTATTATTGCATATTGCAGTCTTCTTAAATAGGTATAGCTAAATTATGCATGCAGGGATACAAAGCAAGCACAGGGTATTAATACTTTTATGAATTTTTTGCCCTGTCAACCACCCAGGGAATCCAGAGCCACTCTGTCATGCTGATGATTTCTGTCATGAACCCGTTTACTTCAGATACCATCTTCATTCTAAATTGAGAATGTGATGGGCGCCTGGGTGGCTCAGTTGGTTAAGCAACTGCCTTCAGCTCAGGTCATGATCCTGGAGTCCCGCATCGGGCTCCCTGCTCAGCGGGGAGCCTGCTTCTCCCTCTGACCCTCCCCCCTCTCATGTGCTCTCTCATTCTCTCTCTCTCAAATAAATAAAATCTTAAAAAAAAAAAATTTGAGAATGTGAAAGGTAGTCTCAAAGCAAGTGACTGAATTTTGTTCTCTAAATTTTAAACTAAATATAAGCTTCTAGAAAGGGTAAGATGAAAAAAATTGCATAGATTTCAAAAATCTATATAAGATTATTTGCAATTATGACAGATTTCTAAATGTCTAAATTTCTAAACATTAAAAGAACACTGTTAACAAAGATGAGGACGTTTACTTAGAATAAATCACTGTTTTGAGTTTTCATTATTGGTGCAAAAAAGCAACAGAAATTCTATTAGTATTTGGGAAATTCTTAAGTATAAATTTTTTAAATGTTCAGTACTATTAAACTATGTTCTAATGGTAACTTTGTCGTCTTACCCCTCTCTGTCCCTGCCAGTACCATGTAACTGGAGAGAGTGTGTTTGTGTGTATGTGTGTGTGCATATTGTCTTTCAACTCTAAGTTCCTCGAGGTCAAGGATCATGTCATCTGATTGCTCACTGTACCTCATTTCATTATTCTTACACAGTGGATGTTCCCAAATATTTTTGAGAAAATAGACCACATGATTTTTACCACATGAATGACCAAATGACTGCTTCTTTCCAGGACATAGTTTAAACATATTTGTCTGGTTTTGAGAAATAATTTAATGTTCTTAATACAGTAAATTAACTCTTCTGATTTTTCTTAAGAAATTTGCCCTACATTTTCACTGTTGGCCTCTTTGGCCTCTCAGTATTGGCAACCTCTTTGAAGCAACATTTCACTTATTTTTCTAGGCAGGCTGCTTTATCTACTCATTTCCAGTAGCTAGAGATGGAGGTGTTTTGAATGAGCACATCAATGTTCTAGACAGAGATACTGTTTGAAATTATCCATGAACACAGTGCTGCTGAACATTATTGAGTGACGTTTGTTTCTCTTGGTTGTGTCTGCTCTGACTAGCTGGTTTCTTTCAGATTGGCAGCTGGGATTATGCTGCAGTGGATGGACAGCTATAAGAAGTGGAGATTGTAGTGAGGCTCAGTCAGGCCTCAATTTAATGTGTGTTTGGAATGTATGGGTTCAGTTAAATGTACTAATGGGAAATCTATGCATATTTTTACAATTTAAAATTACCTTATGTTTTACCTTACTAACTTCCATAATATTATTGAATAAATATATAAGTAAAAATACTCATCTCCTTCCTTTAATGTTCCCTCTCTGCTGATTTCTTATTACTGCATTCTTATTTTTTTAATAAGTTTCGCTTTATTTAGCAAGCTACTCTTTCTCTTTGCTCCTTATGTACTTCGTACCATCATCATGACATGTATAGGTCTCCAGATAACCAATGCATTGTGAAAAACATATAGTTTACTTACAAAATTTATATATTTTCCTAAATAATTAATAATGATGACAAAATATTACTAAAATGAATGGCTCCTTGAAATCAGGTAGATCTAAGTTAGGAAATAAGCTTAAATAACAAAATTAACTTTGTAGCAAGGTCTCTGTATTTCACAATTTTTGACCAGTTTATCAACTGGAGTTCTTCCTAAATGATTAAAAAATTCTTCTGGCTACTATGTTGATGAAGAAATTAAACTTCATAAAGCTGTATTAAATATTGGCAGATTTTTCTTTAGATTTTCATATTTTTTTAAGATTTTTTTAAAAATGAAAAATCTTTTGTTTTTATTTTTGAGGTATGCATGTTAAGATGTTAAACAGCGTAAGATGCTGTACAGTATATAAGTGAAGAAAGTATTAAAGTATTAATTTTTATTCTGCCAATCTTTTCATCAGATAACAGTTGATAATAGTTTGGTACATACCCTCCAAATTTTAGACATGTATATATTCAAATATATATACTCACATAACACATGTAAGTATATATATGTGTTTATATTTTTATTTATTTTTATTTTTTACTTAAATGAGACCAGACACTAAATTCTTTGGTAATTAGGATTTTTTTCCATCAATGTATTATAGACTAGTTTCCATGTCAGATATGTTCAGACCAACTCATTCGTTTTAATGGCTGTGTAGCATTCCATTATCAGAGTTTAAGTAGTTTTGTCCCCTAAGTTTTACTGCTAGAGAGTGCTTGTATTTAAATCGTTCTACATTCATCTGATTCTTTCCTTATGAAAATTTGTAGAAGTAGAATCAAAAGCTCAGTCTTTAGTTAAAAACAAAAATTTTTATTTTTCTATATGTCTAATTTCTCAAAATTAAAAAAAAGGTTATGTTTCAAGTCCAAGTTTACATAGAGTAACTTCTGTTCAATTTAACTTATTTCTTCACCATATTGTCTCTCTCTATTTTGAACATTTATCTGGTTGAGTTTAAAATATGCTAGGGGATCCTGTGTAGCTCAGTCAAGCGTTGGACTTTTGATCTTGGCTCATGTCTCAATCTCATAATCATAAGTATGTGGGTGTGGAGCCTACTAAAAAAATTAATTAATTAATTAAATATGCTAGTATGTCATGACTTTTTTTTTTATTGATGAGCTGTTTATCTTTTATATTTATGCCTTACAAAGTTTGAATTCTATATTGTTTTTTATTTCTAGGGCACTTTGAATATTTACATTTCAATCTTAAAAGATTCCTTTTAAATAATTTGAGTTAGGTTCATTATGCTGTTTTTTTAAAGATTTTCTTTTCTTTTTTTTTTTTGAGAGAGAGCACACGCATGCGCCATCGGGGAGGGGGTGGGGGAGGGACAAAGGGAGAGAGAGAATCTTAAGCAGGTTCCATACCCAGCACAGAGCCCAACATGAGGCTTGATCTCAAGACCCTGATATCATGACCTGAGCTGACATCAAGAGTCAGATGTTTAACCAAACTGAGCCACCCAGGCGCCCCACATTATGCTATTTTTTTTGAAGATTTTATTTATTTATTTTGAGAGAGAGCACAAACAGGCGGGGGAGGGGCATACAGAGAGGAAGAATTAGACTCCCCGCTGAGCAGGGAACCTGATGTGGGGCTTGATTCCTGGACCCTGGGATCATGAACTTACCTGAATGCTTAATTAACTGAGCCACCCAGGCACCCCCACACTATGCTATTTTTGTGCATTAAAATTTTTTTTCTATTATTTCTGTATTTCATTTCTTAGATTAAGAGTCTGATTTCCCAGTGTTTATAAATGATGCTTTGCGTTTTTTTAAAACAAGCTAGAGATGTTATCCAAACAAAACCATATGTATTATATATAATTTTCTCTTTTGGAATCTTCATGTATTTTTTTTTATCAAGTACATTTATTTGTCCTCTTTTGGCCTTAGTAGTTCATATTATCAGGATTTTTGTCCTTTAGGAATTAAGTACAAAGTTCAACAGATTATGATTAAGTAGTCATTTGATTAGTATACTTTTTTAATTTGCTGATACCAAAGCTAGATTTTTAACTGTGGCCCCAAAGAGCACTGAGGCTGGTCAACCAGACTGTCAGTAAACATTGAGAGGGAACCTGTCAAATATCTAGGAAATCATCCTCAACTTAAGTTCCAGTGTGTGAGGGCAAGAGGAAAACTGGCACGAGTAATGATATTAATGTAACACAGTAGAAATCACTGATTATTCTTATGACTCTTTTTTAAATACTGAAAAGTGAATTAATTCTGAAATATAAAATACAAAGTCTTATTTGGACTTTTAAACCTTTCTTGGTAAAGAATTACTCTAGAATCTTAAGACAGCTTTTTAGAACTTGATTTTGGTAATCATAGAAAATCTTAATATATTACTAAATGAAATGTGTTTTCTTAATAAATTATTTTTTTTCAATTTCTCTAACCTGATTTTATAGTGCTTTTAGATGTAAATATATAAGAGCTAAAATGCAATTTCAGAGTTGTGTGCTTAAAAGAAACAGCATACATATGTGTTTACCTTAATTGCATCCATATGTTTATTTCTCTTCCAAAACCATCTTAAAATAAAATTTTACAACTTTATTGTTGGTTACTAAGTGTTGTGCTGATTTAACTTATTTCCTCTGTTAGATTAAAAAGACTAGTTCTGAGAGACTAAAATAGTCATTGTTAAGTTGAAGCCAAATACCACATTTCACTAAGCCAAGTCTACTTTTATTTCTTTTCTTTATTTCTTTCTTCCTTTCATTCTCTCTAGTGTGTGAATCTATATTCTCTCTATATACAGTCTCTTTCTCTAGATATAGCTATAAAGTCATGCAAGTATGCAATAGTTGGCACAGAAAACAGTGGAACATGCAGCTTGTTGAAAATATTTTCATAATATTTCCATTTGGAAATCCATTAATAAATTCTCTAGGTAATATTTGAGATGCTGTTTATAAAATATAAATATGTGGTTTTACTGGAATGTCTCAAAGTATTTGCATAGTCTTTTTTATTACTATGTATTTCAACATCTGGAATGCTGCCTGCTGAACTCAGGTTTTATTATAGAAAGTAGTAACAGGCTATTTACAGAAATAATTGGGAATTGATGAATAAGAATGTTAAATAATAAAGTAAGCTTTTTAGTAGAACTGTTTAATAGAATGTTTTATTCAGTGCGGGCTGCTTTGTAATAGTGTTAGGAGTGTATCGTAGCTGCATCCCTGCTGAATTATGTTGACTTGGGATGTCATTCATTCTTTCAGTAAGTATTTATTGAGCACCTACTGTATGTCAAGCCCCAGAAGCACAGAAATATTTGCAGTCTCTGGTCTCAAGGAGACTTACAGCCTAATCAATAAGGAAGAAATCATAAATAAGTAACAAGTAAGTAGTAGAGGTCTGTGCACATTGCTCTAAAAGCAACAGGGAGGGATAGCAACAGTCTGGATGAGACCAAAAAAGAGATTTCCCAGAGGACAGAGATGCCCGAGCTGAGTCTTACAGAATGCAGAAACCACGCAGAGAGAAGGAATAGGAAAAGAAAAAAAAAAAAAAAAAGGAAAAGAAAATAATACATACAAAGGCAGTATGACACATTACATCTCACATTATATGGTATGAGATGAACGGTGGCAGGGGATGAGACTGGCAGCATAGGCAGGGGTTATATTATTATTAACCTTAATTATGACTAGTTGGTAATATTTATGAAATGCTTACTTAACCTCAACCAGCACTGTGTTAATAAGTCTTTTATGTATATATGGTAATAATAGTATCAAACACTGATTGCAAGCTTATTTTGTGTCAAGAATTGTTCTAAATGTTTTATATTCTCTCATTTAATCTTCATAAAAACCCAATAAAATACCCACTTTATTACCATTTTTAGATGAGGAAACTAAGGCACAGAAGGTTTAAGTATCTTGCCCAAAGTCACTTAGCTAATATGTAAAAACGCTAAGATTTTAAATTAAGCAGTCTGAGTCTAGTGTCTGCATACCTAACTTCATGAGTGATCCCACACCATGTAAAGGAATTTGGATGGAAGGATTTTAACTAGCGAAGTTACATAATCAAATTTGCAACATGAGGATTGAACATCTCTTTGCAAGCCCAGGTATATTTAACTCCTCTGAAAAAAAGATGAAGGCTGCTGGCTAATGTTTATAATTTTTGGTCATTATAGGATGTTTTTTTTCTCAATATAATTTGACAGTAGAAGTGAAAAAATGAACTGCTTAAAAGCCGGAACAGTCTCTTGTTTTTCATTGAATCTTTTTAGCATTTTCTGAGCCCCCTGTAACATAACCAAATATGTTAATAATTATTGAAATTAACTAATGGGTACATGGGGATTCATTATCTTATTCCATATATATTATTCCATAATAAAAATTTAACAATCAATTTTTATCATCCGGAACCAAAACTATCTAGATGAAGGAAAGTTCTTAAAAACAGTTTAGGCATTTGGTAGAGTTTATAAGCTACCCTTTTATCAGTCCACTTTCCTGAATCTTACACCTGTATTTCCTGTGATTTCAAACCTCAGTTGTGCCTCTAATTTTTCTATTGCTTTATACAGAAGGCTGAAGGGAAAAATGAAGAAAGAGTGATAAATAAAATTCCTTATTTAAGGGGCTTTTTCAAATCATGCCTATCCCCCCAGAGTTTCTCACTTGGCTCTTAAGAATCACTGTATAGTGAGACGCCGAAGTGTTGTCATATCCCTCAGCTATGTTGGGGTGAAGAAATGAGAATTCCTGTCTTCATTGACATCTTTCAGACCTTCCCTGGAAGACTGGTCTTAGGAATAGCAGCTATCAGCCTGCACTTAACTTCCCATTCTCCCCTTTCCCCACATTTTCCCCTTGTGAAGAACTGTGCTTATTCTCTCAAGCTTGGTTTTGTCCCCAGTACAAACCAAGATGAGGCATACAGGGTCTGGGTGAGCTTGCTATGTATAATAGGCACTCAGTACACTTTTTTGTTGTAAGAATACTATGTGCAAGGGACTGTTCTACATGCTGCACACTACTAAAATATACGATATTCTCACCCTTTGTAGTACAGTTGCAGAGACAGACTAGTAATTATTAAAAGTTACAAAAAAAACATTACAAGGAAGCTTAAATCAAGTGTGTAATCAGCAATATGAGCAGGCTATAAGATTTAGGAAATAGTACACCAGAAAGGTGGAACTCAAGCAGGGTTTCCTAGAGAGGGGTAGGACTCAGGAAATTGAAGATGAGGGTGATCATTCTAGAAGGTGCAGTCACATGAGAGCAAATGTAAGGCAGAAAAAGCTGATTATATTTGTGTAAGAAATGACTGAAAAAGAACACTGTATGAGGGAACTGGATGAGGGAATAAAAGTTAGAGATGTGGGAAAACCTTTATTGCCTGACATTAGGCCTTTACCTTTTAATTACTGGAGATTAATTGAAATCATTTGATTAAGAGAACATTGCAAAAGGAGTTTGGGAAAACAATTCTGCAGGATACACTGAAGGAAGAAATTAAAGAAGAAATTAAACTAAAGAGACTATTGCAGGGGCGCCTGGGTGGCTCAGTCGTTGAGTGTCTGCCTTCGGCTCGGGTCATGATCCCAGGGTTCTGGGATCAAGCCCCACATCATGCTCCCTGCTCCACGGAAAGCCTGCTTCTCCCCCTCCCACTCTCCCTGCTTGTGTTCCCTCTCTCGCTGTGTCTCTCTCTGTCAAATAAAATCTTTAAAAAAAAAGAGACTATTGTAGTCCTCAGTACCTGAAATTATAAGGGACCTGGATTCAGAAAGGAGTGAGGGATATGAGAAACTTTATAAAAAAAAGTCATTGGGTCTAGTGACAGATTATATATATTAAAGGAGGAGGTAAAATTTGAAAATATCAGTAAGAATTTGAGCATAAAAGAAAAATCAAAATAGGAGTCTAACCTTGACTAAAGAATGCTAGAATAAAATCAGTTTTCCCAGATTTTAGATGTGTTAAGTGTGCTGAGACATACCATACACACAGTATACATAGATGGCCACGAGGCAACAGTGTAAATGGACACTTCATAGAAATCAGTAATCCTCTGGTTTTAGATTTGAAAATCTTTCCCATAGAAGAGAGATTTGAAATCATGACAGCAGAAAAATATTCTAGGGCAGAAAGTGTAGATGGAGAAATTCAGAGTGTTAGAGCTTGCTGTAATGAGTCCATTTATGGATGAGAAAGAATAGAAGTCAGCAAGTGACAGAGAATTAAGAAGGTTAGAGAATTAAGAAGGTTAGAGAACTAAGCTGGGGTAAAGCCATGAAAGCCACAGAAGAGAGAATGTGAAGAAACTAGGGTGTGAGCAACAGTGTAGACTGCTTCCAAGATCAGGGTGCCTGAAAAATGGTAGGTGAGTTGTAGAAACAAGGAAAAGAATCTAGAACTGCAGTTTATGATATAAAGTGTGACTACAAGAATTTGAGACTATAATCATTACCTGACAATCTTACTCCATAATTTTCACATTTGAAAAAGTCCTTTCTATTGTATTTTTATCACCAACAACTCAAAGGCTAGTCAAGAATTAAAGTAGTTGTGCCTAAGAATTCTGTAATCTTTTTAGATGTTGGGAGGACTTGGAAAGAAAATTATTATTTAGCCTCTGTGGGATAATACAGCTTTTATTCTATCATTGAGAGAGAATTATCAGACCATTATATTATATGACTTGAAAAAGCCTTTTCCTGAAAGAGGTCACTAATGTGCAAATTCTAAAATTTTAAGACTTTTTAGAAGAAAATGTTAAAAAGAGACATTGGTGGGGCCCCTGGGTGACTCAGTCAGTTGAGCGTCCAACTCTTGATTTCTGTTCAGGTTGTGAGATTGAGCCCCACCTGGGGCTCTGCGCTGGGCGTGGAATCTGCTTAAGATTCTTTCTTGCCCTCTCCCTCTGCCCCTGCTCATGCACTCTCTCTCTCTCTAAAAGAAAAAAAAAAAAGAGGGGCACCTGGGTGCCTCAGTCAGTTGAGTGTCGGTCTTGGTTTTGGCTCAGGTCATGATCTCGGGTTCCTGAAATTGAGCCCCACATCAGGCTCCATGCTCAGCAGGGAGTCTGCTTCTCTCCCTCTTCCCCACCCCCAACAGCTCGTGCTCTCTCTCTCTCTCTCAAATAAATAAATAAATCTTTAAGAAAACAAAGAGAGAACATTGGTATTTTTGAAAGTTGTCTTACCCCATCATATTTTCACTTCAAAACAATGTAAAGTGTGAAGCAGGATATGTAGTATTAAGATGAGTTACATTAAATTATATCTGTAATTAAGATTTATATGCAATAATGTCATTATTCTTAGTTTCTCTGTAGTAGTTAATGTTACTGACCATTCTGTGTTTGGAACTCTCACCTTACACAGCTTCCATATCACTCTATCCTGCTCCCTGACTCCTAACCTCTCCTTCCTCTGCTTTCTTCATTAGTTCCTTATATGAAATAAGAGTATTTCCCAAGGTTCAGCTCTAGGTCCTTTTTTTGCGTGGCTCTCATGTATTTTCTTCCTGGAGCTTAACCAGTGAGTTTCAGACTGTGTGCCAGAGCCCTAAGATTTCTCAGAATTGTCTCAGGAGCTGCCAAGGAAGTTTATTAAGCATGGCTTTGTCCACCTTTAAAGTAGATAGCCCTATACCTATGTTTTTGATATATTGGTGTTTTATGTTCTATTTCACTTGAAAAAGGAAGTAATTTCTGTTGCTTAAAAATACACACATATGCACAGGGAAAGAGAAGGATCTAAAACCATTGACTTAACATTTCTCTTTTCTGAATTACACCTAAATCAATACTGATCTTTGATGTCAGAGCCAATCTTGGGCTTTCTTTTGCTCATTGGATATCTCAACATGGGTAGATGGCTATCACTATTACTTCGGATTCCACATGTCACATAAAATATATTTTCTTATGGCAAACTAGTTCTCCAACAGAAACTTAAATTTCCATTCATTCCTGGGGCGCCTGGGTGGCTCAGACGGTTGGGCGTCTGCCTTCAGCTCAGGTAATGATTCCAGGGTCCTGGGATCGAGCCCCACATTAGGCTCCCTGCTGAGCGGGGAGCCTGCTTTTCCCTCTCCCTCTGCCTGCTGCTTCCCCTGCTTCTACGTAGACTCAATCTCTGTCAAAAATAAATAAAATCTTGGGGCGCCTGGGTGGCTCAGATGGTTAAGCGTCTGCCTTCGGCTCAGGTCGTGATCTCGGGGTCCTGGGATCGAGTCCCGCATCGGGCTTCCTGCTCCTTGGGAGCCTGCTTCTCCCTCTGCCTCTCTCTCTCTCTCTGTCTCTCATGAATAAATAAATATTAAAAAAAATAAATAAATAAATAAATAAATAAATAAATAAATAAATAAAATCTTAAAAAAAAATTCCATTCATTCCTTTACTGCTCTCTAAAATATGCAAATTCAAAAGAAAAAGAATTAGTCTGTCTTTTCTTCATTGCTCAAAGTCATCGTTCTCCAAGACCTGTTGATTTTTCCTTAGTCCATAAATATTTATCCCTTTCTTTCAAATACCACAGCTTCCATAGGGTTGGGATATATAATCCCTTTTCTTTTGGACTGGTCTCTGAACCTCTGAAGAGAAATTTTTGTTTCTGGGTGCTTAGCCCTGCAGCATATTTTGAAATCTAGAGCCAGATTTCAGTTTCCTAAAACAATGTGTTCATCATTATCATTATTCACTCCTGAAACATTTCTTCCTTTCCTTCCCTATTTTTTTTTTTTTGTTAAAGATTTTATTTATTTATTCATTAGAGACAGAGAGAGAGGCAGAGGGAGAAGCAGGCTCCCAAGGAGTAGGGAGCCCGATGCGGGACTCGATCCCAGGACCCTGAGATCATGACCTGAGCCGAAGGCAGATGCTTAACCATCTGAGCCACCCAGGCGCCCGTTTCCTTCCCTATTTTAGCTGTGTTAGATGGGGATCACGCTGAGTCCCAAATCTAATAATAATGCAGCATTCTATTTAGTGCCTTGTATGTGCTAAGTACTATCCTAAGTACTTTGTAGGTATTATTTAATTTTCCAGATAATTCTGTGAACTAGGCATTATTAGTATCTATTTGGTAGATGAGGAACAGAGGTTAAGCTAATTGCCCAAAATCACACAGCAGAAAAATGGCAAAGTCAGTGCCACAGGCCACGTGTGCAAGTTATCTCCCCCCACCCCACATTTAAATAGGGGAAAGACATGTGGGCTGTTGGGCAGGGACCACCAAAAGCAGCAGTCAGGGGTAAAGGTGCTGGCTTTGCCAACTGGTCTTAAAAGAAATTTAAGATTCACATTCATAAACTCAGTCCATAAATCCATATATCATGAAATAGCAGTGCTCCCACCTTCTTTGTGACTACCTCTAGGCTTCAAGTTCTCCCATTGTATGATATTTTTTCTTCTTCAAGATTGTCCTGATGTTGATCATAAATTGATTTAACCCCATCAGAAAAAAATCTTAAAAGTTCTGAAATGATCCTAGGCTCCATTCCTTGCTTCCTCTTGGCTCCTTTTCTTGTTTCTAGAGTCTAGGGCCAACCTTACCTCCTGCTATATAAAACCAAACTTACCTAACCATGCTACTCTACTAATTGTGTCTGAACATGCTTTGTGATGAGGATGATGATGATAATAGAGATAGAGATAACTTATTAATTCATTCATTTGATTGTAGACTCATGCTTTTTTTTGTGCTCAGTCTTATCCCCAGGCCTTGCCACAGAACCTAACAGATAAGAAGAAAGGATAGAGGGCGCCTGGGTGGCTCAGTCGTTAAGCGTCTGCCTTCGGCTCAGGTCATGATCCCTGGGATCGAGTCCCACATCGGGCTCCCTGCTCGGCGGGAAGCCTGCTTCTCCCTCTCCCACTCCCCCTGCTTGTGTTCCTGCTCTCGCCATCCTCTCTCTCTGTCAAATAAATAAATAAAATCTTTAAAAAAAAAGAAAGGATAGCTTCAGAGTATGAGATCTAGAATCATGCTGTGTAGGTGCAAATTTTGAGCCTGTCATTTGATTACTATGTGACCTTGGGCAAGATACTTAAGTTCTTTGTGCATTATTTTCTTTATAGATACAGATGGATATAATAAAGGGCTCACATCATAGTCTATTTTTTGTAAAGATTTATTTATTTGAGAGAGAGTGTGTGTGCGCGTGTGCGAGCAGGGGGAGGGGCAGAGGGAGAGCAAAAGAAGCAGACTCCCCACTGAGCTCGGAGCCCTACACAGGGCTAGATCTCACAACCCTGAGATCACCAACAAAGCCGAAATCAAGAGTAGATGCTTAATTGACTGAGCCACCCAGGCGCCTGGACTCAAATCAAATAGTTTAAAGATTAACTGATACAAGATAGTAAAGCACTTCAAAAAGTTCTTAAGTACTAAATAAATATTTGTTGTTATTATCAGCCCTTAATGAATATTTGCTGACTGCATATTGAATGTCTAATCTACTAAGCACTTTGGTGTTTTTTACATAAATATCATTTAATTCTTTTTTTTTTTTTTTAAGATTTTATTTATTTGACACAGAGATAGACAGAAGAGCACAAGCAGAGGGAGTGGCAGAGGGAGAGGGAGAAGCAGGCTCTGCACTGAGCAGGGAGCCCGATGTGGGGCTCGATCCCAGGACCCTGAGATCATGACCTGAGCTGAAGGCAGACGCTTAACCATCTGAGCCACCCAGGCGCCCAATATCATTTAATTCTTAATATAGCAGGACGAGCTGGATGCTACTATTATCCGCATTTTACAGGAGAGAAAATTGAAACCTAGAGATGGTTATTAAATAACTTACCTAGACCATAATAGAGCTTGTAAGTGGTTTGCATTCAGGATTTGAACATGGTCTGTTTGACTTCAAAACCCATGCTGCTGCCATCATACCACTCAGCTTTCACAGAGAGGCTTTCCAGTCTTTTCTGCCTGGGCAAATCTTAGAGTACTCCTTAAACTTATTGGCCTGACTACATCAAACTGCTGTTTAACCTTCTGAGTACATTTGTCCTGCTTCCCATACTGAGAATACATTCAAGGGCAGAAACATTAAGACCTAATACTGCTATATACATAGTTGACGATTATTGAATGCATAAATGAATGAGTTGCTATCATTGTTTCTTACAAGGTTCATTGTAAAGGACTACTAGTGGTATCCTCAACAAATAAAAAAAAGGAAATTAATACTAGAAAATGATTCCATTTCCTTGTTTGTGATACATTAATTGCCTACAGTCCTGCAGAGCATATAAAAATTAAGGATCTGTGTTCTTAGGGATTAAAAAAAAAAAAAAATCGGGGCGCCTGGGTGGCTCCGTTGGTTAAGCGACTGCCTTCGGCTCAGGTCATGATCCTGGAGTCCCGGGATCGAGTCCCACATCGGGCTCCCTGCTCAGCAGGGGGTCTGCTTCTCCCTCTGCCCTCTTCCCTCTCGTGCTCTCTGTCTCTCATTCTCTCTCTCTCAAATAAAAATAAATAAATAAAATAACATGATGAACATATATTCGCTTATGAATTTGAGAGGTTTTCCTCATTCATTTAACCTGGAAGTTAGAATCCTGACTATTGTGGGGGTTCAAATAGTCTTTCTATATCTGTGCTTCCTTCTCTCTCCTCACACCTACTATATTGTTTATTCATTCATCCAGTGTAAGGATCTGACAGTAAAGAAGATAGATCGGGTCCTTGCTCTCATAGATGTTGTATTTTAGTGGAAGAGAAAGGCATAAACAAGTAAACAAATAAAATAATTACAGACAGTGATAGCATCTGGCATTTAGTAGTTTCCCATGATGAGGGAGTTACTGGTGATTGGGAAGTGAGCATCTGTGCTAGGTGTAGAGGAAGATCCATGGTAAGGAAGTGCCTTGTGGACGGTGCATGCACACATCTTTCAGAAAGGGCATGCACATGTTTCTTATGTTTAGTTAGTCCCTGGTTTAACTGTCTCATGCTTGGATGCAACATATGGCTTTTACTTCGTTGTTTAGCCACCTAGGTTCAAAGAGACTGTCAACAGTAATGCTCTTCCTATGGCAAAAATAATAGCATCAAACCATTTTCACAGGTGCTATGTTTCTTTTTACCTCCTTTCTACTTCCCAGGATGAAATGGGGCCTATAATCAAAGCAGCAGTACGTTTTCTCTATACCTGTAAAAGATTAGCTTTAGTCATCAGGGATGATGCAAGCAGGGAAGAAAAAGTGCAAGAAAACAGAGATGAAGCCAAAAAGGACAATTTCTGATTGTAATAGCTGGTTTCTGTTTCATATCACTGAGCAAGATGAGAAGGTTTTGCAGGGTTTTATAGGAAAGCTTACACAGTACTAAAGGATGACCTCACCCTCAATGCCCTTGCCAGGTGCTTAGACCCACTGTGAAAACATAGAGTTGATTTTCAACATGAAACAAGCCAGAAGTATGGAATGACATTTTCAGGTGACAGTTGTGGGTTCTACTGCCTATAATTAGCACCTCTTAACCCTCAAACTTGCCCATGCCTTTTTCAGGCTGTTGAAGCTCAAATTCGAAGTTTTGGACAGACACCTTCTCAACTACTCATAGAGCCCCATCCTCCCCGAGGCTCTGCTATGCAAATGGTAAGTGCTGCTTACACTCTTGTCGTTTCTTGCCTCTCTCTGAGACCATGCTCAACATTCATAACCGTCTTCTGTTGTACTTGAGATTCTCTACCACATCTGAGTTTGTTCTTTTTATGCAATGTTTGTCAACCTGCTAACAACCGCCAAATATTATTACATGCTGTTCTGGAGTCTTTGGAAAGGTAAACATAGCTCTAGTGCTCTAGGATCTCATCAGTTCATGTTTTGTGTTGCAGAATTAAAAGGTTTATAATTGTCACATATCCTCACTGCAGGATAATGGCTCCAGACATAGGATGGATGAGTTTTCTAATTCGATTCTATGAGTTTCTAGATTAGTTTTGCTATTGTGTTTGTTCTTTACATCCCAATACAATTTTCAGTTTGGGAATTTTAAAACTAATCCTAATGTGTAGGATATTGTTACTGAGGATAAGGGACCACAGTGAGAAGAAAAGATGGTTTGGTATACCATACCACCCAAAGCTTACTACAGTGATTTATAGTGCTCGTGATTTTGAGGGTTTAGACGGGCATTTCTTCTGCTCTTCTCACCTTGGCTCCCTCACACACTGCTGCGGGGTGGGCTGAGGTGGCCAGACCTCTATCCATGTGGTCTTTCATCATCAAGGAAGTTAGCTCAAGCTACTTTCACAGTAGGAACAGTGTCCAAGAGAACACTTTTGCAAGACTTTTTGAAGCTTGCTCTTGAACTCACATAACATCATTTACACCATATTTTATTGGGCAAAGCAAGTCAGAGGCCAGCCCAGAATCAGGAGTTGGAGATGGTAGAATTTTGACCAATAAGGCAAGGAGACAGGAGCAAAGAGAGCAAGATATATAGATATGGCCCTTTCACCTCTAGCTCTTTGTTTCTTTTTTTCTTTCTTTTTCCATCTCGCCATCATCTTTGTGTCTTTTTCCCTTTCACCCTCTTTGTCATCTTCTTTCTCCTTCCAGACCTTTTTTCCCTTCTTGTTCTAGTTATATGAGTTGGCCATCACAATAAACTACAAGCATTTTTTAAATTATTTGCATCACGTTTTCCCCTAAGCATTTCTAAACAGGTAAGATCAGATTTAAATGAGCATAAAGGGTAACTTTACTGAGCAGAGATTACATAAAAAGCAAACATTTAACAAGAACACTGTAAGATAATGCCATAAAAAATAGTAAGAATGATTTCTGTTTGTGGTTTGGAAATAATTTTAGTAAGAGCTTGTCAGTGAGACTCAGGCTATTATGATGGAGGCTCATGGATACTCACCTCCAGTGCTCCACTGACTTTTACCTGGTCAGCCTTGGTCACTGGGGCAAGGAGGGAGCTCCTACTGCCAAGCCTCTCTCCATGGCAAAAGAATCCATTGAGGCAGTTCAGCTTTCTAGGATAGGAAGGCACATGCTCATATGAGGATGGGATACAGTCTTTTCCATTATCTTTATCCTCTGAATTGAATCCCTGAACTCCTTTCCAGACTTGCGCAAATTGTGTTTTCCTGTTACACATATGTGGGTGGGAAAGAAAGGTGTGTTGGAGAGAAACCAGAGTTGTCAACAAGTGTACACTTACTCTGGGACAACTGAATGAAATTTGGTTAGCAGTTTCCCCCTTCTACCTTAGATGCAGCTCCCTGAGGCACCCAGGTTTAGAGGAATGTTTGCTTCTCTTATCCCTGCTTTACCCGTTGTCCTCCTCATCTACAGCTGTTGCCATCCCCGTAGACTAGCCCAGTGTGCTGCGTTGTGCTTTCTCTTATGTCTCTTATGTCTCCCTATTCCATACTTATCAGCCAAGGATATGGTGAAACTCCCAAGAGTTTCCCACTGCTTGCCTGCATTGGGAGCACTAGTCAAGATGGAGTATGTAGAAACAGGCTGGAGGGAGAGCTTGTTGTAAAAATGCGGTGGACAGTTCTGGATATGATGTCTACGGCTCTCCGTGGAAGTGGCTTGTCCTTGCCGTGTGGCTGAGAGTTGGCCCACTAGAGTCACTATGTAAACAAGACATTCTTCCTACACATTAGAGATTTTTCTGTGTTTTTTTTAAGGGCATAAACATTGGAATTATTCAGTTTCAGTCTAATCGTATTTACAATACGAGCTGTTAAGCTCAAAAATAAGTATCAACTTCCTTTCAGTGACACTTTATGATGTATGTTATACTCTTTCTCAGAGTTTATAGATGGACTTTAGTAAATATTATTTTTTAAACTACATAATTGAAAAATAAGGCTTGGTATTCTGAAACGATGTTCATTTCCTTTTCCCAGGACTTCTTCAAAACTAGCTTGTTAGGGTATTGTGTTTGTTGTCGCTCATTGTTTCTCATTTTTGCCCGATTCCACAGAGTTTCTTAAAAACTGTATAAAAGGTTCTTTGTGTAACAAAAATTACCAATTGATATAGAGGTTTTAAAAATCAAAAGGCCCAAATGTTTATTGTTTTTACTACCATTTAGATGAGTCCCCCCCATCAACCTTCAGGGCACCCCCCCACCCCCACCCCTGCACGAATATAACAGAAATTAAAGCCACTTCGTGCTGCGTTAAGTGCGTGAGCCATAATATACACCAGGTGTAGTAATTAGCAGGCCCACGAAGGCTGCCTATTTGTCTGGCCTCACTGCTGTTGCTGTATCCCCCTGTGTTTTCACACCATCAGATAGTTGGATTTAATTGAGGCCACATCAGATGAGGCATTACTGACACCTTTAATTGAATGAGCATCCAGGGAGGATTAACTCATAATATTGATTGGCTTTTAGCCACTTGCTCAGAAGGGTGTCTGGGTAGCTTATTAGTTGCCTTTATTTACACCTTTATGCAGAGAGTGCAAATAGGAATTCTTAGTGCAATATGTTTTTCTAAGTACTCTTAATAACTTTTTTAAAAGGACTGATAATAAAAATGCAAATGTATTTAATTTTTTATTAGCAGTTCTGAATAAATACGTGTTAAATATATGTGCCTACACATTTACATATACCTGGTGTTTTGAAATATGGCAGTAGGAAAGCAGCCAGAAGCACTTCATCAAAGTGTTTCAATTGTGAATGATACTAATCAGCTATTAGAAAATAGACATGGTAGAAGAGGATTGCTGGAAAGGCACAGTGCAATTACTGTGTGATAGCATACTACCACAACATATAAATAAAGCCGGTAAATCACAGTGGTGTTATATATGT
This sequence comes from Neomonachus schauinslandi, assembly GCF_002201575.2. Taxonomy (NCBI): domain Eukaryota; kingdom Metazoa; phylum Chordata; class Mammalia; order Carnivora; family Phocidae; genus Neomonachus; species Neomonachus schauinslandi. The sequence continues at coordinate 76,737,064 of NC_058404.1, forward strand.
CTTGGATTATGACATATGAGTTGTAGGAATGTTCTAAATCCTTAGTAGTCTTCAGGATTTATTTTGTTGCTAGTTATTAGAACAGACAGTGTTTTTTGTTTAACATTTTCAATTACTTGCTGCTTTTCAAAGGAGAAATCAGAAGTCTTGGGCTTTAGTTTAGTTTAGTTTGTTTGTTTGTTTTACCCAGAGAGGAGGGGCATCTAGGTATTTCTTTTTATGCTTAGGCATAGCAGAAAAGAGCAGGATTTGCATTATAATAGGGCAGTGTTTATGACTTGGTACACTATATAAATATAGTTTTTACAAGTACATTTAATTAACGAATTGCTTTGAAACACCTTTATAATTAAGTTTGTATATTACGTTCGTAAGTTATTTCTTGATTGTAATAATACATGCTGTGTAACTATTGTTTATAAATATGTTTGTTTTAAATATCTCTTTATTTAGTTGTCAAAATCTTTGTGCTAACTCAACACAACTTTTGATGATCTTTGGAAGTTACCTTGCCTTGCTTTTGTACCTATTGCCTATCCTCACTCTTTTTTTTTTGTACTTGACACATACTAGCAATTGGAATGGTTTAAGGCAATCCCCAATACTTTGCCTATTTAGAATCTAAATCAAATCATTTCTTTAGTCCTTCATGGGGGTGGGGTGGGGAAAAGAGCCAATAAAATCGATGGATTTTTAAAATGTTTCTGTTAATGTTATTCTACTTCAGTCACCAAAACGTTCAGCTAATGACATAGGTGAAAAACAAGCCAATCCTAATTGCTGTTTTCTATAAACCTTTCTGCTCACCACACTCTCAGTTGCAACTTGTGTTAACATAGTCTTTCCTCTTCTTTTCCTGCACCCTCTCTCTTTCTTGTCTTTCTTTGTCTTTTCCTTCTTGTGTATTTGGGTCTTGTCGTGCCCACTCGACAGCATCTCCTCCTGCAGAGTCCATTGATGTTCACAGACCAAGCCCAGCAGGATGTTATCATGGTCCTAAAGTTTCCCTCCAACTCCCCTGTCACTCACGTGGCAGCTAACACGCAGCCTGGCCTGGCGACTCCTGCAGTAATCACAGTCACTGCTAACAGGCTGTTCGCGGTGAACAAGTGGCACAGCCTTCCTGGTAAGTGAAGAGATATCATTATGATGCATGGTACCTGCCGAATACTGAGGGGAAATATCGACTTCAGTGTATTGCATCTCAGCATTGAAACTTTTCAATTTTCAAGCATTAGTCTGAGTCAACTATTTAATAGTCTGAAAGGCTTAAAGAAGTTCCCTCTGAGGCATAGAATACGAATGTTAAAACATAAACTGTTCTTTGGCATCTGGTGGTTTGTCTTTATTTCTTGTAGATAAATATTATTTCTCTATTTTAATATAATATTCTATATTGTGTCCATAAATAGTATATATTTATCAGATGGTCTCATTTTTTCCACTTACTCATATACTCAACACTTTGGATTGTCTACTTAGTGTGCCTTTTTGTGCATGACATCATAGTGTTTGTCATGGATGACAGAAAAAAAGAACACTTAAATTACAGAGCCAGAATATTACAAACCCATAAGTGCATTCTGTTTTCCCATTAAGTGTTGAATAGTTAGGGTAACTAAGGCACGATACTGAAATAACCATTAGAATCATAAACCAAAGTTTGAGGAGACCAGAGAGTTCATCTAATCCAGCCCCACGTTTTACCAGGGAAGATACTGAGCCCCGGGGAGCTTGCCTTTTTCAGGATCACATATGGGCCAGTCAGTGGCAGAGCCAGGTTTGAACCCAAGTTTTCTGACTCACATTTTATGATCACCCCTCTATGATTTATTGCCTCTCATTAGAACGGAATGTTGGGATCTGGATCTAGCACTGTTCTTTTTGGCCACTAGTTAGAAATTCTGTTTTTAAGAAGGAAAATCTTTTAAAGTCCTGAGGATTATAGGCTTTTTTCCAAGCCATTGTTTTAGGTAGGAAATTTTAAGAGATAGTAATAGTCTGATAACTTGTCATTAAATCTGTAAAGTGTACATAAAGTACTGCTCATTATAATACCTGCACTGGTTGCAAAAAATATACATTCTTGAACAGGGCCTCGTGCCAATTTAAATGCAAAAGCTCTTAGAATGGAACAGAATTGAATTAACATTCAAGCAAAAACTTGGTGCACTGACTTTGCTCAGTAAGGTAGCCATCATGAAGAATCCGTGGTTGGTATCAGAATTTATTAAACATGGCCATTTTCCTGGCTATTAGAAAGGAAATGAATGCTAGTATTTGATTAGAGAACAGATTTCAGAAAAAGTAGAGAAGGTAGAAATCGAGGCAGGTATATCCTATCTCTATTATTAGGTCCTTGTATTCCTTTTTCTTCAAGTGAACTTACCTTGCAGTGGTAAATGTGCATGCGGATGACATATTTTGGGAATAAAAATTATCATTTAACAAATGTGACTTTTGGATTCTCTAATACCACTCATTAGAGGAAAAACATGCTATCAAATCCACTAGAGGATTTACCTAGTCGGCGTGCATTTACTCCTAGAGCTCCGCGAAAGCACCAGTGTGTGCAGCATCAGGGCCAGCACAGTGATGCCTGTCCTCGGGGGCTGTTCGGGGCAGCTCTGAGAACTTCTTCAGTTTAAACCGAGTGACAACGTGTATAAGGGGAAACAAACCTTTTCAGTTGCTGGAAAGCCCTGGCTACTCTCTGCCACTGTCTTTCGTTGAGCGTAGCAAAGAGCAAGCTCAGCAGCAACTGAGCGGGCTCCACCCAAGGGCTACTCACTAGGTCTCCAGCTGATACTCCAGGAGTACTGATGACAGCTCCTGGCACTCGCATCGTGAGCAAGCCCATTTCCCTGACTGGAAAGCCTGCTTGCCTCAGTGCTTGGTCGTCAGGTGTTCTTTTCCCTACTTCCAGTTTTTCTATAGATATGTAAAGTGCTTTAGGAGCAGCATCCCTCCGCTGAAGTACCACCTAAGGTACACCCAGCTGTTCCCAGCCCAAGCTCCCCATTCTGTGAGATAAAAGCTTGGAGGACTGCATATGTTTTGCCAGTTCTTTGCGTGTTATTCTCCCCAGTGAGCCTTCTTTGTGTCTGTACTACTGAGGATGAAACCTCCACGCGAATGTCTAAGATTTGTCATTGCTGATCTGTCAGTGGGGAATGTCGAGGCTGCTTTTAGGCAAGTAGGCTTGAGTGATAGAATACCGACAGGCCCCCCAGGTGCCCGACCTCAAAATACCCATAGGCCCTAACTAACCAGTGGGCTACTTACAATGAGGCACAGTTCCCAAAGAAGGGAAGATTCCCTACATCGCATACCTCCTCACCTTCTCCCTTTAAAAGCAGCGCCCAGCCACTACCTCCTGGCAGACTGTCTCTCCTCTGCTGCCCTGCCCACCACTCCCCTGCAGTGTATTCAGTAAACTTCTCCTTTGTTCTGCCTCAGGTGAATTCTTTCACCTCCCATGCCTTTGGCTTTCACCCCACATTTGGGGGCCCCCTACAATAGAGAGACACCCATTTAGACACATGTCCCTTGTGTTTTGTTCCTGCCCTCTAGCTTTACAGTATGACACAGCAGCTCTTCACCAGATAAATACATATGGGAATACACAAGTAGTTATCCTTCTACAATGTGATCTCCAATTCTGAGCTTATACCTACACCTAAAAATATTAAGCGTCCATTTTATTAAATCTGTGTCTCATTTCAAGTATGTTTATATAAATCTGATCTTTCATCCTATCTTGTTCTACCTTTCCCTTGCCTTGATATGCCTTGATTTAAAACAAATGTCAGGAAAAAAATGTCAGAAATCCCTAACAGTTTTTCTGCAATGAATATCAAATTCATGTTCTACTACTTTTTTTAAAATTTAGATTCTGGTCCTTTTCTGAGAAACTGTGATTTCCATATTTTGTTCATTAGACAGCTAGCTCCTGTCATTTCTTTCAGCAGTGTCTGAGTCCTGATTTAAAAAAAAAAAAAAAAGTCATCTTTATTTTTCCTTCTCCTTCACAGAACCTTACAGGACCTGCGAACAAAATAAAAGAATAGCAGCTGTCGTTTATAGAGCATTCATTCTCTAGGTTCTAGATACTGTTTTAATCATTTTACATGTATTAACTCACTGAATCCCCTCAACAGTCTTAGGATATAGGTTCTATATTTAGGTTGAACCATATGAAATCGCCTCTTTATAGGTCAAGATGTCAGGGGTTGTTAATTTCATATTGTTCAGTCTAACCCATTTTCCTGATCAGGAAACTGAACCACAGAGGCTACATAACTTGCCCAAGGTCACAAGGGGTTCAGTGGCAGCACTGGAATTTGAGGCACGACCAAAGATAGTTACCCTCCTAAGTTTCACCGACACTGTGTCTTTCGTGTCTCTATGACCCCAGATTCTAAGAGAAGTAGAGAATAATTATCAAGGAATTGATGTTAATCAGCACTGGTATTACTGGAAGTAAATGGCACTGTGGGGTAAATCAGAGGCTATGGTGCATTCTCCCTGAACATTCCCTGTATATGTCTTGTGATTTCTTTGCTGGCAGAGCCAGTGATCAGCAGACAGTGCCTTCGGTAAAAAAGACTGAGTTATACAGCTTCCTTTCTTCAGCTACTTTAATTTCTTATACATACTCAACTATAATTTTTAGTGCTAATATTGTACTTAGGTGTTTTATCAGTATTAATGATCTTTGAAACCACCTTGAAAAGTCGGTATTTGCTAATGGGAAATGATGACATAATAAGTTTTAGAAATAATCTAATGAAGTCATTGGAACGTACCCCATTTTTCTTTGCAGCCCCTCAAGGACAGTCAAAAATTCCCTAAAATATGACGGTATTAAGCAGAGTTCTGATACCAACTAAGCAGTAGTTTATAAATGCTGATGAGTCTATAAAAGGCAGATACTGACCAGAGTGATGGCTGAGTCATTCAGGGAAAATAATTTGGAAAAGGGCCCAGAATTTAACTCCCAGAATTACAAAGCTGAAAAGCTCATCTGCTCCAAAGCCTTCATTTTCGGGTTTATGCTTGCCTAAGTCTGCATAAGTAGCCGGCAGTGGTTCCTGCTCCCTAGTGCTCTTCCTCTAAATCCTTCTACCTTTCACAGGGAAACAGCCCTCAAGAATCTCCTTTCAATAACAAAATAAGTGTGCAAGAATTTTTAGAACCATTTTGAGACTTGAACAAACTATTCTTAGTATGGATTGATTTTTGTTCTTCATTTGCTTCTCGGAGTATTTTTAAATTGAAACCATGGAAATGTTAAATATTAATAAAACTTTTCTTAAAAACCTCAATCCAGTCTTGAGGAAAATATTTCAGCCAAATGCATTTAAATAAAACATTTATCTGCGGATAGCTTTCTTTATTTTTATTCAAACTTTCAACTGATTGGTTTTAAGTGATGGATGAAACATTAAATGTTCCCTGACGTAGAGCTTTCCCTTTCGCCATCATCAATTGACGTTTTTGTGGATCCTTTGTGCTGTAGCACTCAAAACTGCCTTTTTAAGAAGTAACAAAAAAACAGTATTTGCTACAGTCAGCAGATGGTTGTCACATTTTGTTTTCAGCGCGCTTTACCACTTAATTTTGTTTTGTTGCAGCATCAGAGGTTGCCAGTCAAGCATCTGCTATAGCTTATGGCCCAGGACCGGAGCCACCGCTGATGGCACATGTTCAGAAGAGCACTAATCTAAACTAAATGTTTCATAAGCTAGCCATAAAAGCACCTGGGTTTTTTTTTTCTTTAAATTTCACAAAAGTGTTTGAGAGATTTGGAGGTTGGAAACAATTCTACGTAAGACTTGACTTAAGCATTTTTATGTAGCTTCGTATATGTTCTTATATATAAGAACAATAATGCTTTTTTAAAAATCTTTTGTGAATTCCAGCTCATCAAGGTGCAGTACAAGACCAGCCATACCAGCTGCCAGTGGAAATCGATCCTCTCATAGGTCTGTCACTTCTTTCTCTCTTTGCGATTCATTAAGCTCTGTATGGTGGCCCTGAAGTGTAGATTACAGTTGTTTTTCACTTGCTGGTTGCTGGGAGTGGAATTTTCCTGATAAACCATTTGCATGCAAATTGGAATGCAATGAGCTGTGGCTATGCTGGTATTTCATCAACTCCCCCTCGTTGGTTTGCCTAATTTGAACAGGCCTAGGACGCGTGTCACTGAAAATTAATATGGATGCTGTAATAATGTGTGATTGAGAATGCGCATGAAGTACTGTCAGGATAATATTGGATCTTTTCATCACTCAGACTTGTTGATGAGCAGGAGCGAGGCACGTTATGATGAATTGGTGCACCGGTAATGTGATGGAGCTCCTTTGCTAGGGAAATTTTCATAATAACAGTGGGGTTCTTAGCAGCACTGTGTTGTGAAAAATAAAACTGTAGTGCCGGGGTTTCATCATTAAAGAAGATCAATCCTTTCTTCCTGGACCCTCTGTTCAGTCTGAGGGGATTAATGTGCAATTGAAGAGCAGTTTCGAAGTTGAAATATATTGCCCAGCCAATGGCAGTGTTAAGATATTTGTATTCATTTTCCTATGGTCCTACAGCCCAATAAATTGCCATTGGAGGTTAAATTTGTTCCAGGGGGGAAAAGGGAAAAGGGAGGAGACCAGGAAGAGCCTTTGGGATGAAATGAGCATCCGTAGCAGATGACTTCGAATACTTAATTGCTTCTGTGCTTTTTCAGTCGGTTAAGCTGAAATCTCTAGTTTAGCATTTTTCATTCTTATGGGTGGGGATTTCGGATGTGGCTTCACTGAGAATGTTACTGATATGAACATATTAACATTTCTTGTTTTTAAAGATGCTATTCAGTAACTTTTAGAATAAAAAACTTAATTGCCTAGTTGTAGGGGTATGCTACCAATGTGGATGCTTAGCTTGTGATTTTGTTAAATTTCCCTGGCACATAAATTTGTTAAAATTTTTAAGTTTTTAAATAAAGCAGATGAATGAGCTGACTTATTATTTTAAAATCCAAGGGGTTCCCTATGTGTAGGTCACCTTTTTTGTCTTTAAAACCCTTATTGTTTCAGTAGAGAGCTAAGTGACTACCATTTGCAAATGAACTGAAATAACATTAAGCTCAAAACTGATTCATTTATCAGTCCCCCACATATAAGCAGAAATCTAAGAAGGAATTAACCACCGCAAGCGTAAATACTACTGGATTCCTAAATCATCTTTTGATTTGAGTACATATGATTTGCCATATATTAAAAAATAAAATGTTCACTTGGGTAAAGTTTTAAAAGTCAGGAAAATAAAGTCTATTTGATAGGTCCTTTAAAAGCATCATTTATGAAGTATAAATCATGTTTGCCTTAAAACTTGACAATGAATATCCTACAGTCAAGTCTAATTAAATGATTTCAGCAACTGTCACCCTTCAGACCAGGCATGGGTAAACTTTTTCGGTAAAGGGCCAGATAGTAAATATTTTAGGCTTCATAGACCATAAGGTCCCAGACACAACTATTTAATTCTGTTATAGGACAAAAGCAGCCATAGACAATATATAAACAAATGAGTATTGCTGTGTTCCAATAAAACTTTATGTACAAAACCAGACCCAGGCCATAGTTTTCTTCCCTACTCTACATTATTGGTCACCAGACTGTTCTCTCTGTATCCCCTAAAATATTGTTTAAAACCATATACCTTCTCACATATTTTTAATGGAGCATCTGAAAGTTTTCATCACAAGTTTATATAGTTGCGAAGGCTATAATTTCTTGCATAGTGTATAAAATTTTAAATATATCGAATGGAATGTAAGTATCAAAGTGAATTGATAGTCACCATTTTTCTGTTTTTAAAAAAATGCACAAAAAAGCTCTTAACAGTTGAAAATTTTGTATCATTCCTTTTTCATCTTAAATTTATATTTTTATTCTACTTCCCCTACACAATTTTATTTTAACTTTTCAAAATTGATTATCCTATTTTACTTTTCAGCAATAAAAATACATGGAAAATTAAATATACGTATATAAATTTAAATGTTAAAATTTCCTGTGCCCATGAGACTTAGTTTTTCTAAAAACTAATCCACACTGAGTTATCATTACAAATATTATTACTACACACTTATTAAAATTATAAATTTTAGTAGAGATTATTAAACATAAAAACAAGCATTTATTGGAAATATCTTTAATGAAATGGATAGGGATTCCACCGCGCCCCCCCCTTTGCTCAAGTATTTATGAATGAACATTATTTGTTGCTGAATGAGACAGGATTCATCAACGGTTCTATCCTATCTTTTTTTTTTTTTTAGCTGGTGGAAGCTCTGGGGAAAGTTACTCACATAAGAAAATAGATGGGAAAGGAAAGATTTTGTTTTAACAATGTCATTCAAATCTTTGAACTCTTTCCAAATTATGTGACAAAATTTATATAGTAATCTATTATTAAGAATTATTTTCATGGTCTGTCATTAAATAATCATTTTAACAATCTATCATTGAAATTTATTTTTCATGATCTATCAATTGACATCATGATTAGCTCCTCCTTCCACTTTATTGAAAGCAATGAATTGGAAACCACCTGCCCTGCAGAATGATTTGATACCTTGGCATTCACTTTTCGGCTTCACATCAGTATTTTGAATTGTCCCCTTATTTGCATCTCAAGAGATTTTTATACCCGGAAATAAAGCACCATAGTAAAATTCTGGATAGGAAAGAAACATGCCTTTATTTTATTTAGTGGAAGAAGAGCATGCAAAAAGGGATGTAAGAAAGGAAAACTCATAGGAGAGTTCTCAGGCAAATCTGTTTCAGAGAAGAGAACATAACAAAAGTTGAGGAACTAGAAATTGATTCCCTTAAAACCATCTGTGCCTGTTTATCTCTTGGGAAATCTTATACCATCCTCCTGCCAGGGGTATGCATGCCCCAGTTTGAAGACTGCTTATTTAGACAAATATACCTAATTTTCATTAAATAAAAATACCTTCAGTACTGAATCTCAGGAGACAAGATAAAAGAAAGGCAGTTGTGAGGGAAATAGGTTATATAATTGGATGGATGGATGGATGGATGGATGGATGGATGGATGGATGGATGGCAGGGGGAGTTGCAATATTAAATTACAGGTAAGCATTTACTTAGAAAATAGTTCATTTGAATGCTGAAAGGGCATCAGTCTTTACCCATTGGAGCGGTACATTGTGATCACTCAATTCAAAATTATGCACATGCCCAGATCTGTGAAACGAGGTCCTCCTAAGAGACCATGCCCCCTCCTAAAAAGGAAAAGGCCAAAGACCAGTGAAGGTTTATATCATAGAAGCAAAAGTCATATAAATAGTAACAAAAATAAACATTTTTACAGTTTTCATGTGGAATGAAGTACTAGTAACCAGTATAGAAAGTACTGCATACCTTGTCTTTATTTGCTAGATTTCTTGGAATAAAAGATCTAAGTTGTACCACACAGCTTCACTACGGTAGGATACTAATGTCTCTCTGTGATTCACTATGATCCCCATAAAAGCTTTTTTCCTTTGCCAGCAGCTTCCCTTTGTGTGGGAAGTAGATGGCAGGGGAGTGATCCCCAAATAGAATTCTACCCTTTTTACTACTGCTATCACTTTCTAGTTCATTAATCCCCCCAAAGTATATGAAGCCTATTATCAAATAGTTCTCTAATGATCTTACATGGTTAAGTTGTACACACAGACGCTAGCAGAATCTTGCAGTGTGTCTATGCATACGTTTGCCATGAAGGCAGGGAAGTTTATTTCTCTGTGTCCCCAGTGGTTTCCAGTACAGCACTGGGAAGTATTTTGAACACTTTTTTTCTTCTACATTACTTTCTGCACCTTCTCTCAGGTTGGTCACATTAACTTAGTTATTATGTACAATGAATATTTTTCTATTTTTTATTTTTATCAACAATGCATTTATAGGTTGAGGTTTTTTCCAAAAAAACAGAACAAAACCCTGAAGACTATGATACAAAGAATGTAATGATCAGATTCAGAAATTTATTCTGTTTGTTTTGATTTCTGGTACAATCAAGTTCCTTTGTTATTATAAGAACCATTATTTGTATTGGAAGGCTGGTGGTGAAATAACCCTAGGTCACTAGAAAGAAAGCTTTCTCTTTGGTTGGCCTCATGGTTCCAAAAAAGGCCTCTCAGTGAAAATTCCTTTTCTGATAATGACATACTTGATAGTCTATTTCTAAAGGATGATTACTCTTCCTATGTGCTTGATGTTGCTCTGTGTTTGACCTTGTGCCTTGTGACAAACCCCATATCAGGTGCTCTGTAGCGCTTTGAAAACACACTGCCAGACTGTCTTGTTTTATTGCTTACATAAGGACTGAGAAAGTGGCAGTGTGCTGTGCTTTGACTTTTTCAATTACGAGTATCTTTAATAGTCATTCTACCTTTTCCCTACATGCAAGTGCAGCTGTAAACAGGGGAAATGGGAGTTCACCTCCAGTCAAATTAAAGACCTGTTAAAGCCAAAGTACTCCAAGATGCTACAGTATTTCAAATATATGACATTTAAATTCTAATATCTCTTTCCTGTGACAAAAAGTTAAAGGTAATAGATTGTCACAACATGAATCCATTCTCATGACAATGGGTGTAATGAGATTGTCAGAAACACAAACCTAACTGTGGTACAGTCTGGAGACTGTAATCTAGTTTGGTCCTGCCCAAGAGCTAGAAAGCATGTTCTGAGAATTGTATACTATTTTGAAATTGTAGTATGTTATTATTTTTCCCTCGAGGCAAAATTTCTTACTGAGATGTTGAATTTAGCTACCCACATTTTTCCAATAGCCGGATATATTTTCCTGTTTGGTTTTTCAAATATTATTATGTTTAAAATTTAAAATTAGAGATCAAATATTCTTATCCTGGAATGTGTTGCCTCTCCTCCCTCACTCCCCACCCCCAGTGTTACAAATTACAGGATTTTTGTACATGTGTTGTGGGTTTAGTAGGATTTTTGTTCTTCCTCTGTTCTCACAGCCAGCAATACAGGAATGCACAGGAGGCAAATCACTGACCTTTTAGACCAGAGTATTCAAGTCCATTCCCAGTGCTTTGTCGTCACTTCGGACAACCGCTACGTTCTCATCTGTGGCTTCTGGGATAAGAGTTTCCGAGTCTACTCTACTGATACAGGTAACTTACTTTCTTCATCAGTGAACTGAAGTTAACCACAAGTAGCGTTGAGAGGCTTAGAATGCTCTCATCTTCCTTTCAGTAATTACAAAGTTGTAAAATGTATGACATAAGAGACACGGTTTTTCCCTTTTAAGTAAAAATCTGTTATATAGTTCACTATTAAGTTAATTTCAGCATATTTTTAAGAGGCAGTTTTTTATAGTAGGTGTATCTCCCAAGCCTCATGCTTACGGAATGAATGATTCATTTGAAATCACATCCAGGTTTGTAAATACCATATGTACATGTATATGCATAATCATATAGCAGATGCACATACAGATGTATTTTCCCCCATTTTCTTTTTCCTTACTGGAAATTCTCATTAAATGTATTTCTTATTAGTAGATACCTTGCTTCCACTCAGTTCTGCATAGAATCTTGCTGAAAGCTACACCATCATGAAGGAAAGTAGCTGACTACTGATTTTATATGCGACAGGAGCTCTTGTTACAATTTTAAGTCCATATATTCATTTGCATGCATCTCCCTAAGGGACAAACCAAGCTCAACTCACTATTATTATGGAAGATCCAATCTATTAAAATGTTTATAAATTTTTGTATATAGGACATTGAGAAAAACTGAAAAGTTTAGTGAAGTCTCCCTAAAGTATTTTAGAAACTGTTAGAGGAGGAAATCAACTTACGGTCAATATGTAGTTGAATATTTGAAAGAATTAAAATTAGATATTAATGTATCAGAACTTGATAATACTGTGGAAGTAGATTATTTCAACTAAGACAAGGATCTACAAATATCTTGCTTAAATGTGGTAGGAATAGGAAATTCTTTTTAATTGAAATTTCTAGTTTAATGTTTTATAGTAAATCATTTTTCAATCTTGTTAATAATCTTTATAGAATGTATGAGCCCTTGTTTCTGCCTTACTAAGTATAATATATTGAAAAATTAACTGTTGGTTATTCAAGGACTTTGTCCTTATGCATTTTGATCATAGTACCATAATACAGCCATGAGAAAGTAGGGAAAAATAGTCAAATATGTACTGTTCATATAGAACCCTAGAAGTTGTTTTTGCCATGATCTTGCTGGTTTGTCATGTTTTTTTTTTTCTTTTATGGAACCAATGATCTAGTTTTATAATTTGCATCCTACCTTCTGTAGGTCCAGAAAGAAAATATCATCATTCAAGTCTTCCTCATTAGTTAGGTGCTTACTGCATGTTTAGGTCTATGAGGTTGATTGCTACTAAGCCTAAAACTCCTCTAGAATTCTTAAAAAATGCCATGGGGGTTGATGTACTCCTAAAATTATTTATTATTAGAATGGATTTTCTCTGATTTAATAATTAAATTTAAAATTTAACCTCTTCTTTCACTGTTATGGTAATGATAGCTTAGAATCATTTGACCTTAAACTGTGCTCCCTTTTTGCAAAAATGTTCAGATTAAAATTGCTATGTTCTTTCACAAAATTTTCTTGAACATTCTTTTAGATGGCTTATTGTTTTTTACACATTTAAAAAATTTTCTTATAATTTACATATGATAAAATTAATTCTTTTTGGGTTAAAGTTCTATAAGTTTGGGCAATGTGCAGAATTACATAACCACCACAATAAAGATGCAGAGCAGTTCTGTCATCCCCCAAATTCCCTCTGCTGCCTCTTTATAGTCCCCTTTTTCCCCCATCTCAGCCTTGCCCTACAGAACCGTTCTTCATCTCTGTAATTTTGCATCTTCCAGAATGTTACGTAAGTGGAATCATACATTATGTCAATCTTTAGTTTTGACATCTGAGGATTTTTGAGCTTGCTGACATTCCACGTCATTTTTAAAAAGCACTGAATATTAATATTTGTAGAGCTAACCTCACTGTTATGTAATACTAATAATTAAAATAACGCATTCACACACAGTTCTTTAGAATTTACAAAGTTCTTTCATATACATGATACTGTTTCAGCCCCACAGCTGTCCTGTGAGATAGACAGAACAGGTATCTTTATCCCCATTTTTCAGATGATGAAACTGAGGTTTAAGTAACTTGTTGAAATTCGTATAGATAGTGGTGATTGAACTGTGCCTTGGAGCCAGCTCTTCTGACTTCAAATGTAGCATTCTTTGTGATTCTATCATATTATCTTATATAGATAGGTACACCTGTCAATATTGGTTAATTTGGGAAAATGCTATAATTTACAACACTAAGTTCCTAGTATGTCTTCCATGTTATGTTAGACTTGATAAGCTAGATAACATTCCTTCCCCTCTTTGCAAAAACCTTCCACTTTACTGTTTTTTAAAATATGTGAGTGTGTGTGTATGTAAAACATTTTTATAAGTGGTAGCCTTATTTTAAACTTCATTTCAGTGGGACTTAGCTTGTACAATATTTATACTTGCCAGAAAAGTTATGAAAAAATCCTGAAATGATAGTCCTAGTATCTTAATATATACAAACAATGATGCTAGTTTTATTTAAAATAATTTCAGTTAGGGTAAATATGTGTTTGTGTTTTTTGACAATAGGGATATTAAATATTTTCTCCTTTCAATTTGTCAGAAAAGCAAGGGGAAAATTGTATGATCAATAATATATAATAGCAAAGCTATCAGAAGTGTTGAATTCAATTATATTTTAGCACATAAGCCAAAACAAAAAAACAAAAAAAACCCTTCTCTTACTAGATTCAGGGCGGGGTGGAGTGGGGGAGAGAAACATGGTTGTAACAGAAAATTCTTTAAACATAAATCATGTTTTCGGGACACCACCAGAACAGCAGAGGCAACAATAAAACCTTCCCTCGGCAGTGGGAATTATTTTCAGGCCACATTTTAGATTCAGTGGTGTAGAGTCCTGAGCTTGAATTTTTTTTATTTGTAGCACAGCTGTCAAATAAAACATTAACTAGAAAATTTGTTCTGTCAAAAAAGGGATATTCTAGTGCTTGTGGTAATATTTGATATTAGTGTGTGGAGAGGTAGACTGGTATTAAAGGAAACAAAAAATAAAGGTTGAGGAACACTTATGAGATTATCAGAAAATAATTTACCAAAAAGAGCAGCAGGTATTTCTATGCTGTGATTTATTTAGGAGGAGTGAACCTCAACCTCACAGCAATAACAAATACTGTGGAGGAAGGCTGCCAGAACAGGAAAAAGTGAACTTGAAAAAATAATGCTTTCCAGAGTTGAGTACAAAGTATAAATTGTAGAAAATAGTTAATTTGTATTAAAATATGAAACACTTTAGATGTAAATATGTAAATGTCACTCCCTCATTTTGGTCTTCCTTGACACCTAATCTAAATTCATTCTACATTATTCTCACTGATCCTACCTTGTTTTTTCCTTTTATAATATTTACCACTATTCATAATTACATATGTTTGTATTTGTTTAATGTCTGTCTGCCCCACTAAACACTAAATACCCTGAGGGCAGGGATCATGTCTATTTACCACCAATGTACATATAAGAGGGCCTAATGCTTGGCACTTAGTAGGTGTGCAATAAATGTTTGTTGAATAGAAAATAATTGTGATAACTTTGGGGGCAAAAATTAAAACACTAGGAAATTTTAATGAAAAAAAGAAATCACAGTGACTGAGTATACATTTTTCTAACACTGATATTGTAGATACAGGGCGATGGCTTAACCGAGAAATAACAAACGAATCTTGGAAAATTCTGCCACTATAGTTAATTCATCCCACTTTTACAGTTAAATCTTTCCACTTTGTCCTCACATGAGTTGGAAATTAGGTAAGTTACCAAGTGAACAGCTGCTCGTTTGCAAGCCTCCTGGAAGCACATGGGTTTCCTGTGCACCGTGTGCCTCATGTACCTACTTAATTTTAGTCACTCTCCTGCTTACTCCCACAACCCACTGAGGTGATAGGTATCAAGTCTTAAATAAGCCTACCCTCGATAACCCATTTAAATCATTCCTGGAGTTTACATGCTCTCCACACTTAGGTGTAGGCTGGGACAGAAATAACTGTACATACTCTGTTATCAAAAACATAATCAACAATATGGCGTGTTGAGTTATTCTCGGTAGTTAAAATTCACTGATATAACCTTCAGTTTTCTGATTAGTAATAAGAGTGCATTCAGTTTCCTAACTTTGTCTTACCCCTTATAAGAAGGCCTTTACTCTAACCCCACCCATTTTACCACGAAACCTCTCCACTTTGTTCTTCAGATAAATTGGAAATGATATGGAAATAAATGATTATATCTTTTCATATTTAATTTGCTTTTTCTTTTCCATATTTTTCATTTTAAGAAGTCTTGAATTCTTCTTACCATATTCTTTATTGACACAGCTCATTTTTAAATGAAATGTTTTGATATCAATTTAAAGGTTGGAGAAATTCAGAAGTACACACTTTTAACTTTTAGCAGTTAAAAAAAAACACCTGCTTTGATGAAAGTCTTTATTCACGGGAGAACAAATGCACTTTATTAATTGTGCAACTTGAGGCTGAAATGAATCTGAATTTAAAGTTACTAGTAGTAGGCTCTCCACAAGAGTGAACACACTGTATTTGACTTTCTATCTGAGCTAAGTGTATTTCAGCATTTTTTAAAAAATTTGCAGCCTTTGTAATAAGCTTCAGACTTATTAAAATCAAGATTAAAAAAATTAACATAAGTACTTTTTTAGTTATATTTATGATTATCTTGAAAAGTTATATTTATGATTATCTTGAAAAGTTAAATACACTTAGTTGCTAATACTTAACTGAGACCTTAAACTTTTGAATAGGTTATGATGTTTCCGAATTAAACACAAACTTTTTAGGCATATTAATCTTCTTTCAGCTTAGTGGTCTTCTTGAATATTTGAATTCTATTTATATGACCCCACTGAAACACTTCTTCAAAAATAAAAAGAAACTCATGCTGACTGTTAGAGGTAGACATACTATGACATTCATCTGCAGTTCTGTAGACATTTCAAAGGAAAATGTTAGCTAGAAACCATAGGGATGTAGTGGAAGGGCTGCTATAGCTATTTCATTCTTTAGACAAGTTTGTATGAATTAATTATAAACACTATATCTGATTTTTAAACAAAGATTCTCAAAGTGGGGGCTTTACTTTTTTTTCCGGCACTGTTAGGTGAATAATTCATCCTGTGTCCGAAGCCCTCCCTAGATGTATAGTAAGTGTACTGGGTTCCTCCCCTTTGTCCCCGGTCGTTAATGTTCGATAAACTGCCGTTATCTTAACTTCATCATCACCCACCAAGGAATTTTCATCATTCAGACAAGCAAAACAAAGAAAGAATGACCCAGCTCTAATTGCAATCACAATATATTAGTCTTTTTACCAAAACTTAGTTCATGTAACTCTAATTTGAAAAGAACAGGAACTCTCCAAAGTGACTTATATCGTCTTTGTATAGATCACTTTAAAAAGAAGAAATACATTAAACTTTACTAATTCAGAGACAAGTTTGTGTTAGCAAAGTCTGAACTATAGAGTACTTAAAGAAAGGCACCTAAGTTTTCTTTTGCTTTGAATCATACTGAGTAACTTAAGAAATTACTGAAATTGTTCCAAATACAAGTTCTTCTGAGCCTGCTTTATTCAGTAGACATGATTCATTTGGAATTTATAGTAGCCATGTATAATGATATGGTATCATGGTCCTCAAATATTGTTGAAATAGTTTTAAAATTATGTCTTTCAAAAGTGTTATCACTGTTCAATTGATTTTTTGTTGTTGTTGATATTCAAAGAAAACTTTTAGGTTAGACCAGATCAAATTTGATTGTAAAATCTGAATCATCAGAATCCGAGTTAATATGACTTCATTATCTTATAAGTGAAATGGTCACTGGAATTTCTTTATTTTATAGCAGTCTTAAAGGAAATTGTTTTGTATTTCAGGAAAATTGATTCAAGTGGTATTTGGCCATTGGGATGTGGTCACTTGCCTCACTCGTTCTGAGTCCTATATTGGGGGAAATTGCTACATTCTCTCAGGGTCACGTGATGCAACCCTTCTGCTCTGGTACTGGAATGGAAAAAGCAGTGGGATTGGAGATAACCCAGGCAGTAAGTACAAACTTATTTTATAAGTAAACTGTTACAAGTGATGTATAATAACATTTTGCAGTGAAGTTGCATTTTTTTTTATCATGGTGAAAGTGAAACTGAATTATCAAATCTTTTTCTTAGTTATAATTTAAGAAAGGTCTAGATAGCCTTTCAATTATTAACATTTTGTGAGCATTGATAATTCTCAAGTGCAAGTATGAAATCTCATTTTTCATGTTACAAGTTATTCTTATGATCTGAAAATGCTAGTTCTTCATTGGAAATGGCTGTCACCAAATAAAAGAGAGGTGTTTCATTCACGAACACGATATAACATAAAAGAGCAATCACATATTATCTTGTTTATCGAATTCATATTTTAAGAAAGCAAAAGAACAATTATAATTTCGTGGAAATGAACCAGTCTTTATAAAGAATATGCTTTCATTTACATATTAAAAGATAAAACAGGTCATAAAAGGCCAATATGGAATATTCAAATTGGCTCTTGGTTTTTCAGATGGGAAATGAAAATGTTCACCAACAGCCTTAAACATCTTTATGAAACTATGCTGAAGGCAGTAAAACAAAAAATGTGTAACCATTTAAAATTGTAATTCACAGAAGGCAAAAAAAGGAAGCAGCTACCATTAAAACCAATCGCACACAGCTGCAGAAAAGAAATGGCTTTAGAAAAACACATTAAGAAGTAGGAAAAAACAATTAAAGGGACCACCTGAAAAATGAGAATTTAATTAAAATTATTATGACAACACTGAAGAGTTCCTGCAAGAATAGCTTTTAAGATTTTTACTTCATAAGGTAGAGCATTTTAACTGCTCTTAAATATTTACAGTTTCTTAATTTAAAGCAAGTTGCACTGTATTTGGTTAAGGAAGCATCATTTTGTCCCTGATTGCTTTACCTGAATATCGTGGTACTTAACTTCTGTCATTTAACTCCAAATTATGAAACAGTCTGAATACGCTTTAGTCCATCACATTTTGGATTGACTTCTTCAAGCTGTGCTTATTTAAGTGTGTAATATTTGATTAAAAATGAAACCTTTTAAAAAATACTTAGCCAAAAACCAGTGTATAATTTTAAAAGAAGTATTTGGGACATATTTTATAAAAGCTGTTTATGCTTTTTTGTTTTGTGTAAATGGGTAAACATAATTTTTATTAAATCCTCTAATGTATATTTCTTATGTTACTCAAATCAGGGATGATTCCCTATACAAATAGAATATGAAAAATCACTTTAAGGCTGTGATGCTTTGGATAATACAGTCTTTGTGATCAGGTCAAACTCAGTGTATGTGTTTAAATGGGAGGGTAATGTGTCCGTGTGTGTATTCCACATACTTATACAGGCATCTGCATTTTATATGTAATTACAATAAAATTTTTAAACATGTAGACTTCAGGGATTTTGTTTTTCACTTTCGGTTGAAAAGTACTTCGTGTTCTTTACATTATGGACCCTTACATTCTGCTCTTTATTTCTGGCCTTTTAGGAGGGTCTACTTTCAATTTCTTTTTTTCCTCTGTCTATAAATTTAGTTACCAAGATTCAGTAAATCATCTAAGACAAACCTAGGCTTGACATAAATAATAAATATACAATTTGTTACTTAGCTAGAAATATTTAGGAAGTACTTTCTCTTGCCTTAAAATAATGTGTTTCATGCGCATACAGCATTCCAGACACAAGAAAAAGATTTTTTGTTTGGTTTTTGTTTTTACTTCCTTGACCTAATTGTGTTCTGTATGTTATACACGGTCATTACCAATGTGTACTCTGAGAAGTAGCTAAAGGCTTATTAGCTACACTTATATGTAATGGCCGTTACTCAGAAATTAAAGTGTATTTTAGAACTAGAAATATTCAGCTTTTCCAGAAGGGAGAAATATATATTTAAATACCTTATAAATCATCCTAGAGATGGTTTTTACATGCATGTCTTCTAAAAAAATGAATCAAGTAGCATTGACCAAATCCTGGAGTTTGAAGTGAAGCAAATCTAAGTTCCGAGCTTTGCTGGGGTCCTTCTGTCTTGTCTGTAAAATGAAAGCAACAATAGTAACTGACTTAAGGTGTTATCAGAAGCACAGAATGCTTAGAGCAAATAAATCACCACATAAACACCATCCTTTTGGCATTAGAGTGTATATTATAATGTTATATTTTTCATAAGCACTTCATCTGTACCCTCTCATTGTCTGCAGTATGGTGGACATTAACTCCTAGGAATGCTGGTAATGAAAAGGAAAAAAAATAATAACATAACAGCACATCTAATAAAAATTTTAGAAAATTGTAATGTATCTTGACTAAATTAAATTACCTTTCTCAAAGTGAACCTCATCCTTTCTGGCCCTTTTATAGCGTCTGATGTCCCAATCTAATTTTGCTTTAGCTTTGAAGGATGAATCTGGGAGAAAGACAAATAGGCACTTTTTCATATAATGAGAATTTCCACACATTAGAATAGAAAAATGAACAAGTTGGTCCAAGCTTTTCAAAAGAAAATGACAAACAAAAACAAAGACATTTTTACCACGCGTGTGGACTGTGTTTTACACATTCATGCAAGCTGGTTTGGATTTTATAAGCCTCTGGCTTGTTGATGGCTCCACGATCCAGCTGCTGAAGTCAGAGCTTTTCAGATGAGGAATGTTAGGTTATGCTTATTCCTATGTTGTATCGCCTGGATGCAATATAAATGACCTTTAAGAAACAGCCACTTTTTTTTTTTTTTTACATATAATTTCAGTCTGGTCAATAAATGCACACAATGCCTCAACTTAAATTTTTGAATACAGACTTTTTTTCTTTCTTGAAGGGAAAACTAAAGAAAACTAAGCTATTACTTTTTCTGCATTTTATAGGTCTCATTCAAGCGTTTAGTTTGTGGGTTTTGTTTTGTTTTGTTTTCAAAAATTATGAGAATAAGCTAGTAATTTTCCTTCCTAGGGTCATACGCCTGCGCTGTTTTCTACAAATCTGATGTTAGTGCTATATGGAAAGTTCACAGCTTTATTCCTATTTTTTTAAAAATCATGTTATCCAGTACTAAAATACACATTGCTTGGGCAAAATCCGGCTAATTCAGCTGGATAAAACCTATATTTAGTATAACTTGGGCTTTTAAAAGGATATACATGTTTTATAAACTCTGCTTAGATCACGTGGCAAAAGCCTTGTTTTCCTGTATAACAGATAGTTTTTCATCTTTGACTCGTTTTGTGATAATTATCTCCTGTGGAATGCAGTTTTCTTACTGAGAAGAAAAATTAAGATACAATTCCATTTAGTTGTAGATTTTTAAATAAAATTAACCAAGAACATTTTAATGAAAGGTATTTTCTACATGGATGCATATGTCCCGTTGCCCTAGTACTCTTCGTGTTTTAGAACTGAATTTGTGTACCAAAATGCTTTTCCTGAAACACTCGTTTTTCCATCAGAATAATGCTATACAGACTGTATATTTGCACATTTTGGAGAAAATATCCCCCAGTGCCTTCAGTTGACATTTAAATACTTTAACCTTTGAAATGATTTTATAAGCAAGAAGAAAATTTACAAAATAGTTATTATCTACGATTTTTATATTGTATTACTAGTTCATAAACTTAAAATTAAATGCTTATTAAGCATTTAAAAGTAAATGCTTATTAAGTATTTTCAGGCTTCTGAGTAATTTTTTAAAAGCCACAGTTGATTAGCTTGAGAAACAAATGGTTGCTGACTGTGAGGGTGTTGTGTGGATGTGTGTATATAGTATTTCAGTAAAGTACTTTTCCATTCTCACATTCTGTTTTTGATTTGATTGAAAGGTGGCATTTTTTTTCCCTCTTTGCAATCAGACATGCTAATCTATGTCAGCTTTCTCCTTTATGGGAATGGCGTCTACTGGAAAAAAAAAAAAACCACACAACTATTTAAGTTTTTTTCATAACAACAAGATTCTGTTCTTTAAGAATATTTCAGCACCATTAATTAGAAAGAAGGTTTTATTAACCATAAGGCTAGCACTAACAGACCACAGAGCTGTTTTTTAAAGTACTGTATGCCATAGCTGCCCTGCTTTTTCTCTAAAACTTCATTTTGTTATACTCTCATCAATCACTTAAGTCATTACCGTAAATCCTACTATTGTTAATTTTACTAGTATCACCCTAATGAGACATTCCTGCTATAATTAAAAATGAATTCTAACTTTCAGGCATTCTAAATTTTTTTTTTTAATGAATTTAGAATGATCTTGCCATATGACTATAAATACCACTGATATACATGGACTACTCATCAGTCTGTAAGAAAAGTAGTATCATTATATGTCCAGGTGTGAATTATTTACTGGTTGCTTCTGTGCACATGTGCTTATGCATATGTACATTTTTGTGCACATATTTAGGAATTATGTTCTTTCTATCATAAAGCCTAATATGTTTTACTGAAGCTACTGATAAATCCTTATTCTTTGTCTTGCCAAACTATAGGTGTATGTAACACAAACAGTACTACTCTCTGTAAGTAGGTGTCCTAGAGCACCATCTGCTGGATATACTTGGGGACTTAATGTTGGTAAATTTGAAAATCAGTACTTGATAATGTCAGCTGTACTTTGTTTTTAATTGGCTGATATATTATTTATGGTCATAAATGCCAAGGTACGTACATTTGTGTTGAACCATGTAAGTGTGTAAAAGAAATCACTTTCTTCCTTCTTTTTCCCCCACCCTCAGGTGGATTTGGAAATTTATAATAAACTATTGTTTAAGGAAAAAGTAAGCACAACCTATACCTAATGAAACAAAGCATCAGTTTGTCATGAGATAAACTCTTACCTTCTTGAGATCACAGGTCTTCAGTAAGCTACAGTGGAAGAAAATTTGGATATTTTAACCTTATGTTCACTTGATTCTGAATATGAAAGCAATGCTTGAAACAAGTAGCCTTCTTATACCTTGACCCTTGATCCGATTCTTTGTCTAGAGCATGAGTTCTTGTATTTACCTCCTCGAGAGCTTTCCTTGTGGCCTGACTTTTGGCGTACACTGTTGTACTAACACTAAGACTACCCTGTATTTTTCTCTTTTTCTTGAAGAATTCATCAAGTTGGGTTTGAAGCAGTATGTTGGCAGTGTTCAAGTTCAGGTGACATTAAACTACTACGTTTATGAAATTCTCCAGAAGGGCCAGGATGTTTAGTGCTCCATGATGTAATGCAGGCCCTCAAATTCCAGCAAAACAACTCTGTATTTACTGCTTGTAACTAATAGTAGATGTGGTAAAAGGAATTATATTCATATGGCAAATGAATACAACCTTAATGTGCACCATATGCAGAGTGGTGGGGTGATGTGCCAATATATCACATTTATTTACCTTGTTTAGTTGCAGAGAAAAATGACTATACCATTAAGCCGTAGGCTATAGTCATATAAATATGAGAACAGAAGAACTGATGATTTATGCCCCCAAATTGAAACTGAGTATCTTCATGTGTAGATTCTAATAGTGCCACACCAAAGAAAGTTGCTTGTCTAATACTTTATGCTCAGATGGAAAATTTCATTTAAAAAAATTGGTAGAGGGGCGCCTGGGTGGCTCAGTTGGTTAAGCGACTGCCTTCGGCTCAGGTCATGATCCTGGAGTCCCGGGATCGAGTCCCGCATCGGGCTCCCTGCTCGGCAGGGAGTCTGCTTCTCCCTCTCCCACTCCCCGTTTGTGTTCCCTCTCTCTCTGTGTCTTTCTCTGTCAAATAAATAAATAAAATCTTTAAAAAAAAAAAAAAAAAAAAAAAAAAAAAAAAATTGGTAGAACTAATGTAAGGAGATACAAGTTCCCTCTAGTCAGCTGAAGTTCTCAAAAAAAATTTTGAATGTTTCTTCTTTCATTTAATTGAAACTGAATATGCCCTGAAATTGCAAAACTGCAAGCTACTTCTTCTGTCCCTAAAAGCGGGACTCTTCTTTTCGAATATTGGGGGTATGTGTGCGTGCGTGCGTGCGTGCGTGTGTGTGTAACATTATTGGAGAACCACTACAAGGACACATTTAATCAAGACCTCCTGGAACAATGTATTAGACTGACTTTATCACCTTCCAAAAAGTTCATTTCATTAGAGAAATTGTCTGATAGGTTTGCGTATATGTACCTCATACTTTAGATATTCCTGAGACTATTAAAAGAGACCCATTTTTATATGAAATTAAATACTTAAATGCTTCTAATGATTTCTTTTACAAAGCAACAATTGCCCTAGTCTTTAATTTTGCTCACAAATAGGCTTGGTCAGGCTTCAGATTCTAGATTGAAGTATTTTTAGGTAGGAAAAAATCCTTAGAATTCTTTATGCCTCCCATGGCTAAGGCTTCATGACTGCTAAACTTTTTAGCTTTTATTCTTGTAGCTTGTAATTTTCTACAACTGAGAGATTGCTTTATTTCCTTGGGGTGAATGGGATCAGGATGTTTCTTTTTTTTAATTGCGATAAAATGGACATATAAAACATATTAGTTTCAGGTGTACAACATAGTGACTTGATATATGTATATATTGCAGAATGATCACCACAATTTATTTAGGTAACATCCATCATCACACATAGTTATAATTTTTTTCCCTGTGATGAGAATCTACTCTCTTAGCAACTTAAAAATATACAATGTAGTATTATTAACTATAGTCACCATGCTGTACATTACCAGGATTTACTTATGTTATAATCGAAAGTTTATACCTTTTGACCACCTTTGCCATCTCCCCTCCCCACCAACTACCAGTGTGTTCTTTGTATTTCTAAATTCAGTCTTTTTGTTTGTTTGGTTTGGGGGTTTTTTTCATTCCACACATTAAATGAGATTATAAAGTATTTTTCTTTCTCAGTCTGGCTTATTTCACTTAGCATAATGCCCTCAAGGTCCATCCTGTTGTCACAAATGGCAGGATCTCCTCTTTTTTTATGAATGAATAATAATACACTGATATATATATATATATCCCATTTTCTTTATCCATTCATCCCTTGGTGGATACAGGTTGTTTCTATGTCTTGGCTATTATACATAATGCTGCAGTGAACATGAGAGTGTAGATATCTTTTCAAGGTTGTGTTTCCATGTCCTTCAGATAGATACCCAGAAGTGGAATTGCTGTATCATATGATAGTTCTATTTTTGATTTTTTGAGGAACCTCCATACTGCTTTCCATAGTTGCTACAGCAATCTACATTCCCACCAACAGTGCATGAGGGTTCCCTCTTCTCTACATCCTCTCCAGCACTTGTTATTTATTATCCATTGTTTTTGTTTTTTTTTTAAGGATAGTCTTAAGTGAAAGTGACTTTTTTTTTTAAGATTTTATTTTTAAGTAATCTCTATACCAACATGGGGCTTGAACTCCCAACCCTGAGATCAAGAGACGCATGGTCTCCTGACTGAGCCAGCTGGGCGCACCTATTTATTGTCCTTTTGATAACAGCTATTCTAACAGTTGTGAGATGATAGCTCATTGTGCTTTTGATTTGCATTTCCCTGATGATGAGTGATGTTGAGCACCTTTTTATGTACCTGTTGGCCATCTGTATGTCTTCTTTGGAAAAAATACCTATTCACATCCTCTGCCATTCATTCATTCATTCATTCATTCCTCTGCCCATTTTTTAAAAAGCAGATTGTTTTATGGTTGTTTCTTTGCTATGGAGTTGTATGAGCTCTTTTACTTATTTTGGATTTTATCAGATATATGATTTGCAAGCATTTTCTCATAGGTTGCCTTTTCATTTTGTTGGTTTCTTTTGTTCTGCAGAAGCATTTTAGTTTGAAGTAGTCTTACTTGTTTATTTTTTGCTTTTGTTGCCTTTGCTATTGGTGTCAAATTCAGAATGTGTATATTTATGCATAGAAAAAAGTCCAGAATGACAGCCAGCAAAATGTTTTTTATTATGTTATTTAGCAATGGTTATTTATAGGTAATGGAATTTAGAGGCAGTTTTTTTCATTTCCTTCTCCATAATTTACTAAATTATCTGAATGTTTTATAATGAGCATGTATTACTTTGATAATCAGAGACAATAAAGATACATTGGGGTGGAATACCTAATTATATTAATATACCTTCACTTCCTGCTCTAGGTTTCTAGATATTAGTTTTATCAGAATTTATATGGATTGTTAGGGAAGGTTGGAAAGTCTAAGAAAAGGAAGAATGGGAGAAATCAAAGTATGATTTTTTAGAAATTAAGAAACAAAAAAATGACAAAAAACAAAAATAATCAGAACCATCTCTAATTTTCACTTATGCAGCATAGGATCAGATACACTTTTGCTGAAAGGAGTGTCTACAACAGAGAGTGAAGATCATTCTACTATTACTAGTACTACTTTACTCCTAGGTGATACTTGCTGGATGTTCACTTCATACTGGGCACCATCAAAAGCGCTTTATATAGTAGTCCTGTGTGGTAACTACTACTGTTATCCTTGTTTTATAGATGAGGCACAGAGAGATTATAAATATGTCTTTACTTGCTGCCCTGGGCCTTGAAGCTCCTAGATCTTACTGAAACTATGAGAACATGCCCAAGGGAGGTCACATAGCTAGCACTCTAGGCCAAAGGTGCCATTCTTTTTTTTTTTTTTTTAAGATTTTATTTATTTATTTGATAGAGACACAGCGAGAGAGGGAACACCAGCAGGGGGGAGTGGGAGAGGGAGAAGCAGACTCCCCGCAGAGCAGGGAGCCCGATGCAGGGCTCAATCCCAGAACCCTGGGATCATGACCTGAGCCAAAGGCAGACTCCTAATGACTGAGCCACCCAGGCGCCCCCAGAGGTGCCATTCTTGATCACTAAACTGTACTGCACTTTTAATTTGATTAATTGCACCATGAGCTATAGAAAATTTGATGCAATCCTGTCACTAAGGCATGCTTTGTATTTGCAAAGGACAATACAGAGATAATTTTGCTAAACTGAATTCTTAGGACAGTATATATCATTAGGATTTTGAGTTTTTATTTATTTTTATTTAGTTAGTTTTAAGATTTTATTTATTTATTTTGAGATAGAGAGAGCATGAGCAGGGGGGAGGGGCAAAGGGAGAGGGAGAATCAGACTCCTTGCTGAGCAGGGAGCCCGTCCTGGGCCAGGACCCTGGGATCACAAGAAGGCAAACGCTTAACCCACTGAGCCACCCAGGCACCCCAGGATTTTGTGGGGGTTTTTTGTTTTTTTAGAGAGAGTGCTCAAGTGGGGGAAGGGGGACAGAGGCAGAGGGAGAGAGAATCTTAAGCAGCTCCACCCCCAGCACAGAGCCTGACATGGGGGGGGGTGGCTCAGTCTCATGACAGTCTTACGACTCTGAGGTCTTGACCTGAGCCAAAATCAAGAGTCATTGCTTGGGATGCCTGGGTGGCTCAGTCAGTTAAGCATCTGCCTTTGGCTCAGGTCATGATCCCAGGGTCCTGGGATCGAGCCCTGCATCAGGCTCCCTGCTTGGCGGGAAGCCTGCTTCTCCCTCTGCCTGCCACTCCCCCTGCTTGTGCTCTCTCTCTCTCTGACAAATAAATAAAATCTTTTAAAAAATTTAAAAAAAAAGTCATATGCTTAACCAACTGAGCCACCTGGGTGCCCCAGGATTTTGTATTTTTTAATATTATTACACAATTTAGGGTTATACTTTAAGTATACAGTTGTAGGTACATACTCACACAAACACATTTTCCAATGTTGCTTAGAAGAGAGAAAGAGGGCGCCTGGGTGGCTCAGATGGTTAAGCGTCTGCCTTCGGCTCAGGTCATGATCCCAGGGTCCTGGGATCGAGTCCCGCATCGGGCTCCCTGCTCCTTGGGAGCCTGCTTCTCCCTCTGCCTTTCTCTCTCGCTCTGTCTCTCATGAATAAAAAAAAAAAAGAAGAGAGAAAGAAATGCACACAGAGATGGAGACAGAGAGGAGGAAGATTATAAACCAAGAACTTAAAATGGATTTTTGTACCAACATTATCTTGTCTTGCATTAATAATTCTAATATTATTTACAAGAGGAAGCTACCAAAATTTGCTATCTTATGGTTGTCCCACCCTAAATGCACCTTTGGCTTATTTTCCATAGTCTATATGTTTAACCAAATTAGCATGTTTTTCACCAAAGAGACCACGATGAATAGAGAGGGGGAGAAGGGTTTGTGGAGATAGAAGGAATAGAACAAATTTCAAATAATTTCCCTTTGCATAATTAAAATATAGTGTTATAATTCCCATTGGGACATTAGGAAGTTAATGGGAAAGGTTTAAGGAACATTTAGTAGCTAACCTCATTTCCGCCTCAGAAAGCCATTTCCTTTGTCGGTTTGCCGTTACGGTGAGCCATATGAGAAAGCTTAGTGTACAGTTTTCACATGACTTTTTTTCCCTCCGTGTTGTAGTAATCAAAATGTAATTAAAATGGAACAAAAGGCATGTGCAAAATAGAAGTACCCATCTTTAGGAAATGACTGGCATATATTATATAATACTTAGATTATAAAAAATCTATATATACTTAATAACATATATTTAGGTTCTTAAACTTGTGTTTTCTTTCAGAATGAATACTCTATTGAAATGATTTTTTTAACAAAGCCGGGTTTCATATTTTGTTTTACCTCTCTAAGAGGTCAGATGGTATTACATTTTAATAATGTGGAAAATTATATCAGTTGTTTTTATTTAAGGACTTTATTAATTGCTGTGAAATATTCATTTTGTATAAAAATTCATTTGTAACAAAGAGTTTGAACTTCAGTACAGCTTTTTGACCTTTCCAATTATAGGTATTTATAATTTGCAGGTTTATAGTAAGGTAACAAAACCTGATCCAGTGACCATTTAGAATCAAGTCATTTGCCAATACAATACTATATTTTATTCTCCTCTTGGTTTCCACAGTGCGTTACACATAATATATATCCAATAAAGCTGTTAAGTGAACGAAGGAGTAAGTGAATGAATGAGAAAGCAATTGGGAAATGTTAACTTTTGGCCCAGGAGTCATCTAAACTAAGTATTAATTGAAAGAACTAATTTAATTTCTACAAACATAGGGATAGGGAGATGTTGAACCAAACTTTGTTTCATAATAAATGGTATTTTAAAAATGAGGAATGAGTGAAGGGGATTCTCTCTCTGCTAATAACATATTGAAACTGCTAATGAGAACTTCGTAGTACATTTTGAAGTAATTTAATTTTCGTAAGACTGAGGAGATGATGCCAAAAATACCAAGAACTTTATTTTTTAAAATGTAAGTCAAAAGTTTGCCAGAAATACATGTCTGGTTGGTTTTTACCTGGATTATTAATTCTCCTTGCCTTAATGGAGACATATCTTTTGAAATATTTTTCTCATTGAATATTTATGAACAGGGTGCTAGAGAAAATTACTTTTTCCTCTTCTCTTCTTTGAGGTATAACTCTAAGTGGTTCAGGGTCCATTTGCTGGAGAAATATACTTAGTTATGAGGGCACCAAAGAAACACATTTAATAAAAACATTTGTTATTCTGCCTAATGGTGTAAAACATGTCACCTAATATTTTAAAACATAGGTCCAGTATAAATGCTAAATGGGTATTATGGAGATCCTGTGCTGCTTAAATTCAAGTTGGGTTGTTAGAATAGTGTCTGTAAATTTGTACTGATATTTCCAGTATTATGTACTGAGAAAAGCACATCTGTAAAAACTGGTGTGTCCTGGTATTCTTGGCAGGATTTGGGCTGTCTTTAATCTCCTTTGACTTGTTCATCTTCCTTTAAGGCCATCCATAAAGATGCGCTGAGTATCCTTTTCAGCCTTTGGTTAGGATTTGCATCAGTAGTCATAAACCTGCTCTCTGGACAAAGACAACCTTTCCTTTGAAGTAATTGCTCAAGCTTTTCAAAGCAGTCCAAGAAGTCTATCCTCTTTCTCTTTTTATTTTTCTTTAAGAAGAGTTTGAAGTGTAGCCCCTTAAACTAGCAGCAAGATAAATTTTTCTCTCAGCTTTATTGAAAGCCATGACGATTTTTCAAGCAGTAGGACTTTAAAAGATTCTTAAAGGAATCTGTTCTGCTTTATGATCTAGCTTTTGGTAGATCCTACTTCCCCAGGAAGCAAAAGTAAAGACTTCTTGTATCCATTAACACTGCAAATTTTTATCAACGAATTAATCTGATATTTTTCAGAAGACTTTTTTTTTTTTCTGCTCTTTGCTTTAGAGACTTCAGTAAAAAATGGTGATAGCTTTGGGGTCTTTGAAAAAGTAATGTATGGCCAGTATTGTTTTATTTGAGCTGCTTTCTTCCCCTCCCCCCCCCCAAGTATTAACTCTCAGGGCTGGCATGAGGTTGGGATGTGAGTGCTACCATGGCAATGAGTTACATGGTTCCTAGATTTCGTTTTTAGACTTTCCAAACAAATATACACAGATATGGAGCAGTTTTTTAACCTTTCCTTTCTGTAGGAGGTTATTGCTGGGCTCTGTGATCCAGGGTGATGTACAACAGTGTAACTACAGAGAAATAAATAGATTCTGTGAGCCACATATAAAGCCTGTGTTCTGCCTCTGATTTTCGCCTCTACCCTTAGTAATTTTATTCCAGGTGGTCCCCAAAATATCCGTTGAATTTAAACAGTTTGGATCTGTTGGATTTAAGTCCCATATCATATAATTTCTATTTGCTCTAGTGAAATTTTAATACTTAATCCAACAAGTATTTACTGTGAACAGATTTTTGTGATGACAAAATGTGAAGAATACACTCAATCTGCATAGCAGATAATAAAGGAAGTACACAGTTCAGTCTTTAAACAAGACTGCAAACAGCTTATTTTAAGAGGATTTGATATCCCTCCTTATATTCTTGTATGTGGATTTTTAGGGGCTATTAATGTGTATTTTCTAAAGGGGAGGGAATGTTAAATAGCACAGTCTTCTTACTGGAAATCCAGCAAGTGTTTGTGAAACCAGTTACCTGAGAACAACTCAATGGTCATAAGTTTACCCTTATGTTTTTAATTTGTTGTTTTTCTTTTCCTTTCCTTTTTTTCCTTCTATATTTCCTGAACTGTCTAACCTGCTTCCTGGGTTAGAGAACATTTTGCCAAACTTTGAAGCCAAAGTCCCAGCACTGAACAATTCTTTATTTAGAGATCAGGCTCTAGGAAAAGAAAAATCTTTTTCAGTTTTGAAATCATGCAGTATGTGTGTATCTTCTGACTTGTGGAGGGAGAAATGATTGGTATAATGTGGATCATTTGGAAACTTGTATTTCGTAAGTAAAGCATAGTTACAAAAAATTTTAATTATGAGTTTACAAAAAAGAATGCTTTTATCTCAACCCACTTTATGGGCTTAATCATGAGGCTTCTTAAACTCTAACTTTATAGTCCTAGAAAATTCTCAGTATTTCAACTCTTATGTTAAATATAATTAGCAATTTTCTTACTTCCTCACTATGTCCCCGAGAAAAAATTCTTAGATCTAGAAAACAAAACGTTAGCACTGACATGCCTAAATGACAACATTTTCTGGGTCCATTATCCATCTGTCCTTTGTTTACTTTGGCTTACACTTTAGATTGCTTTCAGTTGCCATCAGTTTTCCTTCAAACTTTCATTTCCCACTAAGGAATTCCAAGACAACTCAAGTTAAAACACAAATCTCTCCACCTCAATAAAATAGTAACTTATGAAAACAAAAAAGGAAAAATCGCATTAAAAATGTATTCCTTAGAGCTTAATGATTTTAATTCTTGATTTCAAAAGGTTGCCAATATATATAATTAAACATTAATTTTGAAAATAATGTACAGTATTTTGTAGAATATAGAGCATCTTGGGAAAGGGGGAACAATGAATCAGGGCTAACTCTAGGTAACCTTTTAAAACATACTTATTTCTAATTTTTGTGGCAAAGCTGATCTCTAACAGAAAGTTAAGTAGTTCAGATTGGCTTACATTATTTCCTCTTTTTCTGAAAAAAATTTCCCAAATTTGTGTACTTTTTAAGGAAAAAAAATAGTTGCTCTTATAACAAATAATTTGTGGTTTGCAAAATGTCAAATGAACTTTGTAATTAAGGTGGGTTTCCCTCACAGTTTATAAACTTTGAATCAAAAGAAACCAAGCCCCTTATTCCACTCATGCCCTTGCCTTTTAATATGTCATTTGACATCTCCCTCTGTCACTAAGCATGGAGGCCAGTCCCAGTGTCGGGCTGCACATGGCACAGCCGATGCGGTTTGATATGATGGCCCTCTACTTACATTTCATTGCAGAAGTACTTAACAGTCCCCAGAAGCCACGAGGCACTCTGTGGGGACACAGCTATACATTATGTACGACAATAAATGCATCGTAATAATTCTTTGTAATGGCTAGACATGAAGTAACTGTAGGCTCCAGCTGAAGGGGGGCAGGAAGCACAGAAACTAGGCCCCTATGTCCATAGGAGAGCCTCCCCGCCCCCCCGTTTTTGGTCATGGATCTCAGTGCATTCAGTAAAAGCTTCCTCCCTTCCTCCCCTTACCATCCTCCCAGAAAAACATAGGCATGTACATATATTTTGCATGAAATTTCAGAGAATCCACTGTGACCCATCACAAAAACCACTGCGTTGGAGGCTAGTTTAATTTTTTTTTTTTTTTAAGATTTTATTTATTATTTGACAGAGAGAGACATAGTGAGAGAGGGAACACAAGCAGGGGGAGTAGGAGAGGGAGAAGCAGGCTTCCCCGTGGTGCAGGGAGCCCGATGTGGGGCTCGATCCCAGGACCCTGGGGTCACGACCTGAGCCGAAGGCAGACGCTTAACGACTGAGCCACCTAGGCGCCTCGCTAGTTTAATTTTTTAACAGCCAGTATTTGCCTTTCCAAGGACAGTAGGTTTCTGCTGGATTTTCCCGGCCTACCTAAGAGGATAACAAGTTGTTCCTTCCACAGCTGGTGCTAGAGACCTTTTTCTGGGCATGTTTGCCCCTTTTGAGTGACACAGTATCATTTATCAATCTTCCTGTGAAACCAATCCAAATCGAGGAAATCTAAGCATGCTAATGGAACACTGCTCTCTAGTCCCATTTATAAAGGCTTTCTGTGTCTTTGTCTTAAGAGACTATAAAAGTGGAGGGCTACTGTGGTCTGAAAATAGTGTTCTTCAGGCTAAATAAGGAATTCAGCTTATCCTTGCCACTTGGCATGAATCAAGAGCCATGTCCTCTTTATCTGAGCTGGGCCTGTTTGTGGTGTGGGTTCTTTATTAACCAACCAGGTTTTTTTCTTCTTTTTATTTTGGGACTGAGATACAGGATGACTTCTTCTATTGTGAAAATGTCTGGGAACATCTTCCATTATCTGGATACTCATTCTCTGTTAGCCTTTCCTCACCTTCCTCCTCTAGTTTTCAGTCACTATCAGAACTACGTGTAAGAGTTTGCTTTATTTCCCCTCTGTTCTTTGAACCACAGAGAAATACCCTCTGTGAGGTTTCTATATCAGGAAAATACATAAGATTAGTAAATAGGCATTTAAGAGAGGGGCTACTTTGAGATATCATGTCCTAGTTCAGACTGTCTTCACTACAACAGGGATCTTAGGGGCCAATGGAAAAGGGGGTGGTGCTGCTGCCTACTTTTATAATCATCCATCTATAAATCATCTAATCAAGGGGCTTATATTTATATTTGGGAAGTATCTGAGTCATTCTACAATGCAGATCTTTGTCTTATTTTACTCTGTGTTTTCAACCACTGTTGCTTTATAATCATGTAAGGATTAGAAATTTAGCAACTGGTCTTCATACTCTAGCATATAGTTTGGATCTAGGGCTAAAATAGCGTTTTTGGACAGATTTCCAAACTGTGAATTAAAAATTTAGGCATTATAGGAATTAGGAACAAGTTGTTGGTTATTTAAGTAGAAGGAGCTGAGAGAGGTAATCTCCTGCATGAACTTGAACTGATTTGTTTTTATCTGTTTCTTCCTAAAGGTGAGACCACCACTCCTCGAGCCATTCTGACAGGCCACGACTATGAGATCACTTGTGCTGCTGTCTGCGCTGAGCTAGGCCTGGTGTTAAGTGGCTCCAAAGGTAAATCCAAAGTGGTACCTTCATAAAATGTGTGCATTTTTTGGTGTTTGGCAAGGATGGATTTGGTACTTTGTTCTCTAAGCTATGCTGTCTGCTACAGTAGCGATTAGCCATGTAGGACTATTTAAATTAACTAAAATGTGTAAGTTAACTATATAAAGTTTAAAACGCAGTTCCTTGGTGGTACTAGCCACTTTTCAGGCGTTCACCTCCCCCCACATGACTGTGCCTACTGAACTGAAGAGCATAAATACAGAACATTTACACCATTGCAGAAAATTGTGTTTCACAGCATTGCTCTGAAGAGGGAGGCAGGGACAAGGAGCATCTTTGTCTATTTGTTTATTCTTCTGGACTCTAGGCTGGTTTTCATCTCACAGCTGGTGGGAACTCGACCTGGTCTGTTTTAACTTCCAAATCTCAGAATGAGGCTGGAGCCGGGATGGCATTGAGAATGGAGTGGAGAGATACTTAAGCTGGTTTGCCTGGAGGTCTGCCCTTGCAACAACATCATGTATTTAGGCCAGAGATATTAAGCAAGCTTTCAGAGAGCACACACCACAAATCAGGATCTGACCTGGAACAGAGCTGTTTTTAATTCACTACTTATTCCATCTCAAGAGTTTATCCATTTCTCTGTCTCTCTGCCCTGAGCTGAGGTCTGAACACACAAAAAAAGTACTGTAGTCCTTTGTCTTTGAAGGTTATCTGGTGGGGATGCATTGAGTATTTGACTCACCTTATCTGTGTCTCGAACTATAATACTGAGTCTAGCCAACAAGACTTACTAAATATTCAAAGGGATTGTATTTAAAAATTTAGTTGGTCAAGGCAATGAAATAATGGTAGCAAGAATTCTATACCTACTAGATTTTTTTCCTTCTTATACCCAATAATTTCATATATTCTGAGCAAATATAAGTACTTAAGACTATACGGGATTCAGATTAGACACAGGGGCACCCGGCTGGCTCAGCCAGTAGAGCATGCAGCTCTTGATCTCAGGGTTGTGTGTTTGAGCCCCATGTTGGGTATAGAGCTTACTTAAAAATAAAATCTTAAAAAAAAACCCAAAACACACAAAAAATTAGACATATAAAATGAACGTATCATAGTAAAGGTCATCCTTGCTTTGCATGGTAGTGCAGGACCATAAGAATGATAAGAATGACCATACAAGCTGAAAGCCATGTAGAGTGATCATAACAATCAGTGGGGGACATTTGGGGTTGTTTCATGGCTTTTAAAATTTTTTGTCAAAACATTAAAAATTCGCTTACACAGTTTTATACACACACATATGGGCACAAAAAAACCAGTTAAACTCACATTTACATAATACACTGTAATTTAAAAACATTAGAAACCTTGAAAATTAAAGTGTTTTCCTCATGAGAAACTTATCGAGAGTAGAACAGTGGTTGCCTCCTTCTCTTTGTATAACTTAAGATAAAGAATGGAATCTTTTCTGTGCTTTGACCAGTTGTCACGCTCCTTTCTAAGTTTTGGTCAGCTTCCAACATTTTATCTTCTGTGCATTCAACATCATGAAACATCCCCCTTGGGTTCCTTTAAAGTGAAGGTTCTTGCTGGCATCACTACTTCTGGGACATCATCATTCTTGTTACAACCCCTTTTCTAATCTATGTCAGTAAGTTCACCTTCACGGATTTCCTCTGGCTACATATCTACAGTCTCTCAGCAACGTCAACGTTTCCAGAATCAGCTCTTTCTCCTGTAATTCCATTTATATTCAGTGCAAAGTTCACTCTCAGCTTTATCACTTTTCATTTCCTTACTGCAATTTCATCTTTTGGCCAGTAGTCCCTTTTGATGATCCATTTTTGTAAAATGTCACGTGGGTTTCTCTCTGGAGATGAGGAAGAAACACAACCACACAGTTAGCTCTGTGTGCACGGACTGAGGGACAGACCGTCAGTGACCACTCACGGACAGACTCTCAAGGAAATGATGTGGTTGGTCACTTGTGATGCACATCTGTTATTTACATGGTCATTTGTGGACTGAAGAGCTAGTCACAAAATGTGAACTTCATGCAACTACTGTGAAACCTGAAGTTTGAACTGTGGTGAGGGACTGGTGTCATTTAAAGAGTGATCATGGATATTCATGCTGCTGGGACTATGTGAAGCAGAGGCTGCTGGTATGTATTTATGTTGAGAACACAAAAAACTTATAAACTCCCTGAGCAGTCAAGAAAAAGAAGAGAACCTGATTTTCAAAAGGGCATGCTCTTGGGGCGCCTGGGTGGCTCAGTCGTTAAGCGTCTGCCTTCGGCTCAAGTCATGATCCCAGGGTCCTGGGATCTAGCCCCGCATCGGGCTCCCTACTCCACGGGAAGCCTGCTTCTCCCTCTCCCACTCCCCCTGCTTGTGTTCCCTCTCTCACGGTGCCTCTCTCTGTCAAATAAATAAAATCTTAAAAAAAAGGGGGGGGGGGCATGCTCTTGGTAGTCCTGTAGGATCAGCTCACAAGTCCCACAGGCCTGAGTAATTTAGCTTGCAGATCAGCAGGCCTTATACTCGTTTCCCCTCTTGTCTGACTCGGGCATCTCTTAGAACTTACTCATCATACAGGCGGTTCTGGTTACCTACTCCTTCTTTAACATGTAGCAGGCATTCAGTAAAAACCCTCTGATCATAGGCACTCGCAGTAGCTCCCATCCCCCTCAGGCAGCTCAGCCTGGAGCTCAACCTGGGGAGTTGGGAGTGTGGGTGCCACTCGCTTTGGGGGCAGCCAGCAAGTGTACTCGCTTGCAGAAGGACCTCTGCGTGAATTTACTGGGAGTGGGGGGGAGGGGGGAGGTGGACTACCAGCGACGTTCTTTCATTGTGAATAATGAGCAGTGGAGGGAAGAAGGCTGAGGCCTCCCGAAGCTGCCCTAAAGAGCTGTCCCCTCGCTGGCCCACAGTGCGACCACTGCTGTTGGGGCCCCTGTGACATGCAGACAGAGCTTCATCGTGAGCTTGATGGCAGCTTGTGTTTAACTGTGGCCCACCCTTCCCGGAAGCTCCTCTAGGATTTGGAATTTGTCCTGTTCCTTTCTGAACGCATCTTGTTTTGATCATCTCTTGGCATAATAAATTTCACAAAGTAACTTCCTGTCTCTTGAGGAGAAGTGAACTTGAATGTATAGGACTTGGCTTTCTCCTCTCCGAAGAAGAAGGTGAGATCTGGCCAGCATGCAGGTGACATTTTGTAAAGTAACATATATATGTAAGTTTTAAAGGTTTGCTACAGCTGTATGATCCTGTTTGATCTGTGCTCAAGATTCATTTCACATTTGTCATCATTAAAAAAATTTTGTCTTTTGTTTCTCTTTTCTCAGAAGGACCATGTCTCATACATTCCATGAATGGAGACTTATTAAGGACTTTGGAGGGTCCTGAGAACTGCCTGAAACCAAAACTCATTCAGGCTTCAAGAGAGGGTCATTGTGTCATATTCTATGAAAATGGCTGCTTCTGTACATTCAGTGTGAACGGGAAACTCCAGGCCACTATGGAAACGGATGATAACATAAGGGTGAGTATACTACAGACTTTTCACCCTTCTAGATCTTGACCTCCAGGTGTGGCAAGTGAGGAGGGAGAGGGTTCACTAGAGAGACCTCTGTTTCAGTCGCAGAGGGCCTTTCCACGCCATAAGAAAATCATCAGGTAGCACTTAGACGGGGCTTGTGTATTCACAGACCACGGCGTGTCCTGGCCGTGGCGACCGCATCACTCAGCCAGGCCACTCCGTGCGTGACGGCACACAGTAAAGCCAACCTGCGTGGCTTTCATAGCATTGCTCAGCTTTTTTTTTTTTTCTCTAAGAAAGTTAACTGCACATAGTTGTTTTCTGAGCATCAAAGCTAAACTAGTACACTAGACTACCCCTAACACCGATTCCTCTGCACACTTGAATAGGCAGCTGGTGGGAGTGGTAGGGATTACGACTATTCAGGATTAGTATCTCATTCCAGACTTGACTTCTTGAATAACAAGACCAACACTTACCAAATTCAGGGAATTGGGCTTCCAATTATGATGTGAATTAGGCAGACATTTTTTTCCCTTTTGATAAGCCAGGAATGGTAATGCTAGGGGACCTTCTGGAGCCTTGCTTCATTTTCAGGGCAGGACTCCAAAAGGATTAGAGGTTGAAGAAAACAATAAGGACTGCTCTTTGAAGAGGCTCTTTTTTCAAGGTCCTTCTTTTCTCACTCCCAGCCTTCAGGGGCAGCTTAAGATAAAAGGAAGCTGTGGTGTTCCTATCATTTTCCAGGATGAGGTTGGAGGCACATGTGAACTGTGTACGGTGAGGGGACTCTGGACATGTCGGGGGTGCAAAGAGGGTCACAGAGGCCGCTGCCCTCCAAGTGTGGCTTTAAGCTAGCTCTGGACATTATATTCGTTGCTCTTCCTGACCCAGGGCAGCTTAGATGACATACATTTTCCCGGTTTCCCAGATCTAATCTGAGCCCCACCCCACCCCCACCCCCGCTTCTCTCAAGTAAACAAATACTGGAGTCAGTATTTGAAACAACAACCCTAAATATAGATTATGTGGATGAAATGAAGGGCACTTGCTGCTTCTGTCTCTTAGCATTGATTTCTTAATGCAGTGTCTTCTCCATTTCGCTCTGTAAATTTTCTTCACTGTATTTTGACTGCCTCTACCACAAAAGCGTGCACTCCTACTTTTATTTTTCCCTTCCTTCCCATAATACTTCATTTAAACCAAGTACACATCAGAGGATTTTCCTTTCCTCTTTTCTTTACAATAATAATGTTGATAATCTGTCACTTTGAGTTACGGTTTATACTGTCAGCAACACTAAGAAATCTGTAAAATAATTTGAAATCCCTTGCTGGCTAAAACAATATCTGTGGCATTTCAGTTAGTACCGAAGGCTCTGGGAAGTTCCTTGAGGCAATGGTACGGAGGCTTTCTGCAGACTGTTCATACACACATGCTTTTCCTCTCTGCCCTATAGCCATTGTTTTTTTCCCCCTGTAATATTTCCCACTGGATTTTAGGCTTAAACAATCCATTGCCTTTTTCCCAGCACTCCTGCACTTTATCACACTGGCTTGCAAGTGGCAACTGTGTGATTAAAACAAGTTTGCCTGGGGCGCCTGGGTGGCTCAGCCATTAAGCGTCTGCCTTCGGCTCAGGTCATGATCCCAGGGTTCTGGGATCGAGCCCCACATCGGGCTCCCTGCTCGGCGGGAAGTCTGCTTCTCCCTACCCCACTCCCCCTGCTTTGTGTTCCCTCTCTCACTGTGTCTCTCTCTGTCAAATAAATAAATAAAATCTTGAAAAAAAAAAAAGTTTGCCTGAAATGAGCACTATGCCCATGGCTCCAGAGACTGGCACTGGCACAGCTAATGGCTGGAGAATACGAGACATCCCAGAGCAAAAATCTCCAGTTCCATCCTGCAGTCTGAGCTGTACAAGGAAACGAGACCATGGAAACAAAGTAGTCATCAGCTCAGACCAGAAATTAAGTTTCTCTGAAATACCAAGAACCCTGCAGGCGGCAGCCTGGGGAACCTCTGCACTAATCAAGGCTTCCCACCTGTTTTTATTTAGATGCCAGATTGTTGGGTGGCATTTGGTTAACGTATCATAGCACATCAACTAGGCAGTGTTTAGGTGTCTTAATGAGTAACTTAAATTAAGTGGGCAGCCTGTACAGAGCAGCAAAGTTATTTTATCCTAAACAAAGGATAACCACCATTTCACCCCTAGGAACTCATTTCTTTTCTTTTTCTGGGGAAACTCGGTTTTAGGACGTGAGCATGCCCAGCAGACTGCTATGGCCGTAGAAAGCAGTACAGCTGTGGCATTGTCCAAGGCACTCCGGAGTCCAGGGGATGTGGACACGTCTCGGGGGCCCTCTTAAAATCTCTCGTCTCGGCCCACCCCGGATACTGAGGAGAGGAGTTAGAGTTAAGAACTCTGTGAGCGCTGGTTTGGGTGCAAGACTGGGCGCCCTCAGTAAATGTTACCGTATCTCTTACTCCAGGGGAACTTGACAGGTTCCTCGTGAGAAAGGCCAACAGAATACTCTCTCACTTTGGCGGGCACCTGGCTTATTAAAATGTTTTGGATGCCGATATATATATAAGCCTAAAAATCCAGGCTTCATTTAATTCCAGACAGAACTAGGATTAGCGATTCTTTACTAGAACAAAGAGTTAAAGAAAAGTAGTTTCAGTTTGTTTTAATATAGCACTTAGCCAGCAAAAAGCCTCAAGTATCAAACTCAAGTGAACCACAACCATAAAGTTAATGGATTTTCATCAGCTGAATTTTGTAAGTGTAGCAAGTAATTGTTTGCCCCGGCCCGTACTGCAGTTCTCTGGTAGCCTGTAGCGATCGCCGTTTGTGACATGAATGGGGGGGAAAGGATATTGACTTTTACTTATATTGAAGAATCTTACTATTTGTATTGGATTAAGATTCAGAGAATACTTCTTACCTGTAACTGTTTTCCATATACGGGTTTTTCTTAGATGTATTTTTGTATTCTTTGAGAATAAGCTACATTTAAGAGACCAGTAAAAGTTGGCATTTATGTAAATGTGAATTGAATGGCTATGGAACAGTCCTTTTCTAGGATTTTTTAAAAATTTTGTCAAAGGGCACATTACAAACTTAAGGCAACTGTACTAAAACTGAGTGCAGAACAAATATATTTTCAGAAGTTAGATTTTTTTTTTTTCCTTTCTGGCTTGCTAGCACAATCTGCCTTCCCATATTCACTGTCCAGGTAGACATAGGATTACAGGTATTTATGCTTTCTCTGTAAAAGGATAAAAAATATTTTAGGCTTTGCAGGCTCTGTATTCTGTTGTAGTCACTTGTGAGAGTGGCCATAAATGAATGGGTGTGGTTATGTTCCAGTAACCCTTATTTACGGGCACTGAAATTTGGAATTCATATAATCTTCACATGTCATGGAATATTATTCTTCCTTTGATTTTTTCCAACCACTAAAAATGTAACAAGTCATATAAAAGCAGGCAGTGGTCTGCATTTGGCCCCATTTACAGGACTGAAGAGCAAATACCATGTCTGTACTTCCTGTTCAGTACTGGCAGGAAGCAGTCAGTCCTGGGGCAAGAAGAAAATGCTTCACCTGGGGTTTAATCACCCTGGAAGCTGGCTCTCTATCTACCACGTTGTCTTCCTCACCGCTGTAAAAATCCAGGAGGCCTAGTGAAGTTACTAAAGCTCTTGATCTTCTCCCCTGGGGCCACAGCCCCAAAGGCAGCAGTGTTTTCTCGGGGATCTGAGGTCAGCTAGCACTGCCTGCCCAGCCTTGGGCTAGAGTGGGCTTAGCACATCCACAGTACAACTGGAGAGATGCCAGGAGGCTCCTCATTTCATAATGCTGGTCCTAGGCCACAACATGCACCATTTAAATTGTATTCACAGAGCCGGAAGAGTTTGCCACCTCATCTTTAAAAAGCAAAAATTAAAAACACAAAACCTCAAACACTGCCTAACTTTGTCCATTTGATTTTTGAAAAAGGACAAAAGTTTTCTGTAACTCCTGATTTCCTATAACCTTCTTAGGAGCACATGCATCCACTCTCTCCCTGCATGGAGTGGCTGCAGGGTAGAGGAAGGAAACAAGGGCTGGGAGCCGGGGTTCTCGTAGGGCCACACCTCTACTGAATATTGCTGTGTCTCTCTTAGGCCATCCAGCTGAGCCGAGATGGGCAGTACCTGCTCACAGGAGGGGACAACGGTGTGGTCATGGTCTGGCAGGTGTCTGACCTCAAGCACCTCTTTGCCTATCCAGGCTGCGATGCTGGAATCCGGGCCATGGCCCTGTCTTACGACCAGAGGTAACACTGAAATCACGGTCTACTGATGGGGATAGTGAAAACTGGAGGGAATTTATTTAAATGGGCTGATGGATAGACTGGGTTGTGGGGATCACCTGGACAATCAAAAAAGCCAGTGAGAGGCACCTGGGTGGCTCAGTCATTAAGCGTCTGCCTTCGGCTCAGGTCATGATCCCGGGGTCCTGGGATCGAGCCCCATGTCCTGCTCCCTGCTCAGCGGGGAGTCTGCTTCTCCCTCTCCCTCTGCTGCTCCCCCTGCTTGTGCTCTCTCTCGTTCACTCTCTCTCAATAAATAAATAATCTTAAAAAAAAAAAAAAGCCAGTGAATTTTTTTTTTTTAAGTGTCATTTTTCTTTTTGATGGCATTGCCACTCCTAGACAAAGGCTGAATTCTCCAGCAATAGACAGGATTTAAGTAACAAAAACTGTAATTACATTGCCATAAAGCTTTTTATATTTCTTAGAGTACTTTTTCCTTAAAATAAAAATTTAAGAGCTGTAAACATGTTTAATACAAAATGCCTGTATCTCTGTCCATGAGAATTCTATGGAGAGATTTGCCTTATTTCCTAAAACCTTCCAAGTGGTAAATTTTGGGGAGGTAGTCTTCAGTATCTTATTTCTTCTTAACATACAGTCACAGATTTTAGTTCCTAATTTTTTTTTTAAATATTTTATTTGACAGAGAGAGACAGACCAAGAGAGGGAACAAAAGCAGGGGGAGCGGGAGAGGGAGAAGCAGGCTTCCCGCGGAGCAGGGAGCCCGATGGCGGGGCTCAACCCCAGGACCCTGGG
The DNA here is from genome assembly GCF_002201575.2 of Neomonachus schauinslandi. Classification (NCBI taxonomy): domain Eukaryota; kingdom Metazoa; phylum Chordata; class Mammalia; order Carnivora; family Phocidae; genus Neomonachus; species Neomonachus schauinslandi. Next base: position 76,779,114 of record NC_058404.1, read on the forward strand.
ATCGTGACCTGAGCCGAAGGCAGACGCGCTTAATGACTGAGCCACCCAGGCGCCCCTAGTTCCTAACTTTTTTATTGTGTTAACATATACATAAAATTTACCATCACTTTTTTGGTGTACAATTCAGTGGCATTACGTACATTCACGCTGTTGTACAACTATCATCACTGTCCATCTCTTTTTTTTTCATAAGTTTTCATCATCCCAAAGAGAAGTTCTGTACCCATTAAACACTAACTTACCATTTTCCCTCCCAGAGCTCCATCCAGCTCACTTCAATTCCAGTGTCTGTCTCTATGAATTTGCGTCTTTTAGATACTTCGTATAAGTGGAAGCATAAAATATTTGTCCTGTTGTAGCGTGTGTCAAGCTCATTCCTTTTTAAGGCTGAATAGTACATGCCACTTTGTATAGCTACTCATCTGTTGACATTTTGGTTGTTTTCACCTTTTGGCTGTTGTGAATAAGGTTGCCGTGAACGTTCATTCACGTACAAATATCTGTTCAGATTCCTGTTTTCTTTTATTTGAGGTAGACAACCAGGAGTGGAATGCTTGGTTTGGTGTAGTGATTGATGTAGTTTTGGTATAGTGTGTGTGTGATTTGTTGTTGTTGTTTTTTTAAGATTTTTATTTATTTGAGAGAGAGAGAGAGAGCACAAGTGGGCAGAGTGGCAGGCAGAGGGAGAGGGAGAAGCAGTAATGGTAATTCTTTAACTTTTTGAGGAACTGCCAAACTGTTCTCCACAGTGTCTGCACCATTTTACATTCCCACCAGCAGAGCATAAGGCCTGCAATTTCTCCACATCTTCACCAACACCTGTTATGTCCTGGTTGTGGTTTATTTTTGTTTTTTAATAATATCCATCCTAATGGGTGTGAAATGGTCTCTTACTGTGGTTTTGATTTGCATTTCCCTAATGACTGGTGGTGTTGACTTTGCACTCTTAATAGTGTTCTCTGATGTGCGGAAGTTTTTAATTTTGATGAAGTCTTTTACTGTTGTTGTAAATGCTTCCAGCGTATCCAAGAAATCATTGCAAAATCCAATGTCATAAAGCTTTTCCCCTATGAGTTTTATAGTTGTAACGCTAGTTTTTGATCCATTTTGAATTCATGCCTGTATATGATAGTAGATAAGGGTCCAGTTTCATTCTTTTGCATGTGGATATTGGTTTTCCCAACACTATTTGTTGAAAAGACTGTTCTTTCCCCACTGAATGGTCTTGACACTTATCAAAAATCATTTGACCATATATGTGAGTTTATTTCTGGGTTCTCTATTCTGTTGATCCATATGCCAGTACCAAACTGTTTTGATTACTATAGCTTTGTGGAAAGTTTTGAAATCATGAAGTAAAATTAATTTTACTTTTTGTTTTTTTTTTTTTCCAAGATTGTTTTTGGCTATTTGGGGTTCTTTGAGAATCCATTATGAATTTTATTATGGGTTTTTTCTATTTTTGCAAAAAAAAAAAAAGGGGGGGGTTGATAGGGATTGGGTTGAATCTGTTGATTACTTTGGCTAGTATTGTCATTTTAACAATATTAAATCTTCCAGTCTGTGAACACAGATGTCTTTCCATTTATTTGCTTTTTTTAATCTCTTTCAGCAACATTTTATAGTTTGCAATATACAAGTCTTTGGCCTCCTTGGTTAAATTTATTCTTGAGTATTTTATTCATTTTGTTGCTATTGTAAATGGAATTGTTCTTAATTTCCTTTTCAGATTTTTTTCATTGCACATGTACAGAAATGCAACTTAATTTTGTGTGGATTTTATATCGTGTAAAACTTTGTTGAATTCATTAACTCTAACAGGTTTTTTTGTGGAATCCTTAGGATTTCCTATATATAAGCTCATGTCAGTCTGTAATAGAAATTAATTTTACTTCAAACTTTCCAATTTGGATGTTTTTTGTCTGTCTAATTGCTCTGGCTAGGACTCCCAGTACCATGTTGAACTGGTAAAAGTGTTTATTTTTGTCTTGTTTCTGATAATAGAAGAAAAGCTTTTAGTCTTTCACCACTGTGTATGATATTAGCTTTGGGTTTTTCAAAAATTCCCTTTATCATGTTTATGTACTTTCCTTCTATTCCTAGTTTGAGTACTATCATAAAAGCATGTTGAATTTTGTGAAATGCCTCTTGTTCATCAATTGAGGTGATTATGTAGGTTTTTGTTAGTTCTGCTAATGTGGTAGATTATGTTGATTTTTGTATGTTGAACCATTCTTGCATTCCAAGAATAAACCCATCTTGGGTCATGGTGTATAATCCTTTAATATACGGCTGAATTGGGTTTGCTAATATTTGTTGAAGATTTTTATAGCAATATTCATAAGGGATATTGGTCTGTAATTTTTGTTTCCTGTAGTGTCTCTGACTTTGGTGTCAGGGTAATGCTGGCCTCACTGAATGACTTAGGAAGTATTCTGTCGTCTTTAGTTTTTTAGAAGAATAAGAGTTGGTGTTAATCCTTCTTTAAAAATGTTTGATAGGGGGTGCCTGGGTGGCTCAGTCGGTTAAGCGTCTGCCTTCGGCTCAGGTCATGATCCCAGGGTCCTGGGATCGAGCCCCACATCGGGCTCCCTGCTCCGCGGGAAGCCTGCTTCTCCCTCTCCCACTCCCACAGCTTGTGTTCCCTCTCTCGCTGTGTCTCTCTCTGTCAAATAAATAAATAAAATCTTTAAAAAAAATAAAATAAAAAAAATAAATAAATAAAAATGTTTGATAGAATTCACCACTGAAGCCATCTAGTCCAGGGCTTTTCTTTATTGGGAGGCTTTTGATTATTGATTCAGTCTCGTTAGTAGTTATAAGTCTATTCATATTTTCTATTTTTTCATGATTTAGTTTTGGTATAGTGTGTGTTTTTAAGAATTTTTCCATTTCAGGGCGCCTGGGTGGCTCAGTTGGTTAAGCGACTGCCTTCGGCTCAGGTCATGATCCTGGAGTCCCGGGATCGAGTCTCGCATCGGGCTCCCTGCTCGGCAGGGAGCCTGCTTCTCCCTCTGACCCTCCCCCCTCTCATGTGCTCTCTGTCTCTCTCATTCTGTCTCAGATAAATAAATAAAATCTTTAAAAAAAAAAATTTTTTTTTCCATTTCAGGGGCGCCTGGCTGGCTCAGTGAGTGCAGTGTGCAACTCTTCATCTCGGGGTTGTGAGTTCAGGCCCCACGTTGGGTGTAGAGATTACTTAAAATCTATCTATTTATTTTTAAAGATTTTATTTGAGAGAGAGCATGAGCGGGGTGGGAGGGAGAGGGAGAAGCAGACTTCCCTCCCCAGTGAGCAGGGAGCCCGCCATGGGGCTTGATCCCAGGACTCTGGGATCATGACCTGAGCCAAAAGCAGACGCTTAACCCAGAGCCACCCAGGTGCCCCTAAAATCTTAAAAAAAAAAAAAAAAAAAATTCCATTTGATCTAATTGTTGGCATACAATTGTTCCTAGTATTCTTATAATCCTTTTTTATTTCTGTAAAATTGGTAGTAACATCTCTGTGATTTCAGTAGTTTGAGTCCTCTCTTTTTTCTAAGTCAATCTAGCTAAAAGTTTGTCAATTTAGTCTTTTCAAAGAACCAGCTCTTGATTTTCTTGATTTTTCTCCCATTTTTTCTATCCTCTGTTTTATTTATCTCCACTCTCTAACCTTCATTATTTCCTTCCTCCTATGTTAGTTTTGAGTTTAGTTTGCTCTTTTTCTAGTTCAGGGTGTAGAATTAGGTTACTGATTGAGATATTTCTTTTTTAATGTATGTATTTACAGTTATAAATTTCCCTCAGCATTGCATTAAGTTTGGTTTATTGTGTTTTCATTTGTCTCTGTGATTTTCTAATTTCTGTTCAGATTTGATTCACTGCTTGCTTAATTTCTATATATTTGTGAATTTTCATTTTCCGTTATTGCTTTCTTGTTCTATCGTGATCAGAAAAGATACTTTGTATGCTTTTTAAATTTGTTAAGACTAGTTTTGTGGCCTAACATGGTTTATTCTGGAGAATACTCCATGCTCACTTAAGAAAAATGTCTGTTCTGCTGTTTTTGGGTGAGTGTTCAATATATGTGTTAGATCTACTTGTTTTGTTTTTTAATTAGATCTTTTTTTAATAAACATTTATTTGAGAGAGAAAGTGGGAGAGAGCACGAGGCAGGCGGAGAGGCAGACTCCCTGCTGAGCAAGGAGCCTGATACAGGGCTCGATCCAGAAACCCTGGCATGATGACCTGAGCCAAAAGCAGACGCTTAACCGACTGAGCCACCCAGGTGTCCCTAATTAGATCTTATTTTAAAGTAATCTCTATACCCAACATGGGGTTCAAACTCACAACCCCGAGACCAAGAGTTGCATGCTCTACTGACTGAGCCAGTCAGGCACCCCAGTCCACTTGGTTTTTAGTATTCTTTAGATTCTCTATTTCCTTCTGGTTGTTCTACCCATTATTGAAAGTGGGGTACTGAAGTCTGCAACTATTATTGTAGAACTGTTTATTTTTCCCTTCCATTCTGTCACAGTTTGGGCTCCATATATCTTGGGGGCTCTGATATTTGGTACATTTGTTTGTACAGACAGACTTCATCTTACTGTGCTTTGCGGATAGTTTTTACAAATTGAACTTTTGTGGCAACCCTGCATTGAGCAGGTCTGCCATTTTTCCAACAGCATTTGCTCGTGTGTCTGTCACATTTTGATAATTCTCACAATATTTCAAACTTTTTCATTCTATTTGTTATGGTGATCTGTGATTACAGATGTGATTACATCTTGCAGAAAGCTCAGATGATGGTTAGCAGTTTTTAGCAATCAAGTATTTTTTAATTAAGGTATGTACATTTTTTAGACATGCTACTGCACACTTAATAGACTATAGTGCAAATGTAAACATAACTTTTACATGCACTGGGAAACCAAAAATTCATTTGACTCACTTTATTGCAGTGGTCTAGAACCAACACCATATCTCTAAGATATGCCTGTAATTGCTATATCTTCTTGATAAATTGACCTTTTAATTGATAGTGTCCTTCTTTGTCTCATAACAGATGATGACTTAAAGCCTACTTTGTCTGATCTTAGTATAGCCACTCCAGCTCTCTCATTACTATTTGCATGGAATGTCTTCTTCCGTCCTGTCACTTTCAACCTGTGTCTTTAGATCTAAAGCAACTCTCTTGTAGACAACATATAGTTTGATCATGTTTTTTATCCACTGTGCCAGTGTCTCTTGATTGGAGAGTTCAATGCTTTTACAGTTAATCACCAATAAGACTTACTTTTGCCATTTTACTATTTTGTTTTCTGTGTGTCTTAGAGCTTTTTTTGTCCCTCATTCCCTCATTACTGCCTTCTTTTGTGTTGGATTTTTTTGGTAGTGGCACATTTTAGTTCCTAATTTTGATATGAGGTAGTAGGAAGGATATTGCAAATGACTTCTAAGGACTGGTCCTACCAGACCATTCAGAGGAAGGTCTAAGATAATAAGCTCCTCTAAACTGTTGGTCCCACTGCTCTGCGGGTTTTCCCTGCGCCACCTTCAAAGGGACAGGGGGGCACGCAGTGGCAGCTCCTGTCTTTAGTGATCATTTCAGTGAGTTCACAGTCTTAGGACCAGGCCCCCACCCAGATCTTCTGCAGAGCAGAGCTCTGACCAAATGACGGTCAACTCTCTGCCAGAGCGATCTCGGACACACCTAATTGTGTGCCGCTTCCTCCACCAGCAAGTACTTGATAGCTCGCCTAAAAGATAGGGGGCAGGCACAGCGGGGGGGAGAGACACCGCGGTGTGTTGCTGGCATCACACGGTGACACGCAGCAGCTACACTGGGGAGTGCAGGGTAACGGGCAGAGCTGTGCCTCTGAAGCTAACGTATCCTCGGTGTCGGCTTCAAGTTTGTATCTATAAAAATAAAAGCTAGGGCTCACCAGCCCAGCACCCCCCGCCCCCCCCCCCCCCCCGAAATGATCAAGCCTAGCCAGTGTTTGTTAGTGACTCACCCTGCACATACTGGCTGCACATTCAGTAAAAAGGCAGGCTGTGCTGTGGCTCTTCGTGGAGTTTCGGAGGCGGCATGCTGAGCTCCCTCAGTGTCGTGCCCCTCAGCAAGCAGCAGACGTGCCGTAGGCTCGCCAATTGTTAGGTTCGACTGCCATCTTCTAGATTTACCTTGGAGATTTGGGGAAGGCAGTGCTTTCTTTAGGAACAGAACCCTAGGAAACAAAGCGGTTTGTAAACCCATCCTTCTCTCTCTGACTCTCCCAGGTGCATCATTTCTGGCATGGCCTCGGGAAGCATTGTTCTGTTTTACAACAACTTTAACCGGTGGCAACACGAATCCCAAACCCGCTACTGACCGGGACAGCTGCGCGTCAGCCGGGCCCCCAGTCCCGGCGGGGGGTAATCGGGAGCATCTTGCTTAGAAATAGCTATTACATCTGAATGTAACTCAGATTTGCTCTAAGAAGCAAAATATTTTTTAAAGTTAATTGCTATTTTTGTAGACTTTGCTTGACTTTTTGGGGGGAACAGCAAAGCAGAAAATTGGCTGCTGGGTTCTGTAGTTTAAAAAATCTATATTTTTAGTCATAATGAGAAGTCTATTTTCACCAATTATGGAAACATACAGTGGAGCAAGTAAACCCACTTATTCTAGCTATATTATGAAAAACCACTTCCCTTTATCTGTTATCTTGAGAAATACATGATCTTAACAATAAGGAAATGGGTTATAATACTTGGATAGGGAATTTTATGCTGTACTTTGGGTCCTGTATTTTTCCAAGCAATCGTGCTTCTTCGGCACTGAAATTTCTGGGATTTAAGTAGTAATGTTTAAATTATGGTAAATGTAATTTAAAACATCTCAATGAGTTATTTCGATGAATATTATTGTTCAAGCATGCTTTAGACCTAGAAAATTACGGTTTGGGGGAGGTTCTTATTTTATTGTGTGGTTAACATAAAGGATCTAATGTTATAGCAAGTGTGAAGTATTTACAGTGTTTTATTTACAATGTTTTCCTGATAGGTTGTCTTCATAGCACACCAAAATGAAATGATGGAAAGGCTCGTGGGCTCACAACCTTTGTTTTTCTCTTAAAGTAAATGCAAGTACCAAAGCTCACCCCTGAGGTTTGACTGTGCCCGGGCACTGAGGCAGAGCCAGCAGCCGGGCTTCCCTCCCCTACCCTGGTCTGAGGACAGAGGCAACACCCATCTGACCTTCTCTTTGTTACTAAATATCTTCACCTTCCTTTGAGTAGCAATTTGTACTAAGAAACATGTTATTTTGGTGTTGTATAATTCTACTTTTCTAGTAGACTGCTGTGTGGAAATCTGTGAAAAATATTTGAGAAAAGGTCTGTATTGCATAAATAAATTCTTTGTAAGTTGTGAACTTCGAGTTGCAACCAGCATTCCATCTCTGTTTCTCTTGCAACTTACCTAAAAGGGTCCCCTCCTATTTTCCAACATTCAGCTCTTCTCTAAAAGCAAAGATTTGGAATGGAACAACTCAGTTTGACAGGAAAATAAAATGGTGTTTGTAATTGAATTTTTCAAAATATCTTTTCACTTCTAATTTAAAACATCAATGAAACAATTCTTTGCAAAGAAAATGTCAAACTCTGGTTTAGTCCCAGATTTTGAACAATAACCAACAAGAGACTCTCTTGAAAACAGGAACATGGGCCTTCTTTGGCCAGACAGCTCCCTCTTACCAACACTTACTCTGATGAGAACACTAGACCTATAGCTAAGATCCACCACTGTTTTATAAACCATTAAGAAAGAAAAAATAGTCAAATGTGAGATAAAAGATAAAAGAAAAACCCAAGTGACTGGTAAATTAATTAAACATCCTCACTGTTGTTACCCTCTGATATTGTACTTCGTCACTGTTGTTACCCTCTGATATTGTACTTCGGAAACTTTAGGGGAAATGGTAGAAGAAAATTTGGAATACCTACATCCTATGCCAAGCATTTGATACTTTCAACTACCCCATTTTTACAGGCTTAAAGTAAAGTGAATAAAGCAGCTTCTTCTTGGAGCCTAAGAAGAAAATTGGTGCCTCCACTGCCTTTATTGGTTTTAAGACTCACAACTATGGAAAATTAACAAAAGCATAAGTAATATATATTACCGACCTATGTATTACTTACGTATTCCTTTACTCATAAAACAAATATAGCTGGTGTCAACACAAGGGCTTCTTAAGGGCAGAATCTGTTTATCATATTTGTTAGGATTTACTCAACATTCACTTATTTTAACCAGTGTTAGTTACTTAAAAAAAAAAAAAAACCTTCAAATAAATTTAAACCAATGAGGGGAAAGAAGTCAAAGCTGAGGCAGCCTGGGATGAAAGAAGATGAGCTACGCAGACAGGAACCGTGGCAGCACCCTCAGTAAGTGGCTGTGGTTCGAAGTGTGCTATGTTCCCTTTACATACAGTAATTTACGGCTGGTTTTAAAATGCACTGCCTCGAGAAATTCAGATTTTCCTCCCTGATAGTATTGATTCGTACTGAAATGCCACCAATCAAGTCCTTGAGGCTCTGTGATTTAAGCAACAGCACACTGGATCTCTGGGAGAAAGCAGGCAGGCTTAGCGAATACAGGACATGAAAGCTTGACAAGCACAGATACACACTGATGGATGGTTCCCTCTCATATGAGAATCTTCCTCCCCAGAGTACACCAAACATCCATAAATAAATATCCTAACACATTAATTCAATAAGAAGGAACGATTTTTGCCCCCTGAAACATTTCGTTCTACTGATCAGCCTACAGGACAAGAAGATTCACAGTGACCTGCACGGGAACCCTAAGAAGCTGCGTGTAGGATATAAGGTAGCTTGGAACCTGGGCCTGCCCGTTTCTGTTCAGCTCCCACAGCAGAGCAGAGCCCAAGGGCCAGCGACCGGACGGACACAAACACGAACACACACACACACACCACATACACACATATACACCCGGAGCCATGTGCCCCACCGCCCCCTGTGCTGTCAGATGGCCAGTGGGATAGCAAAGCCGGGGAGGGTCAAGTCTGCAGGAGATGGTCAGGAATCCCCAATACAGCCAGTCAGCACTTCCACTTCGCACCCATTTCAGCAAACAGAACTGAAATTAAAATAACAGACAAAAAGATCTACCGAAACAGGAATTTTAGGGGAGAGATTTTCACTAGGTATCTGATAGGTTTTTCCTGGACAGGATTTCAAGAGCTGCTGGCCATACAAACCATGGGCCTGGTTTGGTCCTTCCTCCTGCACTGTCCTGCTCACCCTCCATCACTGCGAAAGAACACAGCACACCAAGGACACAGACTCCTTCTGCATCCACACAGAACGAAGAATCCTACCCCTGAGCTTGGTGGGGAAGCCCAGCCGGTTCCTGGGGTGCATTAGAGATTGTGGAGTAGCAGCCACCCCCCAGCCTCATGTCATCATGTGACATCACATTAGGCCAAAGCCTGTTCACAAACAAGAAACGAGGAGGACATGATGTGAATCTCACAATCTACGTAAACTGTGTGTATCAGCCAATACGCCAGTGCCTCTCCTTGGCTGTTTCTGCCCTACTACTGGGGAAAGAGTTTTCTACTTCAGCGAGGACAGCAACCAGCCTAACTACTCCCCTTTTTCGTAGCATAAGGAAGCTGGGAAGTAAAAACTTCCTACACTGTAAAACAGAAGGAAAACACCATAAAATAGCAAATCAATAACAAAGTACAAAAATATTAACATGTTAAATTTTCTTTTGCCTCTTCTATTTCCTTTCAGATATGTGGGAAAAACATCTTTTCTATTTTCAGATATGAATCAAATCTATACATAGATTTGAAGAGATGAGTCCATGATGCACCTTTTGGGTCCCCCAAAGTCATAAGATCACTATTTAAAAACCCAAGCCTATTATTAGTGACACTGACACATCACTCCCAAACCTCCCTGCTGAACCAAAAATGAACCAAAAATGCAGATTGCTCAAACCAAGGGACATCACGTTTTTCTAATGAAAGTGAGTGTGGTTTGGCGTTTAGGCAAGCTGTCTTCCAAAGACAGCCAGGCTCTCCAGCAAGGGAAGAAGGCAATGCACAAATGTTCCTATGAATTCTGAGACCTCAGCAGTCATATGCCAGAAACATGAAGTGAATTACTTTCCTGTCTCAAGTTCAGGAATATTTTTCCTTGCCAAAACCAAAGGTTGGGGGGCTGGGGGGCTAGGCTGGCTGTTATTTCCTCATACCTGGCAGGAAGCAACTGGCTGCTTTGCAGCTTTGAACTTGGACAACTTGAAAGACATTCACCAGACCCAACTTCATTCTCCGCAAGGACAGGCGCCCAACCCTCAGCCCACTGGGTTGAAACCATCCTGACCACACTGCCCCAAATGATGGGGGTTTGGGAAAGGGCGGGGCAGAAGCAAAAGGCTGTCTGTGTACCAGATACACCCTTTCCTTCCCCTCAGCTGTTCAGTGAGGGCAGCGCCTTCCCACAGCTAACTGCCTTTCAAGGCTGCAGGCTTCATCATAAGTTGGCCCCCTTCTAATCCACTGGCCAAGACTAAGCTAAGATGCACACAACAGCTTCCTTCTGGAGAAACTACTCTCCTCATCTAACAACCCCCCCAGGCCCCTCCCCACAGCCCCCATAACCTCTCAGGCCCCAATCCCCAGTTTTCTACCACTTTGTCAGGTGTCTCCACCATCCCATCCCCCCTCTGCCTGTGACACAGACGTCCCATCTAAAACATCTCTGACCACCTAGAGGACAGCCTACTTATAAGGAGAGACTCCCTGGGAACCGGGAGGAGCAAATCCCAGCTCCAGTATTTCTGGATGAGCTCCTGATCCTTCTGAGTTTTCTCGTTTACGGAATGTGGACATTAATGGCTCAAATGATACAGGATGAAGTACTCTGTAAACTGTAAACTTCTGCGGTGGTTATTCTTCAGCAGCTAAGCATTTCCAAAGACTAGACTGTCACTCCTTCAGAAAGCAGCTAATTCAGTCACTGGGCTGCCCTTTGATTAGAGTTTCAGACTCCGCACGCACATCTGACCCTTCGTGCCTCCTACCTACTAACCTCAGACCCCCATCCAGAGTAAGTTGAATAAGATGAGTCTACACCTGCTGCTATGGAACAGGTCTTTATACAGCCGAAGACATCTAGCGGATGTGCCTCTCGTTTCCCCTAGTGCTTACGGTGTCTCCCACTAGTCCTTGGCTGCCTGGGCTTCGAAGCCCCGCACACCCTGGCTGCCTTCCCTCGGGTGAGCGTCGCCTTGTGCACACCACACACAAGGCCTTCAGAACAGACCTGCCCCGGTGGGAGGGCTCGGCTTCCACGGTGCACGGTCCGCACGTACTTTTCCTGGTGCAGTGTAAGATCACACTAACATCCAAGCAGCTCAGGGGGCACCTCCTGAACGGTGACCGCTGCAGTTCCCCATGCCCCGATCTCTCCCACAAGCTGGCACACGTCGAGGCCGTGGGGGGCAGGACTGCAGCCTTCACACTCTGATTTTACGCCATGGGTCTGGATCAGGGTTTTAACCCACTGAGTCATTTTAAATCAGCCCATCCCATGTAAAACCGAGATCAGCATTCTTCCTACATCATCATTCACATCATATGCACAACAAAACAGAAAAAGAAGAGGAACAAAGACCAAGAGCCGTGGCTTTTGTTCAGAGCTGCAGTGGCCGGCGTGGCTGGCACAGCCGTGTGGGCTCCGAGCACTCAGGACGTGCCTGTCCCAAACCGAGATGTGCTGTAAATGTTAACACACCCTCGATCTCAAGGATTAAAAAAAGTATGTCCAAGAATTTGTTTACATTGGTTGCATATTCAAATAATACTGTAGAGACATTGAGTTAAATCAAATATACTGCAAAATTAATTTCACCCCTTCCTTTTTAATGTGGCCCCAGAAAATGTCAGCTTTGGCGGCTGACACTGCGTTTCCGGGGGCTGCACGCTGCTCTAGACTAAGTCTTTCTCCTCAACACCGTTGGTTTGCACCCTTTCTCTTTCCATACAGTCTGTGCTGAACTGTCCTCACTCTTTTCAAATTCACATTTCACAGTCATATCCATGAACATATTCGGGGGCAAATTTTGCCAAATGTTTTCAATCCATATATTCCACGTATTTCCATATCACGGCAAGCTTTTTGAAAAAAGAGAGCCACCCGCCCTGAGTCGTGGCCCAGGCGCTGAGCCTGGCAAGCACCCCATGATGGTTTCAGCAAGCCGCCACTCCCCTTTTTCTGCCCCTTCAAAGACCAGTTTCTGTAGACGCAGATCCCCTGCTGGAGTAAGGGAATGAACAACCAACAAGGACATGCCACTCTCAGCGTGCAGGAGCAGAGGAACCTAGCAGTTACATAGCTGTATTTAATCTGGATTCTGAGAACAGAAGAGAGCTCAACGAATGTTTTCTAAACACGTGGGCAAATGAACAACTTGCCTGTGGAGTCAGAGCCTTTACTAAAGATCGTTACTTAGATGACCACTCACATCCAGGCCTTGATTTGCGCCCCCGCCAAGGGAACAGGGTACCTCCAAAGAGCACCACTTTGGAGATGGAAGAACCTAAAGCGGCACAGTGACTGACTCCTGCCAGTCCTGTGACTTAGGTTGTGCCGCCAACTGCCTGGTTTGCTCCTTTACCAGCACATATCACTCGAGGTGTCTGTGGGATTAAGAGAGTCCCAGAAGAACTGCTAGGCTGTGCTGCCACACCTGCTCATGCCACGTCCCGTCTGCAGGCCATCCTCCCCCACCAAGTCCCAGGCCACGTGAAGGGGGGCACAGAGGGCGGGAGCGCGTGCTGGACACAAGATGCTCCTTCGTCTTATCAGCCGTGACCGGCGCTGCCCTGGCAGTTACGTTCTTAAGTTGTCAGCAAATGCCTTTGGACCTCAGTCCCAGGGAGGGGCTCAGGTTTCAGACTCTGATCACCGCCAGAGGCCATGCTCCATCCCTACTTCCGTGTTCTCCTCTTTCCTTTACATGAGCTCTTCCTGCGCCAGTAACGAAAGTATTTCCATTGGAAGCCATGAAAAGGCTTGCTCTTTAACTCCTCAGTGAGGACAGAGACATGCAGAAGGGTCTAGACCTGTACATCACAGCTTTTTGGAAACTGCCCTCCTCCTGAGGCCTGTACCTGCTGCAGCTGTGGGCCCGGGAAGCCCATCTGCGTTTTGTAACGGGCCTCCGGAATCGAACCATGAGCCAGCACCAGCCCGGGGAGAAATGACCACGTGGCCGGGGCCAGGCAGATGGCCTCACTCCTTCAGCAGGGTGAATGAAGGGATCCAGAGCTGAAGTAGATGGTCTCGAGGCCTGCCGTCGGACAGCCTTGGGAAGCTGGGCACAGAAGCAGCACCAGGCTACACCAGCGCTGCTGGCGAGCAGGCATGAGGAGAGAACACACACCGGGAGCCGAGATGCACCCGGCAGACAGGAGATGGCCCAGCCTCTGCATCAGAGACAGTGACAGACAGGAGGCAGGAGAATGGCTGCCCTGACTCCCCATTTTCTATAAAGCCTGGCTCCCCAGGATTCCTCTGCTGTACGCTAATAACTCTTTATTCCTGAGCTTTCGTTGTGGGTTTCTACACCTGTTACCAAATACACTTGGACCAAGATGCATTTGCACGTGTGCTTCCCAAGCATCGCTCTCTCTTCCCCCTCCTCACCCAAAACTTCATAAAAAGACACGGATACACCTGCCAGACTGGGGCAAGGAGGTGTGCTTCGATCACACAAACCCTGCAAAACACCACCACACAATCCTTTGCCCACCCCCATCGCTTTTTTCTCAAGAAGGGTTTATTGCAGGTCAGGTACACTTGTAAGAGGCAAAAGTCTAACAATGAGAATGAACTACAGGGCCCACCAGTTTCGAAGATGAGCGGGTAAAACAAATCTACCGACTATGTACAACTATTAAAAAGGGCAGGGTAGTGGGGGGAAAAAGGAAAAACTGCCAGCAGCCTTCCAGAAGGTTAATGACAGAGGAAGTTTGCGGAGCACCTTCCCACCCCAGTCCTGACTGTGCTTTGGCCCATGTTTCCTCGGGTGTTTCCGGCCAGCTCCAGACAGCAAGCAGATGATGAAAGAGACTCTGGTGGCTGCTCAGATGCCTAGTTTATCCCGTTCTGCTGGAAGCCGGCCTGCTGAGAAGAAGCCGCCGTGGCCGTGGCCGGGGTGATGCTGCATGCGCCAAGCCTTTCATGAAAAAGCCCAAAGGACGACTTCGTTAGCATTTCCTAATACACACGTGGGAAGAGTTGGAGCGGGGGTGGGGGGGAACACACAATGTCTAGGGAGCCAAGTGACAGTCCCCTGGGGTCTGTGTACAAATAAATATCCAGTGTCGTCTTAGGTAAGCCCAGCACCCCAAGCTATATGGTGGGCTGCTTCCTCAGGCACCTGGAAGCACTTCTCAAAGTCTGGAATTAGTGTCCGATGACCAGACTGTCCTCTTGGGTGCTCACGTCTCCCATCAGAAAGCCAGTCCTCCAAACCCCAACAGCAGAGGAAGGTTCTGCGCCACCTCTCACAGGACACCCAGAAAGGGACAAATGCAGTTCTAAGTTCTTCGTAAGAAAAAAGGAATACTCCGAGTTTACTTAAATAGGGGAGAGATCTTGATTCATCCAAAGTGTTTCTATAAAAATGCATTTAATCCCAGATAAAAGTTGCACGTTCTCCTGGTGACACTGTAAAATGTCCACTGAACCGAAGACAAATAATTTAAAACGAGCCACTCTGAGTATCTCTCACCAAGGCTAACACTGCATAGGACCCTCCAGGAACCAGAGTACGAAAGGGCAGAGCCCAGAGTACGAAAAGAAGCAAACTCCTGGCCCAGAGCTCCCGGCTCCTGGCAGCCCTCGCAGGTGCCAGCAAGCTTCCCGACGGCAGGCAGCGGAGAAAGGCTCTTCAGTGAGGGAACTGCGCGGCAGGCCCGGGCAGAAGAGGGGCTTCCCAGCGGCGCGGCGGGCTCCAGCCATTGGCCCGGGGCTCAGTCACGGTGGCGGCGCCAGGTCCCTGCCCGCTCGCAGCCGGGGGCAGCGGGGGGACAAGGGCGTGTGGGCGATTCCGGAGGGGCGGGGGCCGGGGCTGCCGGCGCGGAGACGGGGGGCTCCTCGGCTGAGGGAGGGACTGGAGAGGTCAGCTCCATCCCAGGTCGGCTGCTGTCCTGACAGTGCTTGCTGCAGAAAATCTGCCCCTCCTTATCTAGAGCCGTGTTCTGAGGAGAAAGCAGTGGAGACAGCACATTAGCCCTGCCTGGGCTTGGGTCAGAGCTACCACGACAGGAGCGCACGAGAGCATGCACAGGACTCGGAAACAGAAGAGGAGAAATAACATCGAGCTTCTCTTCCAATAGAAGCCCTAGAGAAGAGCAATGGCTGAGGACACCCCTCCCTGGGCAGTCCGCCACGCTTGGCCTCAGCTTGGCCTCGGCTCCCTGCTCAGCATCAGGCGGCCCCGGATGGCAGCCTCAGGCGATTCTTGTCTGGCTCTGAGCTGGCCTGAGTTCTGAGTGCTTCTTCCCATGCCCAGATCTTGAGCCCAGAAGAATCCTGGGACAATAAGCAAGCCCTAGGAGAATGCTAAGGCTCTGACAGTTAGCTTTTCTAAGGCAAAGTCTTCCTCACAGGTTGAAAAGTGACTCGCGTGTCATTTAAGTAATCCCCTTACAACCCAAGTGGCTGCATCATCTATAAAAGGCCACAATCTGATGGTGCACCATTACCCATTTTTAGATCCTCCATGATCACCTGACCTGCTCTTCTTCTCTTCCCCGGGGCAGTTTTATGTTGTTAACACCCCCAAGTTTGTTTTCTTGTTTTTTAAAAGTGAGCTCCATGCCCAGCATGGGGCTTGAACTCACAACTCTGAGATCAAGAGTCACATGCTCCACGGCTGAGCCAGCCAGGCGCCCCATGCCCAGAGTTTCTAATCACCTCAAGTCCTCAAGGAGTACAGAAACGGCCACAAACATGAAGAAATCGCCTTGCTTTTCTGACCTCAGACTGGGGGGGGGGGGGCTTAGTCTTCCTTTGCCTCAGTTTGAACCTTTCTTGCTTCTCCAGTGAAGCCCTGCCTGCTGTCATCTTACTGGGTTTCCAAAGGTGCTTTCAGGTCTCAGGGACCTTGAGCTAAAAAGGCACAATGATCAGGAGGTGTTTGTCATCTAACATCTAACTACCCTGGGGGGAAAGGGAATACTCCATAAGGTCTGGAGGAGACAGGAACAAACAACACGGCCTTCTACGATGGGCTTGCGTGGCTGCCTTCAGGGCACTTGGTGTCAGCTGTGAAGCAGGCCTTCTCCACAGGCCCTTCCGAGCTCAAGCTGAACAGTCAGTACTTTCCAAGGACAATTTCAATTACCTGGAGGGTAGGTCACTGTAGAAAAGCCGAATCAGAAACTTAGCATTGCTCTTTAACAAGCTTTCAAGCTCCTCGTAGGAGAGGAGGCCGTGGCTGCACCTCAGTGAAAACACTGAACATGGAGAGAGGCAGCATTCACTTTTTTCCCTACCACAAACTCCCTCCTGGGTCGAAGAAAACAACACCTCCCCAGTTATTTCTCCTTTTCTCTTCCTGTCAAGAGACCATGTGTGTGTGCAGCAGAACAAAGCATTGCAGTGCAGTTAGTACATACCATTGCCTTGGACCTAGTCAGAGGGAAGATGCAGGCGACGGGAAAGGCAGGAGGGAGGAGAGAAGCGGGGACAGAAACTAGACTTACTTCAAACAAGAAGCAACACGATTGAGACAGTTTTGTCTATCTTTAATTAGGCCCAAATCATTCCCAAATCTCCCCGAAAGAAACATCATCCCCCTGAGCGGGGAGAGCACTCCATGTGAATTCATCCTTTCTCAAGTTGGCTACCAGCTGCGGCCTGAGCGAGGTTTCTTAGAATTCCCTTTTCTGCCACAAGATGGCCTCGCCTCGTCCTGTCCCCGAGGCTGGGATGAGCCCCCTGGGATAAACCAGGAGCCTGCCCTGCAAATGCACTGTCCTGTAAGTATACTGAGGACAAGTCGAAGAAAATGCACGTGCTATTCAAAACCACAGGCCTGTCTTAAACCAAAACCTCATCCAATAGAAATCTCTTCTCAAAGCCTCCACACCTGTCTTACTGATAAAAAGGCATCTTTGGAAATGTAGTCTGAGAAAGAGAACAAAAGCCTTCGCAGAGGTACTCGTCCTATGCTGTTGTTCACAAAAAGGTGCTTTTTCACCAAGTGAAAAATAGCACTGAGCAGGAGAACTATCAGGGTCTTCCTCCTAGGCACTCGCCAGCTATGGATCTGGGACGGCAGGCAATGTGGCAAGCTGTAAAGTTTTAAAGTTTCCCAAGGGCAGGTTTTGGTGGCCGGAAAGGCTATCAGTAGGTACAGGAGACCCGCACCGGTAAGAAGCTAAGAGCTGGACGGTGGTGCCAGAAGTCTGAGACAAGCATGCAGATTTAAGAGGGGCTGCGAATTAGAAGTTGCTCTGATTAAGCACAGCATGTTGAATACCAGAATTCTGCTTCAGGATTCCCCATAGTCTCAACTGGGTAAAGAGTGAAACTCTGAAGTGTCTCTCAAACTGTCAAATCAAACTGTCAAATAAAATGCAGACAACAGCATCAACTTTACTTTTCTCCCCCCCCGCTGTCACTTACATTCCTAGCCTATCATTCCTCACAGGCGCCTCAGGCACGGAGGGGCGCTAAGGCAGAGGGAAGCCTAGCAGTGAGGGTACAGTCCAGTTCTGACTGGAAGTTCCACAGCAGTTACCTGAGGATTTGACCCTACAACATGGATACCCCACTTCCACGACTGTTCGTATCTGTAGGAAACCAGGGTAGCCTCACCTACTCTCGTTACGAGAACGTATGAATACCAGGGAGAGTCCTTTGTGGTTCATTATTTTTAATATAACACACATTTAAAACTGTTCCCAAGGGCAGGACACACAGACACAGAGTAGTGGTGAAGAGGATGAGGATGACAACACGGAAGCATCGCAAGCTGCCCCCACACAACCATGCCCCAGGCCAGGTCCTCACTTGGGTGAGGATTAGCATGACATCCCCATGGGGGCCTTCTTGCCACTGCTTTTGGGAACGAGCCCAAAATTCACAGGCCAGCTTTTTGGCCATTGAGAATTGGTACCTCCAGAGACAAGCTTTACTGATTTCTCCTGTAGGTACTGAATGTGATAATGCCACTCAGCAGTTCCTCAGAGCTAACAACCTGCAGAGTTGTGTAGGGAACATGAGGTTAGATGGGACCCTGCCAACATGCTCAAAATGACAACTGAACATACATGTCAACACGCAGCTTGAATAGTCACCACTGGAATTACAAATATAATAAAGGGTTGTTTGTTCACACAACCAGTTAAAGCTCAGGGGTTTGAAATGTGACTACTGATCTCCTTCATCAGCAAGTAGAAAAATATCATTTGTAAACCCTAAGATATAGGTTCTGAGAGGCTCTAAATATCATGATCCAGAACGAAGCCTGTATTGGGCCATAAGGGAAAGGGCTGGATCATTCCAGAGCCTTGGTGGGCCACAGGCCTTGGACCATGACTCCTGTGTGGGCCCCGAGCCCATAGATGACCCAGGCAATGGTGGTAAAACTCTCCTAAGCCCGGGCACAGTCCTGTAAAGGTCCTTCCTCTAGGAGACTATGAAGCTTAATTAACTAAAAAACACTCTTCTTAAGGGTTTTCATTACGTGTCAAGGGTACCAATTTTTAAGGTTTCATTTCTTTCTAAATTTCACAGAAGCTGTCTTGCAGTGGCATGCAGCCAGGCTGTAACTGGCCATCCATCCCACCCATCAGTGCTCGCTCTCACAGGGGCACCACCTGGAAATGTTCTCAGGCTGTTGAGTCAATCAAGATGGTCCTTTTCAAAGTGTTTAAACTGTAATTCTGTGACAACTCTGACTTCCTTGGGCTTTCAGCAGAATGCTGCTAAAATGCTAGGAAAACCACAACTCAAGAGGCCTTCTCATTACTTTGGCACCGAGCACCCCAATGTCCTGCAACACGTCAAGAGACCCAGTCTGCAAGCTCAGGCTTTGTCTGGGGGAGGGAAGCAGGGAGAGAGCACGCTTCCTAGCAGGGGAGGAACAGGGGAGTTAAAGGACATCCAGAGGGCTGCCACATCAACGCAGCCTCCCGGGGGGGGGGGGGGGGGGGGGGGGGCGCGGTGGGCGGGAGTTCCCTCCAGCTTCTATCTGGACCCAGAATCTTCTTAGGCAAATGTTCCTAGACTACAGTGTGCCAGAGAGTAAGCCACTGCCCTCCTTCTAGTCGGGTAGAAAACAAGTTGAACCTTTCCAGAGGGTGAGAGGCTTGTCCCAAGTTAGAAAGCTGGGGCTATGGTGCCGGCCTGTCACCGGCTATCAGGCGCCCAGCTGGCCCGGGGTACCACCAACACCCGAGGTGGCCAGGGGTGGCCAAGCTGCTCACAACTCAGGCACCTGTCTCCTTAGAGAGTCTGAGTCTGAAGCCACCCCAGCTGATACTCAGGCCCTGATCCTGTGGGGGCATGGGCAGAACAGAGCTCACGGCCCCCCACGTTAGTGGCTCGGTATCCTGCTGCCAAAACAGCAGGGGAGATGCTCACAGCCAGCTTGAAGGCCCGGCTTCAGCAAGGGCTCAGGCCTGGTTCAGCAAGCTAACTGCACTCCTGGCTCAGTTTTATTCCTTCTGACTTTTTTTTCCCTTTTATTAAATGTACCTTAATGTTACTTCCCTTACTTTCATGCCACTTTTGAGTTGTTGTGTTTATGGATTTAGATAAATTGCCTTAAAAACATTTTGAAAGAAGGAAGGTCTGAAAAAATATGGGGATCACTGTTACGGACTTCTCCTAAAATCTAACCTTGAAAAAACTAATATTTTTTTACATTGTTCTGTACTTTTAAAAGCCACAAAACGCTGACTTCTAAAAGGAATTTGTTTAACTTTAGCAGTTTCTTATCCCAGGTCCCAAAGAATAATTCCTACCTCACAGAGTTTGTCTGAGACTGTAAACCCACCCAGGCTTGGGAACCCCTCCCCGGATGAGACACAGAGATGACAGCAGAAGCAGCCACGAGGGACGGCGCCGAGCCCGGGAGGAGAGGCCAGGGGCTCCTTGGCACCCGGGCCCATCCAACTGGCCGGTCCTGCACAACCCCCTCCCCCCAGGACTCCAGGCCCCAGAGTCAGCCAGATGGGGGCACTCCATGTGCCAAGCCAGTCTTGAAGTGAAAAGAGGAACATGGAAGGTGCCAACTTCCATGTGAGGGAAAGCCCTTGGCTATTCACTTCTAAAGATTCAATGTCTGCTGAGCAGTCAGGCCAGACACTGCCGCTTTCCAAGAGCAGAACAGGGTGCCTTCCACTTACCATGATAACCGAGACCCCGGTGGTGGTGCTGTTCTGTTTGGGAAGCGCGTTATTAAAGTGCTGTTTGAGTTTACCTGTTACTTCTGCTTGCATATTATTCTCCTGGGAGGCATCATCCTACAGAAAAGAAAAGAATCAAATACAATGATTTCTGATTCTCACACCTAAGTTGTGTTTTCCTTAATAGTCACCCCCACCCCACCATCTCTTCCTGAAAGGGCCCATCTTTACCACAGGGTTGGGGGAACAATGACCTTTTAAAAATAATTACTGTTGTGTAGCAGTCCTCTGTCCTCACAAAGACCCCAGGCCATTTACTCTGTTCCTTAAGCCTACAGTGGGCTGAGGAGGGAGCACCAGTCTCCCAAGAGCACGAAGGAGGACATTCTTTAGGCTTCTGAGACTCTCCACAAAAGGCATAAATCCCATAGAATTTAGTACAGATCCCTCCCATGGACACATCAAAATTAATGAAGAGTTTATTATTTTAATGAAGAATTCGGTTACTTGTTAGTCTTTATCGCTCATGAAGAAATGGCATCTCAGCTACTCAGGCTAAGACCCAAGTCACTCGGCCAGATCCAGAGAGGCCAAAGCCCGATGTCAGGATGTTGGGGTCACAGAGATGGTGGAGGGGCCCAGGGTACCACCCCTCCCCAACAAGCTAGCCAGAGCCCTTGGCTATGTACATTAACCTCACTCTCTCAGAGCCTCTGGGAGTAAGGGAAACGCAAACTCTCCCACCAGCACCATTTAATGGATCACATTTACCCTAAACCCAGAGGCACCACCAAGCCCAGAACTCTGCTCGACATCACGACCCCTCCACCCAGCTCCAGAAGGGACTGTGTCTCAGCCTTCCTACCCACAGCAGGAGGTCTCCTGTGACTCTCCTGTGATCACATGCCATCAAGACATAGGGATCAGGGTCTGAAACATGCTCATCCCTGGGCAAATCCTGAAAACTCCCAAACCCCAGAAGCACAGAAGGCAAAAGGTGAAAGGCTCCTAAGAGAGCATTCCGACCAACTCTTTCATTTTGCAGATGAGGAAGGTGAGGGCCAGAAAGGGACAGTGACTTGCCCAGGTCAAACACTCCGAGATCCTCATGCCAACTGCTTTCTCGCAGAGAGCTACCTGCACACTACTTGCTCATGAGAGAAAACAGCCAGTCCCCCTGCCACGGAACGTGGATGCAGAGCTCTGTGTGCACAAAAGCCGCAGTGAGGAAGCACGCTGATGGTTACAGAACTTATAAGTGTTCCTTCCCTGCGAACATGGGTACTTACTGACACCCAGGGGTGGCTCAGGATTTCTCCCGCAGTACACCGAGCTTCGACGTTTACCTGAAGCATCTGACTGATTAATTCCTGGAAAAAGACCGTAGAGGAGACAAAGTGGGGAATTCCAGCATAAACACAGAGATCTGAGTTTGCACCACGTACTTCAAAGACCCAGCCAACACAGCTGCTCAGCCATTTCAATGTCAAAGCTACTATCCCCTCCACACCTTCTGCCCACCAGGCGGCTGCACAGACACGGCGGCCTCGCCTGGCTCCGCGAGACAAGAGAAGGCCTCTCCTGGGTCGACATTAAACCAACATGTTCCCTCCTAAGACTTCTGGTTATTAGCATCATTCCACAGTTTAAAACCTGCAGTACTGTTCCTTTTGGCAAGTCGGTATGTCCCATGCCCACATTCCGATGGGTGTCCAATATATATTTTTTAAATAAATGAAACATGAATGTTTAGGGTTTAGAGGAACACAGGAGGGTGGCAGGGGCAAACTGGGAAGACAGCCAGTCCGGCCTTCAGAATTCCCTTCAGAGTTTCAAGACAATTATCATATGATCTCACTGATATGTGGAATTCAAGAAACCAAACAGACGATCATAGGGGAAGAGAGGAAAAAATGAAACAAGATGAAATCAGAGAGGGAGACAAACCATAAGAGACTCTTAATCTCAGGAAAAAAAACTGAGGGTTGCTCGAGGGGAGGGATGGGGTGGCTGGGTGATGGATGGACATTAAGGAGCGCATCTGTTGTAATGAGCACTGGGTGTTCTATAAGACCAATGAATCACAGACCTATACCCCTGAAACAATGCATCATATGTTAATTTTTTTAAAAATTAAAAAAAAAAAATTTCAGAGACTATACCGTGGAATGAACTTAAAGAAGAAACACACATTAAAAGTCAAGATAGACCTGGAGCTTACTACCAAGAGCTGCAACAGCCCCATGCAACAGAGGAGGGCCCCTCTACAAAAAGCAACCCACAGGAACAAACCCAGATGGTACCTTTGCTGAGTCCGTGATGTTATCCCAGTACGGGGCTGGGAACTCCAGCTTCCCAGCCAAGATCTGGTCAAAGAGATCTTCCTGTAGATTGTTCTCACTAAGTCAGTGACAAGGAAATGGAAGAAAAACCAAAGTCACCATACAGTTTTTCAACAAAACGGTCACAGGAAGAGTGGGGTGAGGAGTCTAGTCTCTTTGGCTTGGGCATTTCACATCTCAATTGCACTTGTTATTTTTCCTTTTAGACAATGAGCTAAAGAACATTTCCATAGGCCTGGGTATCAGGGAGAGAGAGGACACAAGACTCAAGGAATCTGTTTATGGATACAGTTTCAGCTTGGGAAGATGAAGTAATTTTGGAGTTGGATGGTGGTGACAGTTTCACAGTATTGTGAATGTACTTAATGCCACTAAAACTGTACATTTAAAAATGGTTAAAATGGCAAATTTTATGTTGTATATATTTTGCCAAATAAAAAAAGGACTCAAGACAAAAATGAAATCCACAAATAGTGTCAGTTCTCATTTCAGAAAAAAGCACCTCGGCATCCACCTCACTTAATCTCTCATGGCAATCAGAGTGGAAAAGTAGCAAATCTGAGTCAGATCTCCTTGCCCTTCCTCTTTCTGCTTTTCTAATAAAGCAGTCAAAATCAGTGAAACAGCTAAGAGATGAAAAAGGTATAAGGAGTCCAGAATCTGAATACAATATTCAAGACATAATTAGCTCCCCCCATTGGAACTTGACTTTCGTTGAAGCTCCATCTGAAAAAAAGAGCCCATCCAAGAATGGCAACTGGAACTGCACAGGCTGAGGTGGACGGGTCTTGTGGCCGCCTCCAGGTGGGCATCCGTCTTCATGCTGTGCCTAAGTGTGCCACCCTTACAAGTGCTCTTGCACACACACAGCTGGTGCCTAGTGAATAAATGAGGACTTGACTTTCGATGGAAGGAGCATGGAAATGTACAAACACTACTAGGAAAAATTCAGGAAGCTGGATGTCCCCAACTTCCCAGAAAACAGAGCCACAGAGCCACCCTCCACCCCTCTCACTTGGTGGGTGCATCAACGGCCTGAGTGAAAACAAAGTCCTTAGCTTTTCAGACCATTACCCAGCCTTACTGGAAAACTCAGGATGGGCTGTTAGAGTCAGGATCAAAATCCAGGAGTGGAATCAGTCTCGGCTAGCAAGTGTGCTATCTTTCTCTTGGGAGTTCCCCACAGGGCCCCTGCACCTGTTGCTCAGCGTACTCACATGGGACCCTCCGCAGCCTTCTACACAGAAGCCCAGGCCCACTAACTGCCTTCTCCGAGTAAGCACCTGTGGCGTCCACAGAAATAGGTCATTTAAGGCCATGCCTAGAGACAAACTCTGGGGCTGTCTGATGATATGATGATCCCATTCCTGTTCAGTGAACAAGAATATAGGCAAACCTCATTTTATTTGTGCTTCACTTTACTGCACCTTTGCAGCTCATCTGTTTTTTTTACAAAGTGAGGGTTTGTGGCAACCCTGCATTGAGCAAGTCCATCAGTACCACTTTCCAACAGCATTTGCTCACTTTGTGTCTCTGTGTCACATTTGGGTAGTTCTCACAATATTTCACACTGTTTCATTATTGTTCTATCAGTTATGGTGATCTCTGATCATTGACTACAACTTGCTAAAGCTCAAACCATGGGTAGCATTTTTTAGCAACAAAGTACTTTTTATTTATTATTATTTTTTTATTTTAAAGTAGGCTCCATGCCCAGCATGGGGCTTGAACTCATGACCCTGAGATCAAGAGTCATAATCTCTACCTACTGAGCCAGCCAGGCACCCGTCTTTTTTTTTAATAAAGCATTTTTAAATGAAGGTATGTACTTTGTTTTTTTTAGACATTATGCTATTGCACACTATTTAATAGGCTACAGTACAGTGTAAACATAACCTTTATATGCACTGGGAAACCAGAAAATTCATTGGACTTGCTTTACTGTGGTATTTACTTTATTGCAGTGTCCTGGGACTGCACTCCCAACGTCTCCGAGGTATGCCTACAGAGTCTGCGAGCTTTGGGAACGTCCGTGACATCTCCCCAAGCCCAGCTGAATCGACCTCTGCCAGTCTGTGAAGTCTGGGTCAAGAGGCACACTGAGGAGAAGTCAGGCCAGACAACCTAGTGAGGCAACAGATCCCCACTGCTGTCCTGGAAAGTGCTTGTCTAGGAGGGCGCACAGATTATTTCTTTCTAAGTGTCTGAATGTTTTCTTTTTCACTGTTACTTTCCTACTGTCAACTCTCCCTCAAAATGAGTGAAGGAGGCACATAAGAACACAATGAGATTTTACAGACATCTTTAGGAGACTGGAGGACCCCAGAAGACAATGTTAGAAAAAGATGTTAAAAATCACCCATTTCCAGAACCATTCCTTTTAGCCATTCTTCTCTATCATTCATCTCCATTTTATTGTCTGGAATACCAAAAAGCTTCTATTCTGTTAATATATATGGCTTTTATTTTGTTAGTAAACAGCTAAAAAGTTGGAAGTGTAGCTGCAGCAAGTCATTTAGGTTCTTGGCAAAATAGTCTGAGTTAACAAACGCAAGCCCATAGGGTCTCAGCAATTAGAAGGCACCTTTTAGGATCCACACTGAGAAATGCAAGCGCTTTGAGAGTTTCAGGCCACCCCTCCCCAGAAGAACAGAAAGTAAATTTATCCTTCTAAATAGTCACATAGTAAAAGCCACTCCGATTAAATGTACACTGGACTTATTAACACATTTATACTCCACAATCTGGCTGAGATGATGCTTCAGGGCACTTTTAAATCCTAAAACAGTATAGCCCACGGATGAAGATGCAGTAAGTTTTAAAATGTACGAAAAGAAAAACCTTGAAAACAATAGGAGTTTGAGCACACTCCCTCTTCAAGGGCAAACTGTTAAAGGTCTGATGAGGTAACTTGAAATGTTACAAAGGATATTCAAACACTTATGGGGAGAATGAATGTATGTTTCAGAAACAACAATATTAACAGTACAGTCATGCAAATATCACTTTATGTCAGTGGCCCCAAGAACAGACTTCCTCAGGCCATAACTAACCTCGTGGTTGTAGGACCAGCTTCTGAATATAAGTCAGCAGCTTTCATAAGGTAGCTTGACCGCTTTGGTTAGCCAGACTTACCTCCAGTTCCCACAAAAAAGCTGCTGTCCGCTGAGCAACAAGTCACTAGCAATACACACTGTTCAATCTCAGTCTCGCTTTTGTTAAAAAGTAAAAAGCAAAATCAAATAAAAACCCCGCAGACCGCCCTGGCACGTGGAAACACTAGAGGGAGTTGTGAGCACACACTCCTCTAAACTGATCCCTGATAACCCTTTCCCAACTGATCTCAACTTGGGTTAACCTAGGAGGGGAACTCTGCTATAACTGGCCCCACGATTACGTGCCATCAAAACACACTACCCCTGCACTTGACTAGTTCCTCAAACAGCTCATCACCCAAACCAGCCAGAACCCAATGGAACTGTAAATGTAAAATGGCCACAAATTATTCCCCTCCAGGAACAGACCTGGTTAATTTACTCTAGGCTCAGGTATTTGACTTCATTTGGTCAGTGGGACATCAATCAACAAAGGTGAGTCAAGTGGAGACTTGGAAAGGGGTTGGGCAAAGGAACTTGCCCTCTCTCTGGCTGCTTTTGGGATCCTGTAGCCACCATCATGTGAAACTGAGGCTAACCCACTGGATGCTGAAAGGCACTTAACCAAGTCTTATCTGTGGTCCCCACTGACACTGAGCCAACTTCTGGGCATGTGAGTGATGCCACAATGAACCACCAAGTCCCAATTAGCCAGCCCAAATCAGAAGAACTGCCCAATTGATCCACAGAACTGACTGACAGCTGTTGGAGTAGTTTGTTAGTCAGCAAAAGCTGACAAGTGCAGTAATCCTACGGTCTGTGTAATCCAGCTAGGCAACGGCCCTAATGATGTTGATGGCCAGACAGAAAAAGCTTCCCACCTGCAGAAACCCAACCCCAGCCACAAGGACAAGGTCCCACTCAAATACTCTATCTTTCATTTAACCTTTGTTAAATGTCTTCATGCTTTTAGTTTTATTCTTCTTGATCAATATTCTGGTGATGGGTATCTTTACACGATGAGACTCTCAAAAGTAGAGACTGAAATCTCCATGTCACTCTTACGTTTACCATAATGTCAGTAAAAAGAAAACTGTTCTACTCAATTGAAAATTGATCATTTAAAAAAAGGTACACCTTCCAACTTCCCTGTATGTTTCAAAGCTTTATAATAAAATGTTTGGGGGGGGGGGGAAGCAGTGAATTCAACCTATTGAACTTACTGACCTAATACTACACCATAAATAAATACGACATCAGAGAACATGCGTTGTTTGCCATTTGATTCCCAACGCTTAGAACAGTGCCTGGCTCACAGCAGTTACTCAACAGTAGTTATAAAATGAACAAAAAGAAGGATGAAAATGAAGAGAGAGCTCAAGAAAACTCAGAAGAAAAACATACTTGCATCATTAGATGAACTTCTACTTCCAAGGCATTCATTTGCTCCAAAGAGGGTGATGGAACAGACCAAAAGCAGCACTGTGGCCAAAGCCCTGCAATCCCTTTGGGTACATGCTGCTGGGGTACTGAGTGTGCCCTGGGCCGTGTGTCACACACCCCGAGGCCTGTGTGTGGCCACCTCCACTCCCCACCCCAGGTGAGATACACCATTACCAAGAGTAAGTCTGTGTATTCCCAGGCCTATTTATGCTAAAAGTATTTGTAATTCTATTGCATTAAATATTATGTAAACAGATGAAATTAATTTTAAAAGAAAGAATTCACTGTTTCTATGAGTCTATGAGAACTAAGTTGAATGCTGTGGAAAGTGAGTTGTTAAAAAAAAAAAAAAGACCTGCTGTCAAATTAAGTAGGAGAAATGACTTTAACAACAGGAAAAAGGTTTGTTTACCTAGAAGGATCAGATTGCTTCACAAGCATCTTTCAATCTTACCACCCGTGAAAAAGACTGAGAATGGAAATTGTAGACATTGGATGATGGGTGTGTTTTACAGAAGAATGACCGTAAGAAACTCAGAGGACCATACACCAAGCAAAGGCCTTGGCCTCACATCAAAAGTGTGGTCAAGGAATATCCATTAATAGTTGTAAAATAAGATAAAAAGTGAAAGGTATGTTTATATAATTTTTAACTGACATTTTTATTGACCAGTTACTGGTCCTGATTGCCAGGATGAGGATGTCTGCCGATCAGAGGGAGTTTACAATTCAAATGTTGTTACTCAAAGAGCCACTGACCTTCGGAATGGTGGGAATCCACAGAGAAGTATGTATGTGATCACGCCTGCTGCCCAAATGTCCACCTTCAAGCCATAGCTGGGAAAACAAAGTGGGTGGAGGGGGAGAAATAAAGATACTACCCCCCAAGGACCCTCCACGCTACTGGAGTACTTGCCTTTGTTTGTTATGAAAAAGGGTTTTCTCGGTGTCAAAGCACTCATTTCACGTAAAGGAATTAACTGCCCTTTGGACAGAGGCATCTACTTTTCTCCCAATCTAACCACGGTCTTGGGGGCTACTGCTGTATTTCCAAGATTGGCCTCGGGACAAAAATCCAGGCCTATGGCTCTTGGACATAGAAGCACAAAGTCATGATCAAAGTCATGATGCAGGTGATAGTCTCTCCCACCCTCCACCTTCCCAGGAAGCCAGTGAAATCACAGCAGCTGGCGCAGCTACACATACCTTTTTCCACCAAAGTGAGAGTACCAACCAGAGCTACCAGGAGTCTTACCCAGTTTCAGCAATTATTTCTGGAGCCACATAAGTCGGCGTGCCACAGACTGTATATAAAGGGCCTTCCACCACAGTGGCCAGCCCAAAGTCTCCCAGTTTCAAGGACTTGGTTCCGTCGGGATATTCACACACCTGGAACAGAAACCAGCTAATGATCAGTAGTTCCTTTTCTCAATGATTCCAAAAGGGCCCTTGGAATTAGGTAGAAACGACACAGATAGATGTATTCATCAACTAAAAAAAAAAACAAAAAAACAAAACTCTCCCTGTGATAATAACACCATGATTTATTTTTGATGCTTTAAAGCTCTAAATTTTTTCTTTAGAAACTTTGCATGATTGTGTGGAATTTGAAAGACGGTATCTTCCATCTTTGTAAAAAGCTCCTTATCTAGGAGTAAAATGAATATGGGCTGACACAACAGGCAGGGTGTAGGCAGCTGCTTACCCGATGTGGCTTGAGAGGTCTCTAAACCCGGAAGCAGGAAACTGACTATTGTTACATGTTCACGGTGTGTGAGGTACTTGAGAGTCTCAGAAATGGTGTTTGTTGTGTCCACTAAAACACTTTCATGTTTACTTTAGAACATAAAATCCGGATTTGTTTTTTTGGACAGTCCAATGATGAATATAAATATTTCATAGGGGATAATTTTGTAAGTTTAGAAAGAAAATAAACTTGGGAACAGACAGCCTGAACCTGAATAACCAACCACTCCAACCGTTTCCTGGTTGCGTGACCTTCGCAAGTCACTCCCTGAACATGTTTCTTCACCTGTGAGAGATGAGAATAGTCCCTGACCCATGGGGTTGGTGTGAAGAGACCAAGCTTGGATCAGGGTTCAAGGAATGCTCCTTCCTTTCCCAGAAGGACTGGCTGATAAGATAAGTAACATATTAGAAACGGTTTAACAATGCTGGTGAAGATATGAATGCGCTTCGCTTACAGGGGAAGCAGTCTTTCTAGAAGACATTTCAGCAACATGTGAATTTCTTAAAAATTATTTATAACACTTGATCCAGTAAATCTACTTCTAAGAACCAATCCTAAGGGAATAGAGATGAACCCAAAGGTTACACACAAGGCCACCAATCTCAGAATTTATCTATGTTTTTAAAAACTGGAAGGAACATAAATGGCAAATAGGACAATGACTTCATAAGTCATGGTACATTCCTATAATAAAACACTATACAGTCACTAATAAGCACATTTCAAATAAGTATTAATCCTATGGAAAATATTCACTATGTTACAGGAAAAAAGAATATTCAAAATTATATATTCAGTATAATACACCAAAACATTCAGTTTGTTTCTAGGGAGTAGCACTAAAGATTACTTTAGCTTTCTTCTTTATACTTTTCAATAGGTTTCCAAAATCTTTACAATGAACACGTATTGGTTCTATAATCAAGAAAAATTAATTTTATATATAAGCAAACTTTCCTTATGGGATCCAAGTCTGAAAGTTACATTTTAAATAGATGGTTTTAGATTTAACTGCATAAACTTTAACGTGCTTGCCTATTCATCTCTCAGATGTCCATTTTGAGAAGGGTGAATTTCAGAGAATAACTGCAGAGATCTAATCTGTACTAACGTAATGTCTTTCCCTACTTTTATAATTTTGTTCTATTTAGTTTGCTTTTCCTCATATTTTACTATGAACTGAACCAGATCCTCACTCAAACCACTCCTTACTAAAGGATGAGCAATTTAGAAAATTATGTTTTTTCAAGATAAGCATGTTAATAACATCTTCCATTAGTCTGATACTTAATGAGGGGGAGTGATTTATAGACATCGTGAAAAAGCATCAAAACCTCAGGGCTCCCCCATGTCAGCGATACCCAGTCTAGAGAGGCATTTAAAAAGCATGACACTGGAATACCTTCCTTACCTGTGATGTCCTCATCGGTTTAAGAAGAATGTTTTTCACCTTAGTATTTTAGTAACTGCTTCCACATTTATGTACTAAGTATACATCCCCTGCACACATCTTTATGACTTTTAGGTTTCATGGGAGTGATGGTGAGGCTGTGGAGTCCCTCACAGATATTTATCATTCTGAGTCAGCCACAGCTCAGCAGAGGCATATTCAAAGCTACTAATGATTTAGCCTAAAGCAGGAGAAACCAGGTTCTCAGTCTTGCCAGGGTCTTAGGACGACTTTCCATCCATTATGTTTAATGTAAACATTAACAAGAACAATCCGATATCGAGAACTACAGTTAGAATTTATGACGCATTTACTGAAACCCAGACTTCAGAAATTCCCTAAGTAATTGCAGTGATAAGAACATTCTAAGCAACATTATAATTTTAAATGTATCATGAAAGCAAAAAAAAAAAAAAAAGTTTTATTAATGTCATTGTTATTTTGTTTTTACAAGTTTAAAATACACTCATTAGGTACATTTTTTTTTGAAAAATAGTGTTTACTTTAGACATGCAATTTACAGATGCCTGGGGGTATTTGAGGGTTGTCGTCAGATACTCAGAAGTCCCCAAAGCCCCATTTCTCATATCCCCTATAAGGAATTCCGAGTCAGATGCAGGAGCATAAATAGAAAGGTACTGGGCAGTTCATAATCACTGAATTATGTCTGGGCAAGTGGCACTCCTTGGCTAAACATCAAAAGAGAAGTGTCATAAGGAGCAGACAAGCCTGAAATAATACTTTATCTGATTCATCTCTTCCCAACGCTAGACACAGAGGCAAATATGTGAAAGATAATAGGAGTCCATTTCAAAATCTTAGCTGGAAATTCTCTTCATAGCAGGAATATGTATCAATACATACAGACGCACATGTGTGACATTGCTTTAAGAGACTGACACTGACATACACACATATGGCATTGCTTTAAGAGACTGATTTGAAGAAAGAGCTGAAAACAAATGCATAGGAGACTCCAAAGGCCTTCTGTTTTGGCAGAGTGCTCCATTCTCTCCCCAGTTACTGACATCTCACAGAACTACAGAGATTCCAATGCTTTTTCCACACATGATCTCACTGGACCTGAGAGTCACCACCCACCCCCCCCGAGTGAATAGGAAAATAACTGTTACCTCTGTTTTACAGATGAGGAAACTGAGGCACAGAGAACTCAAGTTGCTAAGAGCTACCAAGTGGGGATTCCAGCCAGTACCTTTACCATCCCATGGCACCATCCTGCAACAGGTCTGAAAGCAAGAGAGTGGTCCTGGCAGAACCCCGACTGCAGCCTGCACCCACACACAGATGCTGAGTAATCTCAACAACCACAACCGCTCAAATGCCCCACCGCCACCCGCTGAGATGTGCTCTGTCAAAAGTTGCACTCAGAATGCAAAAGTTTAAGATGTGAGGAATGCAGATCCCACATACGAAGTGAACACTGCGTGTTCTCTAAATAAAATGTCAACACAATGATTTAGAAGGGCTTCAAATATGAGAAACCAACCCTCTTCTCTCCCCAGTCCCCAGAACTCCTGGAAAAGCAGAATTTATCACTGGTCTCTCATAGTTAAGTCTGACAGGGCACCACCAGGCTGTAACTCACAGCATTAATGGCCACCCCTGTGCTCCCTGACACGGCGACCCATACATCTCTGCTGGCAGGGGTTTAAATTATGACACTGCTCCCGGAGAAGGCGATGCAAATCAGATGTCTGAATGCTCTGGTGCTTAACAACGGAATTCGCTTTTAGAGTAGGAAGAGTCTGACAGTCACTCTTTGTATTTACTTTTAGTGCCTCAATGGCACTTTCTCATCCTAGGGCAATGCCAACCTGCTGACTAAATGCAGAATGTGCAGAGTGGTCTAGTTAAGTTTTCAATGGCAGGCACATATTTTACTTAGATATGTGCAACTAAGGGCTTCCAAAGCCTGACCCTTTTATATCACACATTAGCCTCATCCAGACATCCGTTTTATCATCTTCTTCCTTCTCCTCCCCTTTGGGTAGCAGAGTGGGGTTACGGCAGGTCTTGAAAAGGTGTGAAGACTCATCTAGGGCAAGTTAGACTGGATGAGGAAGTTGGTTCCACTTTCCTGGTTACATTCTGAGACAGGTCATTTTGGAGACCCCTGGTTCCCATCATGTGACACAAGAAAAGGAGGCAGTATCGGACTCTGAGATGTTCCACACATTGTGAGTGGAAAACAGAAGAAAGGGCAGGTGAGAGTGGAATCAATGAGCTGGGAAATGGACACTGCCTGGCTTATAGGCGAGTTCGCCACGACCTCAGTCACCTTCCTCAGCGGGCCTCAGCAATCAGAGCTGCAGTATGGGCTGGCTCCACAGTAACCTATTGTCCTTAGGGACCTGTGGCTCTGTATTTCCAGAAAACATCAATAACCACAGCCACCAGGGTGAGGTGGGCCATGGACAGCAGGGAGAAATGAAGGAGGCATCCTCATTAACACTATGGCATTGACATCTGGCCATAGCCAGAGGAAGCCCTGCTACCCTTGTTTCTGAAGCCCCTGGCCAATCTCAGTCCCGTGGTGGAGGAGCCTGGGCCTGACAGGTCATAATGGCTGAGAAGACTGTTTTGAGGAGAGAACACCATATCCTCACTTCTGTCCTGAGGCCCAGTCTACAATTGTCTCCATTCCTTCTTAGAGTTCATAAAACCAAGTCTATAATACATCTTGTTTTACAGAGAAAGGATATTTATTTTCCCAATAGGAAAATCTAGACATGAAACATAACTCCTCAAGGCAGAAGACAGTAAGAAAGAAAAAAAAAAAAACCTCACATACTTTTAAATGGATACTCAGAAATCATCAAATGGTATTACCAAAAGGGGAAGATGGATTCACAGAAAGTTCCCAGGATGGCCTAAAAGCCTCAACATCAATGCATATTCCTTTGAACAATTATTTGCACAGTGCGAGTATGAGGCAAGCTGGAAAGACTTGAGTTCAAGTACCAGCTGTTAGCTGGCTGAATGACTGTCAATGCTCAGGCACCAACCATTTACTCCACGTCCACCGTGTGCTTCCTTGGTACTATTCAGGGCACTGGCAACATGCAAATAATGGAGACACAAACCTTGCCCTTAATGGTGCTTATCTAGAGAAGGAGTCACTCAAGTACATGATAAACTCACCACACCAGGGCATGTAGAGCAGAAACTAGAGGGGGCCATGACTGACTCTGTCCGGGAAGTCAGGAGTGATGTCAAAGAAGACATGCCTTTTGCTCAGTGTCTTATGAGAGGAACACGTTTGCCACGTTGCCAGGAGAGGACATTGCAAATGTAGACCAGTATGGAAATAAGCAATGATACATAATGGTGTTGATAAAGTTAAGTCTTAACTAACGACTAGGGATGGGAAAATCAGAGTTTGGATTATCATGATATAGAATACTCAGAAAACCCCACCTCCTAAGCCATAATGATGACAATACTCAGCCCTGAAAGGTAGAAATAGACGAAAAAATGGTCCTGTGTGTGTTTGGGGGGATGTGTGATGGTCGAAGTCCCTAGTAAGCTTCTCTAAAATTCCTCTACCATGCAGACACAAAGGTTGGCCCAATTAGCAAGCTGTGTTTACTCAGGCCATCATGGAGATGTGCTAAATATGACATGAAGATTGAGTGCCAGTCTGGACAGATGGGTGGGGAAGGGTTAGTAACAGGAGAGGAGGCTGGAAAGGTAAATTGGGACCAGATTATGAAGCCCTCTGAGTGCCACAGACTTTCTTCTGTAGAACAATGGGATGCAGGGGACTTCTCAGCCAGAAAAATTAGCATCTGAGTCTAAATTTCTGTACCTATAAAGCTGAGGTAAATGGACTAGATTATTCCCAATGTTCTGTCCTGCACATACATGAACCATCATATTCTATTTCTGTCTCCTCTAAGCTCCCAATTGTCTAATTTATTCTTCAAAGTTTTGCCTCACAAAATAGTTTTCCTTCTTACCTTTCTTTCATCAGTACCATCAATCAAAATGCAAATGGAAACGTGTTTTCTAATGTCTGATAAATAATAAATACAGAAATGCATATCAATTTAAGATATCCATTAATAATTTATGGTCATTGACTTGAGCCATGGTGATTCTCTAAATTTAAATTCTCTCGGTCCCTTATTGCAGGATTGGTACAGACTCTAAAGTGATATTGTTTGCATGTGATCATGTCATTTTAAAGGAAGAGAGGATGAATTGGAACAAAAAAAGCAGAGATGGCATACCAAGAGGTTCTCTGGCTTGATGTCTCTGTGCACAATGCTGAGACCATGAAGATACCTGAGGGCATTGGCCAGGTTGTACACCATCGCACTGCCGTCTCTCTCAGTGTACTTGGTTGAAGAGGTAATTGCATCAAAGAGATCTCCACCCTGATGGACACATAAAAGAACACAGCAAAATGTCAACAGTGACAATCCTATGAAGGTAACAAAGAAGGTTCATCAGCCTGGAGTAGATGAAAAAAATGACACAAGTGCCATGAACAATTATTATAAATAACAAAAGTTTCAAGGTAGCAAAACATGTTTCCAATTAGGGCCTTCAAGAATATGGTAAGTCTTGGGATTTGGCACCAATGAAATCTCTTGAAATCTTTCCATCCTCTTACTTTGACCAATTCCATCACCAGGAAGAGCTCAGTAGCTGTTTCCATCTCCTCAACCAGCATGATGATATTTGGATGTTTCACCCTGCGCAGGATGGACACTTCATTCTCAATCAGGTGCTCCTGTCAAAGGAAGGGTTTAGAGAGGGTTTAGAGAGGTGGGTCAGAAACCACAGAAACCTCTTCTCTAGCTCTATATTCTGGAAGATGCACTACTGTAGACTGGATGCCGAAGGAAGCATCTCCCTTGGTGCAAAGACAAAACCAAGCCCTGGCTGAGTTGGTTTCCATAGGGACAGGACAAGTCAGTGTGACATGTCATTGTCACTAACAAAAAGGAACTGATATCCTCAAAATGTCCCTTGAAAGGGCTCAATGGTGCCACCCTGGCACATAAAATATACTACCTTCTTGTCTCTTCATTACCGCCAACGCTTAAGAGGTCATGACACTGAGAAAGCTTGGGCACAAAGCACCGTGCTTTGTGATTCAGCTGGAACCACTTTTTTTTTTTTTTTTTTTTAAGAGAGGGAGAGAGAGAGAATGTTAAACAGGCTCCACGCCCAGAGCACAGCCCGACACAGGGCTCAATCTCATGACCCTGAGATCATGACCTGAGCTGAAATCAAGAGTCAAATGCTTAACTGACTGAGCCACCCAGGCGCCCCTGGAACCACTTTTTGAGTATACACTCAAACTCAAGATCAAGTATACAAGGAAACTGCATGTGTATGGAATACAACTTGAGCATTAAATTTTTTTAAACCATTACTAATATGAATTTGAATTTCATGTTGAACATATGAGAAGAAAAAAAAAAAAGGTCCCCTCTATGGCTGGGCATGGAATCATTCACCAGAAGGATGTTCCTTACAGTCTCGTATTTCAGAAATCAGGAAACATTGAGTACCACAGGGACCACTGTTTTCATTTTAGCTCTAACCTCTTCCCTGAAAATACTACCTGATTATCAATCCTGGTGAGTCATGCAGCTGGGATCAGCACTGTAGCAAAATGTTTACCCACAGCATTAAGGAATTATTCTCAATACGCCAAACATGAATCATGAACAACTACTGCTCTATTTTTATGAGGCATGAAAACATTTCAACAAAATCACATTTGTTAATCCTCATGAGCTATAACAATAAATTATTTTGAATTTAGGGTATGCTCTGTTAAATTAACTAATTGCCCTCTGACACATTCTGGGTTTTCAAATATAACTTTTACATAAAACTTACCATATGAGAGAGAGCTTTTGCTACCTAAATACACACATATGTATATATCCGTGTATGTGTGTGTGTTTATGTGTCCCCCTCATAGTGTTCCTTTCACCTTTGCTATCATCAATCTTAGCACTAAATTTAGTGTTCCACTGAAGTGGTAAGATAATTATGTCTAGGTCAAGATGTCATTTAGGTTCTCCACTTCATGCATCCATGTGGACACGTCTTTTTACTCTAAGCCACCTCAAACAACAGATTAATATACATTATATCAAATGAATGAGGAGCATCCACAGGAACCCTGTGCAAACTCCTGCCCACATGGGCCATTTCTCCAGTGCTGAATGCACTGTGCTTGTCCAAGTAGTCACTCAGTGAATGTTGGCAAATGGCAGTGCAAATGCTAAACTGAAGCAAGAAAAGAAAAGAACCAACATTTACTAGGAACCTAGTCACTATCTGTCAGTCTCTTTGCAAAGGAAGTATTTGTATAATGTCTTAACACTTTATCCTTAGAACAGTCTTTTGAGGGAAAATGCAAACCTAGGTTTCTGACATCCAAGCCCACATTTTTTGTACAACACAATATCACCTTTTAAAAAGGAATACTTCAGTAAAAGAATATTTCCAAGTGAAAATGATAGCTGCAAAGCAGAAAATACTTAATTCCTTGAAAAGACAGGAACGAGAGAGGTCCAGGCAGAATCACACCAGGCTTTGCACAGGGAGGAAAATCTATGCCCCTTAATGAGCAGGGGTGGGAAGTCTCCATCCAGCCTGAGACTCAGCAAAGGCTTCCAGATCTCAGACCCTAACAAACCACGACAGGGAGGCCGGGGACAGGGCCGCCTACCCATTAGCAATCCCTTCTGTCTAAGTTACAGAGCTGCAGCACCAAGCAGCAAACAGTGCCCTGGTCCCTCCCAAGAGAAGCAGCTTGACAGCCAACTCCTTGTGGCCACAGGGACAAAGACTCAGCAAACACTCCACATTGGTTCACTTACTTCGAGGCCTCTGGATCATCTGTGCCAAGTCTGCCCTTTATCACACTAACAGGCAGAGTTAGATGTACTTTTGCGAACACGTAAAGGTGAGCAAATGCATTTCTTTCACTCTACATGAAGCCAAGACAACAGGAGTTACTACCACTGCAGTAAGAAAGGCGTTTTATTTTAAAGCTAAATGGATCTATCACTTCAGTACACCCCCCCTTCCTCCCTATTGTCTCCGAAGTTGGAGGAGTCTGTAAGTTTCCCTCTATTCAGGGGCTCTGGTAGGGATGCTAATTGAGAGTGACACATGTAAAATCATCCCTATCACCAGTACCCCAGGAGCTCTCTCAAATCCCTGTTAAAATAAGATGTCTACCACCTAGGGAGACAACACCTCTCAAAAGTTATCTTTTTCAAGAAAGGCTCAAGAGAAAGTCTTCTGGGAACTTTCTGATTGTGGAACTTCCCCAGGACCACCAGCAGTGCTACATCTGAAATACTGAGCGAGTGCTGCCGCATGCCGCCCACCATGGCTCATTAGCTCAGCCCTGGGCTCTCCTCCACGAAGGCTAGGGTTCTACTCACTCAGTGAGTTTCTGCTGGAATGTGGGAGATGGTAGCCTTTGTCCCCCAACCTCTGACTTTGCCTGTAAAACTGTGTGGGAAGGAACAACCTGCTTTTTAAACTGATCATCATCGGAAGCAAAACAAAAGTAGCCCATAAAAATCTTTACAAATGTCATCTCCGATTTCTTAGGCAACCCCTGTGGAATCACTGTGCCCAATACGTAAAAACACTCTCTAGATTACATTTGCCAGGAAAAAATCTCTCAATACAGTACAAGCGTCACTTTTCTCTCAAACTGCCGTGAACTTACATTATTCAGCCATCTACCATTATTCCTGTTAAGTGATTCAGGACTCTAACTCCAAATAATTTACATATGAATCATTTCGTGGCAGTGTTCCAGGGTTCTGAGTGAGAGTAAATACAAAGAAAACTGCTAACTTGGCAAAAGATACCACCTTATCTTTGGCCATGGTGGTTTTTAATGAGAGAGAGAGAGAGAGAGAGAGATGGATTAGGGAATAAACAACTCTCCCAAACAAAACTAATCATCTTGTCTCTAATGGCCCCAGCCCCACAAAGCAGCCTTTCCTCCTGTGCCTTCTGTCCGGCTAAATCAACCTGGCTGCCCAAAGCAGACAGTGTTCTCCCAGCCCCTCCCTCATCCTCCACTACAGCCCATCAGTCCCCAGCTCCTGCCAGGTCCACCTTCTCAACAGCCTCTGAATCCACCCATTCACTTCTATCCCTATTGTCAATCTCTTGCCTGGGCCTACAGGTGTTTGTACAGGTTTTCTCTGTCTGGAACCCCCGCCCCCCCCCACAACACACACACTCCTTGGGGGACTCCTCTGTGTTCCTCAGGTCTAGATTGGACCTCACCTCCTCTAAATAGCCTCCCCCGCTCAATCGTGGCTGGGTTAGGCACCTTCCTTCTCTCTGTGCCCCCTGTTCTTGCTTCAATCACTGCTCTCACCCTGCTGTCTGAAGGCTTCTGTTTACCTCGCTCTCCAGCAACCAGCACAGTTGGTTCTGAAGTGTATGAGTGAGTGAATAAAGACAGCATGCATTGCTCTTGGCCAACAGTGGCTGTCTAGCTGGATTCCACATTGCTTAGTGAGTATTGCTCCCCAATGAGAGGGAGTAAATGTCCAAATCACCCCATATGATTTCTGTAGTAAGATGTATGTAGTGGATTGAATAACAGCCACCCAAAGATATCAAGGCCTAACCCCTGGAACTTGTAAATATAACCTTATTTGGAGAAAGGGTCTTTGCAGATGTGATTAACGATTCTGCAATGAGGAGATAACCCTGGATTATCTGGGTGCCATCACAACTGTCCTTATGAATGGAGGCAGAAGGAGATTTCACAGACAGAAGAGGAAAAATAAACACACAGAGGAGAGTGATGGGAGGAGAGAGGCCAAGATTGGAGGGATGTGGCCGTAAGCCAAGGAATGCCATCAGCCACCAAAGCTACTCAGAGTCAAAGAACAGATTCTCCCCTAGAGCTCCAGAGGGAGTATGGATTTCAGACTTCTGGCCTCTAGAACTGTGAGAGAATAAATTCCTGCTGTTATAAGGCACCAAGTTTGTAGTAATTTATTCCAACAGCCTCAGGAAACAAATACAATATACATTTGGATTTGTGTTGTGCTTGGGCCCATTACATGGAGGTGATGAATGCGTAACTGTGGGAAGAAAAGGGCAGACCACTTCGAAGCACCGTAACAGAGAGCTCAGAGCTTCGTACACTATGCAAATTTAATAAATAATCATTTAAAATGAACACTTTTTAGAATATTAGATAAAGAAGAATTCTTTTTTTTTTATGCTGTTAGTCACCATACAGTCAGTCTATCATTAGTTTTTGATGTAGTGTTTCATGATTCATTGTTTGCGTGTAACACCCAGTGCTCCATGCAATGGAAGAATTCTTAAATTTACAAACACCACAGCCTTCTCAACAGCCTCCATAAATCTGGCCCCATGGCAAATCTTGTAATGATCTCCTACTCAGAGGCACCTAACATGCTTTCCATCCTCTGGGCCTTTGCTCAGGCTGTGCTAGGCCCCTGGAAGGCTTTTCTTTCATTGCTTCTATTGAAGTCCTAACCACTGCTGGAGTTTCAGCTCAAATGCTTCCTCATGGCATCTTCACTGATCACCTACTTCACTCATGTGCTTCCTCCAAACTCCCATATATTCTCTGCAGAACTGGTATTAATTTATATGTGAGATTACCCTATTCCTAGCACAGTTTCTTGCACACACATCAAATTTTAGGTAAATGAGTCGATTAATCTGATAATGTACAAGTATATGACAGAAAAGCAAAGAGAAGGCCAGAAAAGGTTGAGATTTTTTTCTCCAGGTTCTTATTACATGAACAAATGAATAAATTGAACTTGAACAGGGAACGTGGCAGACTGGCTAATGTACAGGCTACATAATCAACGAGCACAAAATTCCAATCACTGCTCTGCCTCTGTGTGACTTTTGGGAAGCTATTTAATCTGAACCTCTGTTCATCAGTGAAACTGGTATATCTTGTTTAGCAAGTCATTAAAGGTAATGTGCAAAATTCCTCTATGTCCAAGCCTGGAGAGATGATACATTTTAGTAATTTAGTTTCTGTGTACAACCCACAAAACAGAGGTAACCAACAACACCCCAGAATAGTAGCTGATTCCACTATGCCTCCCCCTAGATTTTGTCTTAAAAAAGAAATTCTCTATACCAATTTTTTCAAAAATAAAAGTCAACGGGGAAATCAACTTATTTGGAACAAACCAAGTTTTTAAATTATAATTTTATACAAAGTAGAAATAGTTGCTCAAATAAGCAAAATGTGAGGATGGAAATAAGCATATGATCATGAATTATAAAAACAGGATGACATTCAACGACAAGGAAAAACAGATCCAAATGTTTAAAGTGACCTAATCATTTGCCTCAGCATTTAGTGTACCAGACATATTTTTGCACATAAAGAGCTTTTTTCAACTACTAAAACAGCTGCTTAAAATTTAATCAGGTAAACAATATCCCTACCATAGCAATTTTTTTTTTACTTTTTTGATAAAAATACTTTATTACAGTTGCTTAGAACTTGGCTCCCAAAATTATGACACATTCTGCTTAAATTCCACAATACCAGAAAGAGCAACACTTACTTACATATGAGGAAAAGGCTTTGTAGTTAAAAATTTAATAATATTGTTAGAACAATAAG
Organism: Neomonachus schauinslandi; assembly: GCF_002201575.2. Lineage (NCBI taxonomy): Eukaryota > Metazoa > Chordata > Mammalia > Carnivora > Phocidae > Neomonachus > Neomonachus schauinslandi. The sequence continues at coordinate 76,820,299 of NC_058404.1, forward strand.
TAAAAGCACACATTTTATTTAAAGAATATTAACTGTAGGAAAACCTTACTTATTCAAAGAAAAGGGGGGCATTTTGTACAGTCTCTGCTTCATTAGCTGTCACAGTGTGGTTAAAAAAAAAACAACATATGACAAATTTGCCTTTTGCCTTTCTCAAACTTCAACATAATATTTTAAGTTTTCTGTTAAAAATACATAGTTTTGTAAATTTCCAATGAAGGCCACTTTAGGAGTTCCATTAATATAAAATCACGACTATCACTTTAAATCTTAATTAATTATACATTCTGAATTTCTGTGGCATATTAATAATGTTAACAGTTAACATGTGCTAAAATCTTATATACTGGTATTTCTCTACATGTTTTCCATACCTGAATTCAGTTAATCCTCACAATAACCTGTGTCTTAGATATTATTAACAACCACATTTTAGAGGGAGAAACAAACAGAGGGGTTAAGTAACTTTTCCAAGGTAGCACAGCAAAAAGAAGCAGAACCAAGACTAAAACTTCATACACTCTGGCACTAGAACAGCACGGTTCAACAGAAATAGAATGTGATCTACATATAGAAATCTAAATTTTCTGATGCCCCCATTAAGAAATGTAAAAAGATGCAGATAACACTAATAACTTACATAACCCAATATATCCAAAATATTATCATTTCAAAATGCAATCAAACAAAAAAGAAATTAATGAGGTACCACACTGTTTTTTCGTACTGTCCACAAAAATCTACTGTGTATTCTAATCTACACTTTAATTCAGACTAGCCACCTAGGAGTTCTTGAGCCGCTTTCTTAACTGCTATGCTAACAGAAAGTAATTTTAAAAAGGTCTTTGTCATCCGAGCTATTATCTTTTCAAACATAGTTAACATATCAATACTCCAGCAGCACTTCATCATTTGATCTTTCCCAGATCAGCCTGAGAGTGGGACAGAAGAAAAAAAGTTGATGGGGGGGAGGGAGGGGCAATTCTTCATGGTGTTTCTACATATCCTCTATCAGCTTTTGTTACAAACTATCTTCCCAAGGGTATTTGTAACATAGAGATCATAGAGATAGGGTCTCCCTCAAGGGTAGAGGACAGATTGGTTTCCTGACCATTATCATAAAAATAGTTTTCCTCTGGGGCAAAGTTTGGACAGGTTTGCTAGCAGCCCCCTCATAAGACTGGGGGTTTACTAAGCTTGAGGATCCTCAGCTGTGATCTAAACCTATTCTGTGTATAGCAACCGGCTGGGCCCCTCTGCATCACTTCCGTGGGACTTGGGAGCCAAGAGAACCAATGCTACCTGCTGTGTCACAAGTTATAAAAGTCTTTTGTCTCTGACCCAGCAATCCTGTGTCTTCAGCCAGCATCCATAAAGCAAGAAGGCTAACTCATTAGTTGGAAAGTAAGGTGAAGTCTTAGACTCATCACAGTTTGTGATAGATCTTTTGAGCATTGCTGAGTTTTCATATACGCATCTCCCAAAGAAGAGAACTTACATTTTCTATAGCTAGGACCGGATCAAGTCAATTTATTATTTTAGGATTAAAGTGAAAAATGACAAGGAAAAAAAAACCATGTTGATAGTGTTTCCCCTATTATTATCAATGGTCTATTCCTATTAAGGCCTTGTCAATGCCCACTTAAATTCCTTCACCGCAGTAAACATCTCACCAAGTTTCTCAGTTTCTTATACTGTACCTTTCCACAACATTTGGCTTTGTCTATAATCTTCAGGGCAAATTCCTTTCCAGTGGACCTATGAAATAATCAGAGAAAGGCAATTAAAGACACAAAGATACAATCATTCCCGATTTCCTCTACTAAAGGAAACGAAGATATTCTTCTAAATATCTTTTAGAATAGGAAAACAGTTCAATAGAGAAGTACTACCTTCCTCCTCTGTACATTAGGGACGATAGTGAGTGGGGTCAGGGAGAAAGGTACCCAAAAAAAGAAATGAAAAAATCCAAAGCCACACTGTCATTCTCATTTTATGATGTTAATAATTATAATATTAAATAATTCACATATTAAAAGTATTTAAAACTCTGTTGTATCAAAGCTGGACAAGAAATTTTTTCCATACTTAAATCTCAAAAGAGTTCTCTTAGGAGGCAGAATAAAATTAAGAAAAATTAATCAAAATAACTAAAATTTTTCTATGATCAATATATCTTTACGTTAATCTACTAATGACTAAAAGGCCCTAGGCTTTCAATATCTCTTTCTCAGCCAAAACTCCAGCTGGTGCCATTTTAGCCACACCCTTAAATGCCTGTATCTGGTAGGAAAGAGATCATTTACTTGGACGTACAAATGTTGAGGTTGTTAACGTTTAATCACCTTTAACACAATTTAATCTGAACATGCCAAAAAGTATTGTTTAGCTAGGAAAACAGTTCAACAAAAAACACTGCAGTATTCTGGGAATACATTAGTTCTCTCAAGTGCAACTGCTTTTGCCACATGGTCACAGCACACACTGCGGAAGCTGACCTGAGAAGAGCAACTTTCACTTAAATTGCTTCCGCATAACATAAAACAAAACCTGACTCAGATTTCTAATGAGTCCGTAGAGATCGTATCTTAGATGCTTAATTTGTTACTTGGGTGGCAAACTGTGCACCAGAGCTAAGTAAAAGGACTCAGGGGACAGGGCAGTGTCCTCTACAAGGAGCACGAAAGCTTCACTGGAGATGCGGCAAAAAGGAAAAGCTTTCTGGAAAACTCCCCACCAATAATAAAAATTACCACTTAGAACAAGTAGGGTATTGACCTATAAACACAAAAGCTCTAACCTGAGTCTTTTCCAGTTTGTATATTGTTTACAAAAGGCCTGGAATTTAAAAAGAATGGATTTCTTACCACTTGAGAATTTAGGACCTTAAACAACATAAAGTTGAATAAGCAAAAATATAATTTTAATATAGGCAAAAGTTGGCTGACCCTGATCTGAATAGAGTCAGAGCTCATATATCTGAACTCCTAGTATTTACAATTAAGTATTAATTGAGAGGGTTACTGTGGGGCTTAAAGGGGTTAATAATACAAGCACAGCATCGAGAACATGCCTGACACAGATAAGTGCTATAGGAGATTTTTTTTTTTTTTAAATGAATCTAATTCTTTCCTATTCCTCTCTGGCTCATGGATGAGACCTGATAAATCTCTCAGCCCAACTGCGTACAAAGCAAGTTTATACTCTGGGCCTATACCTATTTTTTCCAGGTCAAACTGCCTGTGGGCTTACAAAACAGCTGGTCCTACCTAACTGTAGACTTTTTCAGGAAGGGGGAAAAAGAGACCTCCCAGGAAGGCCTTTTGTTCTTTCATTCAGCTTAGTAAGAATAAACTCCAGGGGAGAAATGTAGGTAAACAAATGATTATCCTCACCATCCACTCACCTGTCCATGCACTCTTTGACTACTGCAAAATTCCCATCACCAATAACCTTCCCGATTTTGTATTTCTCAAGAAGAGTTGATGATTCAGAACACCTGTTTCCATTCACACCTGCACAAAAGGATAAATGCAAAGTCTAGCAAACACATCAGCATTTCACCTTGATTCCTACATTTCTGTAAAATAATAAATTGCAATGCAATTGATTTCTAAATCTATGGTGAACCATAAGAAAATTTCTAAGCATAGTTTCTGAACACCTGAAAACCTGAATCACCAATTTCCTTTTGACCTTGTTGTGAAATCTGAAACCAACATAATCAATAAACCTAACATATCCCTGAAATATCAGCTGAAATAAGTAAAAGAAAATTTAACCTAAGCTTTGTAAACCTCTTTGTTAACTCTCGAGGAAGGGAAAGGGGATGATGGTGGGGATTCGATCTTAAAAATTTTCAAGATTTCTCCTTAAGATTTTCTAGTAGAGAAAAGTCTACCCAGCTGTGGGATACCTGTTAAGGCTAACTCCTGGCTCAAAGTCCTCTCAAAAAGGGGAAGGGCGGGGGAGAGGCAGGAGAAGGAAGTGGTTAAAAGGACTACTTTTTACAATGTATCCCCAGGGCCCAGCACAGAGCAGACATCCAATGAAGAAACACACCTTTGCTACCTAATTGAGAGAAAGGGAAGTCTACATGTAAGACTTGTGAGCAGACTGCCACTAAGGAAAAATAAAGGAAGCCCAAGTGTAAAATCTGAAATTGGGTTAGCTTAATTAAAAACAAGGATATTTTATATATCCTGAAGTGACCTCACCAAGGCTCATTAGGCTAATCGGTGACATGATTACATCCCTATTGAGGAAGACCATAATTTAGCACAAGTGGGTTTTGGGTGGCCACCAAGTTCACATGGGTGACTTCCTTTATAAAAGTAATCATCAGATTGAGGACTACCTTCAGGACTCATGCAACGACCAAGTTCAGGTCCACCATTTACATTGGAAGAAGATCTGCCATGTGCAGAAATCTGCTGAAAGAGGAGAGTGACCGTTATTTATCGGGAAAAATTTACAAATCTTCAGCTAGCTAATCCTTAAAGAATAGAAAATGCTTACATTGTACAAAAGTATGATGTTACAAAAAGAGAGGAGGCATCTCTTTCTCCCCATCTCTTCCCTATATCATTAACACATTTCTTCCTTAAAGTATTTTCAAATCAGACTGGGTATCAGGAAATTGACAGTGTATTGCTCTGTTTGATACTGTTTTACTCTTGACCTCAATGGAATAAAGTAAAGGAAACTATCATGGCACCAGAGCAGAACAAGCTACTTATTAGTGGCATATAAGGTTTAGAACTGTAGGTAATTCCAAGAAATGTGGGTACGGAGTCCCCAGATCCCACAGCGACCCTGTGGCGGACCTCAGGGAGTCCCTGCAAAGGTGGAGCCCTTCTCAGAACTTAGCTTCATGCCTAGGACTGAATCACCTTCCATACTCTCCTGTGGATTCCAGATCCAGAGTGCAGCCCTGGCTTGACCCTCTTCTTTACTTCTTACTTGACAGCAAGAACTCCTCCTAACCATTTTAAAGACTAACTACTAGGAACGAGAGGGAAATAAAAGATAAAACTAAAAGATAGGTTCTAACTCAATAGGGCTGAAGTTCCCAGTCCAATCCAAAAATATCCCTAATTCTTAAAAGAATTGAAAAACTCATATTATGACTATTATTCATAACAGGTTTATCATTATGTCTGCTTAGGGAATTTTTTCTTTATCCCTAAGGGCTCTTAGGCTTTTGAACTCAAACTTTTCTCTTTGAACTATAATTGACTTTCTTTACCCTTTTCTTTTTTTAATTATTCCTTTCAGAAGCTTCCAAGGTCAAAGGACTTACCAAATACTGAGAAGCCTCTTCAACATTTTTTGTATTGGTGAACTTATCTGCTTGCCTCTATGCCCAAACTATCCTGGTACCCAAGTCCCATAATAATTGTGCCTTATTCATCACTGCATCTCCCGTATGCAGCACAGTGCCTGGTACACACAACACTGAATTCATACTTGCTGATTAAAGGCATACATGACAGGGCCAAGCCAGGGAGACACCCGTCCCAGAGTGTTCACAAGTTAGAGACACTGGGTCTACTCTTCTCTGGATGAAGTAAGAACCTCGCAGATACCGAGTCCAGTTCAAAACCCAGGAAAGCGCAATACTTATATACATTGCTTCAAACAGGATCATCCAGAAGTTCTTCTGGAATGCGATACAAGCCTCAAGAATAGGAGGCATTAAAAATTGGTCTGTTTTCTCAGATCCCATGTAACCACCTTGTGTGGACATGTGGACAGTAAGACCAGCAGCAGCGTGTTCTCTTAGGAACGCGAGGCCAAGGAAAAGCAGTTCTGAGAGACAACAAATCGGCCCCTGTCCTGAGTGGCAAACATGCTTCTCACAGGTTTTGTCTCCTTCACTCTGACATGGAGAAAAACTGTGTAGCAATGTGGGTGTGTGTGTAAGGTCCCTTTCAGGCCACTCTTAACTGGATGACAATACTACCCAGTGACTCCTCAGAGTTCTATCATTTTGTTTCTCACAGGCAGTGTTTCAAAATTTAGCTTTTTTGTTTTGTTCTATTTCTTTGCTGCAGAAATGAAAGGCAATTCCAAAATCAGCTGTAGTCTATGCTCAAATGTTTAAAAGCTAGTTTGTTTAAAACCCAGGCCCAGAGAGGGGACTTCAAGGGAAGCCTGAAAGAAAACCACAAGGTTCTCCAGTCAGTTCTGTTTCCACAGCTACCACCCTGGTCCTCCTTTGGCTTCTCCTAGTGCCTCATCAAAGGCTTCCCTGGTTACTCTCTGTCTCAGCCATTCCACACAGGATTGCCAGGAAACTTCTCTAAGGATAGTTCTGATATGACCCCTAGGATCCAAAACTTCAGTGGGTCTTTGTGACCAACAGAATAACCCCATCATTTGTCTTACTACCTGCCTGTCCAATTTGTTTCCCACCGCTTTTTTTTTTCATGAATTTTATACATTAACTCAAGATTTTTTAAAAAGATTTTATTTATTTTAGAGAGAAATAGAGAGCTTGAGCTGGGGCAGGGGGAGAGAGAGAGAGAATCCTAAGCAGGCCCCACACCCAGACGTGGAGTCTGATGTGGCACTCAATCTCAGGACCCTGAGATCATGACCTGAGCTGAAATCAAGAGTCAGACACTTAACCAACTGAGCCACCCAGGTGCCCCTCAATATATATATATATATATTTAAGTTGCTTAAACTTCCCAAGTCTTAATTTTCTGCTCTGAATATAGGGATAGTCACAAGACCTACCTAGTTGAAAGATGTGCAAGAAAATTAAAATTAGCTCCTACATGTAAACTCACTGACATGTAACACTAACTCAGTATTAGTTATTAGTATACTTTTCTTAAAACATCTAGCATAAAGCCTTGAGTCCAATGGCTGAGAAATGTTTTCGAATTGTTGAATGTACAATGGCTATAAGAGATCTTTTTCTAAATAATTCATTTCAAATCTGTTCTTCTAATCTAACCCTTCCTAGACTGAAAATTGCCAGTCATGGGAATAAGAGATCCAAATTAAATTCATACCAGCCAAGTTCTTAATGGAATAAAGACAGGAAAAATGTCATCCTGGAGAAAGTTCTATCTCAAAAAATAAATGGAAAGATCCCTTTTGATCACTGCTCACCCCTAGATTCCAGTGATGGGGGAGGTAGACTGTAATACCTGGAAACAACAGCGGATAGTGATCAGCTTACTTGCATGTCTAAATTTCACAGCCCAGAACGGGGCAGCCCCACACCTCCAGCCGCAGCTGGTTGAGTCAGGGGGCTGGGCAGGGACCTTCTCTCTTCTGAACACTCAGAACCTAGGGAAATGTCCAGTACGCAGGCCCACTGCTGATGTCCTAAGACCTGCCTTTGTCCCTGCCCTCCCCCAGGCCTGCTTGCTTAGCTCTCCTGGAAGCAGGTAACATTCTTTTCACAAGTCCCTTTCTTGAGCTAATTTGAGTAAACTTTAGTTGACTGCAGGCTGATGTGTTCTGTCTAACTCAAGGGCTCTCTAAGAAGGAAGTCTTGGAAGGGACTAAAATGAAGGCATTTTTACCTCCATATACATTTTCACATGGATGGGTGACTCCTCGGAGTAATCTACTAATTGAGTTCCTGGGAACCACTGTAACTTTCCCAATGTGTTTTGATTAAACCCCTACTCCGACCTATCCCGATTCCCTGTACAGCCCAGCAATTACAAGCACAGTGTGTGCTGGGATTCACAGGCAGCAAGGAAAGAGACCAGGAGACAGAGGAGGTGTGGGAACCGGTTCCCTGGCAACTAAAAGAGAGCACGAACCAGGCCAAAGCCTGAGCCTCAGGGAAGGATGTGGCACATGGTGGGGGCCAACTGAAAGGCTACTTTCACGTGTACCTGACAAACGTGTCACTAAATCACCAGGAAGTGCAGCTTTCTTAGCAAACTAATGATGGCAAGAAAAGCATTCTTCAAAACTCCCAAATTGAATTTTTTTTTAAAGTATGGAACCTCAAGCATTTACCAAAAACAAAACAAAACAAAACAAAAAAACAAAACCAAAGACCTATAGAGAGTTAACAGGAGTGACCTATCTAATTACCTATCCAAATAATGTTCCTTTATTTGAGAACATGAAGGAGAATCATTTCGTGACAGTGCAGCTGAACAGACAGGGACATGAGTTGATGCAGGAACAGTTCTCCCTTCCTCCCTCAGCAATAACCGATGCTGGGCTGTTAGAGGATATAAAGATGAAGAAACACGATGATCGCTACCGCCCAGAAGTTTACAGTCTTATGAGGAGACATACGTGCACGCGTAAAACCTTTCCGAGCAACCTCTACATTCCAAGAAATGGTCTTTAGGGTTCTGATGGTACAAAGGACTCTGATGACCCGTGAGAGGGAGCCATGTTGCTAAGGCAGGAATCCACGCTAGCCAGTGATTAAGTTCACTTGACCTCCCAGTAATGAAGCCTGGTGCTCCAAGGGTCCAAGAAAAGCTGGGTATTCACCAAGATCCCTGGACAGATCCCTGGCAAATGTGAAGTGTCTATTGTGAAATATAAAGCAAAGCATTCCCAGTGCCCTGAGAGACATGCAGACAAAGAGCAATGAAAATGCAGGGGATAAAGCTAGGACTATAAAATTCTCACTGTTTCCCAGGCACAGTTTCTACATTTCCCTGTTCCTGGTCAGAGAATTATTCTCTTATTGAAGCAAGGATTGAATTAGCACCAGAGATTAAAATATGGTATTCCTGATTAAACCTGTCCCATGTCTTTTGTCAAACTAACAATTTTTATTAAAATCTCTTAAAATGCTAATGAGCGTTCATGCTTCCATCAGCAACTACGATGCTGAGACAGCACAAAGAAAATGCCTAGATGCTGCATGTTTGCAAGATCCTCCTCAATAAAGCATAAATGGATGGCAGCATCTGGGCTCTTTCAAGATTATCTTCCATAATTACTAACTGGTTCAAAAAGATGTGATTATGTTTTGGGGTGGGGAGAAGAGGGGGGCAAATTTCCTAATGAGGTCCTGACTGGTCAAGGAGAGAAGGTGATGGAAAGGGCTAGAGATACTGCTGAGAATGTTATGTGACCCGGCACTGCTGCCCCCATCTACCTGTTCCCCTGTTCCTCTGGTAGCAGCAGCAGCTCCATTTTTTGAGTAACCAAGGAAAGGAAAGGCACAAGAACCTGCTTCTGCTAAGAACATTTTTTTTTTTAAAGAAAATTCAGTTCCTCAGCTGCACTAGCCACATTTCAGGTATCTAATTGCCCTGTTGGTCTGGTGACTACTATATTGTACAATGCAGATACAGACCATTTCCATCATCTCAGAATGTTCTATTGAACAGCACTAGTTTAAGCACTTGAGAGAGATATATGTGTTTATATTTATATATTTGTATTTATTTTCTTTCTTTTAATTGAAGTACAGTTGACATGCAGTATTACATTAGCTTTAGGTATACAACATAGTGACTGGACATTTATATACATTATAAAATGCTCAGTCCAGTAAGTATAGTCACCATCTGTTATCATACAGAGCTATTACAATATTATTGACTGTATTCCCTAGCTTATACTTCACCTCTTAATCCCCTTTACTCACCCCTCTCCCCTCTGCAACCACCAGTGTGTTCTCTGCATTTATGAGTCTGTTTCTGTTTTGTTCACTTCTGCTAAAAACTTTTTTAAAAGACTTGAAAATAGAGCAGAAAAAGCTATAACATGTTCTCAACTGCTAGCATCATTTAAAAAGGCCTTCATGGCTGACTAGGTAAATACTATGTACTCAATCATGGCTGATAATGAGCAACATTCTACCTTTCTACATTTTTAGCCAAGAAGTCAAGTCAGAGTGCCCTCCATTAAATTTCTTTGATAAGTAGAGTATTACAATTTCTACAAAACTTAAAATTTAAAAAGAAATGTTAGGTACTACACTGAAAATGTGGAGTTGTATTCAAAAATAGGCAATTCTCCAAGAAAAATGAAAATGACTATATCAATGCATTAAAGCATATTACTATTGACTTCTGGGTATAGTGCTGGACACTACTTCATTCTGACTCTTCATAAAAGGAAGCACTTGAACAGAATCTAGGAGATATTCTTGTATAGTGAGCAGACTTTCTTGATGCATCTTGGAAAATGGCACTATGATTCAATTTTTTTTTAAAGATTTATTTATTTATTTGAGAGAGCGAGAATGAGAGAGAGAGAGAGAGAGTACATGAGAGGGGGGAGGGTTAGAGGGAGAAGCAGGCTCCTCGCCGAGCAGGGAGCCCGATGCGGGACTCAATCCAGGGACTCCAGGATCATGACCTGAGCTGAAGGCAGTCACTCAACCAACTGAGCCACCCAGGCGCCCTATGATTCAATTTTTAAATGGCCTACTGCAGGGGTCAAAAATATGTTCTGCAAAAGGCTAGAGAGTAATATTTTAGGCTTTGTGGTATGGTCTGTATCACAGTTACTCAGCTCTGCTATTGTAGAATGGAAGCAGTCACAGAGCACATGTAAATGGATGAGTGTGGCTGTGTTCCAATAAAACTTAACTTAGAAAATCAGGCTATGAATTGCACTACTGGGTATTTACCCCAAAGATAAAAATGTAGGGATCCGAAGGGGTACGTGCACCCCGATGTTTATAGCAGCAATGTCCACAATAGCCAAACTGTGGAAAGAGCCAAGATGTCCATCAACAGATGAATGGATAAAGAAGACGTGGTATATATATACACAATGGAATATTATGCAGCCATCAGAAAGAATGAAATCTTGCCATTTGCAACGACGTGGATGGAACTGGAGGGTGTTATGCTGAGCGAAATAAGTCAGAGAAAGACATGTATCGTATGATCTCACTGATACGAGGAATTCTTAATCTCAGGAAACAAACTGAGGGTTGCTGGAGTGGGGGTTGGGGTGGGAGGGATGGGGTGGCTGGGTGATAGACACTGGGGAGAGTATGTGCTATGGTGAGCTGTGAATTGTGCAAGACTGTTGAATCACAGATCTATACCTCTGAAACAAATAATGCAATATATGTTAAGAAAAAAAAAAAAAGAAGAAGATAGCAGGAGGGGAAGAATGAAGGGGGGGGGAATCAGAGGGGGAGACGAACCATGAGAGACTATGGACTCTGAAAAACAAACTGAGGGTTCTAGAGGAGAGGGGGGTGGGAGGATGGGTTAGCCTGGTGGTGGGTAATAAAGAGGGCATGTTCTGCATGGAGCACTGGGTGTTGTGCACAAACAATGAATCATGGAACACTATATCAAAAACTAATGATGTAGTGTATGGTGATTAACATAACAATAAAAAATTAAAAAAAGAAAATCAGGCTATGGGCCAGATTTGGCCAGCAAGCAAACTCTTCTTCTATAAGAAAACTCTAGGACAGAATAACCCTCAGGGTATGGTTGTTGCTATAAAGCAGCAGTTCCCTGGCCTTGACTATACATTAGGATCACCTGGGATGATCTGAAAGCTTCTATTGCTAGACTGCACCCCAGAGTAGAGAATCCCTGGGGTAGGGCCTGGGTACCACTACTTTTTTTTTAAGCTCCACAGGTGATACAATGTGCGGCCAAGGTTGAGAACCTCTGTGGAGGAAGTTTCTGGCAGCAACTGTAACTCTTCAGCTACCTTAAGTTCTCTTTGTCACTCGTCCAACAATCTAACCATTACAAGTTATCTCTAGCCAAGAACAACTTTCTCTTTGTAAGAAAAGGAAAGAAGATACTAATTACAGTTAACTGAATGCCTACTTTGTGGCAAGTCCTAAAATGAATACTCCAGATCTTAGGAATTAGGTATTATCATAATCTCCATTAATCCATAAAGAAACAAAAGCTCAGAGAGGTTATAACTTGCCCAAACACCACAGCAAATGTGTGGAGTCAGATTCTAAACCCAGGTTTGACTCCAGAAACCAGGAGCTATTTGGCTATTCTCACACTGTCCCCTCCTCTAAGAAGACAAAAAGAGAAGTCTTCCAAGGCTATTAAATTAATGTAGGGATGATACCCAGTATGAGACCCACTCATCAAAATACTCATTGTGGTATATTTAGAACATGCTTTCAGATTACAGCACTATAGTCATAGCCCTGTAATTTAGTCAAATAATGTACAAATTGATAAACAAATCCACAGCCTTTCCTCACGTAAACAGAGCTTAAGAAAATTTTTTTTCTTTAAAAAGATGACCTCTGAAGTGTATTGAAGATTTTTTTAAGGACGTATTACTAGATATTACCTATAAATAGATTTGCTTCCATTATCATTTTTGTGGGTTTTTTTTTTTTTTTAAGATTTTATTCATTCATTTGACAGAGAGAGACACAGCGAGAGAGGGAACACAAGCAGGGGGAGGGGGAGAGGGAGAAGTAGGCCTCCCGCTGAGCAGGGAGTCCGATGTAGGGCTCGATCCCAGGACCCTGGGATCACGACCTGAGCCAAAGGCAGATGCTTAACGACTGAGCCACCCAGGCACCCCATTTTTGTGGGTTTTAAAAAAATATTTAAAAATATCAATTCCATTAATTAAAAGGGAAAGCCAGTATGAATTATGATAAACGCTAAATCAGAAATGCATTTAAAAGCAGAAATCATCCAAAGAAGATACACAGATGGCCAACAGACACAAGAAAAGATGTTCAATGTCACTCATCATCAGGGAAATGCAAATCAATACCAAATGAGGTGTCACCACACACCTGTCAGAATGGCTAAAAATCACAAACACCAGAAACAAGTGTTACTATGGATATGGAGAAAAAGGGATCCTCATGCAGTGTTGGAGGGAATGCAAGCTGCTGCAGCCACTGTGGAAAACAGTGTGGAGGTTCTCAAAAAATTAAAAACAGAATTACCCCATGATCCAGTAATTCCATTACCGGGTATTTACCCAAAGAAAATGAAAACACTAAATTTTCTGAAAAGAGATATGCACCCCTATGTTTACTGCAGCATTATTTACTATAGCCAAGATATGGAAGCAATCCAAGTATGTAATGAATGGATAAAGAAGATGTGGTGTGTATATATATATATATATACACACAATGGAATATTATTCAGTCATAGAAAAGAATGAAATCTTGCCATTTGCAACAATATGGACAGATCTAGAGGGTATAATGCTAAGAGAAATTAGTCAGAGAAAGACACACTATATGATTTCACTTATATGTGGAATTTAAGAAACAAAACAAAAAGAGACAAAAAACAGACTCTTAAATATAGAGAACTGGTGGTTGCCAGAGGGGAGGTGGCAGGGGGTGCAAAAAGGTGAAGGAGATTAAGAGTACACTTATTATGATGAGCACTGAGGACAGAATTGTTCAATCATTATATTGTATGCCTGAAACTAATATAACACTATGTTTATATATGGATTAAAAAAAATTAAAAAGAAATCAAAATAAAAACAGAAATCTTCACCACTTTTACACTGGATTTGTGATAACTTACTCTGAAATACTCATTATTAGTAATGACATATGAGAACAATTAATCTGAATCAGCACCCAAAGCTTGGTAACATACAAAAAGTATTCTTATCTGTAGCCAAACTTTAGGCTTGCTTTCATTTGGCTAAATTAGTGGTGCTTGGTATTTGTGATTGGTGAATAGTGGTAAAGAGTGAATTACCTGGGTAAACAGAAGCCGCAGCCTGCACAAGCCAACTCAACAGTCTACGAGAGGGGCTTGTGGAACCTGTTGATTTGTGCCTTTCTGTTCCTGAGCATCGCTGCCACCTCAGTGGACTGACTACGTGGTCCACCAAAACCAGCACAGAATCTCTGCATATCCTTGTAAGTGAGCCTTTCAGACAAAGTGTTGGCTTACTGGATTCTGAGCAACAGACAGGTGGTATAACCAGGCCTACCTGCAAAAAATGTCTGCATGCTTCCACTGTGAGGTACCATCAACTTCTAGGATGCCAGGGTACTAGGAGAGGTGCCTACCTCTTCAGTCCAAACCATGGATGTTACCACTGCAGTCACTGGTGCAAGCTAATTCACTACAACTTCTAAGTCTTAATTCCATCCAATTATCTTCAATATACTACCAGGAAGAATTTCTAATGGGCCATTTTCATGAATAAGGGAGCATTTAAGATTAACACATGAGTTGCTTATATTCAAATAAAGTTCTTACAATTGATCTTATTTATATACTTGATCCTATTTATACACTGATTAGCTTGGCAAACTCTCCCTCCAGCCCCATGAAGGTGGGCTTCAGCCCCACTGAGCCACTGACCCACCAAATGCCTCTATTTACTGAGCAACCACAATGTGCAAATCACTGTCCTCAAACAGCGTCTGAGATTCATAATGATGATTTATTTTGTTAGGCCCCTGAAGTCTTCAAAACTGCTTAGTCCTTCTTTTGTTTTTGTTTCTGTCAACAAAATCAATTATGTGAGGAGATGAAGTCACCACCTGGCATTTCTGGGGTAATAAAAAGAGTATAAAAGTAGTCAGTCTCTCAGTACTGAGGATTATTAACTAGCTTTAAATACCAGAGAAAAACCAAAGCTCCAGGGAAAAGCCAAAACGTCTAAGGTCAGCGGCTACTGTGGATTTACATTTCACAGCTTCGAAAAGAAGTTTTGAAGTTCAGAAGGTCAAAGAGTTGCATTTTAGCTCTGCCAATCAGTATGAGATACTACCAGCCCTTTCATCACACTTCACAAATCTGGAAAATCTTTCACCACCAGCAGACCCAGGAGACATCATCAGATAAAATATCAGCACATCAGACAGTTTATAATCTCAAGATGTTGGACAGTGTTCCAAATGTACTTTTTTTTTCTTTCTTCTTTCAACCAACAAGAATACTCACAGTAGTGAGCCTCTGGGCATACACTTCAGCATCAAAACGGGAGACATTTTATCCCTCAGTGTCCACAGATGTGCCCCTGACTCGGAAGCCTTAAGTTACTACAGCCTTGAAAGTCCTAAACTGGGACAGAGATGATGAATTAAATTCCAGGGAAATGCTTTCTTCATCCATCTGGCAGCTGATGACACATTTAGTACTCTTTATTGCCTATCTGTCCCAAAGAAAATGCTGTGATTTAAGCACAGAAAATATTCCCACAGGGAAAGTTATCAGCTAGATCGAAGGGACTCTGAGGGGCTTGGGCAGGAGGAAACAGAAGATCATGGGCTGAGGTCAAGAGGAAGATGAGGATTAAGAAGAAAACATCACTGGTGATGGGATTCTAGAATTTGAAGGGGAGAGAAAAGAATGGGCAGGGGGTGATCGGTCAGGAGAACAAAAGGACTGGGAGGAGAACAAAGCAATAAAATTGATACGGAGAGAGACTTTTGTGGCCCTCGAAAGGGAAAATGGACAGAAACCTATTGAGGGAACAGGGGCAGCCTCAGAAAGAAATTTTGGGTGGCTGATAAAGAGATGAAAGCAGAAAGAAGGGGTGTGGTAGCCTCCAAAATGGTTTCCCTGAGCCTCACCTCCTGATTTTCATGCCCTTGTGTGGTCCCTCCTCATGCTGCATGGAGCTGACACGTGACTGTTAAACTATTATGGAAACGATGGTGTCCGACCTCCAAGACTAGGTCATAGACAAGGAGGGCTTCTGCATGGCATTCTCTCTTACAGATCACTTGCTTTGGGGAAACCCAGCTGCCGTGCTCTGAGGACACTCAAGCCAACTTATGGAGAGGTCCACATGGCGAGGACCTGAGGCCTCCTGCCAACAGCCAGCACCGACCTGCCACCAAGCGAAGGAGTCCCCATGAAAGGGGATCCTTCACTCCCGGCAGGGCCTTTGGGTGACTGGAGCCCTGGTGCACACCTTGACTACAACCCTGCCAACGATCTTAAAGCCAGAACCACCTGGTAAAGCTGCTCCTGGCTTCCTGACCCACAAGAACTGTGCAAAACAGTAATTTTTTACTGCTATTTTAAGCTGCTAAATTTCAAAATAACCTGTTACTAAGCTGCCTTACAGAGTACTAAATGGAGCTGGACTATAGACAGAGGGCAGGAAAACAGAGACGAAGCACAGAGTCAGGAAGGTAATTCATAATAGAGAGAACACAGAGGAGGTAATAATCTGAAGTCTGACTTCTCTCACTTTCTCCTTCCTTCTTTATACTGCTGCATGTTAATTTTTTTCTTTGTGAGTAAAACTTCCCTCATGGGAACACTGAACCTGGAAATCCCAAGGCTTAGGGTAAGAAAGAACAGCAAAGCTATTCTAAGTGCTTTCTCTATATTTAATTAATCTCAACCCTATGCACTAGGTCCTATTAATCCTTTTTTTTTTTTTTAACAGATAAGGGTGATATGACTTGCCCAAGATCATATAGCTAGTGAGTGGCCAAGCCAAGATCAAACCCAGAAATTCTGGTTTCAGAGCTCATGCTTTCAACCACTATACCATCTCATGTCCTTCTCCAAATGGAGGCATCTGAGCACAACTGAGCTCTGGGCTTCATTCTTTGACACACTCTTTCTGTGTAACTACATACACCACTTCTGTCTTAATCCTCTGGCTTGAGTGGACCAAAGACTTGTCTTGGTTCCTCTTGGTTTAACTGGTTCTGACTGAAGCACTCACAGAAAATTTTATCTATTAAGGAGAACTAAAGAAGAATAAACAAGAAAGAGTCCAGAGATGCTACATACCCTCCTGACACAGGCCTCATATAACTTGGCATGAATTGGCCTTACTAAAAAGGCCTTTGGGCTCCCCAAGTGCCTGACTGTAGGAAGCAGCCTGAGGTCAAGATAAAGCCCGGGGTGCTGGGAAGGCAGTTTGTTTCTAGCCTGCAGAACTGCATCCTCCCCAGGTGACCATCACCACCCAGTGGTCTTGCCCAAGGAAGCCAGATTCCCTAAATCCATACAAAAGCAAAACCAAGTTCTAATACCCAGGGACTAGGTTTTGGGGAAATGGCCCAATGGCGACTTCCTAGGTAGCCCTAGCTATACCAGATATATATATCTGATATATAGATAGATAGATAGATATACATATATATATCTCTCTCCCCAGCTATACTACTATGCTTGCAATGGGACTTCCATGCCAGGCCCACCATGTAACATCACCTCATATCCAGGTACCTATATGTTTGCTGGGCCTGGACTACACTATCTTGCTCCAGTCTATGTCAATCTTAACAATACTCAGTTCCACTGCTGGCTTCCGAAGAAAACCAAGAACCCTAACCTCTCGTGAACTTTGTCATTTTATTAAAGCTTTTTGGGGTTAGGTAGAAGTGCTGGGCGCTTCTCTATCTTTCTACCTCTCTTCATCCAGCCTCCCCCACCCCAGGACTGCCTCCCCCTTTTCCCAAGCACCCTCCGCATTCCATTTCTAATATCTCAACCCATTTTTATTCAAAGCATTTATGCATTTCTAAACCCAGATACTCAGTATCTGGCAAGCCACCCCCAGCACTCACCCTCCTAAAAGACTTACACAGCATAGCTTTTCCATAATAACCATACAAGCTTCCTCCTGAGAGGTCTGTGCTGCAGTCACTGAAGGAGACCCAACAGGGATGGGGGAAGAGCCACAGGTTAGAGACAGAGACCCTAAAAGGGTCAGAGATCCCAAGCGGCTGCTGAGACCCTGAACAAGTCACTTCATATCTCTGAACCTCAGTTTCTCCATCTATAAAATGAAGACTAAACTACAGATCTGAGATGGCTTTGTTTTCACAATGTAAGTTTCACATAACTAGCAAAACCAAAAAATTATAATCGAGGTACAACTTTCAGT
This sequence comes from Neomonachus schauinslandi, assembly GCF_002201575.2. NCBI lineage: Eukaryota > Metazoa > Chordata > Mammalia > Carnivora > Phocidae > Neomonachus > Neomonachus schauinslandi. Next base: position 76,838,059 of record NC_058404.1, read on the forward strand.
TACCCTAATGTCTTTTAGTTTTAGGTTTAAAGAAGCCCAACTGCTTGGTTGCCACCCTATTTCTTACACTCCCATCCTGCAAAAATTACTCACTATTTGAAGAAAGCTTTCCTTCCTCTCTTGGCTTTGGTCCAGCCCTTCAAAGAGCACACTCTTTTATAAATGTGTATGAATGGAGCAGAAAGGTCTTCCTCAAAGAGTAGGATGGGGAAAACTATGAGGACTTTTTTGTGGAGAACTGGGCTGCTTCTGTATTTCTCCTATCTTTTTCAATGAGCAAACAAAAAAAGCCATGGACACTCTGTGGTCAGAGATTAAACATCACAATATGACTGTTTTCGTTTTCAGTTTTTCCAACGTCCCTACCAAAACACTAAAATGATTCCCAGAAACTGACACAGGAAAATTGTGATAGAATATCAAATTCTGCTTCCCTTTGACTTCACTTTGCCCAATTCCCTACTAGGTAAAACCCAGGTAGTTAAATAAATAAGTAAGTAAGTAAGTAAGTAAGTAAATAATCTGGCAGAAGCTGTGTCCTGGCAGATAGAGAGACAGGAGTATCATCTCCTACACAGGCTGTCCTGGCTTGGTTTGCTTGCTTTTGTCAATTCTGATTCTCTCGATAAAGATTAGCTATCCCCAAAGCCATTAAAGCATCTAACCAGGATAAATAGTTCCTGCCTGTGCAAAACAGCCATCCATTGTCAGACGTTCCCTCTTAATTGATCTTAATAAGCCATTTTAAATGAAGGGGAAGAAAAAAGCAGAGCACTAACACATGGTAATTATCTGTAATTCTCCATTTGTAATGTCAATGAATAGAGAAAATCATGCAAACGTGGACAGATGCTGACTAGGGCTTACACTGGCGTCGAAATTAGGGTATTTTGTACAGTAAGTAACATGACTAAGCGGCAGTATTTCAAAGGCAGGTCTTCATCCCCACAACAATATCCAATACCAGGGACTGCTGGGAACAGTCAGGAGACGCAGTTTACATAAGGCATGACCCAGGGGAACAGGCAACAGTTTAGCATTGTGGCCTAAAAGCCGATCAGTGTGGCAGAGACTCAGCTAATATTTAGCTGCCAATATAAGCTGCTAATATTTAATGTAAAATTCAGTAATTCTGTACCAGCTTTAAAGTGAGGAGAACAGACTCCCCCTGCCTCCCAAGTAAGTTTTTGTGGTTTTTTGCTAATTTAAAGAACTATAATCCCAGCACGGCAGTGGTCATTTGAAAACAAATGTCCTGATTTGACGATGATAGGAAACACAGAGGAGGTCTCACAGCTGTGAGTAAAGCCCACAGGCCTCAAGTGTGGTGGAAGGGCAAAGTGGGTTTGGGAGGGAAGGGGGCAGGGTCATGCAAAAGTTAGGCGGGAGCCAGACTGAGCAGTGGGAGGAATGTGGGGGGCAGAGTCCCAAGGCCTTGAGGGGAGAACGACAGAGACAGGAGCTGGAGGCAAGGACAGTGATAAATAGGTGACACATTAAAGGGGGGGCACAACATCCTGACCTGTGGCTTCCAAGACCCTGGGACTGACAGGTCAAGAGCCATGGCCACAGAACACAGTACTCCCCTCTTCACCTCTGCCCCAGGGTAACCCCTACACTCCTTATACTGTATCTGAATTGCAGGTATAGCCCTGCCCAATGCCCAGTGGCCAATGGAGAAAAGCTACCTTGATGGTTCTGGGTCAAACACTCCCCCTCCCAACCTGTGGGAGGAGTCTCCCAAAAGATTGGAAGCAGCCTCCACTAGAGACCACCCACCACACTGCTTGTCCCAGAAAGACCCAGTAATACCCAATCCCAAAACAACCCAGGGGCTGGTTCCACCTCCTGGAACTTGTCCCGCTCTCCCACCTTGAGAGTGTCCTTTCACCTTAATGAACTGCTTTGTACTTGCTACTTTCCTTCCGGGTCTTTATTCTGAGCACGGATCCCTATGTATCTTTTCATGGGGAATCCAAGCTGAGACCTCCCCATTCACACAACGCTCTCTCCCACCAGTAACAGAAAGACCACTACTCCTTATCTTACTGATAATCTCATCTTCTATCTTGACCAGTAACCAAGAGCTGTGTGCTAGATGCTGGGGTTGCTGTACCATTTCCGATACACTCAGCATAATGAGAACAACTTTATCTAATGTCTCAGCAATCAAACAACTTATCATGTTTTCAAAACTCCACGAATCTCCACTCCAGGAGTATAAGTGATCTTGTGCTAGTTTGTGTGCATGTGTGTAGGGTGGGTGTGTGCTCTAAGCATTAAGCAGCACCAACTGACTAGTAGCAACAATTAAAAAGGAACAATCTTGGGCTCACAGCTGAAGATGGGCTAGAAAGAAATATGGGAGCAAAGGTTACCGAGGGATAACAAAGAGGGAAGTGAATGAAACAACAAGGAAGCAAAGGATTCAGTATCCTGCCCGGAGCAATGGCCTGTGGGAGGACAGGACTCTGGCTCACTGGAAAGTCTGTGTGGGATTTGCCCTAAGGTTAAAAGTTACCAGCACTAGGAGCCACTTGCTTTTACTTTAACACAGGACTGAAATTAGAAAAGAAGTGAATGAACTTGAATTATTTTTACTTTAGTTCTCTTGAAAGTTACTCAAATTAAAAACAGTGCATCTCCTATCTATTTGGGGTACAATAAATTGGGGGAAAGCTGAAAATACTCTGCTGCTTAGTGATTTTTAATTTATATATAACTTTTTTGTTATTAACAGTTTAGAATTCCATTGAAATCATACTATAAACTGACCTAAGGCAGTTTCACACCTCAAAATGCCTGGTTCTTTTGATAAAGGAGATCCTAGCACTTGGAGGTAGGTGAGAGCTATATACTCCCCTCTCTCACACTTACTACCCACCTCAGTCAAGCAGGCACAAAAACAAGCTGTCCTTTTCAGGAAGGAGTTTCTCTTTTTGATCTCTGTCACCTACATGAGAATCATGCAAGTTCACCTTGAATGATCACACAACCTTCTCAGAGCAGGACACCCAAACCTTAGAGTCAGGTGGAGAATGAGCCCTTGGAGAAGTGGAAGGCCCACCGTCCTCACTGCTCTGCAGGTTCTCATTCCTCACTCACCCAGGGGTGGTGGGGTTCTTACAATCCATTGTACTAATGAAAAAGATTTTTCAACATCCTTAAAGTAAAAAAAACCACTCAGACAATATCTGAAGTGTTTAGGCAACCAACTTTGGGGGAATGTATTCCTAATGAAGGCATTTCCAATGTCACCAAAATACCATGGGAATAAGTTAATTTACGCATGCATACACAGCACTGTGTATACTTCAGTATTCTTAGAGTACATTACCATGCAGATAATTTCATTGTTTCTACAAAAGGAAAACTTTCCATTTTTTTTTTTAAGAGTTTTATTTATTTATTGACAGAGAGAGACACAGTGAGAGAGGGAACACAAGCAGGGAGAGTGGGAGAGGGAGAAACAGGCTTCCCGCGGAGCAGGGAGCCCGATGCGGGGCTTGATCCCAGCCACCCAGGTGCCCCGAAAACTCAGTTTTTAACCTCATTTACTGCTATTTTACCAGGCAAATTTTCTCTTATAAATTTAAATTATTGAAAGCTACTAGATGAAATTAATGTTGCTGAAATTTTTGCAAATTTGGTTTCATCCATTTTTCTCCCTATTAGACACAATGTCTATTAAACCAAAAAAATGTCTATTAAACCAACTGCTGATCATGTTAAGTTACCATTTATATTTTTAGGATATCACAGTCAAAACCTAAGATTTATTTCTAACTTCTCACCAAAATGAACATATCTTCTTGGGTTACTACATATGCACATAAGTACCTTACTAGTATTTCAACCTATTTTAAACTTTCGCAAAGTCGAATTAGGTTAGCAATATTAAAATAATGATTCAAAATGAGATTTGTAAAAGAAGTATAGCATTCTCCAAGGCTTTCCCATTGCAAATCATTTTGATAATAACGGGAAAACTACTACTTATTATACTTTACCCCAATATGTTCAACCCTAACCACAACCTTACATTCCCATTTTAGAGACAGGAACACTTGAGCTCAGAAGAGGTAGGTGAGTTGACCCAAATTACAAGATAAAAAGGACACAGGATTCAAAGGCAGGTCTTCCCAGCTCCAAATCCTAAACTCTTTCCTTTTTGATTTGTTATTGCACCCAAGCCCCTGAACAAATTAAACTACCAAACTATGCAATTCAAAACAACAAAATCACACAAACACACCATATATCCTATTTCATACCTTTAATCCTCTGAAACTTCCTGGGCTAGTTGGAGAAGAGCTAGAGGATTTCGTTGATTTAGGAGTAGACAGCTGGCTGCTGGGAGTTCCGTTAACTGACCATGAGACAACAGAGGAGACAGAGGTCATTAAAACCCCAAATAACCAGATTGTGCAAAAACACTAAGCACATGCGCAACATAGCTCCAATGAAGCTTGAATTCATTTAAAGCTCAAAGCAGATGGCAAATCAGCAAAAAGCAAAAATAATGTGTTTTATTGCATTACAAAATATCAGACAAATAAGGAGTGAAACTAGAATTGTTATCAGTAATAGTTTTCCAACAGTGACATAAACAAATATATAAAACATTATGGAATTAGAGATGTGAATGGGAACTTGTCCATATATCCTGGCTGCCAGGAAGGGCAGAGAAATGAAATGGCTGGTATGTTTGTAATACTTTACTATGAAGGCTGTCCTGTAATTTCCAATATCGGTATATACGAACCTGAATACCCAAGAAGTTCTACGGCTCTCCCAAATCAATTCCACCATAATCCAAACACATTTTCTAAGCATATTCTTAATGGAAAGGGAAAATTACTGGTCATTTTTCTTACAACATCTGCTTATTTTTTGAAGGCCATAAAAGATACTCTTCAACTTTTTATCTAGTCATTTTTAATTCCTTCCATTTTCTTGCCTTCACAGTTTAACTTCTCCCATTATTTAGTAAATCCTGATGGTTTTTCAACAGAAGCCCCTCCAAACTTCCACACACTTCCTAGGTTGAAGGCTCAATTTAGAGCATAGCTAGGAAAAGTATGACCACTGCTGTTTAGAAGGGAAGGTAAATTTGCAGATTTTATACTAGAGAATGCTGGTCAAACATTTCAGCATGACTCATGCTTATTCCTAATTGTATCACCTGAATCCATTTCTGCTGTCATTTCACAAAGATGGTTGTTAACATCTAGGACTGGTGTAATTATTTTTCTAAGAAGTATTTGCAACCCCTTTTTATCACTAATCTTCAATGCTTTTGCCCAAAGATGAAAACTGTCATTCATCTCTATAGAAAGAAAAGTCCATCTTTTTCTTTTCCTTTCAAATATGAAGAAGCAGACAACTATTATTTTAAATGAAGCAAATAAATATAAAAAAGCAAAATGCAGAGGCACAAGTCCAAAATAGGTGACTCAAAAAAGTGAGCACCAGTCCTTGAGTGGAGGCAAAAGTCTTGGATCAACAAGTATTTGTGATTAGATGAATCATCTATAAACCGAGGTATCTGGGTCTATGAAGTCATGCTTATTTATTGCATTGCTCATTTTAAATTGGGTAAGGATGAAAAAATTTTCTAGTCACTTTTAACTTACTAAACTTTAATTTTCCTAATTTAAAACCACTCATGCATAAACAATGATCTGTTATCTATAATTTAACAAATGTATGTACATATTTAGAGTGCAAGGACAACACGAGGAACTGTGCAATTAGGAACTTTTTAGAATATTCAACAGTCCTGATCATTTCTCAATTAAGTTAAATTTCAATGTTGTTTCTTTTTTTTTTTATGACTTTATTTATTTATTTGACACAGAGAGCGACACAGCAAGCGAGGGAACACAAGCAGCGGGAGCGGGGGAAGGAGAAGCAGGCTTCCCGAGAGGAAGGGAGCCCAATGCGGGGCTCGATCCCAGGACCCCAGGGTCATGACTTAAGTCGAAGGCAGACGCTTAACGACTGAGCCACCCAGGCGCCCCTCAATGTTGTTTCTTCTAAAAATTCTCTTTAAAAGGGAATTGGTGGCAGGAATTCACATAAAATAGAGATTATTATGGGCAATGAACTAGTCAATTTGCTGTGAGTTAAGACTGAATTTTACTTTTTTCTTCATTCCATACAGCAACCTGTGCACATCACCAGCCTCTACTCAATAAGTGCTGTTAGCTTTCACAGATACTCAGCCACCACATTAATAGCAGAGGCTACCTTGGAACAGTGACAGAAAAGGAACGAAAGGATAAAAATCAGTTCCTGCAAATGGTGATCTTGACAGCAGACAAAACTCCCTAAAACCACACCCCCTCCTAAACAGTTTCTTGACAAAACTCACTGCCAGGGGTTTTACTGGTGTCAGTAACTACATGTCCATATTTCCCTCCAAATAATCTCATCCTAAAGAGATACCAAGTCACATTTGGGCTTCTCAGTTTCCCAGAGCATTTGGAAAATTCTAAAAAATGTTCCTTCAGGGGCGCCTGGGTGGCTCAGTCGTTGGGCGTCTGCCTTCGGCTCGGGTCGTGATCCCGGGGCCCTGGGATGGAGCCCCACATCGGGCTTCCTGCTCTGCGGGAAGCCTGCTTCTCCCTCTTCCACTCCCCCTGCTTGTGTTCCTGCTCTTGCTAACTCTCTGTCAAATAAATAAGTAAAATCTTTAAAAAAAAAAAAAAATGTTCCTTCATGAGTAGTCCTTAATTTCATTTCTTTGCACATTTCTCCCGAGTCTCAGGAAGGGTAAGTGGGACCCAGGACAGGATCACACTGGGCATGCTCCCCTCACAGGGCTGCCAAAAACTGGCAGGTGGACAACAACCATTCCACACCTCCATCATGTACCACTCCTTCACCACCCCCTGACTTTCTCTCCCAAAAGAAGGCTATTATCCACACCTCCCCTCAACTGTAAGGGAAGAAATAAACTTGGGCTTTTTGGTTTGTTTGTTCTGAATATTTTCTCTCGGTGGACTCTGAAAGATTCACAAGCTAGAAACCTAAAGTGAGCCTTTTTAGGGCTCAAATTACAGTAATATTTACCTACTTATGTTATCCAGATGAATTTCTATGTGTTTATTACACACTGTTGAGGAATTCAGTCAACCAGAAGACTGCACTTAGGGTGCACTTCTATCCCAAGACCGAAAAAGTACAATGTTATGTCTACAAAGTTACTAGTTCTGTTTGAGATTCCAGTTTGTCCCACAGAATTTTCTAGATGTTAACAGGTATATACCACAGCTAGAGGTCTGTAAAAGTGAGTTGTACTTGTGGGTACTTGGCTTTTAATAATACAAATCCCTCACTTTTCTGTAACTGCAGGATGTGGTGAACGTACTTTGGGGTTTAATCTCTCATAAAGACGCTGTTTGCCCTCCGAAACGTGATTTAAACATCTCACAACTTTTACTTACAAGTTTAAGATCTACTCTACTATCCCAAGTGCAAATATGGACTTAGTTAAAAATTGGGGGTCCTGAAATGTTAGGATTTCTTGAATCAATTTCTAAGCATCCAAATTCAATTTAAAAAGATTTGAATAAATATTTATACAAACATATTGGTCTGCAAGAGAAATACAGCTTATGAAACATGCTTTTAGTTGAGTATGTATTGGATTCATTATAATACCTGATTTTTGAATCACTCTTCTTACTTCTATTTATTTTACTGATATGATAAACATCTGTAAACCTTGGCTAAAACGAAAGCCAAGAACCTGACAAAAATCTACATTTACCATATGGTAAGCTCAGGTAATTGTATTTATGCCAATCTCATGTTATATTAGCTTTCCTAGTGTCTGAGATACTTGACAGAAAGCATAATATGATTTGAACTAAGCTTCCCAGCAGAGAGATGCCTTCTGTTGAACATATTCATATTGTCAATATTTTCAGAAAGAGTTTTGGGTCTATTAGCTGTAGGGTGGGGAAGGTAAGAACAGAAGGAGAAGAGGGTGAGAACAGAAAAGTTTAACTGCCCCTGTGGCCATTTTCATATCACCAACAAACGTTCACCTCTTTCGACAACGGGATATTTTCCAAAATTAACAAGAAGGTAGATCCTTTGAGGTGGTATGGCTCCTCGATCCCTTTGTCCTGTAACTACACACAGAGAGGCACTTGGCCATCTTCTGGCAACGACTGGCTCTCCAACAAAGAAGGGGCGCTGAGGCATCCCACACACGGTGGAGCGTTCCACAGCGCACGGATGTACCTGGTACAAGCCAGAGACGTTCATGGAAATGGAGTGAAAGGAAACAGAAATGTGGCAAAAGACAGAAACAAAAACCCAGCAGAGCGACACAGCCATTCTCATCATGGCTCACCTGGGGATCTGGCCGCAGAGCAGGCACTGGAGTGGTGGCCACCCCTCTTTACTGTGCACATTCAGTGAATACAAAGAGGAGGAGACAGCAAGGAGAGCAGTTATTCAGCAGGTCTGAATGCGTATACAGAAGAAGGGCAAAACAACCAGACTGAAGGAAAGTGGGGTGGGTGCTGAAGGGGAAGTAGTGACAAGTATGATGTCCAAGAAACTCCATCTTTTAGAGGGTCTGGTGCTTGACACAGTTTTAATTGATACTACTTTCACATGTTCTAGATTTCCCACCTGTAAAATCATGGTTTTTCACAATCCTTTCCTTAAAGGGAAATGGTATCAGCAAAATTAGTTACAATTACTATAAACAAACCCTATAGAATTAATACATCAAGATATTTATAGGTGTTTCTAGCTTTGAAAAAAACAGTCAAAATTATGACAGATCTACAGGTTTAGAACCTGAAAGAAACTTAATTACAGGTAAGTCTGACTCTTAAATAAGTACCAATTTCCAATAATAATCATTGCTACTATTAAATTGCTTGAAGAAGGAAAAGCCAGTGAAACTTACCAAGTAAATGCATTCTGTGTTAGATGTATATTTTAAACCAATAAGAGAAGAAAAATATCCACAATCATATAGCACAAAGCTAAAAATACAGTACGCTGTGGTCCAAATGTGAAACACTTCTTTGTAAATACCAGAAGATTCTAGATAGACTGTTCTTGAGAAAATGTGTGAGAATAAAACAAACAAGTGTCTTAGCAGATTTATGACAGCTTTGAGCAACAGACTTAAATTTTTGGTTTTAAAAATCATGTCATCTACATGTTATTTTGGAACCTGGCTGCATGCAAACATGGGAAAGACTACCAGTTCATAATAATTAAAGAAACTGAAGAATGACTAACTACCTGAAGCTGGTGATTTGCTGCGTCGGGAGGGCCCAGGACTTTTAGATCCAGAATACTTAACAGCTGAGGAGCGAGAATAAGATGACTTCAAGACACGACATTCTAGAAAGGAAGTAAAGTGCATTAACTAAATCTGGTTTAAATACTAACCAAGGGAAGATCACACGTGAATGTGGTTTATTGCCAGAGAACGATTACCTGATCATTTTCCCATTACTGTAAAACAACTTTAATAGACAAAGCAACTGTCCCAAAAGTACACTTGAGGTTATCTTTAGTCAGGCTAGGCATCTTGTAGACCACATCATTGTTTTCAGAGGAGTTCTTACTGGATACAGAAATTCCAATGTCCTAACTTGATCACAACCATAAAGCCTAATCTAAACATGGGCAACTTCCTTTTTTAGTCAGTAGCAAAAGGCTACAATTTTATTCTCTCCAAATTCTCTGATAATTTTATTTTGAAAGGGTATGGGACTCCTTACTGTCTTATTTTCCACCTTCCCTAAGTATGGAGCATCAAAAAATGAGGAAACTAGCTTTCAACAATAACTTTGGTTTTTCCACAAATCACCAAGTTAAACAGCATTTAGAGGACCAGAACTAATTACAGCTAAAATAATCACTGCTAATTTGAATAATTAAGAACACGGGTCTTGGAGTCATGCAGATTTTGCATGAATCATGAATTTGATTTTGCTAACTGGGGGACCTCGATTAGGTTCTAAGCCTCAGTTATTTCCCCTATGAAATTGGGATAGGAATAAAATCTGCTTCGTAGGCTTGTTATAAGGATTAAATTAGATAGCATATTGTCTTCATTTACATTAAAATGCTTCAATTTACGTGGTAAGGTTAAGATGTGGGTTGGTTTTAATCTATACCTCAGGGGCAATAAATTAACATGTGAAGTCCAGTAATCAGGAAAATACACACCAGGGGAGGCTAGTTAGCATTTGAAAGACCCTAATCTAAACCTCACTCAGAAGGGGCTGGAGCAACTTCAGCTAGGTTAATTAGCATTGTGGATGTTAAACAGCATTCTGTTGTTGAAAGGAGTGGTGTGTGTGTTAGTCAGAAACATCTTAAAGGGAGTGCCACTCTTTCATAAGCAGTGTAAATCTAGAGAACCAATAACTAGAGCTTCAGAACTACACCCTAGTTTTAGGACGCTTAGCCAGTCCTGAAGCCAGTTCTTGAAGGAGGATTCTGTTACTGGGCTAAGACTGCGTTTAGCATTTTAATGTCTTATCAAAATCCTAAAAGGATTTGAAGTTAGGACTTTAAGATTAAATGCAAGTTAAATAACTGGTTAAAAAAAATACACAATTTTTCCTCCAAATAAATGTAACAGTGGCAGAATTAGGTTTGATTTTATGACCTGCTGGTGGTGGTATAATAATGACGTTTACAATAACAAGAGCCATAGCACATACAACAGGTACCCTTGTAACTGCTTTATATATATTGACATAAAATCTTACGAAAACGCCAGTTATCCCCAGTTTGCAGAAGGTTAAGTAATTGGCAACTGGGCGGGAAGAAATCAGTAGCTTACACCCACCTTTCACTATTGGGAGCCCATCGATAGCTAACAACAAAAACTATGAATGATAAAACTAGCTTAGGTAAGTTTACAACATACATATAAAGCAGGAGTACAATGCCTGGTATATACATAGTATGTACTCAATAAGTATTTTGTTGTTGTTAACCCAAATTAACTTTATAACCTAGAAGATATCATTGTGTTTCAGTGTCTCAACTTCCAAATTTACTGATTGACATCAAAGAAATAGTATGAAATGAGATTAAGCTAAAATCAAGAAAGATATAAATTACAGATGATAATGCAAATGCACGTTTCAGTCAACCTTAATCATCCATGGGAACAGGGGAGAGCATTAGCACACGTAATACAAAAGGACATTCTCTGCGCTTCTTTCCAGTGGTATTACCAGTTTAAAGCAGGGCCAGTCCATCAGAATACAAAACAGAACAGAAACCCTCAATGATATTTGGCGGCAGTGAGAAAATGAAACAAAAACAAAAAATAGAGATAAATGAGCCCCAAGCACAAAGCAGATAAATTATCCCCAAGGTACCCGACATAGTGTAACAGGAAAGAAGTGCACAAGGAAGTTTGGTACCACAAAATGTATCATCTTGAATTTCAAGAAGTTTATAGATCACAGTATTTATTGACATGTTTCTCTAATTCTGGATGGTCAGAATCACTACAACTGGAAAGGGTCTACCATCGGTCTAATTTTTGAAAGGCCAACTTTCCTCACTCATGAAATTAAAGAGTGAGACTTTATCTTTTACATCACTCTCCTAAGTGAAATGTTATGTCTGTATGATTTTACCTCATTTAAAGAGGAAGTTGACTTTACTATCAGCTAAAATAATCACTATTACTATAATAGGTTTAAATTAATTCAAGACGAAAGGGTAAAGCAATTTTCCCAGAATCAATAACACTTGAAATCACTGGGGTTATTGCTAAAAAGTTGAAAACGCCATACATGGAAGTTAAAAACTCCATACACTGGAGAAAGGGATTTTCTTATTCTATTAATGAAAATAGCTTTATTTTTGTTCTGCATATACAAACAATGCATTTTTTTTAAAGTTGCAAACGATGAGGTAAAAAGAAAGCTAAGACAACCACGATTAGCAATTTAGTTATGATCCTTTTACATATCTCATTATGTACACAGAAAATGCACAACTAACCATTTCAGACTCAATACAATCTGTATATTTAAGGTGGCACAGCCAGCCACTGTTCTGAAACAGGGAAGGAAATCCTTATCAGAGGCAAAACAATGCAGTAAAAAGACAACTTGTTTTAGTCTACAAAATGAAAACTACTTGAACTAAGTTTTCTGTTTTTAACAACTAAGCAAATGCTTTCATTTTATTCTCTACTTTCATTAGTTCAAAAAGAGTACCGCCAATGTCATCTTTCTTCAACATGTCAGACCACTTAGCATGGGCCAACTGATTAAACCCCGAGACTCTGTTTCAGGGTTACCAGGACGGTCAAAGAATGGCCTTACCACTGTGATCCAGGACGAAGTCATCTTGGGCATAACGGAATTTTTCAGGTCCACAAGCAATAAAAACATCATCATCACCAAAAAAGTCTTGCAGACAAGTAACCTAAAAAGAAAAAAAAAAAATCACATCTAAGAGATAAATTAGAAACATTAGAAGTGAAAGAAAAAGTCAGCGGAATTCATCATATTTGCAAGCCTCACCTATAATATTGTGCTGGAATGAAAAGCAATTTAATAACACGCCACATTTCCAAGCACTCTACACAAAGCACTTAACACACACCTTCCCTGACCTCAGCACAATAGAATGAGGAGTTCATAGCTGGCATCAATATTTCTGTTTCACAAGTAGAGTCGAGAATACACACCCAGATGAAGTGCTGTTTTCCATGTTTCCCCAATTAATGGGTGGCAGGACTGAGGCTGATGGAGGTCTCTGTTCTCAGTCTAATTTCTTCATTTCTACCCTTCCTCATTCTGCCCCTTCCCAGCTGTGTCACCCTGGGCATGACTTCTCTGTACTCTGGTTGTTTGGGGGGATAACGCATGAAACGTGCTTGGAACAGTGCTGGGCATCTCAAGGCTCAATGTGTTAACGCTCATCTCTATCACCAACATCATCATTAAGATCGGACGAAGCTTCAGGGCCCTTCCAAAGCCCTGTACCTAAATGGATAGTTTTCATATTCTTTTTTCAACCCCTCTCCCCAACCCACCAACACATACACTGTATCGGTTTCAGATTCCACAGAAACCAGATCCACTGCAGTGAGCACATTCATCCATTCCTGCCAGTGATCGTAAGAACTATTCTCCTGAACTTTGGACGTAGGTAGATTCCACTTCTACCTGTTTTTCAATTGGCTATGTGATTTCTTTTTTAAAGTACTCTTTTCCTAATAATAATTATAAGGTTTTTAAAAATCACTGCTCTAATACTTAGAAGGATTTGAGCAATTGATTTTGTGACAAGGAAATATTTCATCTGGTACTAAATTTGTTGGAAGTTGACTACAATAAATGCCAAAGTAGACAATTAAGTTGCTTATTATATGGAATAAAAGTATTTAAGAAGTCTAGGGACTATAATAGATCGAAAGGGTTTTTTTTTTTTCTCCACAGCAGTTCAATTTAGATCTTCCTAATCAATCTTTTAATGATTTCACCTATCAATATAAGTTTGGCTTTCCAAACATGGTTTCCATAAGATGTTTGCCTCCCTTTGACTCAGGTTCTAGCCAATGAATACATATTTGGTCAAATAGTTAACCAAATTATATAACTATCAAATAGGTGCAGATTTGCCTCAAATACTACTCTCAAGGAATGGCAGGTATAAAATGAATAAGTGACACAACCGATTTAAACCAACATGTATATTTTGGGGTATCTGGGTGGCTCAGTCGGTTAAGCATCTGCCTTCAGCTCAGGTCATGATCCCAGAGTCCTGGGATCGAGCTCCGCATCGGGCTCCCTGCTCAATGGGAAGCCTGCTTCTCCCTCTCCTACTCCCCCTGCTTGTGTTCCCTCTCTCACTGTGTCTCTCTCTGTCAAATAAATAAAATCTTTAAAAAAATTTAAAAAAATAAACCAACATGTATTTTGACTTGGGACGCAGACATACCTCACATAATATTAAACAACTCTTGTCTCCTTTCATTCAACAAATTTGTACTGAGCATTTACTATGTGCCAGGCACCATTCTAGGTGCTATAGAAACATCAGTAAAGAAATAAAACAATCCTACCCTCATGGAGCAAGTGTGAAAAGAAGCACAATAAAAATGTGTAAGTAAATTAATGCAATATAAAAAGGTGGTAAGTGCTATGGAGAAAGAGCAGAGATGGGAACAGTGAATGTGTGGGATGGGTGCTACAATACTAAATAGGGTGGTCAGGGAAGGCCTCACGCAAAGGTGACATTTGAACAAAATATTAGAAGAGAGCAAGGAACAAGCATGTAGGGAAAGCGTTCTAGGCAGAGAGCACAGAATATGGGAAAACTCTGTGAAGAGATCAGGCTTGGCATGTTCACAAGAAACAGTCCTGGAATACAGTAAAAGAGGGGGAAGAATGGATCAGAGAAGTAAGGGGAGGCAGAGCAGATGACGTAGGGCCCTGTCAGCCACTGGTAAGGACTTTGGCTTTACTCTGAGATAGAAAACCATTAGAGACTTCAGAGCAGAAGACTGTCACAATGCGACTTCCCTTTTAACAGGATCACACTGTGCTCAGACTAGACTGTAACAAAAGGGCAAGGGTAGAAAGCATTAAAGGCTATTGCTACATCAGGCCAGAGATTAGAGTGGCTTGTGCAAAGGTGTTGGGAGTAGAGGTAGTGAGAGGGGGCTACACCCCCCCTTGGATATGGGGATATGAAAGAAGAGAGAAGAATATGATGGCTCAGGGTTTTTGCTTTGAGCCACTAAGAAGATAGGGCTGTCATTAACACTGCAAGGGAGAATACAAGATAATGGACAAGTTTAGTGTAGAAAGGGTGCTCATGAATTCAGATTTGGAACATTAACTGTGAAATGCCTATTAAATATCCAGGTGGAGGTGTTGGATGGAAAGTTGGACATACACAAATCTGAATGTCATAGGCGAGGTCTGGGCTGGAGATATAAATTTGGGACTCACCAGCACATGGATGGTATTTAAAATCTTAAGATCAATTGTGGCAATGAATGAACATAAGGAAAAGATCTAAAGCCTGAGTTCTGAAGCACAGTAACACTACAAGTTGAAGCAGAAGAAGCAAAACAAGCAAAGAAGATTGAGAAGGAGCAACCAGTATGGGAGGAAGAAAAACAAGTGTATGTAGCACGCTGGAAACCAAGTTAGGAAGGTGTTTCAAGGAAGTGGGAGGAGAGAGTGCTTACCTGTCAATGTTACCAACAGGCTAAGTAAGATGAAGATTGAGAAGTGGCCACTGAATCAGCAACAGAGAGATTAGGAGGAACCTGTCTGACTTGATAACTGCTGTGTCCCCAGCAAAGGGTCTTATTTATAGAAACTCTACAGTGTAGTGTCTCTAACCAAAAGAGGAGCCCCACCCCCCCCAATCCAGGTCCTCGCCCTAAGCCCTCTGCCTGCACCTCCCCATCACACCCCAGTAATCTGGTGCCCTGTCCTGAGGGGGAAACAATGATGTCCCCACAAGCAGCATTTAAGGTTGACTCAGGATCCCACGGTCTGCATGTGACAGAAATTCTTGGTTCTAAAATGAAAGAAGTTATCCAGTCCATATATTGTTTTAGAAAAATCAAAACCTTTTAAGCTGACATTGTTACTGTGTCGTGGGGTTGCATCTGACTAGTCAAGAGAGGAAAATCAATATGAACACAGATGATACAAAAAACTAGACTGTACTGATAATGAGTAATTAAGGAATGAATGGGAATACTCTCTCCCTCTACTGCTGCTGATTTAAAATACAAGTCCGTTCACATTTTTCACTGTTTGGACTGTCACTATTATGTTCTACTAAACCATAAAGTTAAAACGCACTAGAAACAGAACACCAGCAGAGAAGCAAGTTGATGAATATGATTAAAGGTAAACTGAAATAATATCTGCAGAAGGGGGATGAGCAGGTTTCAGTTCTGTTTTCACTTTCGTTGTACAGGAAACTCAACTTATGGTGTTATCTAAGATACACGAATCGGGGAGCTTGGCTGGCTCACTTGGTAGAACATGACGCTCTTGATCTCAGCGTTGTGAGTTCAAGACCCGTGTTGGGTATACAGATTAATAAAAAATAAAAAATAAAAGTAAAATACAAGTGTCATCCCATGAAGCATTTGCAGAGCATAAGCTTTTGTCTGGAGCAGAGCACTACACTGCTGAGTCTGTGCCTCTTTTTTTACATATAGAAAGCTTGGGCAAGATACCAGTTTTATCTTTAAAGACTAAATGTGATCACATGTGAAAGCAGCTGTTATTTCTTCATTTTCATTAATTCATAGCCTCAAATACTTTTTTAATTTAACTTAATGCATAATCTTTCCTGTAAGTATAAATAAAATAAGTACATGCTTTCCTACAAGTTCAATAAATCAGATATTTTCCCAGAAAATACCACTGACAACTTGAAAACATTCCTTTCATGGTCTTGGCTTGTAGAAAATTACAGACAAAAAAATTAAGATATATTTTTTTTTAATTAAGATATCTTAAACTCCCAGAAATTATATACAGAAATGTGATTCATGTAATATACATATAAATACACATGTATACATATACTTGTAAAATACATATATGTTTATATGTGTATATTTAAAAATAGTTTCTACCAACAGCATCTTGGAATAATTATAAAAGAGAAAAAAGGGATTTGACTTAAATCTAATATAGCAAAGCACCAGTTTATATCTATATATGTAAGCTATACACATAAACGTCAACATTTTTAGATAATGCAGATAACCAGAGAACTGTAAGTGTACCGTTCCAATTTTATGCTAAATATCTGTGCAATACTAGGCCTCCATATAATAGTCATTATTTGCCCATGCTTATATTTTACAACGTATGGACTACATATTTAATTGTTCCTGGTAGTGTCCCAAACTCAGCCAATATATTTCAAAGTGAAGTATCTGATAAAAATGCCAGGGTCTGATGTAAGCTACAATAACTACTTTTCACCAATGGGAGTCACATTAATTTATTACTGTACATTCTTTTAACATTACCCAAGTGCCTACGATATGCCAGGCATAAACTAAAGCCACAAAGTACACAGTCTATTGGTAGATGGATAAGAAAAGTAACAGTTACAGTGCAAAATGTAGAGAATACTATAACAGAAGAACACCCTGACAGTTATAGGAATAAAGAAGCACAAAGGAGCATCCCATAAAATAAAATATCCAATACCTTTAGAATATTTCATATATTTGATTACTTACATAATTCTAACTTTTCTGTTTTTTAACATAGTTCTTGTTCTTTAACTGTGGTGGTCTTCTTCCTTTTATCATAAATTTTAAAAACTGGGATTTAACATTGAGTTATGGGCCATGTCACTAAATCTGACTCAGAAAAGAACATATCAATACCATGAATAACATTTGAAAGTCCTTTTTTTTTTTTCATAAACCTTTAAAAGTCCTTCTTAACAAGGGTGAGAAAAGTGTATCAGTTTAAAAGACCTCTTACTGTCTGCTTCTAAATTCTTCAATGCAAGAAGCTCTTCAGGAATAATGGATATTATGTGGCTCATGAAAGAAGCTACATAAACAAGGGGGAAGTAATATTTCTGCTAAGGTACAAAATTAAAGCAATCGGTGGGATTTAATGGGGAAACATCCAACTGAGAAATAATGTATCAATGGGAGCATATCTAAACTTTCCAAAGGAATGAGGGCCGTTTAAAAACAGTAATTTTTCCTATCCTTCAGGAGACAGATTAATTAGGTTGGGGTGACTAGGTGGCAGCCGTAATTTTAGTGCTAGTTCTTAACAGATTACACAGATTAATAGATTACTTAACAGCCACAACCACTTTTATCCACCCCCCCCCCCAACCTTAAGGGATATAGAAACAGATACAAAGGCTTCAGGTCTGACAAAGATATCATGCATGTATTAGGAGAATAAAACTTTTCCTCAAAAGAAAAAAGGTAGAGGACACAGAGATATACTCTTCCCTGGACACTCACATTCTGAACCAGAGGAGGTTTCTATTTCCTGACCCACTGGCCCACTTGGGAAATCTTGCATTTCTTGTCCTTCCCAGAGTTACAAAGGAGTTGGTGGTAAAACAGTTTGGATTTTTCTAAGATCTCTTCTTACTATAAGAAAGGCTTTTTATATTTTTGGAGACTGTTTCTAAAAGTTAAGTGCGTAAAAAGGAACTCTATTTTAAGTGGGTAAATAGCAATGTCCATGGGGATTTCTTTCTGTGTCAGCCTCATGTGTCCTCAAAGAAGTCCTCAAAGAAATCTTCAATGAAATCTTGTTGCCCCTTCCAAATCCAGGTGTTCCCTTAATAATCTGTAATTCCCCCAACATAGCCATTATCATTGAGGTAATTGCTTGGTTTTGTGTCTGGACCTCTCACCAGACTGTGAGCTCCATACATTTAGGGACACTGTCCTGTTCATTACTATAATTCCAGCACAGTACATAACATCTAGCATAAAGGGTTTGTTCAATAAATTTCTGTTGAATTAATGAAATGCTTTGAGTCCCACTTCCTCCAAATAGCCCTTCTCCCGAGGCTCCACTTCACACTTCTTCAATGAATTCCTATCAACTCATTATCATGCAAGGTACTCCTTGTTCCCAGATTTATGATATTAGTTTTATATGCCAAGATAACCTATAAACTCTCTGAACACAACAGTCAAATCCAAATATGCAGCTGTTGGTTCAAAACTTTCTCGAGATCTTCCTGGGTGAAATCTGAAACTGGCCCCTTACTCCATGGGCAGGGAGAAACCAAAGGAAGAGGCAGGCAACTCCAGGTTGGTAGGTGGCAGTTTTAACAAGCAAAGGGAACTTATATATGAGGCTTGTCTTGGGTGGCAGCAAGACAAGTAGATCCCTGCACTTGCCACCAAATCTTAAAAGTTCACATAGAGGTTTTAACTAGGCTCAGTCACATATACCATGCAGATGTTCTTAACACACATCATTATCTCAAGGCTATGTTTTTGGAGCAGCCTCTGGGAGTGGGGAAGGCAAGCAGAACCCACATTCCATGGATGGGGTGGGGGTAAGGGAGCCTCTGACCACCCACATCCTGCTCATGCATCAACCAGCAGTCACGTCTTGATGACCTCCCCCAATATCAGCAAATACTTGATCACATTTTGGCTTTAGACCCCTTAAAATAACTTTCTAAAAACTCATTTTAGGGCGCCTGGGTGGCTCCGTTGGTTAAGCGACTGCCTTCGGCTCAGGTCATGATCCTGGAGTCCCGGGATCGAGTCCCGCATCGGGCTCCCTGCTCGGCAGGGAGTCTGCTTCTCCCTCTGACCCTCCCCCCTCTCATGTGCTCTCTCTCATTCTCTCTCTCTCAAATAAATAAATAAAATCTTTAAAAAAAAAAAAACTCATTTTAGATCATGTAAGCTCTTTCAGGAATGCCTTTCATCATTATTTCAGGGTTACCTCAGAAAAACTACTTACGACCATTTGGTAGAGGATGTCTAAGCAAAGCAATTTCTATTAAAGCTCCCATTTAGTGCTAGTCAGACTTGAGGATGTATTAAATAAGGGTCTCTTGAGATACTTTCCAAAACTATTTTGTTGAAAATTTCCAGGACCTAATAAAAATGCAAAAGAAACATCACTGGATCTCAGTAAAGGACTAGTTTAATCTGGGATTAACTTATTTAAATACAGTCAGGGTCAAAATCTCGGCTTCCCTGAAATGTCTATCTTGCATAACAAGAACCACACTTTATAGAAGAAATGGTACATAGATGGGGAAACTGAAGGACTCCATGAAAATCTGCTTTTTGCTCCCTTTCCTGCTTCTACTTTTGCTAGGATCTGCACCCCTGCCCTACACATGCCTCAATGTACGTCGTCCTTGTAAGGGACAATGAGTTAATGATTTCTTTGGGGTCTTCCAGAATAGATAACATCTAAGGAATGACTAAGAAGCCATCAAACGCATATTCCAGACCACTGGCGCCATCTCAACCCCAAGAACCCTTGGCTCCAAAGAATAACACCTGGGTCCTTATCTTTGTTGTAACCAGTTCCTGGATGCCTAAGAGGACACATATACCAGGCCACAATCCTCAATAAAAACCCCCAAGACCCCAAGCAAAGATTCCCCCTTTCCTTTCTGATGCTCCCAGATGCTCTGTCTTTACCTGCACTCTCTACATCTTCAATAAACTCTGCTTTCACCTCCTGCTGGCTTGTGTTTGATTTCTACCCTGTGTGCAGACAGGGACCCTCTTGGCTGGTCCTGTGCCACCTCCTCTGGGTCCTCAGACCTGGCCTGCCAGCATCAAGATGATGGATATCAGGAGTATAAAACACAAATTGGAATTTTTTATGGATTTTCCTTAATTTTAACTGTGTGTATGAAAGAAACAGAGATTAGGAACAAAAGTCCACAACTGTTGAAATTAAAGGCTTTCATTATCAGAGTTCAGTTTTAAAAGGCTGTTTCTAGCGAAGAGTAAAGAACAACAAAAATTTTTTTCCAACTTACTTCTAAAGAAGATTTGAAGGAGCTCAGAAAATTAGTCCAGTAAGTGGCTTATATTTGATACTAATATTATCATACCAGCTTTTAATGGAACTGCATTTATACCCTAGATTTCTTTTCCTAAGAAATGGACACAAGTCATAAATTGCCAAAAAGGAACTGCATTTAATTTTGAACCCTCAAAGACTATTCTACCATACATAATTTTTCTACCATGTAAACAAATGTAAATACAAATATTTTAAGATATAAAGAAAATCCAAAAGACAATTTTAACATACAATAAAGGATAAGCCTAATAACTGTGAGCCATTATTTGTTTCTATTGCTAGAATGGGGCACTTTGATACTTGAAAGCTATAAATTCAGCAAGTTGACTTCACCATAACTATTATCCCAGACACACAGTTTTACCCTTAGAATATAAACTCTGCTTAACACAAACAGGAAAACCCATACATGAAATAAAGAAAAGGTAAGCTATTTGGTTCTTTCAAAATGCTAGGAACAACCACCAGAAAAATAAATTCACAGGTCAGTAAGTAGGGGCTGGGGGTCTCCCCATTTCTTCACCCTCCACCCAGAATACAATTAGCATAAATGGCCTGCTTTGTTCCCAGTAAATGCTGGCTGGCCTACAGTAAGGGAAGGATCCCTTTGTACAGTAAAAGGAAAGCTACTTAGAATAGCAGTGTTTTTCAGCTTCCTGTAAAACCATTCAGCCAGGCACCCGCGACCCTGTGGTTGCCATGGAAACAGGACTGAAGCTAAGAGACGACAGTACTTGACAGTAAAGGGCTTCTCAACTGCATCTACACACAATTCCTGACATTTAGTTTGCTTCCTGTAAAAAAAGACTAGACCCAACCTTCCCTCTCCCACTGTGGCCTCTTCATAATAATGGCTATTCACCAATCACAACTAATCACAGAATCTTGAGACCAAAGATTTGGTTTCAGGAAATACTTCTATCAACGGGATGAAAGTATCTTGAAAAATTCATAGATATCTGGCTACCAAATGTACTCTGGAGGAGAGACAATGATCACTCTTCCTAGAAATGAGGTAATTTCTAAGCTGACCCCTCTGACTGCTCCATGGCCCCAGTGTTAATTCCTATAGGAAAAAAGTTTCAAATCTACTTCTAGAGCTTTCCACCAATGGAAGGAGGCTGCATCGAGAATTTAAAAGAATTCACTGAGGCACCTGGATGGCTCGGGTGGTTAAGCCTCCAACTCGTGATCTCAGCTCAGGTCTTGATCTCAGGGTCACGAGATCGAGCCCTGCGTTGCTGGGCATGAAGCCTACTTAAAAACAAAACAAAACAATTCAGGTAAGGAAGTCAGAAGAAACCTATAAAACCAACCATCACGAGTTTTCCTCTAATTCTGGAGAAGCTGGAGCTGAGCATTTGCAAGCAGATATGACTAGAACTGGAGTCAATGCTCTCCCAGAGTCCATCATCTTCAAATAATAAACACACATATCAAATCATAAGTGTCACAGGAGGGGCAACTGAGAACCAAAATAAAATTTTCTAATCCAAATTTTTCTGTTTCAAGAGAAAGGGAAAGGGAAGAAGTATAGAATACCTAACTACACACCGTACACAATGAGTCTCATTTACGCATGAATTTCATGTAACCCCCAGAACCTTGTGAAGTAGGCACTGTGATTCCCATTTTACACAAGAAACAAAGGCTCAAAGAGGTTAAACAACTTGCTCAAGGTCACGCAACCAGAGAAGGAGGAGCTGAGATCTGAACTCTGCCTGTGGGAACTGGAACATACTCTGTACTTGACCACACACTATCTCCCTAAAGAAGAAAACTGTGTGATTTCGTCTATGAAACACAACGTAAGAGAGCTTACGAAGTCAGAGAACTTTTTATGCATGCCAAAACCCTAATAACCAGACCATTTTTCTATGTCTTACTTTTATGAAGTAAACGAATGGAAAGTACATAAACTTGTATCTAGGATTTATCTTTCTTTTTAAGGATCAACTTCTAAGTAATGTCATGAGGTCAGTATAAGTTCGGGCCAACCTCCTACACTTTAGGGAATACTGAATAAGTTCTGAGATTGATAACTCCAAACAAATTGGCTCTTTCTAAAAACAAATTACAAGCACAAGTTAGAATCATATGGTTTCAGAATAGGACTCGATCTGCTGCCAGACTAGAAATTCTAAGAGTATATACATGTATTAATAAACATTATGACCTTTAAAATTTTAACATAAAGGCAAAACCTACAACATTTTTCAGAAATTTAGTCCTTGCACATAAAAATCCATCACCAGGTTAGTCCACCCTTATGGCATTAATTTAGCATATGATGAGTGCATCCAGGTAGTTAAGACCCTTGGAATAAAGACAAAGAGATCCATTAGTTAAGGTGGTGTGGAAAAACTTGGTCAGTTAATTCTATACTTGTTTTGGAAAACACCAACCACTCAGCACTATGAGTACAAACACCATTAGTATGCTGTAATATAGCAGGGCTATTTAGGTCTGTAGGAAAATCATCCCTATTAAAAAAAAATTTTTTTTTTAAAGATTTTATTTATTTATTTGAGGAGAGAGAGAGTGAGAGAGAACACAAGTAGGGGGAGGGGCAGAGGGAGAAGTAGACTCTCCACTGAGTGGAGAGCTAGATGCAGGGCTTGATCTGGGGACTCTGGGATCATGACCTGAGCCGAAGGCAAGATGCTTAACCGATTGAGCCACCCAGGCACCCCATATTAAAAAATTTTTTAAAAGGAATTGTGTCCATTCTTTTTATGTTGCTTTCATTTTTTTTTTTTAAGATTTATTTATTTATTTGACAGAGAGAGGAGGAACACAAGCAGGGGAATGGGAGAGGGAGAAGCAGGCTTCCTGCCGAACAGAGAGCCCAATGTTGGGCTCGATCCCAGGACCCTGGGATTATGACCTGAGCTGAAGGCAGACACTTAAAGACTGAGCCACCCAGGCGCCCCTATGTTGCTTTCATCTTAATAAAATTGTTTTCCTCCTCCCTTGCCATTATGCTCTGAACCTTTACTTGCTATATGAAAGACACCACCCAATTACCCTTTTTTTTAGCAGCCCCTCTGCCCACTTCTAGTATGTTGCATTTAACAACCAGTGGGCTGAGGGAGCTATTAGGTTTAGGAAACTTAGGCATGTGACAAGAGTAAACTGGGTAAGGGCTAGAGGCTTTGATTAGAAGGAAAGAAAATAAACTTGAGTGCCCCAATTTCACACTGTGCCCAAGCTTCCCTTTGCGTATTTCCTAGTTTTAAGCTGTGGGTCCAGCCTGGTGAGTTGGCTAGACTTGAGTCCAAAATAAGTGGGGCAGTTCTATGCTGCAGAAAACCTAAGATTTTGGTTTCTACAGCTGCATCTATTTTCACATGACAAGGACTCAAAATTTTCATTTTCAAACTGACATAAATCCTACATGTAAATCAATGAGAAGTTTTTTTCCCAGTGCAAGCTTCTTAGCAAATGAAAGTCTCACGTCCACAGTCGAAGAAATCCTCTGAATAAGTTAACATGTCTGTGGCTGTTCAGAAAGGGAAAGCATGCCATCCATT
Source organism: Neomonachus schauinslandi (assembly GCF_002201575.2). Classification (NCBI taxonomy): domain Eukaryota; kingdom Metazoa; phylum Chordata; class Mammalia; order Carnivora; family Phocidae; genus Neomonachus; species Neomonachus schauinslandi. The sequence goes on from NC_058404.1 coordinate 76,862,168, forward strand.
CGAATTATTTATGACATTTTTTAAACGAAAGTGATACTGGTTGAGGCAAATACCACAATTAGATCTTCCTGTTTAAAAAGGCACCTGTTCCTGAAACACAGCCAACACTTGTTACACTAACATATACATAACTGATTTGCAAGTTGTTAGAACGAGTACTTGGTTTAGGAGAATTCAAAACAAGATAGCTCAGTTTAGATTTATGTGTTTATCAAGATCCACTCTAAAAATGCAAATACCCATAGAAGGGTGATATCTATTGACTGTGCATCTCTACTCCCATTTATGTGGAACTTAAGAATAAAGGTATAAAAATCTTTTTTTGTTGTTTCATTTTAAGGTAATTTAATATATTTAAGTAATCTAGGACCAGACCAAAGACTATAGCAAATAATGCCCAGCCCCCAGAGTTAACAAAAGTTATTATGTCATGCTTGCCTCAGATCCCTTTAATATCTGGAAATAAGACATTATAAAGTTAAAATCTCTTTTGTTTCTGGTCCCTAAGCCCCACTGCTCCCTCCTCCTTCCCACCTACCTACCTTCCTTTCCGAATTCCTTCCTTCCTTCACCACCTCAGGAAAATACTATCAAGTTACTTTTCATGGGCCCTTCTAATCCATGTTTTTAGCCCTTGTCTTATAGATGAATATATCCATACACAACCAGAATATTTAGCATGCCTTTAATTTTTTATGTAAGTTGTATCATACTAAATATATCATCCTACAATTTGGTTTTGTTTTTTGTTTCACCTAGTTTTAATTCTGAAACCTAGCCAGGTCTTAGTTCTCCTTCTTAATTCCCTTTTCAGCTCACTGATCCACTCCTAAAATTTAATTTTTAAAAGATCATTCTACCAGTATTACTTTTGATAAACTGCAAAAAATTCTGCATACCCTCAATACTTCCAAATTCTTTCAAATAAATGCCTGTTTTCTCAGAACATTCATTTGTTATTATATCCATTATTAGTGCCCAAGTTCTCAGATGGAAGAAAAGATGTGAGTCAATTCTTTCTTTGCCCACAAGACTTCATCTCCAATTATGAGAAAGGAATGTACAGCAAATGCTTGACATTTAGGTCTAGAGATTTAGGCATAACTGTTATGCCACAGAAAGGTTTCTTGACCCAAAGGAGTATAAACTCTGAGAAAAGAATTTTTAAATTACTAAAACTTGAAATTAGTTCTATCTAAGCTTTCAGAAAAAAATCTGCAAGATGCCTTAAAATTACTAATTCATAGAAATAGTTCCCTTCAAAAGACAAAAGAAAAAGAAACCAAACTCACAGGTCAGATTTATTCTACACTATAACACAAGACAGGTCTTAAAGGCACAGGAAACTTCTGTTTCATAGGGAATGCATAAAAGGAATCCCTCCCCAGAGAATTCCGTAAGTTGAAAAATACTGATGAACTGTATGCATGCACAATTTCTTATCTTTTTCTTGCATCCAAACAAATGATACTCTTTCAAAGAAACATCTATTTTTTGCAAATCTCCAGGGGTGTCAATTAAACTGAGACTGGAATCAACAAGTAAGGGAAGTTGTCTGTAAGCATTTATCATCAAGTTATACGCCTTGCTTGGGGAGCCAGCTGTCTTAAATAACCATCCCCTCCTTGGGGCCACAAGTCTGGGCAAGAATGCTACTCATGTCAGAAACTCATGTCATGAGATGAGCTTTGAATGGAAAAGCAAAGGGAACGTGGTCTCTTTACTCCAGCTGGGACTGATTATTCCCTTCCCAACAAGGAGGTTGTTTTTTAGCCTTAAAAGAAGGGCCTCCTTCCTTCTTCGATATTTTCCAATCCATCATGGCACCTGAGTGACTTAAAGAATACCCTGCCTTACCACAACTTTGAAGCCTCTCAGCCTCCCTCCAGGAAGATGTCTTGGTACATTATTTCTCCATCAAGATGAACAGAAGTTACCCTTGGATTCTTGTGGTGTGGCAAGGTTAACTTGGGAACCTAAGCAGGTGAATAAAGCCACAGGGAATATCAAGACGGAGGCCAAGGTAACCTAGGTCGGCATGAGCTTGTAGCAGCTGAGGAGGTTGGAGGGGAAAACATCCAACACCAGGAGACTGTGTCCATCTTTCTCCCTACTGTTACCCAGAGTACCCGGCACTACGCCAGAGTGTGGAACACTCAGGGAATATTTATTGAGTGAATGAATGGATAAGTAGCACGGAGGCAGGGGACTCTAGGTTCAGTGGCTCAAAGTATTAGATTCATGGGGGGCAGCTTTTACTACCAACATGTGCAGAGAGATGCTACGGAGAACCAAAGGGCTTAGGCAGAAAACAGATGTGAGATGGGGAGACAGAGGCATGTCAGCACAGTAGCAAGGATCTGAACACAAGCAGGATCCCAAATGTACACAAATGTTATTATCAGAATACACCCCACGTTCCTATCCTCTACCACGATAGCTGGTTTGTTTCTAGCAACTTAAACAACTTAAAAGGAATGCTCCAGCTTACAGCAAGGATAAAGATAAATGGGACTCCATGTAGACCTTGGTCTCAGAGCGCTATGGATAGAAGGCACATGCTTAGAGAACAGGGAAGGAGCTGAAGAGTTGGAAAAGGGCTTCTCCCATCCTGAGGCAGGATTTCCACTGCACCTTACTAAAACAGGGAAAAAATGCCAAAAGGGGTCACCATCATCAGGATCATTTTTAAAGACTAACTATGAAACTTCATAAATGTGAGACTTAGGCCAAATGGCCCACAAAGTCCTTACCAGTTAGGGATAAGCCCTGGCAGGGGACCAAGGACGAGTTCCTTCTTCACAGCCTGGTAAAGAAGAGCCCTATTCCTTCTCCATTTCTCACAGGTTCTGCCTTAGTCTGGCTTGAGTCCCAGTTCCCCACCAGACACATACTAGGCCCTCTCTCCTCCAGCTACAGGAGAAGGACCAGCTCAAAGACCAACAAACCAGTTCCATCCTTAAGACCGCATCTTGAGATGGCAGTTGCTGCTTCTGTTTAGTGTGTGGTGATTTTCTTCACTGCTTCCCAAATAGTAATCAGGATGTCAGCCAGCACTGTCTTGGATAACAGTCTTTGGCTGAAATCTTTCCCAGGCTTAAATAGTCTCACCAACAGAGAAACTTGATGAACAAAGTTTACAGCATATTTTTTTAACTGCCATCTTCACACTTAAAAAAAAATTACTTCATGATTTATTCAGAAGAGTGGGGTTCTGAAATGATTAGGTTTCTATTTTAAATAAAGACTCAGGTCCCCCTTCTAAAATGAAGTATGGCCATATGAACAACTAAGAACAAAGTGGCTCACGGCTGCATTAATTCATAAAAGCAGTCCTCAGCTTCTAACAAGCATGACTGGGTCTGGGTGTGGCACGGCAGCAAGAGTTTTAGAGTGGAAGGGAACCATGTTATAAAAGCATTCTTCAGGGGCGCCTGGGTGGCTCAGTTGGTTAAGCGACTGCTTTCGGCTCAGGTCGTGATCCTGGAGTCCCGGGATCGAGCCCCGCATCGGGCTCCCTGCTCAGCGGGGAGTCTGCTTCTCCCTCTGCCCTCTTCCCTCTCGTGCTCTCTGTCTCTCATTCTCTCTCTCTCAAATAAATAAATAAAATCTTTAAAAAAAAAAAAAAAGCATTCTTCACTCCTTGAGAAACCACCCTGGAGATAGCAAGGCCAATAGGCAAACTCTTCACGAAGAGGTCTGACAATGGGACCCGATTCCAACCCTCCCATCCCAGGAGAAACAGGATGCTGATGGCTACTCAGAAGGGGAAATGCCATGCACAACAAAGAGGGCTGGTAGGAAGGACATCCTGAAGCTGGCTCTGTGGGTGTGCACACACGTCTGTGCTTGTCTGGTGTGTCCACGAGGAAAGCACTCTTATCTGTGTTGTGACTGTGATTCCCTGGGCTCGCTTCCCAGGCACTGCTGAAGCGCAGTGTTTGAGGCCTGCTACTGCTAACAAGTCACGTTTTGATATACCCGCCGCCTTCCTTGCCTTCAGTACAGTGGGATTAATAATCATGGAAGATTCATAACCCTTTCCACTCCACAAGAGTTCGGCAATCCTTCCCTCTTAAATCATCAACATCATTGTGGGATAAATAATTTGAATATGACTCTTATCACTGCCATGAGCTGTACATGTAGCAAACCCCCTTCTGCTCCTTTTGTTTGAATTGGCTTGGCTCTCTTTCCCCTCCCAACCTCATCCAGAAGCAGCACTCCTATTAAAATTCATGATGTTTCCCTCAATGCAAGTGTCTGATTGCAGCTGTCGGTTTCCCAGTTCAAGGATTTTCATACTGCCTGAGAGGATAATGCAAGACTCGCACTGCTACAGAAATAGGTCAAGCTCGATTTTTCTATTTCAGTTCTGCTGCCAAAAGTGTAGGCTTTGCCTTCCAGAAAAAAGCACATCCTTTTGGGCAGGCTCAGCACTTAAGAAGAGGTGAAGAGGGCACACTTCTTTCCCTCACCAGGGGGAATGACCCTGTTTTCCTCACACAATGCCTCAGAACCTTTGTTCCATCACTGGTGACTCTCTAGAAGAGCCTGTCTTTTTGTTCTTTGTGTTATCGCGGTTCACAGACATTAACACACCAAACAAAATGGACAACAAAAGAGGAACTGAAGATAGGGCATCAGACACCAAAAAGATTCTTAATGTCCCAAAGCCTGCAGTCATCCTGTTGAGATGGTTGGTTTTTTTCCACCCTGTGCTACCTAGAGAATGAAGGACAGACAAGTGGAAACCACCAGGTCTGTTACACACAATATAGGCCAGATCCATCTCCCCAATTCCTTTCCCCTCTCCTCACTCCCATACATGCTTACACTCTTCTATGTGGGGCCAATGCTGTGGAAACACTGTGTAAGAGGGAAAGAAGAGGATAGAACATTCTTAAATACTCAAAAAGTCAATTTAATCCAGGACTATTGCTGAACTACAAGGGACCTGGCCTTTATGTGGTGCTAAACCCCAAGCCCACCCCATTCTACAGATGTGGAAACAGAAGCTGGTAAGTGAATTCTCTAAGGCACAAATGCAGTGGTAGGATTAGGAAGCAGCCAGGTCTCCTTACCCCTAGGGTCTGCTTCTACTTTATTCCTAGAATAGGAAAAGTAGAGAGGCATGCCCTCGAGAGACAGATAATCGAACACCCTGAATCCAGCGAATTTTTCTTGTACTTTCAAGCAAAGATAAGAAAGAAGAAGGCATCCTTTAGAAAGAGCACTCACTAGAGAGAGAGGAGACCTGGATTCTAACACCTAAAATTTTTTGTTAACCTCAAGAAATTTATTAACCATTCTGGGTCTTGTTTCTTTTGCTCATAAAACTAGGGGCTTGGAGTACGTGATCTGTAGGTTCCTTTCTGTATACAGGAGCATGTTCCCACACTTATATTCGCTGAGCTACATGGTCCTGGCACTGCATCAAGCACAAAGGGGATTTAAACAAACAAACAAAAAAAAAGAGAGAGAGAGAGAGAAGGTCCCTTTCATCAAAGAGCATTCATGTTTCTTTCCTATTATCTGTTAAGTTGAACTAGGTCTTCAAGCATACGGGATAAAACAACTCGGAACGCATGATGTTACTGAATACCTACCATCCACAAGGCACAAGGCTTGGCAGTTGAAGGACAACAACTAATAAATGAATGGCCATCTCTGTAAGCAGGAGATAAGATACATGCCTGTGAGAAGTGAAATAATTTAACAGTATTGAGCCATATTCTGGACCTGTTACGAAATGGACTCATTTGCCTATTTATCTTCTATCCAGTCAGATCAGAGTGGCCTGGAGGGCTCTGAAAAAGCTTTTTTAGAGAGGAGGTGGAATGAGCAGCCCAGGCTAGCCAGAGTGAGGGGTTCAATTCCAATTGTAAAAGAACTGGGGGCAAGAAGAGACAGGACAATGGAGGTTGTGGTAATGCTATCTGACACTATTTCCAAGCATGAACTGTATACTATAGCCAATGTTTGGTCTTCTAGAACATTCCATGATCATTTTTACTTCTGTACGTTGTTCATATGCTTTTCCTACCTCCCCTCCCCACATCCCCAGTCCTCAAACTCTGTCCTCCCAAGGTTGAGAGCAACTTATATTCTTTAGGAAGATTCACTTAAGACTGCTATCCCTTTCTTTATCCCTGATAACATTTACTTTCCACATCAAACATATTACTTTTTTTTTTTTAAGATTTTATTTATTCATTCATGAGAGACAGAGAGAGGCAGAGGAAGAAGCAGGCTGCCCAAGGAGCAGGGAGCCCGATGCGGGGCTCGATCCCAGGACCCCGGGATCATGACCCGAGCCGAAGGCAGATGCTCAACTATCTGAGCCACAGAGGCACCCCAAACATATTACGTTTTAATTTAACTTGATTTTTGACCAATTTTATAATGATCTCTATTTTATATAGGCATGTCATATCAACAGGATGGTAAATTCTTTAAGAGGGGTTTAGACAATTCAGATCTTTGAGTCCTAGACTTAGAAGTTACCACTAAAATCATTAAACCCAAATTCCCTTAGTTTATAGGTACGTAAACTGCGATGCTACTTATAGAGGAGTCCAAATAAGTCAGAAATATATGCTGAGGATATCGTGAACCTAGCCACTGTAGAAGGGAAAGTGCAGTTACTGAAAAGTGAGGAGCGTTTTTGGTTAACTGCTGTTTCAATTTCTGTAATAATCACTTTTACACAAGAAAGGTCTCTTTGGATGTCTCCATCATCAAAAGTAGGTGATGTGATTTTACTTGATTAATTCTAAACCTAAGGTATATCAAAGCCTTAGGACCAGTTTTCAGAAAGGAAGGGTCAGAGACCAAGGTTCTGCCTCTAAATGACAATGAAAATGCGGTTAGGTAACTTAGCCTCTTAATATTTCTGCTCCAATTTCCTTCTAAGGGAAAGAAGTTATCAGACCAAGTAATCTATAAAGAACTTCTCCACTGCAATATGCTATTTTTCATTTCCCAATATGAGAGAGAACATCTTAGACTCCTATGAACCATGCTCCTCCTACTGTCTGTATATTTCCCACCCATTACCTTCTCGTTGCTTCTAGCCTAACTTTGAAAACGTGTAGTTTCTTGTAAACTGAACCTTAGGTCAATGCTTTTCTCAGTTGCAGTCGTCAAAAACATTTTTTTTTTTTTGAGATTTTATTTATTTATTTGACAGAGAGCAAGAGAAGGAACACAAGCAGGGGCAGGGGGGGCGGGAGAGGGAGAAGCAGGCTTCCTGCTGAGCAGGGAGCCTGATGCGGGGCTCGATCCCAGGACCCCAGGATCATGACCTGAGCCAAAGGCAGACGCTTAATGACTGAGCCACCCAGGCGCCCCTCGTCAAAAACATTTTTACTGATTTCTTCCTTTCCCCAATCCAAATATTAGCGGGGACATTTCTTTTCTCTAATTTTCTTTTCACATTACTGCAGCAAGGGTTGTCAGATAAAATACAAGACATCTGGTTAAATTTGAATTTCAGATAAGCAACAAATCATTTTTTAGCAAAAGTATGTCCATACAATTTTTTTTTTCCTAAATCTGACAACTCTACTAGCATCTCTCAATGAATGATATCGTTCTTCAGGGTTATTCAGGGATTTTTAGAAATTAATTTTTATGTTGGAAATATTTTATTAATTTTCCAAAAGGAAAGGTTCTACTTATGTTGGATGAGAAATTTCTCCAATCAGAGTTAGTATTCTTGAATGTGAATGACCACCCTCTTCACCTAGAATAGCTGGGGAAGGGGTCTAGGTAAGAGGACACATGGAAGCCAAGAGTCTTTGTGTTAAGCCAAAAAGCTAAGAACAACAACAACAACAACAACAACAACAAATGTGTGAAATCTGACCAACACAAACATAGCAACTTGCAGAGGTAGACCCCCTTGCCTCCTTTGGGTAGTGACGGCAGAGCATGCTCTTCTTGAACCCCAGGATACTCATGAGGCCTTCCTATTCATAACACCTTTTAAACATTACATCTCCAGATTAAACCAGATCATCTGTCTTTGACCTTCAGAAGCAACATCACCTTGGGGAAACTGACATAGTTCAGCTCGGTAATCAGTTCAATAGAATAAGCTAAAATCTACAAATGATCAGTGAGAAATGTTGACTAGACATTTCAAGAGCACCAACTGATTACATGCTAAGTGCCATTGCCAACTTGGTGCAAAGTTATTAACCTATGAGTATTAATGGAAGACCATTACAGTTTTAGGACTCCCAATAGCTGCCACACATGCAGAGTATGGATCTTGGTTCCCTGTCCTGGCTGACTAATAATCTTACACAGAAGTATAGCTCCCTCCCTTTTTTGAGAGAGGATGAGGAAACCACAAGATATAATGCTTTTCTATCTTTCCCACTCAAGTATTAGATAGAAGTCTCAGAAGTTAAATTCTGTTAGGTATTAACTGAAGTCTGTAGTCTCATTTGGCTGACAACTAGCAGACTGGCGCAAGGTCAGAAGGCAGATGCAAACTTTCTTCTGTAACTTTATAGGAAACCTTCCTGGAATATTAAATACAAGGAAGGAGTCTCTTTCACAGTGACTTGTCTAGCCTCAAAGAGAGTGTGCCCTTCATAAGCTAAGGCAAAGACCCAAAGAGCTGCTCTCTGCCCTTCATAAGCCAAGGCAAAGGCCCAAAGAGCTGCTCTCTGTCGGGCAGATGCCTCGCTCTTCCCTCCAGGTGAAATAGATAATGTGGGGGCATTTTTTTTTTTCTTGAAATGAGAAAAAGCACATTCTAAATTGCCTTTAACTAACTGATGGTCCTCTGATGAGTGCAATTTATCTTTGTAATATGAAAGAGAATTCCCTCCACCTCACCCCAGTAATGTGCCTCCCAAGAGAATAATGTACCCAGGCAGGCCCACGGAGCCCCTCTTTAATCAGAGGCTATTCTACAGGATCAGAGTCATCATTAGGCAGGGTTCCGCCCACCATTTCTCCCTCTGACAAGGAAGCACTCTGAAAAGGAGGCAAGGCTCCCTGCCATTTAGGGGGATCTGAAAAAAGTCAGAAGCACTGCTTTTTGAGGGTTGTCTCCTAATCAGAAAAGGACCAGCAATCAGCTCAGCCAGAGCCCACCTCTTCTTGACAGTGCACAAAGACTGCATGAGCAGAGAGGACTTTTAATCACTGCTTGGAGCCGTGCTCTAATTACAAACTCAGATAAAATATGCATTAAACATTTGCATCTTGGGTAGTCATTTGTCACACAAAGAAAAGAGGAAAATGTTTACTCTTCACACAAGCTGGCACTCAGAGACCTTCACCCCTTTGGAGATAAAACATCAGGGAAATACTCCATTTCACAAGCAAATAAGAATGTCAGGAACAAGTGGAACTTCGGTGAGATTTTTAAACAAATATTGTGTTGGTATTAGCATCTAAACTCTGCAATAATTGGAATCCAGACTCAAACACTGGGTGAGCCAGTTAATACTAAGGTAGATAACTCTAAATGTAACCAAAGGATTCAGGATAGCCCTCTGTTGGTTCTAAACAAGAGACTCAGCTACAACATCCTAAGGTTCAAGGTTTCCACTCACTTTTTTTTTTTTATTCTTATGTTAATCCCCATACATTACATCATTAGTTTTAGATGTCCACTCACTTTTTTACAGGTCAATTTATGTCCTCTCTGAAACAGGTTCTCTCCTCCAAGCCACATTCATTATTCTGACGATACCATGTGTTCAAACTAATACACAGCGTGCAGCTGTTTATGGCAACAACGGTGGCTAACATGATGCACACTGAAAAGCAATCGTTAGCAATATGGAGCAAATTCCCCAATCTAACCACCTTTATGCGGAAAGACAAATTAAAAAAACAAACGAAGAAAAAAAACAAAAAAACGAAACCTCAACCGTGGGCAATCCAATCAGCAGTGATTGTATATAAAATTGCCACCTAATTTCAGCAAACATCCATGGTATTTCTAACAGCTGCTAGACCTATAGAACAGAAATAGTGTTAATGCTCTTAAAGGCAAACAAAGATCAGAAGAAACCACAGAATTAAACACTAACAGCTCAATGACTCTCTTTTAATTACAAAACCCCATAACCCACAGTTGTTAAAAGTTAAGTGTCTTTAAACAAAGAAGTTCTCAAAGTTCCATGATTAGGGACAGAAGGAATATTCATGCCCTCAGGGAATTTTTCCGAAAGGTTAAGAATGTGCTTGTTTTAGGATGACTGAACCCATTTCTTGTCTCCAAAATCAGAGATTACTCATGTAAACCAAACAAGTGTTTTCAAAAAGCAGTACGATCAAAATCTTTAAAGGAGAACAGTAGGATCTCAGAGTGACAAGAAGGGAATTTTGGTTTCCTCTATACGATGTAATTGAAACTCAAAATAAATGATTACTACCCAAAGAGACATGTTATGGTTAATCTACACATGCTATAAGCTATAACCAGATTTGAAATGCTTTTAAACTATATACACTCTTATCGTCTTTTAATTAATAACTAAGTCTGCTGCAATCTGCTCTGAGTTTTAGGTATAGGCTTTTAATTTAGGGGAGGGGTTGGGGGTAAAGAAGTTGTGTGCACTAAAAACAGTATTCCTCATAGTGGTTTCCACCACGACTGCATGTTTTTAAAATGCTGGTGCGCCACAGTCTCCTGCCCCAGACCATTTAATCAGGCTCTCTGGATTGTGGGGTCAGGCATCTATAGTTCATTGGCAGCATTCAAGATCTCCGCCAGGTGATCCTAATGTGCATCTGGGGTTAAGATCCATTGAGAGAACAGACATTATACCCTCATTTTCAAGGCAAAAACCAAAGGTTATCTTTATCTTTATGGATATAAAAGCTGGAAAGTAAGATCAGAATCAGTACGACAAAGGTGGCTTAATGGTTTGGTACTGTCCTTAACTATGGAAAGTTGAGAAAAAAAAATTTTTTTTAAATAACTTCCTAAGATCGATGAGAACTCTGGTGATCCCTCACCTTAAACATGGATATTCATTCTTTCATTATGATAAGTTAAAGTGGGAGTGCAAGCCAGGACATTTTAAAAACAAAAACTGGACACAAACTAAATAAGTTATTTAAATGTGTCTCAAACACATTATAGTTGACACTTGAACAATATGGGTTTGAATTGCATGGGTCCACTTACACGTGGAGTTTTTACCGCACAGAACTATGAATAAGTATTTTCTCTTCCTTATGATTTTCTTAGTAACATTTTCTTTTCTCTACCCCTCTTTATTGTAAGAATACAGTATTAACACATATACAGCATGAGTGTTAATTGGCTGTTTATGTTATAAGGCTTTGGTCAACAGTAGGCCATGAGTAGTTAAGTTTTTGGGAGGTCAAAAATTATACAAAGATTTTCAACTTTAAGGTCGCAGGAGGATCAGTGCCCCTAATTCCGGTGGTGTTCAAGGGTCAACCATATAATCTTCTTGAGCTTGCCTATACAATGTTTTGGTTTTTTAGGTAGTAAGTATTATTGACACAAAATTAACAACATGAGTTTCTAAAACCAGAAGAGTTTTATTTGAGCCCAAGTTAGGACAGCTGCCTGGGAAACTCGCAGGGAAGAAAGCATTCTGGAGAAGGAATAGTTTTCTCAGGGTTATATGCTTTTTTACATCTTGTAAAAGCTCAAAAGATTATAAATTAGCATATAGATAGGAATAACAAATTTTTACATTAAGGAAAGCAGGGAGTAGGAGCACTGATCAGTATCTGAAGGACAAGATGGTTTTCTTTTAGGCTCCTCATTTACAAAGCACGTGCGCAATGTATGCTTGGTGGGCCATAAATCAGGCTTTTGGTTTAAGCAAAGTTTATGTACAGTCATGCTGACTAAGAAAGAAATATCACATGGTTTCCTTTTTATCTCAGGCCTTTAGAGCGTTTTTTCTCTCATCAGTATTTAGTAATAACTACTGTTTACTGGGGGTTCTTACTATGTACTAAAACCAGAGAGAAGCCTTCCTGAATGTTCTCTTACTTAATCCTCACAACCACCCTGAAAGGTGGGCACTGTAACTATCCTTACTCTATAGATAAGGAAAGGATCTCAGAGAAATTAAGTTACATAGTCCAGTCACACCACACAGGGGTAGGGAGTGAGCTGGGATCCTGGGCTTTGAACTAGCATATGACCTAGCCCTTACTGAATAAATGAGGAAATTAATGATGATTAAATGGCTGGTTTCAAAAGACAGGACTCCATTTGAGGAGGTGACTGCCCCGTAGAATGATTCAACAATTGTCATTTTGCCAATACTGGAAGAAAGGAAGATGCTTCATACAACCACAGTGCATCCTCAGTACCACTCCTCATTAGACAATTCTACTGTCATAATAAGCTGAAGAATGATGGGACCAGGAGGCAAAATACAGGAGTAAAAAAAATATATTTTTTTTCTGAATTTGGGTCTGAATTACTGCCCTCTGTGTTATAGTTGCTTCCAGGTTAAACTTATATCAATACCCTAGGAAACACGATATACTGGGTGTTGTATGCAACTGATGAATCACTGAATTCTACCTCTGAAACTAATACTACAGTATATGTTAATTCAATTGAATTTAAATAAAAAATTTTTAAAAAGAGTATTTACAGCAAGCGAAGTCTTTAAAATAATAGCCCCGGGGAGAAAAAGCTCAGAAATCATCATTAAAAATTGTCCGTGCATTTGATTTGAAATTTTATCCACTAAAATACTTTGCTATCTAGATATTTACCATGTTAAGTAAAATTAACTTTCAAATCTTTCATAATATGGGCCTGAAATTTTAGGAGTGGGGCCACACAAATACATATGGAAGATAACACTAATTAATAGATTTAGACTAACCCTGAATCCCCATCCTTAAAAAAAAAAAAAAAATGGAGAGTCTAGAGCTGCTCCCTAATAATTCTCTTTTAATGTGTTTTAACAAATCAAAAACAATAAACTGAAGGTGGTGACAGCCAGAAAGTCACGGTAGGAAAAATACGCTCTGCTGAAGCTTTACTGAGCCTGGGAAGACTCACACACCATAAGCCTCTGCAATATACAGGATGCAAACTCAAGGTATCACCCCACTATAGAGATAAGGAGTCAGATGTAATATCTTACTATTTTCTTTTAAATTTAAGTTCCCTAGACAATTCAGCTCTAAAATAACAATTTCACAAATCAAAATCTCTCATCTCCCACTTTCCCAGCCCTTTGTAATTTGCCAATGGAATAAAATACTTACAAAAGAAAGCACATCTCTGTGGATTCTGGGCGCATCTGTGCATACTTTCAAATGTATGTGATCTGGTTTCCTTCCTTTCCTCACAAACTGTTAATATATTAGAAAACCAAACTGATTCCAGAGATCTTTGGTGAGTTATTGTACTGAATTATGGGGCGTTACATTGTCTTTTATCAGTTTCACATCTTATAAATTTTCTGATATAATCCAAAGAAGTGGAAAAGATCTTGGACCTCTGGGAACTAAAATATTTGTATTTTGTTTCTTTGTAATGCACATCCTAGATATATTACCCTTTGAAAACACAAACAGACTGGTATCTAGCTCTTGAGGGAAGACCTATCAAGTGGCTCTCTAGGCTTCAGATTCACCAGTACCCATTAATTTTTCTAATTTATAGAGGTTAGTTGAAACTGCAAATAGAAAGCACATTTATTACTGTTTTACAAGACCCTTATGAGTTCAAAGATAGCCTACAACTAGGCAGTTCTATACTGATTTACATCACAAAAGGGAAACTTTCCCATTTGCTCCTCAACTAACTTCTCTACATCCTCAGTGACTTGATTTTTACAGCTCCTGTTCACAATCTATATAATTTAAAGCCCTTACAAAGCGATCAGATGTTTTACCTAAATACTGCTTCCCTCCCTTTTCTTATTTCCTTTTAATGCAAATGGTTTTAACTAGCTCAGTAAGTTTTTGTATGTTTGTTTTTTAAACTTAAAGGAGTGGGTATTATTTTTTAAAAAACACTGAATTTGGAGTCAGGAGTCTTGCCACCAAATAGCTATGCTATTTCAGTCAAATCATAGCCTCTCCTGGGACTCAATTATCTCATCAATAAAATGAAAATAGTTCAGCAGAGGATTTCTAAGGGTCCTCCCATCTATGACCACCTAACACAAATGTCTCCCTTCCTTTTCCTTCTCTCAGAAATGAGTCCAGGGGGAATAAATTTTCCAGTTGGATGGAATGGTCTGCCCAATAGCACCTTGTCAGCTTCAACCTTGGAGTCTCTGAACACAGAAATGAACATCATCTTGGCTCTATCCTAATCCACTGTGAAATAAAACAAGTCATTTAGCTCTTTAATACAGCCATTTCCTCAGCCTTATAAGACCCCTGCAGAAGCCTGAGCAGACTATTTAACCTCCTTGAGTTCTAGGTTTTTAATTGCCCAGGAATATCTAGAATCCTAGAATACCTGGATTAAGTTCATGGACGTCCTCAGGGCCTCCCAATGAACAGGTGCTAGAATACTGAACACACATAATCTCAAAGCTGCAAAACAACTAACATGGTTATCGGGGGGAAAATACTACTCTTTAAGCGCCCCCCCCATTGATGAAAGTCATCAGAGAGGGTCTGTAAACAAGAAGGGAAGGAAAAAGGAGATCACACTGGTTTACTCTCTCTTTCATATGCCATACCACTCCTCTCTCTCTCTCTCTCTCTCTCTCTCTCTCTCTCTCTGAGTCTCATGTCCAGGTGTTCCTACTCTTTCTAGTGAAGAAACAAAGAAGTATGTTCCTCTCTTGGCCACCATTCTCCCTATGTCCCAGTTCCTATCTAATTCAAATTCCACTTTGCCACCAGGATTATTCTTCTAAAACACCTTCCTGTTCATTATCACTTTCACTGTCATTACCCAATTTACCTTTGTGCAAATTAGAAAAAGGTTCCCTTTCTTCCGTGAAGATTTTAATTAAGGTATTATTCCGTACCATGAAAGCTCTGTTCAGGGGTGCTACCACTGGTCATAGATATGCCCGCACACACAGAAATCCCACACTCTCATCTACTACAACACCCCCACCCCCACCACAAATGCCAGTGCACGCAAGCCAGAAGTGTGCACATTCCATTGGCCCATGCCGCCCAGGTGAGGTGACTGTATCAGGTTCCTTTTGGTAAGAGATGGGTAATAGGTCCCTACGAGGGGCAGATGTAAAGAGAAGCCACTTTAGGGAAATTCTAGAATCTACTGCATCCAGTGGTGCAGCAGACACACATAGGTGCGCTGTTAAGTTTACACATGGACTGTGTATGTGCACAGACGTATAAGCTGGTGGGATTTAGGCAGGAAGGCCTCTCCTCTGCAGCCCCAGGGCTCATCTGAGAAGACTGGAATCTCCACACCAACCACTGTCATGGTAGTCCACATCTAGATGTGAAAGGTAATTTCTTTGACACAGTATCCTTCTAGAGGGCACAATCAAAGCATTCTACATGGCCTCTTCCCTGCTATATTGTTAATTCCTCAGTGCTCAAAAAAATAAAAGTCAAATCCCTTAGCCAAATTTTATTCAATTCCCTTCAGAATTGAGCTATACATTTCATCATTTCTTTCCCCATCACCCTAAGGTTTCCACACATCATGGTATTCACAAGTCTTTTTTTTTTTTTTTTAAGATTTTATTTATTTATTTAACAGAGAGAGATACAGCAAGAGAGGGAACACAAGCAGGGGGAGTGGGAGAGGGAGAAGCAGGCTCCCTGCAGAGCAGGGAGCCCGATGCGGGACTCGATCCCAGGACCCCGGGATCATGACCTGAGCCGAAGGGAGACGCTTAACCGACTGAGCCACGCAGGCGCCCTCACAAGTCTTTTAATAAGCCATGCACTTTCACTCCTTCATGCCACTTAACTGATTCAGCTATTCTTTTGGAATACCATTTTCTCTTTTTTAAGATTTTATTATTTATTTGAGAGAGAGAGAGAATGAGAGAGCATGAGCGGGGGGTGGGGTGGGGCAGAGGGAGACAGAGAGGCAGACTTCCCGATGAGCAGGGAGCCCAACGTGGGTCTCGATCCCAGGACCCTGAGATCATGACCTGAGCCGAAGGCAGACATTTAACTGACTGGGCCACCCGGGCATCCCAGAATGCCATTTTCTATACTCAAAATCCAACTCATCCTTCAAGATCCCCCTCAAATGTCACCTTTGCTATGAAGTCTTTCCTTTTTTCTTTCAGCAAAATTAGTCATGAACACTCTGATTATTCATTTAATACTTATTTAACATCTGTTAGAAGTGTATCTATCATATTATAGTATTTTAGTTTGTGTGTCTGAAAGTTCTCTGAAGATATATTTATATTCCTAGAGACTGGCATGGTGCCTGACACATGTTAGGTGCTTAATAAAGAAATGCATCTTTATATCTCCATTACTCAATCCAGTCAGCAAAATCCAGAATCATCATCATCAATTCGGATAAAGATTCTATGCATTCTCAAAAGGGGAAATAGTGTCCCAAAGACACTATTGACACAGTAGTTATGGACTGATTTGTGTCCTCCTCCACAAATTCATATGATTAAGCTCTAAACCCTGGTACTTCAAAACGTGAGTGTAGGGTGGGGGGATGGGTTAGCCTGGTGATGGGTATTAAAGAGGGCACGTATTGAATGGAGGAAAAAAACAAAAAAAGTGAGTGTATTTCGAGACAGGGCCTTTAAAGAGGTAGTTCAAGTTAAATGAGGTCATATGGATAGGCCTTAGTTGAATCTGATTGGTATGAAAAAATTTGGAAACACAAGAGACACCAGCCATGTGCATGCACAGAGGAAAGGCCATATGAGGACACAGCCAGAAGATGCCATCTGCAAGCCAAGGAGAAAGGCCTCAAGAGCAACCAACTCTCCTGACACCTTGATCTTGGACCTCTAGCCTCCAGAACTGTGAGAAAACAAATTTCTGTTATTTAAGCCACCAGTCTGTGGCATTTTGTTATAGTACAATAATACAGAGGGCAAAAGAATATTACAATGATTTGTGGCCCCCAAAGTTCAACCCTACTTGACAAAATTTTATTCCTTAGTATTTATTTCATTAGGGTCAAATTAAAAAATTTTGAATTAACTAATAATTCTGAATTAACTAATAAAAGCTGAGTAACACTGAAGTGGCTAATACAGAATGCATCTACTACTGCAGTTTTCAAGTCCGTGTGGATACATACACACTGGAAAACAGTGACTCCCCAGGATCAACATGCATACCTATTCTTGGTACCTCCTTTCTTGTGACAACAGAGGCAGTGTCCCCATCTACACTAGTCTAAACCCCATGTCCCTCCTGCCTTGTCAGTACTTTATCAGTTTTTACTTCTTCCTGAGAGAATTTGCTAGGGCATTTACATATTTCTCAAGTCTTTCCCACTTCAGAAACAAAAAGTCTCTACAAATCCCACTTAATCGTCCCCATTTTCCCTCCCCCTCACAGCCATCGTTCCCAGAAGACTGTCTTCATTCACTGTCTCCCTCTCCTCCCCATCTCCAATGGGGCTTCCACCACCTTGCTCCACAGAGGCTCCTGATGTCCAGCCACCTGCACGCAGCCAAGTCCAATGGGCATGTTTCAGTTCTCACCTCACAGTGACCTCCTGCCAGCATCTGTCCACTTACATCCTTCCTGAAAGACTCTTCTCCACCTTGGCTTTTACCCCATTCACCTGTTTTTCCCCAACCTCCCAGGCCACTCTTTCCTCACCCTCCTCCCTCTGTCCATTACTGCTGGAATTCTTCAGGGCTAAGTCCTAGGCCCCCTTCTTTCTTCTGGCTCTACACTCTGTACAGATGATTCAGTTCAGGACTTCGATCATGTCTCACCTTCCCTCAGGCCTGCCTGTTTTCCTGAATGTACCTCGATCCACCTAGTTGCACAGGCTTGGCTCTGCTCTCTTCCCATTATTCCTAGGGTAAAAACTCAAAAACCCTAATACAATGTGTGATGCCCAGTGTCACAGACTCTCATGGATCACTCAAGATTTTACTCCCTGATGCCTGGAAGCCTTGCTTGATACCTGCTGTTCAGTAACCAGGTCAGCCTCTCTATCTCCATCTCACCATTCCTGACCCTCTAGAGGGGCATCCCCAAGGCCCAGGTCACCACAGTCGCCATCCAACACATTTTCAGACATGCTCTAAGTAGTTTGCTCACTTCTCAGATACCAGCACGACCACCCTCTTCCTTTCACAAAGTAGTGCTTTGTTGTATATAAAGACCAAGGCTCTTGAAAAACTATTTCAACCCTCAAGTTGATATGGATTAATTATATACCTCAGCTGGTACACAGAAGGAAAACAAATGTCTGATCCGTAAAAAAAATTACACAGCATATACTTATGTGTAGGTGGTGATACTGGTGAATTCAACCTTCTGAATTCACTTTCTCTTGAATAATTTTCATGAGCTATTGTTTTTTATTTTTATTTAAATTTTTTTAGAGAGAGAGATTGAAAGTGAGAGAGACCACTGGTGAGGGGAAGGGCAGAGAGAGAGGGGGAGAACCCCAAGCGGGCTTCACGCTCAGCATGGAGCCGGACACAGGGCTCAATAAGAGGACCCCGAGATCACCACCTGAGCCAAGATCAAGAATCAGACGCTTAACCCACTGAGCCACCCAGGCGCCCCTGAGCTATTGTTATTTAAATGAGAATATGCATTCACACATCATTTGTTACTTATAAAAATAAGTTTTCTGGCAAAAAAAAAAAAATCATTGCTCTTCTGTTTCTGTACATTTATCTAGTAGAGGCTTCCACACTTAGTTGATTAGCTTCCTTTACATGTTTAAAAGCACATAGTAATAATGTGAAAGCTTGCTTCTAAAAAATTCAAACAAGTAAAGCACACACCATTACTCCACATAAAAAATCAAGCTGGATCTGAAATTTAAATCTCTTTACAGAAATGAAGTGGCACGATCTGAAGCCCCACCAAGTAAAATGGAGTATTTTCTGACCTCAGTCTCTCCTCAACATAAATACCTAAGGGAATAGGGTCCAAACTTGTTTATCGTTGCATCCGTAATACACAGCATGATTCTTGGTACAAAAAGGGTGTTAACACTAATGAACTGAATAAATGCATCCTGATTTCAAGGAGCTCATAGTCTAATGGGGGAGGGGAAGTAATTAAAGAATACTTTGATCAGTGAGTATTAGCAAACAAAGAGAAAGAGTGACAAAGGGATTACTGGAAAGACCCAAGACAAGGAGACCTTTGAACCGAGCCTATGTAGCAAGCTGGGGTTTACTGCCCAGCATCCATGCCCCCACTTTTCTAGTAACAGAACACACTTTTTTCCTTGGGGAACTCTCTCTCTCCACTCCATCCAAGATGGCCTTCAACCAGCACAATCAGAGCACTGAGTTATAGTTTGATTCTGAAATTATGCCATGGTGACAGAGCTCCTTCCAAGATGCTTGCTGGAGTGGAAACTGGAACTCTGTTAGAATAGCCTTGAAGCTGCCAGAAGCCACAAGGAGAGAAGCACACACAGCAACAGTGGACTCTACCACAGTTGCCAAAATTCTTTTACTCCTTCACAGCTGAAGTCTTATTCCACTGCCTTATTTAAATGTTCCAACCTCTGAAAGGAGGGGAGGTCCTCTCAGTCCGAATGAGTCATTCCTTTGTTCTCACAGTATTTTATTTAATATCTTAAAGCATTTACCAAGCTTGTTACTCAACTCTTCTTGCAGACAAATGGATAATACTGGCCTTGAATTTGCTCTGTAAGCCTGTTCCATTTAAGCACCATTTTAAAGATTCAAATACCAGCAAGACAGGAGTCTTTTGCTCTCTTTTTTTTTTAAATAAAAGAGGTGGGTTTTATTTTTTAAATTAGTCTTTAAGCAGCAATGATGCATATTTTTGGTCTTACCTTAAGCATTAATTATAGTTATTTTCAAAAATTAAATCTAAATCACAGTTCAGCTATTTTGAGAATAGGGAATTCATTGCTTTTGGTCAGTTATTAGGCTTTCACTTTCTTTGATCCACCCATAGAGTAAAAAAAAAAAAATCATTTATGTCACACAAGTGCTTTCAAATTATGTATGCATTTCCCACTTAATTTTGTTATCTAACAAAGGCTGAGATCCTGAAGATTCATAGGATCCAAATCTTGTGGTTGATATGCTCACTGTTCCCTCAGCTTTTTTACTTCTGTTCTTATAATATATATACATATGCATATGTGTATATTTATATATACACACATATCTACATATACAAATATTTATATAAACAAAATTTATGTATTTGTAAAATATTTATATATACCTATAAAATGTGCTCCACTTCATTGAACAATTTGGTACATGATTCAAACTGACATAAAATATCTGAGATGAAGGAGCTGATATTACAATAACAACATTAATATTATGCATAGCACCTCATTTTGTTATCTATACACACGTTATTTTTTGAGAGCGCTCACACACATGTATGAGTGGGGTGGGGTGTGGGGGGGGAGAGCAGAGGAATATATAGAGAGAGAGAATCCCAAGCAGGCTCCACGCCCAGCGCAGAGCCCAACAAGGGGCTCAATCCCACGACCCTGAGGATCATGACCTGAGCCGAAACCAAGAGTTGGACACTTAACCGCTGACCACCCAGGTACCTCTATATACATTTTAACCAGAGCCACATTAAAAAAAAAAAATCTTAATTACTGATAAAACTTCACTGGAGCTTTTTAGGTCTCATCTAGAGACACATTTTCCATTTCAAACTTCTTGAGGAATAAAACATTTAAAGTGCTATTTTCCTAGACTTCCAGAGTAATTAATTCAATAGTCTTTATCTGCAGAAAAATACCAGAAGAGGGAAGGCAGTAGCCTCAGCAAGAAGTTAAGCTGTCCTCATTCAAGTTCATTCCTTTCTGGGCATGCAGAGTATATATGTGACTGTCCCAACATCTGCCTTTAAGATCTTGACTCTTCCACGGAACCGGATAATGTTTATTAGGATGCTTCTCCAGATCCCCAAATCATTCGGTCCCCTGCAGATTCTTTATATTGGCTGCCCTTTGCAGAAACAAAGGTTGCCCAAATGTTGTGCATAATGTTTTCCCTCCTTCCTGTATAGCTGGGGTATGATGTTGGCAAAACAAGAAAGGGTCAGCAAACAGGAAACTGTTGGGAACAGTTTCTTCTTGATATAGCTAGCCAGACTAAAGCCAGAACAAAGCAAAATAAGAACAGCCTGGGGAGTAGCAGGAGAGCTGAAGACCAGCAGAGCAGTGGGTGCTGAGGTACCATGTACCCGGGGAGCCCTTCCCTGGAAGGGCAGGTGCTGGCTACTAGGAGCAGGAAGACTAGAGCCACAATCTCACTGCTGGGAAGGGTGGTGGAGAGGGAGGGAAAAAGGAGGCGTGGCCACACTTTCCAGCTCTGCCATCCTTTGTTTTAGTCAGCAAAGTTCCCACATGGGGCTCCACAGGACTAGCTGAGAGAGATTCATAGCTCATTCATTAATGGCCAGCTGTTCACCAGACAAAAAAGGCCACGATGAAGGCAGTTGGTTATTAGTCCATCAGCTGTAGGTTCACTCTATTTCGGAGCATAAGGCAGGAGATGGGAGGAAATAGGCCTGAAGAATGTGTCCAGGAGAGCTCCTAACTCAGCAGGAGGGCATTAAGCTCTACATAAATAGAAGTGTCAGGTTCAAGGGTAAAGGCCTGGAGCAATCACCTCTGAATTTTTGAAACGATAAATGCCACATTTATCAAGCTTTTACTCTGCACTAAAGACGGTGCTAAATGCTTTTAATATGTTATATCTCACTTAATCCTGACAACAGCCTTATGAGTTGGTACAGTCATTCCCATTTTATGAATGAAAATGGCCTCTTGCCATCATTTTACAGATAAAGAATCTAAGGAGTGATTAAAGGCCCTTCCAGACATCACCCAGGCTAGGGTTTGAAATGTAGCCTTTGGCTTCAATTCCAGTGCTCTGTCAACATACAGCAGACCCCCTCTTCATTATAGAGAGAGTGAAAGAGTATCATATCGGCCTTTCTCAAATGGTGAGAACATGCATGAGTTACAGATATAAACTGTTCTCTTTAAAAAAAAAAAAAATTATCTCAAGCACATTTAGTTAAACCTCCCATTAAATACTAGAACTCTTAAGGGAGAGAAAAACACCTCCCTCTGATTTTGAGAAGTCAGCATATTATTATGTATACTCATGTGTACTTCAACTATGCTCTTTGTCAAAATGTTCTTTGAACAAAGAAGCAAAAACACTCATTCATAAACATAAGCAATTAAAAAATGGCAAGTTTTCTTTGTACAACAATTGCATCCTTTGGTTTTACAAGAACTGGATGAACAATTCAGTAGTCTTTTATTTTTTATTTTTATTTATTTTTTTTAAATTTTTTATTGTTATTTTAATCCCCATACATTACATTATTAGTTTTAGATGTAGTGTTCCATGATTCATTGTTTGTGCATAACACCCAGTGCTCCATGCAGAATGTGCCCTCCTCAATACCCATCACCAGGCTAACCCAACCTCCCACCCCCCTCCCCTCTAGAATCCTCAGTTTGTTTTTCAGAGTCCATCGTCTCTCATGGTTCGTCAAGATCTCTTTTACTGAAGTCCAGAATCAGTGCAGATTTTATGTATTAAACACAATTCCAAAGCATACAGTGAGAGACATTCACAACAGCCCCATGAGAAAAGAAGCTTTTATGTTGTGAAACAGCACATCTTTGCCAAATGACTGTAACTTAGTCTTCACGAAACATTAAGCAAAAAATCCTCCAAAAACCAAAAACAAAACACTTCATGCCAGGCATCTTATAGCCAGTTGCCAAAATGCATACTACAATTAAAACTTGCTGATTTTTTTTCCATTATGCTCTCCGTTTCTTCTGTGAAACATTCTGGCTAAATGATCCATTGAACATTCATTACTGACAGGTTACTTTCTGGTACCCCAATCACCCCAATCACATCAGCTTCCACCAGCCGAGATTAATACATAGTAAGTCAGTCCTGTTTCTTCTCAAACCTGTTCACGCCAGTTGTGCTTGTTAAAATTATATAATTTAATTAACTATTACATAAATTGGAGAAATATCAGTATGAAAACAAAGTTTTTCAATGGAAATTAATTTGAATGATTTGGAAAAGCTCCATAAACACAGGTTACTAAAATACACTGCTACTGAATTAAATGTTCTCAAAATGTCTTAGGGTCTGGGGGAATGAGGTCTGATAAAAGTTTAAATGGATTCTGCCCTCAGACTGGTTCATAGGTATCCAAGGTCTCCATCTTAAACTAAAGAACTTAAACTAGCATTCACAAACTCTGCATTGTAGATGTGTTTTTATACCAGAGAGATGAGACAGAACTTTCTTTAGCCAATCACAGTCTAAGCAGAGGCCTTGGCTCTTTATCAAATATTTGGTGAACCAAAGTATATTTACTCTTTTAAGTTAAAATCTACAATAAAAAGTACATGTAATTTTATATTATGGAATTTAGAGGTATAAACTTCCAGGTATAAAATAAATCAGGGGGAGGAAAAGTACAGCATAGGGAATCTAGTCAATAATACTGTAATAATTTTGTATGGTGACAGATGGTAATTACACTTACCATGGCGAGATAAAAAAAAAAAAGTACATGTAATTTTTTATGATACTTTCAGGGGAAGACTTTTGATCTACCAATAAACTACTAGATCAGTTACACTAAAATAAGAAAGAAGGTCAGAGGGGGAGACGAACCATGAGAGACGATGGACTCTGAGAAACAAACTGAGGGTTCTAGAGGGGAGGGGGTGGGGAGTGGGGGATGGGTCAGCCTGGTGATGGGTACTAAAGAGGGCACGTTCTGCATGGAGCACTGGGTGTTATATGCAAACAATGGATCACGGAACGCTACATCAAAAACTAATGATGTGATGTATGGTGATTAACATAACATAATAAGAAAAAAAATTTAAAAAAAAATAAGAAAGAAGGGTAATGCACTAGCAATGATCTCCCCAAACTGGACATACCTCTCACTGTAAAACGGATTCTGCACACTACCCTGTGTACTGCCAGCATCGGTTCCATGGGCAGCAATTTTCTATGAAATACAGGAGTTTCCTTCACAGCCCTCTTCTCACAGCAGGAGTTGTACATAATGAGGTTAATGACAAGGGAATACAATTTGCATTACGAGGAATGAAACTGAATACGACCAGGTCAGGGTTAGGAACCAGCAAGCACCAAGTAGATGAAACAAAGCAGTCATACAATTTATTTTTCAAGCTTATGTTTTCTTACTATTTTATTTCAATGTGTTTATCATAACAACGGTATAGAAATAATTGCTTTTGATCTGGTCTTTCACCCAGGTTTAAGTAGAAACCTCAGCTCCAGCTCTCTATACGAAAAGGACCTTCAGAGTACCAGTTCCGACTTGCCGCCTGCCTTACAGCGTATGACAAAAAGTTCACATTTATTATTTCAGCCGACCTGCGGAACTCTACCAGGTAGGCATGACATGTGTCATTAGCTCCATTTTATAGATGGGGTAGCTGAGCCTTGCCCAAAGTTAGGCCGCAGTTTGGTGGTGCAGTCAGATCTAGAACTCAAGCCTTAAAGTCCTATTTTCACTACATGACTAGTTTTCCTTCCCCAAAATATCACATCGTGCCACATTCTAACCATGTGAACTTTAATCAAGTTACACAACTCTTACATATACCTAAGGCAGCTATAACAGTAAACAGCCACCACCTAGTGATGGCTCGCTATATGGCAGGTATTATGCTGAGCACTGACCACGTACGACAGGATCATCTCAGCCCTTTGCTAGGGACTTGCCCAAGCTCACACATCTAGGTGGGAGAGGTAGGACTTCCCCCAGGCTGACTCCAAGAACCCAGGTCTCAGGTGAACAACTGGCTTTCAGTGGCTACAGCAAAGTGCTGGCCGAGTAGTTTATAAAATTCATCTAGGTAAGCAACTATGCTTTTGTAGTCTTCTCTTCTGAATTTACAATTAGTACAGTGGACAAAGTAATCTGCTGACAGTATTGCTTTCTAAAGCAGTGAGTCTGAAATTTGTGTGTACAAATCAGTTGGAGACTTTGTGAAAATGGAGAGTCTGATGCAAGAGAGCCAAGGTTGAACCTGAGATTCTGCATTTGTGAAAACTTCCAAGTGATGCGGATGCTGATCTTGAACCACACCCTGAATGATGAGACACAGAACAAAGGCTGCTTTTCTCCCATACATCTTGTCATAAGCGAACAGCTTTACCGGGTTACGTATCTTACCAGTTTTATCTCAGAATGTGTCAAGAGCCCTTTGACATCAACTGGTGGCTTTGACTAGCTGAAGACAAACAGAAAGCTAGGAAGTAGAAATCTTTTTTGCTCAAAGTTTTATCTCCAAATATTATTTAAATAAATTAATTTTGCTTGTGAAGTTGTATAAGCTCTTCAGAAGCCTCAGAAATGTTGATACTTTCTGCATTTTTGATAGAAAAATCTCTTTTGATAGTGTTTCAATACTCTGCATTTTTAAATTATTTTTTTAATTTTATTTTTTAATTGAAGCATAGTTGACACACATTGCTACGTTAGTTTCAGGTGTACAACATAGTGACTCAACAAGTCCATGTGTTATGCTGTGCTCACAGGTGTAGCTCCCATCTGTCACCATGTAACACTGCTACAATGCCACTGACTCTGTTCCCTATGCTGCACCTTCCTCCCTGTGGCTTATTCATTCCATAAGTGGAAGCCTGCGATACTCGGGATTTTTGAGAGTCATTTCATAGCTTCTTCTGTGAGGTACTACAGAAGAAACATGAGCTTTTGGGGCAAAAAAGATCAGGATTTGACATTCCAGCTCTAACTACATATTAAAGTGACCCAAGGGAAACTGATGTTCGAAGAGGTTAAGTTACTTTGCTATCAATAAAACTGGGCTAAGGCTACCTACTCCTTACATCTGTCATGAGAATTAAGTGAAATAATATATCTAAAACCACCTAGCACAGTGTCTGCCACACAGTAGGTATCTACATCTGTCTTATCATCTCACTTCCCTTAGTATTTAGAACAATTATTTCCTACAATGCCAGTCTCTCCCAGTTGGCAAAAGTGAATGACAACAACAAAATACTTGGGCTTTACAGGGAAAACAGTGTTAAAGTAATAGCAGCTAACACTCATTCAATACCTGTTAGGGCACCAGGCACTCTCCAGGGATGTTTCTATTATCACCCCTTTTACAAGTAAAAAACAGGTTCAGAAAGATTAAGTAACCAGCCCAGATTTCAACCCGGCACTGTGACTCCATAGCTTGCTCCCAAAACCACTAACTACTTGCCTCCCAAGTAACCAAGTCCTTGGTGATGCAAAGGAAATCAAAGGCGACCCCAAGGCAAGAGTGAAAATCTGAGTCAGTATTCCTTGAAATGTCTCATCTTACTGTCTGAAACACTTCCTTCCAAGGGTCTTCTCCAGAAGAGCCTTACAAGGGGGGGGGGGGGTTAGTTTTCTTCTTGAGGCTGCTTTTTTATACTTATTTTGACACATCTTAGAGACTTTTGTGTCTGTTAAGCATAGAGCCTTGAATGCAGGGGTGCTCAAATACTTGATTCAATACATTATTTCCCCTGGAACTTGGCTCATTGTCAATTCCAGCATGGATTCTCTAAGTAAAATGCTTGAAGTCAGTTCTGATGTTAACAAATACCAGAGTAAACTGACTTTAATTTGGAACATGAGTGAGGAAAGTGAATGCTACAGAAATTTAGCATGCTAAAAAATAAAGAAAAAAAAAACCATCCAGGAAGACACTATATTTCTCTTTTTTAACCCTACATTCTATTCAACTGAAAGGGTGCAATGGTTTAGAAACCATTATCTACCATTACCCTTCAGAGAAGGAAGATCTGGGGTCAATTATGACATTTCAAATTACCCAATCATTATCCCTGTTGAGTAATTCAGATGACACCACCTAAGACACTGTGTTAATTATATACAAGATGATGACAGATGTGCTCCTGAAAATTGGTTTCAGATCTAAAGAGGGAGTCAGAAGGGAGTGATGAAAGAGAGATTCATAGAAGAATATCTGGCAATGCAGGGAATTAAATGCAAACTACACTAAATAATTACTGTACTTCTTTCATGACAGGTTCATAAAACTTTTTTCATTACTAATGGGGAAAAAAAAAAACCCTCAGACCTTTCATGATCCTATAAAAGAAAGATCGCAACATAGTTTAACTTAACATAGTACCATTTCATTGTTAGATAAAGTTGCCTAAAAGAGGACTGAAGCATTTAACACGTCAAGCATTAAACCTCAAACAAGGGTTGGAGCCAATTTAGCATGTTATAATTACAGCTGTATGGTTCACCACAATAACTATACTCCAGAGCACAAACTCATGCTGCTCTCTTGAGGAATGAGTCCTTGTCTTGGAAAACAAAGCTAACAAACCACACAAACAAAAAATATTTCAAAGGCACCTTTCAAACCTTTGTCAAGTAGTTCGCATTTGCTCTGATGTCAAATTTTCCTTCACATATTTCTGCCAAAAAATGGATGTGTATCTCCAATTTATCACTTTCTAAGCCTTAATGTCTTTAGAATTCTTCTTTGTGCCATGACCTGTCTAGATACTTTTAGTGGGAACTCTGCAAAGAAAAGAGACAATGAATATTCCCAGAAGACCGGTCTCATAAAGATGCTGATAGAATGGTAAGAGAGACAAATGCTAAGAAAAGAACAAAACCTTATATGCCAGGTGTCCTTGAATGGTTTCCATCTCATAAGAACCAAAGACCTATTCTTCTGTTTCAGCACTCCCTTCTAACCCCCTACTTAAGATCTGCAAAATGAAACACCAACAGGAACACCTAAGAAATAAAATCTGACCCTGTCATCACAATCACTGCTGGCAGAGACCAAATGAGTATTTGGAGAAATAGCCAAGCGCCAAACTCTAAATATTTCACCTTAACTTACAAAAGCTTTTCCAATACAACTTTAAAAAATGAGTCATGATCTGGGGAAGGAAGGCTAGCATGAATCATCCTAGGACTTTTATAAGATTAAATTTCAGAGAAGTTAGTGAAATACTGCCTAGTGTTAAGAACTGGAAATATTATGGAATTAAAACTCCCAGGCTAAGGAAATGCCATGCCGACTTCTGCCACCATAAAACCAGAACGTCCAAAGCCACACACAGTTTGTAGTCTGGTTTCAAAGCTATAAATGAAATAGCTGATTAGCTGACTCTGCATGTTTTAAGGAAGAGAATGAGTTAAAGCAGGCATTATTCTTTCCCCTGACTAGGTAGACAGCTTTGTAGATAAACACTTTAAAAATCTAACAATAAAGACGTTTCCCACCCAACTTCTCTACACATTCTGCAAAAGTTCTGAAGACCCTTACGTACACAGATATGACAATGCTTGCTATAATCTAGTATACTTATTTTATTTACTAGTCCCAGTCATTTCATTATTATTATCAATAAATTATTTTAACCTCTTTAGAGCATTCCCCATCTTATTATCTAAAAGGATACATTAACTATAACAAAATGTATTTTAAAAAATAAAGATAAAGCAGCAGCACCTTCATGGATTCCTGTGTAACAGCAAACAGGAAAAGAACGGGAAGAATAAATAGAATATATTAAATTTCTCCCTAGCACCTTGACTTATCTTTAACCCTTGAGCATATGGCAGTACGTATTTCATGGACACCGCAAAGCCTTTTTTTGTGAAAAAGTCCATTTCTCCCAAGCAGTGTCTTTGTGAGCGACTCTGCCACCATCTCCTGCCTGACACACAGTATCACCACCGCTGACCACTGGCATAGTCACAGTTACTCTGAGTCCTGGAGACCCAAGAGATCATAGGGGCAGCCTCTATTCTTGCAGGGGGAGGCCTATTACATATTTGTTTCTTTTTTTTTTTTTTTAAAGATTTTATTTATTTGACAGAGAGGGAGAGAGAGCACAAGTAGGCAGAAGGGCAGGCAGAGGGAGAGGGAGAAGCAGGCTCCCCGCAGAGCAGGGAGCCTGATATGGGGCTCCATCCCAGGACCCTGGGATCATGACCTGAGCCGAAGGCAGAGACTTAATGACTGAGCCACCCAGGCGCCCCTATTTGTTTCCTCTTTAGTCCCACTCAGATGGGGAGAACAGGGGGAAAAGTGGCTAATTTATTCTATTAGAACTTAAATTCTAAGAAATAAAACACTGCAATATAACAAATAGAGAAGACAAACTAACAAATCATCACTTTTCTGTTTAGTGTTAGCATTTGTTGTTACTTTCATATACTTGATGAAAAAAAATCTGTTATGCTTATGTTTTGCAAAGGGAAAACTGTATTCTCCATTCCCCTCTTTGACTTATTACTAGAGTCCTTGATTCTATTACATACACTAGTTCATTAAACCTTTATTTTCTTTTGCCATATTGAGATAAAGACCAATATCCACCCTTACAGACTTTATATAAGACTAAGCTATAATTAAGCAGTGACATTCTAGGAGTATTCTGCCTCTTGCATTTGTCAAAAATGCACAAATAAACCATATCACTTGGATAAGAAACAGGCAAACAAAATGAATTTCATCTAAACTTTGAAATTATATTTTTAAACAGACAGACTGCAAAGACAATAATTCTTAAATATACTGGAATATACTCTTGGCTCAAAACAGCATTAGCTTTGGCACTGCAGAGCCACCGTACCCTGAATAAGCCAGTTTCTGCCTCTCCCAGCAACAGCCAACACCACTTCACTGTTAATGATGCATGACTGCATTCGCTCGGTAAAGGAGACCCACCGCGTGTGCTGACTTAGCTTTTTTCTGCAATCCCCTGCAAAGAAGCAGTCCTTTCAGAGTCTTCAGGAGCACTGCTACCATCAACTACAAAACTCCCCTTCTCTCTCTCCGGATTCTCATTTCAGCTGCAAACACCTGTAAGACCACCACTTAATTCTGCATCCCTGTGTCAGTTACTGCCTAACCACACTCTGCTGTGGCGAACACTGAGCTGTCATCTGATTACATGCTATCAAGTTAAGGCTATTATTTTCCTGGCACCTGCCTGGGAATTTGGGTAGACGCTCCTTCTACACACCTAGTCTGCACTGTATCTATCACTTAGCTTGGGCATCACTTCAGATGTGATTTTTGGTTTTCCCGACTACTTGCTTCTTGAAGATGGAGACCATACCTGAAGTTACTTGCTAGGTGTAACATATTACTGTACATGTGGCAGGTCCACAGTAAGTGATTTATTTTCCCAAGATAATTCTCACATTTAAATAAGACCTGAAAAATCCAAAAGCGATTATAACCCTTCAAACTTTCCCGCTCAGATTCCTAAATTTATAAAATTTACCACCTGTCTCAGACTTGCTTTAGCAATCGTTAAGCATTTAATTGGTCAAATAGCAACTTTAGTCGTATTTATTGTAGAAAAAATATATATATAATAACCCTTACTGAGCACTTACAATGGGGTCAGGCATAGTGCCCAGCTAAGAGGTTTACACAAACTACATATCACTGAATCCTCATGACTACCTTGGAGGGTAGGTGGGCATCTCACTGGCTTTTCAAACAAGAAGGAACTGAGGCACACGGAGATTACCTAACTAGCCCCACATCCCACAGCTAGCGTGACAAAGGCAGAAATCAAGGCATGTAATTTCGTTGTGGTGCCCAAGATCTTACTCTCCATGCTCTTAAAGAAACTACTCCTACTTAATGGTTTATGATACTTGATAACCTTAAAGCTACTTTCATATACTTATTACATCTGAACTCAATAGTGAACCTGTGAAGAACGATATATATCATTACAAATAAAGAATAGGCAGAGACACAAATTTCTTCCATGTAGCCCTAATGAAAGTATCAGATATAGTACCTAATTCCTCTGTGTTAAAATCCAATGTGCAATGCTTCCCATAGGTTTCCCTGGATATGCAACATTATAATTAGATGGTAGCTGAAAAGGATGTGGTTTTGGGGTTCAATAACACCATTTTACAACTTATTTTATTTTGGAGTGGCACTTTAAGCAATAAGGAAAACACAGGTGGTCACATTTCATGAATAATTTTCCAAAGCTCATTTGAAATCCTGTATGAATTTTCCTATGGGAAGAAAAAGTTCTAAATGGAGAAAAGTTTCCAAAATCCTGGCCCCTAAAAGCCTATTTAACTCCTAGAATAACAAATATAGATCATTAATCCTTTACTATGGGTAATTTCTGGTCACTTTGCCTTGGCATTTTACCACTGAGCCTAATGTAGAGTAGGTCCTTCGTAGACATTTATTTTCATTTGCAGTTACTTAACGTTCACTTATGTTCCAGACTTCTGTGATAGACTGCACTACTGTCCTACATTCTCCATCCCTTCCTTTATCCATGTCCTCTGCATATATGTCATCACCCCTTGACACAACAGCTTGGCCATGTAACTCACTTTGGCCAAAAGAATGAGGAAGAAGTAATGTTGAGTTTAAGCTTCAAGAGGTCATGTGTATTTCCACTTGCTCTCTTGGTCTTCTGATATACCATGAGGTCTGCGTTAGTCTGCTGGAGGAAGAAGGATGAGAGCCATGTGGAGGAAAGCTGCAGGCTGTTGTCCCAGCCAGCCCCACCCCTACTCTGCTATCTCGCAGCTCAGCTGGGATCAGCAGAGCTGCTGCAGCCAACATTTAAAGGGTGAGAAATAAATGCTTATTCTTGAATGCCATCAAGTTTGGGGTGATTTATTATGCAACCAAAGATAACTGACAGAACTGAATCGCAGTTATGTGCTAGGCAATTTCACAAATTACCTTACATAATCCCAACAGCTTTGGGGAGTTTTAATTATTAATTCTACCTTCTAACTTTACCCATTCATACAACTCTTTATGTATATTTCAAAATAATTTGTACAGGCCCTACCCCAGGCCTATAAATGAGAATCTTCTGGGAGTATGAAGCCTATAAATATATATATTTTTTTAGCTTCACAGATTTTGAGATGTAACCATGGTTAAGAACCCCTAATTGGCAGTCCTACAAAATTAAAGGCCAGCCTATGTATAGTCCAGATTTTGCCTCACTTTCACCCTTAGGCAGGGCTTTAAAGTTTGTGTGAGACCGGGTCTTAAGGCAAGTCAACTTCACAGTGAAGAATGTCAAAGAATCAATGTACTCCTGTGGAACAATAGATTCCAAATATTCCTCTCCACCATGCCCAGTCAACTCCAGGTGCATTTTGCAATGATGGTACCCGGAACCTATGGAGATGCTAATGAGAACCACTACAATTCTGTCAGTCAAGTACCATGTGTCAGCCCTGTGCTAAATACTGTAGCATCAATCTTACTTCATTCACTACAGAAAAGAGAACAAGGTTAATAAGTACTTTGATGAAGGTCACACCATCCATAAGTAGTGGCTCCAGGAATCAAATTCAGGTCTGTCCAACTATAAAGCCCTTTACTTTAT
This sequence comes from Neomonachus schauinslandi, assembly GCF_002201575.2. Classification (NCBI taxonomy): domain Eukaryota; kingdom Metazoa; phylum Chordata; class Mammalia; order Carnivora; family Phocidae; genus Neomonachus; species Neomonachus schauinslandi. The sequence continues at coordinate 76,894,735 of NC_058404.1, forward strand.
CTCTAAAGTAAAGCACTCCAGCACCAGTTATCTCTCAAGAAGACTCCAAGGAAAATGTATTTGAAGCAATGTATCTGAGGTCTCAAAGGTCTCCAGGGATGAGATGTAGGCTTGGGTGTCCTGCAAAACTTACAGCCATTGTCAGGACCAAGGCAGGATGGAAGGAACAAGAGGAACGTGACAGGAGTATGGGAACTGGGGGTGGGGAGGAAAATTTGGTCACAGATGGAGATCTGGGAGCAATCATTTGGTAAATAAGTTAACTTTTCAAACATCGGATGTCCAAAATTCAAAAGCTAACTGCAAGAAAATCCAGAAGTTTGGTTCATTATGTAAACAACTCCACACAGTACATACAGCACCAAGAGAACTCTGAAAGAAGTATTTATTTGGCTGCTTGATGAATTTACAATTACTTTTTATTTTGTAGTCTTTATATCTCTGCAGCTAAGATAAAGTGCACTGAACATGGAGTCAGGAGATTTGAAGTTTCATATCTGCCAGTTGCTAACTACACAGAAAAGTCACAGCCTGTTCGGAACCAAGCTTGATCTATGAAACCACGTTCCAGGAACCCCTGGAGGCCGCTCCTTCCCTACACCCCACACTTCCTCAGAGTCAGAGTGAGAAATGAAGCACCTACTGCTGCACACAGCAACTTTTCCAATCACTTCTCCCTTATTTTTTTTTTTTTAAAGATTTTATTCATTCATTTGACAGAGAGAGACACAGCGAGAGAGGGAACACAAGCAGGGGGAGTGGGAGAGGGAGAAGCAGGCCTCCCGCCGAGCAGGGAGCCCGCTGCGGGGCTCAATTCCAGGACCCTGGGACCATGACCCCAGCCGAAGGCAGACGCTTAACAACTGAGCCACCCAGGCGCCCCTCCCGTATTTTTTTTCTTAATCTTCTATTCCTTTGAGTCTCTCACCATCTAGTTACACCACTTTTTTTTTCCAGTTCTGTCGTTCCCCCTCCCCCTCTAAAGGTGTTAGACTAGGTTCACAGCCTCTCCATCCCAAGTACTTCTACTGAGTGGCATTATGACCATGTTGATCATCGGGACAACCTCCTCGGCTCCAGTGTGACCAGTGCGACCAGTTCTTTGGCCACTGTAGACCACTGCCACATCTTGGACTTCATCTATCAGTGGGACGCACTTATGAATCCTTAAAATAAAATATCTCCCATGACCACAAACTTCCTATTCTTTTAACTCTCTCAATCCTATCCATTGATCTCTGGAATTTTAGTTCCTTAACCATACACCTTCCACCTTCTATGGGATTCCTCTAGACTTGGCTTCCTTCCTCATCCAGCTTCCATGGTCCACTGTTGATGGGGTCAAAACTCCATGACTCGATTATCCTCTCAGTGCCCATCACTGAGAAAAACCCAAATTCTTGTCAACCCAACTTCAGCTACCTTCCTCATTTTCTTCATAGTACTTTTCAGTATCAAAAATCTTAAATTGTTTACTTGCTTATTATCTGCCTTCCCCCAGTGGAATTTAATCTTCATGAGAACAGAGACCTGATCTTATTCGTAGTTGTATCATCCATTCTAGAAGATACTCATTTTTGCAAAATGAATGAATGAACCTGAATGCTTCCTTCAAGTGGCCTTCCCTGCCAAGTGTGAGTGAGGTGCCCTTCTCACTTTCTTTCACAGCACCTTGTACTTACTCTATCACATTGTATTTTATCATTCTTCACTGCTCACTTCTTGTGGATCCTGACAAGTCTTTGTCACCAGTTCTACTCATCCCAGTGCCTAGCACATAGAAGATACTATATTTGACTAAGTGGTAACATTTAAGCATTTGTCTTTAGGACAGCATTTTATGGAACATTAGTCTAAGGGGTTATCAAAAGGATATTCTGCATGAAAAGTTTCCATGACCAAACAGTTTGGGAAATGTCCTAACAGGTTTTTCATTGCAGGACTTTTCAGATACATTAATGTGATAATATGCACCATGAACCTCCATGAATTAAGCTTTTCCTAAATATAACCTGAAACTCCAACACACACACACACACACACACACACAATGAGAGTGTATATGAGAGAGAGACAGAGAGAGAGTGATTTTGATTTTTTTTGGAACCACTGATCCAGAAATAAAGAAAAATAGTAATTTAGAAAAACAATCTTCTAAAACTGAGTCCACAAATTGTTTAAAAGCATTATAAGCAACCATTTCATTATAAAAATAAAGATTTTTATCCTTGAGATTTCCTCATAATCAGCAGTCTTACATTACCATTTGGTTTAGGCAAGTCGGTAAACAGTTATTTAGAAAGATATACTCATTTAAAGGGCAAAACAGTATCAAAAGGGAGAATGGGGGCAGTTGCTAACCTAGTCTCCTTAGTGAAATGGAAGGCCTCAAGGAGAAGGAACACGATTTTAGGAAACTGCTGTGAGAACTATAAACCAATAGCACACCAGGCTGCAAAGAACAGTATGGGTTTTTAGCAGGCAGAAAAATGAAGAAAAAAAAAAGTAAGTATTTTAAACCTTTGCTGCAAGATACCAATAAAACAAAAAACATTGACATAGGATCCCCTGCTACACACACACACACAAACTGCTTCTTATACATGACTGAAATTTTCATCAGACACTTTCAATTATCTTGTCAATATATCAAGCACTGCCCTAATTTATTTCACACAATAATCCCTTCCATAGGAATGTCTCAAAATATTTTGAACACAAAAGTGAAATTCAGAAGAGAATGCTTTGAAAATGTGTTATCTCATTTTGTGAATTTCAACACTGTATCATAAATACTCACTAAATTCTGCCTTCCAGTGGAATTCCTATAATCATGAAATAGAGACTGGACAATACTTTGGGCTATATCACTCTCTGTTAAAGGCATGCCAAAGCCTTTTTCCTATCTGAATTCTTCTCATCTCCTCACCTTGCTACAACCCTTGTTTACACGAGATGACTCAGAGACTGAAACTAATGTAACCTACTATCAGTTGGACATTTTATTTCTACACCTTATAATTAGCTGACACCTAATGATTGTTATTAACACAATCAGCTATCAAACCCACAACACCTTCTCCACATTCTCTTACCAGAGAGAAGTATATGCATTTTAGGTTTAATTTAGAAATGTCTGACACAGAATATTTTTTTCCCCATCATCTGATTCAGCTCTCCCAAATTTTAAAAACATTGCCCTAGTTTATCATATACGAATATATTACATCCTACTATATTATCCCCTTAATAATAAAGAATAAACTCTTTTTGCCATGTTAATAGATGGTTTTCCCATACAGACCCATTCACTGTGATGGAATAGCTGAAATTCAAAGTACATTTGGTCCTCATTATCCACAGATTCTGTATTTGCAAATTTGCCTACATCCCAAAATTTATTTTTAGCCCCCAGATCAATACTCATGCTGTTTTTGTGGTCATTTGCTGACATGCACACAGTGGTGAAAATTTTGAGTTGCCCAACAAACACATTCCCAGCTGGAGTTGAGCAAAGTGATGCTTTGCCATCTTGTTTCTGTGCTTTCTGTAGTCTGATTAGTCCCATGAGTTTGTATTTTTGTGCTTTAGTTTTCTGCTTAAAATGGTCCCCAAGCATAGTGCCGAAGTGCTATCTAGCATTCCTAAGTTCAAGAAGGTTGCAATGTGTCTTACAGAGAAAATACATATGTTAGATACGCTTCACTCAGACCTAAGTTACAGTGCCGCTGGTGGTGAGTTCAACGTAAATGAATCAACAACACATATATTAAATAAGGTGTCTTTAAACAGAAATACACATAAAACAAGATTATATATTAAATGGTTACGAAAACTGTGACCACAGGCTCACAGGAACCTAACCTTGTACTACCCCTAGGACAATAGAACAGTATTTGCTAATTCAGTATTTGCAGCAACTTTAATAACTTTAATAACTATGGTGAAAAGATTCAATTCTACCACCCCTGGCACTGAAAGCTCTCCCATCTTGCTATTGTTCCTTAAAACAAAGCCTCTACTTCCCTAACACCGCTCCCCACGTAAGGTTCAGCCTACCCATACACTTTGATTCATAGCCCACAAAATTGCTCACTAAATTTTGAATTTTTTCCTGTATTTTGGAGCTTACAACCTAGCACTTGAACACCAGGAAAAGTCAACCAATTGTATAGGAACAATGCTCCTAATTAACAAAACCAATCTGAGTGCAGAAGGCATGGAGGGAGCTACCTACCACCCTCCTTAACACTGGATCATGGGCAGGGATACATGAGAAGAAGGTAGAAGCAGCCGGTCTCCTGTGTGCCTTCCTCCATCTGGGTGGAAAGCAAGACAGGCCTTCTGTGCTTCAGGAGATCTTGAGAGAAGGTCAGGATACCACAGCTTGTCCCCACACACAGGACTGGCTCTGTGGGCATGTGACCTGGGCAGGTGCACAGAGCCCCAGGCTTGCTTTAATATTCTGATGTTGAAGTCTTAAAATTCTTAATTTTTGAACAAGGATCCCTGCATTTTCACTTTGCACTGGGCCCCACAAAGTAAGTAGCTGGTCCTGGCCCCTGGATTCCCACACTGCTACTCAGTGGATTAGTTCCAAGAAAGGGAGGCTCACCTCTGCCCAGGAGGGGCAGTACATGTCACTAGAGAAGCAACAGAGGGGCCAAGGGGCAACGAGGTGACCAGCATCTAGGAATGTCTCCCCAGGACTCCTAAAGCATTTCTACCTCTAATAAAAAGGTTTCTGACGAGGAACAGTGACTCTGGAACCCAATGCCTCTGGTAACTTAGGATGGTTGGAGGACCCAGATAACAGACTCAGGGGTGCCTGGGTGGCTTAGTCGGTTAAGCATCTGCCTTCGGCTCAGGTCATGATCTCAGGGTCCTGGGATCGAGCCCCACATCGGGCTCTCTGCTCAGCGGGAGGCCTGCTTCTCCCTCTCCCTCTGTTGCTCTTCCTACTCGTGAGCACTCTCTCTGACAAATAAAAAAAATCTTAAAAAAAAAAAAAGAAAAAAGATAACGGACCCAGATAAAGGTTAAAAAGGGACCTCATCTACTTTCTCACAGGATGGTCTCACAGGCTTCCACAGATCATGCAAAATGCACTCCAGGCAAAATGTCACGTTTGCTGGGGTCATAGCAGCCTAACAGCAAAATAAGGATATTTGCTACATAAACTAGGTCTAAGTTTTACTCAGGTAAAAATAATTTTTCCTCACACAAAAAACATTTATTTTTTTTAAACTTCCACAGAAGCAATTTGTGACATGTAATTTAAAAACAAAAACAAAAACATTATTTCTACCTCAGGCCCAACATTACAGTGAAGTGGTTACTTTTTTTTTAAAAGATTTTATTTATTTATTTGACAGAGAGAGAGAGAGCGTGAGAGAGGGAACACAAGCAGGGGGAGTGGGAGAGGGAGAAGCAGGCTTCCTGCGGAGCAGGGAGCCCGATGTGGGACTCGATCCCAGGACCCTGGGATCAGGACCTGAGCCGAAGGCAGACGCTTAATGACTGAGCCACCCAGGCGCCCCAAGTGGTTACTTTTTAAAACAAATTTAATTCAACTAATGAATCACTGAACACTACATCAAAAACAAATGAGGTAGTATGTGTTGGGTAATTGAACTTAATTAAAAAAAAAAGTAAATTAATTTAATTCACTCCGAGATGAAAATGTACCAGGCTTTTTTCTACCTCAAACATCATAATGAGCTGCCATACCCCCCTAATAAAATGATCAAGTTACTGCAGAAGCCATACTTCCAGTCCTTAATATTTCTGATTTTTCTCATTCCACACTGTTCAGAGTAAACTTTAAACCCTTAGCGGCCCCTTAGGAAACCAAGATTTTGCAGGGTTTCTGTGGTAGGACTTGATGCCAGCTCTGCGGTTTGGCGATCCTATGAAGGGCACTGGAGTAGCTCTTCAAATTCTGTGTTGCTCTCAGCACTCTCCAATTTTCCCAGTAGCCCAAATTACAGATCTTACACTTAGTCTGGTTTTTCCGCATCACATCTTCCACCCTCGTCTTACTTCTGCCATGGTACTCTGGACCAGACCGAGACCGCCGAGGGCGTCGCCTGATGGGCCCTCCTTCTGCCTCAGCCTCAGTCCAAAGGCAGACTGACTCCAAAACAGTCTTATTCCATTGCTGCTTCATCAACAGCTGACCTTCTCCCTCCACATAGCTCTCTGTGTGAACTTATGTCTACTCCCCCTCCAAATTTCTCCAAATTCATTTCCCACTATATCCTGACATTAACCATTAACCACATTCCCCTTGGTACTGCCATTTGTGTTCCCTCTTGCTTTTGCCTGCTGCCGCGTGTGGTTGGTGCAAACAGTCTCTCTAAATCAGTCTCCGCAGCGGAAGCCCATTTGACATTCTATTTCTTCATGAATGCTTCCCAATTCCTCTGGTTCCTACTTCTGTCTTTAACTGAAGAGCAATATCTATGAACGCTTTGTCACTGTCTAATTAGGGCATGTGTTTTCAGTTTCCTCGCCCAATAGAGTATAAGCGCCTCAAGAGCAGGGACTTCACCTCATCTGTGTTCTGAATGAGCTGGCAGTCACAGGCTCTCAAGAATGCTGAACACTTCTGAGCACCACAGCTCTGCTTCAGTATTCCAGAGTAAGTACAGCCTGGTAGACCAGATGTCAGCTTAACAAGGAAATTTTATATGTCTTTTTTTATTACAGGTATTATTTACAGATAATCTATGTATCTATATCTTATATATCTCATTTTCCTATATCAAGGCCTAACCTGCTTTAAACATAGTTTGAGGAAGCCATTAACCAGGAACCATTATACAATGTGACACAGCATCTTGTGTGTCACTAAATTAGCTTAAATATATCAGCACGAAAACTGCAAACACAACTGCGTGAAAAGTCATATCGTTAATGGAGATTAGGCACCCCTTCAAAGCAATTTTTATTTCCATGAGTAAAGAAGAAAATTTTGATTTTATTTTATTATTTCTTTTTTTAGTGGGTTTTTGTTGTTGTTGTTGTTAAGATTTTATTTGACAGAGAGAGACACAGCGAGAGAGGGAACACAGGGGGAGTGGGAGAGGGAGAAGCGGGCTTCCCGCTGAGCAGGGAGCCCGATGTGGGGCTCGATCCCAGGACCCTGGGATCATGACCTGAGCCGAAGGCAGATGCTTAACAACTGAGCCACCCAGGCGCCCCCAAAATTTTGATTTTAGGAAGAAACACTATTGATTTTTTCGTGGTAAATAAACATTTGTTGATTAAAAAATAAAATGGGATGGAATTAACCACATAGGTTTTAGAATTTAGGAAAAAAATGACATATTCCACTTAGTATTTTGGACATGGGATTTTTTGAGTATAAATTAATCAACTTCAGTGCAATACTCTGTTACTTTTATTTTTTATATATTTTTAAGTAGTTTTTTTTTTTTAATTCCAGTTAGTTAACACACAGTGCAATTTTAGTTTCAGGAGTAGAATTTATGTTTCATCACTTACATATAACACACAGTGCTCATCACAACCACTGCCCTCCTTAATACCCATCACCTATTTAGCCCATCCCCCACCCACCTCCCTCCATCAACCCTGTTTGTTCTCTGTTAACAGTCTGTTCTATGGTTTCCCTGTTTTTTTCCCCCTGTGTTTATCTGTTTTGTTTCTTAAATTTCACATATGAGTGAAATCATATGGAGGGGGGCGGCGCCTGGGTGGCTCAGTTGGTTAAGCGTCTGCCTTTGGCTTGGGTCATGATCTCAGGGTCCTGGGATTGAGCACCACGCTGGGCTACCTGCTCAGTGGGAAGTCTGCTTCTCCCTCACCCTCTGCTCCTCCTCACCCTGCTCATTCTCTCTCTCTCTCTTTCAAATAAAATCTTAAAAAAAAAAAAAAAATCATATGATATTTGTCTTTCTCGACTTATTTCACTTAGAATACACTCTAGCTCCATCCACATTGTTGCAAATGGCATGATCTCATTCTTTTTGATGGCTAAGATTCCATATATATATACATACATATACATACACACACCACATCTTCTTTATCCTTTCATCAGGTGATAGACATTTGGGCTCTTTCCATAATTTGGCTATTGTTGATAATGCTGCTATAAACATCAGGGTGTATATGTCCTTTCAAATTAGCATTTTTTTATCCTTTGGCTAAATACCTAGTAGTGTAATTGCTGGGTCATAGGGTAGTTCTATTTTTAACTTTTTAACTTTTTGAGGAATCTCCATACTGTTTTCCAGAGTGGCAAAACACTTGATTTTTAAAATTAAGTAGGGATAGTTCTTCAATAAATTACTTTGAACAATATAATTCTGATAACGCATCTTATTAGACAAAGCACAGGAGCATTTACATTTTTTAAAGCTATTAAAAATTTTAAAGATCATATCATAACTGACTCTTGAAGACTGGACCATTTGTTTTCTATGCCACTGTAATAATTTTAAGCAAAAGTATTCTTCTCTTTTATTACCAAGAAGCACCTTTGTATTTAAGTTTCCTAGATGTCACAATGACTATATTTTTAAGTCATTCACAAATGTGCTACTGGAGATAGAATATTGCAGTAGTTTCATACTGCAATAACAGGTTTTCTCAAATATAAATTTACTTCATGGTCACAGATCACCTAGATCATATCAGGTGTCTGCTGTGAAAGGAAGGGAAAAAGCAGGCACAATTCCAGTAACAATAAGAAAAGGCACGGTTACCAACATCTCAGCATTTCTTCTAAATAACAATACTGATATCCATTCTGCCACAAACACCTGAAATAGTTTGACAGCACAAAAAGTACAAGGAAAATTAATGAATGCACTAAAATACCACTTCTTCCCAGTCACTGTGAAGATTTTCTATAATCTCCAGCCAAATAATACTTTCTGTCCATGGACTTAAGGTAACGCCACTACATGTGGCGCCTGGGTGGCTCAGTCGTTAAGCGTCTGCCTTTGGCTCAGGTCATGATCCCAGGGTCCTAGGATCGAGCCCCCCACATCGGGCTCCCTGCTCCGTGGGAAGCCTGCTTCTCCTTCTCCCCCTGCTTATGTTCCCTCTCTCGCTCTCTGTCAAATAAATAAATAAAATCTTAAAAAAAAAAAAAAAAAAAGAAAAAGAAACTCCACTACATTATCTCTCTCATTTCCTGCTAAAACCAAACCTTTACCCTCTGAAAGTACTTAAATTTCTTTAAGGAATGTCTGCTTCTTATCTGGAACACAGTTTAGGAACCACCTCCTATGACCATTTAGGAAACTGTAAAACATATTACAACTTTGAAATAGTATCATCTAAAACAACTTCCCATATTCTGGGACACTGAATCCTTTAGGACTGAGCATCTTTCTGAACTCATTTCACACTCTCCAAGTAAACTTTCTAAAATGCAAGTCTGATCCTCTCACAATTCTTCAATGCCAATCCAAAGCCCAATGGATGAGGTTCCTATCCTTCAGAAATGCAGTGTATGCTGTGCATAAGCTTGCCCTTGCCTTTTTAATTTCAAAAACCTATTCTCGATCATACATACCTACCTACATCTCTTACACTGGCCACTCCAAAAAACTAGCATTTCCCTCTCAATACCCCCATATCATTCCTCCTTATATCCATTAAAATTAGGCTATTGCTTCTTAATCTCAGCACTACTGATGTTTTGGACCAGTTCGTTATTTATTGTGGAGGGATGTCCTATGCACTGTAAGATATTTAGCAGCATCCCTGGCCTCGACCCATTAGAAATGGGTACTCCATTTCTACCTACCCCACTCCAGTTACAGCAACCAAAAATGTCTCCAGCAATTTCCAAATAACCCCTTGGTGGCAAAGTGACTTTTAGTCAAGAACCACTCAACCAGATAGTCACTTAACCTCTAGATACCCTCAATATTCACAAACCCCTTAAGAACAAAGTTCTCTCTCTTCTGGGCACCTGACTGGCTCAGTCAGTAAATCATGTGACTCTTGATCTCGGGGTTATAAGTTCAAGCCCCATGTTGAGTGTAGAAATTACTTAAAAATAAAATCTTTAAAAAAAAAAAAAAGAACAAAGTTTTCTGCACATAGGCTGCAGGGTCATACAACTCAACACAGCAACTCTGTTCAAAACAAATGTGTTTCTCCAAAAGCACCCATCTGTAGGTCAAGAAAATGAAGACTAATGGCCTATGATGGTGCTCTTATGTTAGACAATAACCAATCAACTCAGATATATCCTAGGCCCTAGATTCTAGGGGTTTAATGGCAAACATATAACAGAGACAAAAACAGAATTGCACAGAATCCAGGAGTGATGTGCAATGACCAGAAATCACATGGAAGATTATACAGCATTAGAAGACACCTGAGAACAGTAGACCTAGAGCAATCACTGGGATACAGAATTGCTGTTATATTTTTGTTTGCCACAAAGTCTAATTATGAACCTGACAAGGTTCCCTATAATCTTTACTCTATGTATCCTTAAAATGTCAAAAAGACAATAGATCTAATTTACAAAAGGTTCCAATGACCAAATCTAGGACATCTTGAGTTACAAAATAAATGACAGTAAGGAACATAACCTGTAGATGAAAATAAATGAAATTTTCATCATTTGAAGGTGAAGAGAAGTTTGGGGGAAAGTCTAGGAAGCTATTCAGAGGTAAGTCTAAAGACTAAAGTAAATAATCATGCTCCATAACAGATTCTGGAAAACAATTAAGAATAATTATACAGTAATAAATGTGCTCTTCCTCTGAATCTTGAAAACCAGCTCTGAGAGTAACAGAAAAATGTCTGCAGCAAAGCCAGCCTACACAGCATACGTACACTATCATATCCAAGGTGTCTAACTGACACCAAAGGACAAAAGTTCTTTGGATATGCTCTGTAACATTCCTTGCAGAGATACCGCCATATGCCTACCTAAGGGTGATCACAAGAATTAAATGGCATATGTAAATACTCTGCCACAATATTTGGCACTAAAGGTTGGTATCTTTCCCATCATTAAAAATCTTTAATGACAGTCCTCACTGCTTAAGTGTGAACTTTGTGTCATTCACTATTAGAGTGTGACTGTGTGTCATAGGAAATGAATGTATTTAAATCCAATTTCAATTTTCATTTTCTGACTCCAGTGCATATAATCAGCCCCTCAGGGCACAATCACACTGACCACAACCCTCTCAAATTCTACAAGCTGAAGAAGTGATTAAGACATTGACTGGTGTGGCCTGGGCAGGAATCCTCTGGCAGTGAAAATCTATTTTAAAACTTCTAGAAAAGTTTTAAACTTTTATCTACACATAAAAATCTGGGCTACTGTGTTAAGTGAAAATGTTAAAATCGGGATTAAGTTGTCTAATGAGACTTTCAGGAGTTTCCATTTACACAACTTTTGCTTTTTATAAAAACTGTCTTTTTAATTTCCATTTCACAATGGCATGTGTCAACCATATTTTACCACTAAAAATATATAGCATAAGTGATACTACAGACTAGGTGTTTAAAAAATTTAATCCTTCAGAAACACAACCATGTAACCAAATGTCAGTTTCAATAAGTACCCATTCACAGATATTTAAATACCTTCCATAACTCATATTTTAAATGGCATTTTAATGACTTTGCATGTGGGCAAACAAAGAACAATATTTTCAAATATAATCAAATGTCTTCATGCTCACATTTAGAGAAGCTTGCCATAAACCATTACAAAAGAAAGAAAATTTTAAATAAAACTTGTATTATTTCAAGTCTTAGGAAGAGCCTGAAATATGTAAGGAAAAGCAGAATGCTCTTTCTGGATAAGCACTGCTTCATTGCAACAGTCCTCAGGCTGAGAAAATTAAACTTCTGTGGAGGCGAACCTCTAATGACTACAGAGCTTTCCAACACTTTGTGCTATGAGTCTGGCAGCTGCATCACACTACAATTAAAATATTCTAAAAATACATAAAGAGAATATTCATGAAAGCTAGTCTTACTGTTTGAAGTGTTCTTCCTTACTTAAAAAAAAATTGCTAGAGGTTAATTTTTAAATCCAGAAAATTGCACAGGGTTACTGAAAAACCAAATACAGACTCTAGCACTATTTTTCTCCATGAAGCCATTTTTAGTTTAGATTTGATTAAGAATATGGAGGACCATGGTCAAGCTTAACTTTTGCTCTCCAGAAAAATCAACGACTCTAAGACTGAACATAAAAACTCCCCTCAACTAAGGGAACAGCATAAGATGGGCCAAAGTGGAGTTTCATAAACTGCTCTGTGGTCTGTGATCACATACAAAATTCTGAGTCAGGCTTCGTTTGGAAGAGAACCACCAAAGATTCCAACTGGCTCTCCAAAGCTATCATGAACCCCCAAAGATTTCTCATCTATAAAATTAACAGGTTAGACTAAATAATTTCCTAAATCAGCTACACATTCTAAAATATTGTACTGACTTTGCGCCTGTCCTTGTTTTTACCAAAAGACATGATGAATGACCCTTTCATGAAATCTAATCAACTTGTAAATATTGGTAGAAATTGTGATTAGCAGACATTCATGATAGATTACAAAAACAGCAAAACAAATCCAAAAGTTATCTATGACACACCAAAAGTCAAAAATTAACTTTAAAAATCACTGATGATTTCAAGTAATCACCTTCACTCAATTTTGAGTCAAAATATCACAAAGCAAAAAGGTAGGTGAATTCACTAAACACCAGAAATATACCTATGGGATTTCTGGCATCTAGGCAAAGGTTCTAAAGCAAACATTGAATGAAGTGAAAGATCTTTCAGTTCAAGATTAAGGCAACACAGTACCAAAATGTGGGTTAGTAGCTTAAAAAGAAAAATTTCCCCCTACTGAGCTTAACATTTTCAAGACCAGTTGATCACCACTTGCCTCTGGTATAAAACTTATACACAGGCCAACTGGCTTTTCTTGTTAAACTACTTTCTAGAACAGAAAGTAGCAAAGGTGGAGGTGGTAGGTGGGTTTCAATTTATACAATAGGAATTTCACAAAATGTGCATTTTTCCATGCAACAAATTAAGTATGTGCATTGGGCCTGGCTATCACGTCTGGTCTTTTTATAAGTCTCTCCCAGCTACAGAAATACTGGGGCACATGCTGGTGGCACTGCTAACCAGGACAACTTTTTGTCTACAGCTTTGATGGTATCTCTCAAACCCCAAACTACTTGAGTCTCTTCCAGTAACCTACCTCTAGGAATCTATGCCAAGGAAAGGAAATGATCCAAAACATGTTAAATCTATAAACAGCAAGATGATCAGAGGAGAAAAACTGAGAAACTGGAAATAACCCAAATGCCCAGCAACCGGTTAAATAAATTATGGTATGTCTAGCCACTTGAACATGATTCAGTCATTTATGTATGAAACACGAAAGATTATGTAACAACACAGAAGAGTATGATTAATAAGTGAAAAAAGCAGGATAGATGATTACACATAAAAACCACGTTATGTAAAAACTGTGTGTACATGTGTATTTAAACTGCATTAACAAAACTTGTATTAGTAGTTCCCTTTAGGAAATAGGGTGAGGATATAGGACCTGCTCCATAAAGGGAGTTATCACCATGAATAACTATAGTATAGTATGAACTAGGTATGGTAGATGGGAAGAAACTAGCAATGCCTGTTTGTCCAAAGTCCTTTACCATTGTTTCTGGATGGCCCCGCAAACATTTGTTTACCATGTATTTAACTCTTTCCTTTCTTCCTGTGAATTCCCTTACTTCCCTTTGACTCCTATTTCCTTCTTAGTCCAGAATGACATGTATACCTCATGTTGCCTGTCTTTGGAATCTCACATTTTTTTTCTCCCTTTTTTAAATTGAGGTGTAAGTTACATACAGTAAAGTACACAAATATTAAGCAAACAACTTGGTAAATATTTCCAATTTTTATATTCCTCGGTAACTACCACTCAGATCAAGCTATAGAGCATTTTTTAAAATTTAATTTTCTTTTATTATGTTATGTTAGTCACCATGCAGTACATCATTAGTTTTTGATGTAGTGTTCCATGATTCATTGATTTCCTATAACACCCAAGGCTCCATGCAGTACATGCCCTCCTTAATACCTATCACCAGGCTAACCCATCCCCCATCCTCCTCCCCTCTAAAACTCTCAGTTTGTTTCTCAGAGTCGCTATAGAGCATTTCTAACACCCCAGCAGGCTCACTTATCCATCCCACTAGCAATGACATCCTGAAAAATAACTACGATTCTCACCTCTATCACCACAGATCAGTGGAGGTTTTTCTTGGAGGGGGGGCAGAGGGGAAGGTAATATTTTTTAATTGAAGTGTAATTAATGTTATATTAGTTTCAGGTGTACAGTATAGCGATTGAAAAATTCTATACATTATTTAGTGCTCATCAAGACAAGTGTATTCTTGATCCCCTTTATCTATTGCATAATTCCCCCCAACCACTTCTCCTCTGGCAACCATCAGGTTTATTCTCTATATTTAAGAGTCTGTTTTTTTTTTTTTCTTTGTTTTGTTTCTTAAATTCCACATATGAGTAAAATCATATGCTATTTGTGTTTCCTGACTTGTTTCACTTAGCATTATATCCTCTAGGTCCATCCTGGAATCTCATGTTTAGGTGGATTCCCTGTATGTACAAAATTAAACATGATTTTCTCCTGTTAATTTGTCTCATGTCACTTTGATTCTTAGGCCAGCCAAAAGAATATTAAAGGACAGAGAAAATTTTTTCCTCCCCAACATTTGGATTTTCCAATAGAAATGTACTGATTTCACTTGGGTAATTTTCTCTTAAAAGAAAAAAAAATATATAAAAATATGGATAGGGATACATAATTATATTAAAAATAGTGTTAAAATGGAAGGACTGTGCATTTATATTTATATTTTCTACACTTTCAGCACTCATATTCTTTAATTAAAAAATTAAATCTACAAATAACTGTAGAAGTCATCTTTTTGTCAAGCATAATTACTCTTTAACCTGTTTTTTCATTTTACAGATTCTATTTAAAGAATAATTTTGCCGCACAATGTATAATTACACAGATTGTAGATAAACCCCAGGTAAAAATGCATCACTCTAAAACAAAAACAAAACAAAAAATCTGAAGTAACCTGATTAGATTAGCTCTGTCTTATCCCTCATCTTTATCACTAAAGTCTTTCACAGAGCCTGACCCGAGAAGGCTTATAGCATAACTGTGAGGTGTGTGTTGGGGCAGGGGGAGGGAGGGGCTGGAACACACTTTCTGAGTGTGAATTCCAGCTCCACTACCAGCTGTGTGTGATTTTGAATAGGTTACTTTATTTCTGTTTTAATTTCTCCAATGTAAAATGGGAATTATAATACCTAACTCTCAAGGTTGTTGTGAGGATTAGCAGAGAAGACTAATATAAAGCACTAATGCCTGATGTAGTAAGCTATTAGCTTTTATCTATTGGCTAATTAAGCTGTTAGGTATTATTCTAAGCATTGTAAAATAAGTATGTAACAAAATGTATTTTTAATAATTATTATAATCACTGTAAAATACATTTATAACAAAAATGAAATGAATTTAACACAATTTTATGATCCAAACATTACTCTAGCTTAGACATCAAAGGATAAATAAGGAAACAAAAGAGTTTGCAGTGATGTCATTTTTATCTCAGCTACACTTTACATTGCATAATTCATTACAAGCTAAAACTGTTTTTCTTAAACATCTCTCCTCCTAATTTGCAACTGCAGTAACTACTAACAGAATTTTGGTGTTTCCTCCAGCTTCCCATTAAAAAGGAGAAAATATTATTTAAGTTCAAGGGAAACTGCTTATACAATGGACACCAGAATGGCAAAACAGAAACTTTACTTCGACAAAAAAAGAGGGATATCTAAATGTTTCCTTCTTTCTTCCTACTTTCTAGACCACTCTTTGAAAAGAGGGGTTCATTATATCAAAACCTAAGATCAAGCCCCCCCACCTTAAAATCTTCTTAGATCAGCAATCAAAGAACAAATGAATGTTTTCTCCCTTTCTATACCTGGACTTCCTGAAGTACTGAAAAATCCCACTAGTTACTCTCACTCTATTGATTCCTGGTTGGGATACATTTTCCATTGCTTGAGACAGATCAGGGCTACCCACACTTTAGAGGTATAAATGTATCTAATAAGACAAAACATAGTCATCTGGATCTCTATTATCTACAAAAACAAAATGCATGCATTGGGAGCAGTGTGAGAATTAAAACCAAACTCTGTCCTCATCCACTTCAAGGAAAAATTATATCAGGATTAAACATAAAAAATATTTAAAAATAGATATCAACTATTTGATTTTTATGCAGCAATTTTTGAGAAGAGATTACTTTAAATAAGAACGGTCAGGTCACTACAAAAAAACAAAACTTCACTAGAAACTGCGATGCCAGAAAAGAAACAAAAATAAGTTATTCATATTATGGCATCCATGAAATAATTCAACTTTTGAAAGTTAGGATGGAAACCTTCATAAACACTGACTGATAAGATGAAGGCGCTCAAATGATCCCAAAGGAGGATCCCACTGCATGTGGGTATCCTAAGACTGGCTGTGGTCCCAAAATCTGGAAGTATTTTACACCCAAGCATCAACTGCTAGCAATTTCTGAGTCTGTTTTGCCTCTGCCCATGACAAGAATCAACTTGTTCCAAAATTCAACTAAATATGTTTCTTTTATGTTAAAACTCTGCTGTTTCTGGGAAAGCTAAAAGCTAGAATTTTTTACACATGTGGACAAAAGCTATATTTGGATCTTTTATTCTAACAGAATAAAGACAGTTTTAAAAGAACTCCCCCACTGCAGTTTATTATAAGGAAGTAACTCTTCCGAAAAATTTTAAAAGTAAACCTCCTTCTCCTATTCAATTCCTTTAACTTAAAAATTCAAGATCTTATTTTAAAAAGAAAAGCATTTAATCTAAATTAATTGCAAGTTAAACAAAAAACTACTTAAGAGGAGGAGTCATGACTTCTCTTTACAGATTTTTTCTAGTCATTTCATCTGTAAGTACATAGGTTGTACTTTTTAAAAAAAAATTGATAATCATAACATCACTTTTAAGTATTAAATACTTAAAATCCCACAAGATTAAATCATGCTTTCTTAGACTTCTCTTTAAATACATGTAAAAACCACTTGGGACATCTTTATTTAATCCCCTTGTCCTGCGCAACTGTATGTTAGCATCATACAACAAAGACAAACAGAATGAAATCCAAGACAGCAAAGACTATAAACCATGACATGCTGACACACCTGCCTCAACCAGGTAAGAAGTAGACAGACAGGCTAAGAGAACAGCTATAAGTTCTGAAATAAAGGTTAGCATGTGGCCTAAATGATAACAAAGTTAATATTCAAACAAGTATTTCTTTTGGAATCATTCCACTTACTTGACACCACAATTTCTGAATCTTAGCACTACTGACCTTTTGGATCCCAAAGAATTATGCTGTGTCTGTTCTGTGCACCGCAGGATGGAGAGAGAGCAGCATTCCTGGATTCTACCTATTACAGGCCAGTAGAAACTCCATCCCCAGTCATGGCATCAAAAAGACTCCACTGTATGGGTGACAGATGGTAACCACTTATTGTGGAGAGTACTGTGTAATGTATAGAACTGTCAAATCACTATGCTGTACACCTGAAACTAATATAACCTTGTATGTCAACCGTACTTCAATAAAAATTAAAAAAAAAAAAGATTCCAGACACTGCTAAATGTCCCCTAGAGGTGAAATGGTTCCCAGTTGAGAACCGCTGCTCTACACTGAAGAAAACCCAAGAGTTAACATGGATAAAACCCTAAAACATGATTTTAGTTGAAGTGATTTCATAAAGAGATATAAAATGCATGAGTTAGTTATACTAATTAAGTCAGACCTTGTAAATGAAGTCAACACTACTAGGAAGATGTGATCAGCCGTTTTGATGAAGAGAAGTTCAAGGGACATTGTTTCTTCAACATAAATGCTACTGGCACATGACACTTAAATCAGGAAAGCTCTCGAGCCCATAAAAGATAACCAGGGCCCTTAAGACTCTAACATAGGTGTCAAGATGAGATCAATGACTATTCATGATGAGCTGCCTATAAGCTGTTTAATCTCTATCCTTGTGTTAAAGATCAGATTAATTCAAGATGAAAACAACATGAGCAGAAAGTAACCAGGAAAAAAACATAAAAGTTAAAAGATAGCCTAAAATTTCGTGCAAGGACAACTCGTTAAGAGATCTTAGTTCTGTTCTCATTCCTTTCTCTTCGCCTAAGCAAAGCTGTCCTTTTCTTGAAAATTTTTGGAGAACAGATCGTTTTACAACCCATAAAAAAATCATTTGATAAGATAAAATCAAAATGAACACTGCCCATTTTAAAGGTTTGTGTTAACCTTAAACATAAGACAAATTTCTTATGCTATTTCAAAGCAAGAAACAAATGTTCTCGTTACAGCACATACCAACCAAAAATCAGACTTCAAGTTTTAAATAGCAAGTCCAGTGTTTTATCAGCGTGCCAAGAAAACTATAGCTCTTAAGGATACCTGGCCTCTGAAAATATAACATCCAAAGCTGTGTCTATCAAAAGTAAAAGTTACAATTTTTCCAGAGAAATATTTTATTTGAAAGTTTAAAGATATCTCTTTTCTTTGCACATGGGAAATAATGTTGTAAGTTCTATAAGACATGAATAGTGACAAAAGTGATTCTTGTAACATTTTATTGCCATGTGCTAACATTTCAAGGATTAACTCATGTTTTAATTTTTACAACTGATTGAAATCAGTCTTTGTTTTCCTTCTCAGTGCTTGATTTTTTGCTTCTAAGCAGACATGAGAAAGCAGTAGAAATCAGAAAACTGGATTTCTGATGGCAACTATAATCGTGTTTCCTTCTGAATTAGTTTAAAAAAAATCTTCCTCTACTTTTCTTTCTTAACACAAAATTGAAAACATGCTGCAGAGTTTTTTTCTTGCTTTTTCCACTCAACATTTTCCCAGGTCTTTAAACATCCCCCAAACATAATTTTCAACGGCCACTATTATATTCTATGGCAATATCATTTAGCTGTTTTCTACATTAGGGATTTTAAATTGTTTTCAATCTTTTGCTCTTATTGCTGAAATGAAAATTCTTATGCATAATTATGTTTTCATCTCAGATTATTTTGGATAAATTCCTAGAAGTTAGTTTACAAGTTCAAATAGTAAGAACATTTGTATAGTTGTATAAAACAAATTGCTTTCCATAAAGATTGTGAAATTTATACTTCCATCATTCTTTGAAAATGTCAATTCACTGCATATCCAAAAATAATAAACATTTTTTTAAACCTGTCCATTTTAAATATCAAAAACACCATCTCACTGATTTAATTCATTTTTTTAGAGATTGAACTTTTTTTTTTAAGAGATTTTATTTATTTGACAGACAGAGAGAGACAGCGAGAGAGGGAACACAAGCAGGGGGCATGGGACAGGCAGAAGCAGGCTTCCCGCTGAGCAGGGAGCCCGATGTGGGGGCTCGATCCCAGGACCCTGGGATCCTGACCTGAGCCGAAGGCAGACGCTTAACGACTGAGCCACCCAGGCGTCCCTAGAGATTGAACATTTTTTATACTTAGTATTTACAATTCTATCTTTTCAAATTGTGTCATCTTTTATCCATCTTGGCTTACAGTGTTATTTTTTTTCATATTAAACTACTATAACTCAATATAAAAGATATAAACCTTGCTTATGACACAAGTTTTTATTATTTTATGTCATCCAACCAACATTTCCCCTTGTGATTTTCCACAATTTTTATGCTTAGAAAATCCTTTCTCATTTCAACCTATTGACATATTTTCTTTTAGTTCATTTTATTTGACATCTACATTTTTAAAACACCTGGAATTTATTTTTCTAATGGTATGAGGATGATGATTTAATATCTGGTAGCCTAAGAGCCCATTAATCATTATTTCCAAAATTTTTCTCCCTCTTTTTCCACGTTAGCTTTTGAAATCACTTAGTCAGGTATTCCTCCCCCCACCCCAAAAAAATCTCATTTAGATTCTCATTGAAATTGCAATTAAACTATAAATAAAAATCAGGGAGAATATATAGAAGAATGTTGAATACTGGTGCTGTCAGGCGATTATCCCATACCTGACTATCATAGAAATATGTGTTGTATTTGTTCAAGCCAACACATAGAATTTTTGTTTCAGATTATATTTTTTAGAAGTGTATTAGAGAATTCACCCTCCATTTATTACTAAATCTTTAACTGAAGGTCAACTTTGTATTTTGTCAAATGCCTTTGTAGCCTTTCTGGGATTCCGTGTGCCATTATGCTTGATCCTCCACATCTCATGTATAAACAGGTTTCTTAACAGTAAACCATCCTTTAGTTCTTGTCATTAAATCCTACTCTTAGCAGTGTAGTCTTCTTTAATATGTGGATAATTTGGCGTTTCTTGTGCTTTAGTTCTAAAAACATTTTTACATATTAATATTTCTAGTCTGGAGTTTTTCTGAAGATAATTTTTTGGATGATTAGTAAAATTTCAATGATTGCCCATTTCAATTAGATGTTCAACTTCTGCATTTCACTTCCATTTTCCTTGAACAATATTCATTTAGAGATTCCAAATCTTGAGTCTCAATTTTTAAAATCTCATCTGCATTTACGCTTTATATGCCATTCAGGTTTCTGAATTTGACATATTTATGATTTCCATTTTCTTTTCGTCAGGTGTTTTAAATGTTTCTCTCTGTATTTCTGGTTTTCCTTCCTGTGTCAAACAAGAATTAGTTGTTTGACTTATCAAACTTTCTTTTAGTCTAATTCGTTTTTACTTACTTGCAGAACGAATCTTAAGGTGTTCTGTGTTGTGCTGTGCTATTAACTCAATTTATAAAGTGTCTATTTCCATTCATACATGAACCTATCTTGGGCAGGCTGCTATGAAGTGTCATGCCTTCTAATCGTCAATTTAATTAATCAGAAAGGTCATTATAACATCACTATGATCTACTGGAATTTTTAGAACCTATTTTTTTTATTTTTATTTTTTTAAAATTTTTTTATTTTTAAAGATTTTATTTATTTATTTGACACAGAGAGAGTTAGCAAGAGCAGGAACACAAGCAGGGGGAGTGGGAGAGGGAGAAGCAGGCTTCCTGCTGAGCAGGGAGTCTGACGCGGGGCTCGATCCCAGGACCCTGGGATCATGACCTGAGCCGAAGGCAGACGCTTAACGGCTGAGCCACCCAGGCGCCCCTAGAACCTATTTTTTAAATCTTGTTAATGTTTCAGGAAACAATCAACTAACTAGATCTGGTGTTAGGAAATTAGAAAACTACTTTAATCGTGTTTTTCCAGAAGGCACTGCTCCAGTGTTTCATTCTTAGCACTATTCGAGCTAAACACCTCAGAATAAATTAAGTGTGTTATAGGGAAAAAACAAAATGGAATGAAGAAACAAATTGAATGCTGGAAACTATCACGTTTAACACAATGTAAATACAAACAATTTAACTTTATTGAAATTAGGAAAAAATACACCTCAGAAGCTACATGTTTCTCTGTAGGAATGATAATCTGATTGTGGCAAAACTCAATATTCATGCATTCTTGAAATTTGCCCGATTTTTCTTCTTTAGCCAATTAGATTTCCTGGTATATTATTATCATAATTTGGCTTGCCTTTTCCTGTGTAACTTGTGAATATTTTTCAGAAATGCTGATTAATGGGTGCCTGGATGGCACAGTCAAGTGTCCGACTTTTGATTTCAGCTCAGGTCATGATTTCAGAGTCATGACATCCAGCCCTGCTTCGGCCTCTGTGCTGGATGTGGAGCCTGCTTGGGATTCTCTCTCCCTCTCCCTCTGCCCCCCATCCGCCCCCACACATACACTCTCTCTCTTTCTTAAAAAATAAACAAACAAGAAATGCTGATTAATTACCTCCCTTGTGTCCTATGAAATTCATATGGACATTCTTATGAAAGAAAGTACTTTTTTGAAATGCATTTTCCATATTATATGTAGGTGGGGAGGAAAGGCTTTTCTAAAAATGTTAAATATCTTTAATTTGGTTCCTGTGATTTACCAAACCCATAACGACTCTACTAGTCAATAGGTGTTCTTATTCTTAGAGAACATCCCATTTAGTATAAGAAGCCTCCTCAACTTACACTTTTCCCTCAGAAGTCTACATTTCCCTAACATCCAAAAAACAAATAATCCAGTTAAAAAATGGGCAGAAGACACGAATGGACATTTTCCAAAGAAGATATACAGATGGCCAACAGACACATGAAAAGATGCTCAACATCGGTCATCATCAGGGAAATACAAATCAAAAGTACAATGAGATATCATCTCACACCTTCAGAATGGTTAAAATTAAAAACACAAGAAACAGCAAGTGTTGGCGAGGATGTGGATTAAAAGGAACCCTCCTGCACTGTTGGTGGGATTGCAAACTGGTGCAGCCACTGTGGAGAACTACATGGAGGTTCTTCAAAAGTTAAAAATAGAACTACCCTATGATCCAGCAATTGCACTAGGAGGTATTTACCCAAAGAATACAAAAATGCTAATTCAAAGGGATACATGCACTCGGATGTTTATAGCCGCATTGTCAACAATAGCCAGATTAATGAAACAGCCCAAGTGTCCATTGACTGATGAATGGATAAAGAAAACGTGGTATATATATTATTGTGTGTGTGTATGTATATACATACACACACACACACACACACAAAATATTACTCAGCCATAAAAAAAGAATGAAATCTTGCCATTTGGAACAACATAGTTGGAGCTAGAGAGTATTATGCTAAGCAAAATAGGCTGGTCAGAGAAAGACAAATAAAGTACCATATGATTTCACTCATATGTGGAATTTAAGAAACAAAACAAACGAGCAAAGGGAAATAAAAGAGAGAGAGGCAAACCAAAAAACAGACTCTTAACTACAGAGAACAAACTGATGGTTACCAGAGGGGAGGTGGGTGAGGGGATAGGTTAAATAGGAGATGGGGATTAAGGAGTGAACTTGTTGTGATGAGCACTGGGTGTTGTATAGAAGTGTTGAATCACTAGACCATACACCTGAAACTAATATCACACTGTATGTTAGCTAACTGGAATTTAAATACAAACTTAAAAAAAAAAACAAAACACGAAGTTGTTTACATTTCCCTTTCAGTGACTATAAGATATACAGATTTTTCCACATACACCTTTAAGATGTTTGGGCAAAGACACAGGTAAGCCACTTACATTTTTCATGATAAAAGCTAATACAGACACACACACCTCTCAAGTAGAAGTATGAGAATAATTTCTAGCAAACTCTGAAATTCTTTCTGTCAAATATGTAACCACCATGATACAGGGAGAGTTTAACAGTGAGATGGAGAGCTGCGGGCTAGGAACCCTCTTACCTGCTTTCCATCCAGCGTGCAGAGCCTCTTGACCACTCCTGAATCCAGTTTAATGGCTTCGGTGATATCTGTCAACACCTGTTCAAAGGAATGAGCAGTCTTCTTATTTAGAAGGATCCGCACGGCTTTTCTAGGCTTCACTCCACTTCGAATCACAGTCACTAATTTGGGTTTGATGAAATCTTTACTTTCCTTCACTTCACTTTTCACCGAGGAGGGAGCAGCCAAGGTTCGGGTTGTCCCACCCTTGATGTTCACAGACCAGTTCGGATTAATATTTTTGGTGTAATCAACTTTACGAAATGGTTCATTTGATGCACACACGTAACTCTCACCTAAAAGGCAAAAAATCAGTTTAATTAGCATGATTATCCCCACCACAGAAACACTGTATCTTAAGAACAAATGCTGAAGACCCATTAAATGAACTCCTAAACTTAACAGGTTCACTGAAAAGGGGGATTCACATCCTTTTCTTTTGGCATTCTGCCCATCCTCCCTTTCTATTTAAACATCTAGATTGGTTTTAAGAGAGAGAAAATAACACACATTACAGCGTGAAAAGCACTAGACAAATGAAACAAGAGAGACTTGGGCTTTATTCTGATCAAATATGTCACCATGGATAATTCCTCTGCACTTTGGTTCTCAGTATCATTGTAAATTGAAGCTGTTGAATCAGATTAATTCTAGAGTACTTCCTAATTCCAAAATCTACTAACTAATTAAAAAAAAATCCCATTCTGGAAGAAGTAATTATATCACAATATATTCATATAAAGAAATAAAACTATTTTTCTTCTTCCAACTACAACTTTCAGTCCTAATTGAAGAATGATTACTCCATCTTCACATAGCTGTCTAAAATATATTTAGTCATAGTATCATTTACTCAATTAATGAATTACTGCAAAAATGAAGAGTTTTGACAGCTTGAAAAAATTTACTTCAGGCATTTTATTTCTTAATTAAAGAATGTGAACTTAAAATAATTAATTCAAAAAGACAACCTTCTCTATACCTACTTAAATGGGAAAGGATGTTAAATAGTTTAAAACGATGTGTCTGGGTGGTTCAGTCAGTTGAGCTACTGACTCTTAATTTTGGCTCAGTTCATGATCTCGGGGGTAGTCCCATGCTGGGCTCTGCGCTCAGCGGGGAATCTGCTTCTCTCCCTCTCTCTCCCTCTCCCTCTGCCCCTCCCCCCCACTCATGCTTGCATGCAGGTGTGCTCTCTCTCTCCCTAAAATAAATAAATCTTTTTGAAAAATAAATAAAATGTGTTCATTATTCATGCAGCCTTCTGCTTATTTTTATTAAAACATAAAAAGTATACTATTTGTCGATTGGTTTACCAACTCAATGTTCATTAATTTTAAGTCCCAAAATTATAGGTTGAAAAGTAATGATTTTTATGATTATAATTTTGAAAATCCTAATTCATAATTATATATTTAAAAATCATACTTTTTCTTTCAGGAAACTCAGAAGTCACCCAATTCTTTTATTCTCACCTTTTGGCATACAGGGCAAGAGGATTACACTCTAAGATTTTCTCTAAAATATCTTCTAACTCAAAAAGAATCCAGTATTTTTTCACATATTCAGTGTAACAGTCTCACTCGTAATAGAATAATTATATGATACAAGCCTTACGGGCTGTTCATGCTTAAAACAAAAATAACCAAAACAGTGAAAGACAATGCCTGAGGAAAACCTATTAATATAAATATCATATTTAACTATTATCAGGATGTTATTAAGATCCTGATGAATGGAGAACTTAAAGACTCCCAAGGGCACATGAACAATTCAGTAACAGATCAGGCATGTAAGAAGGGTCTAAAAAGAGGAGTAAAGCCTTCTATTTAAAGGTATAATTAGGCCACTGTCCAAGAAAACTAGGGAAGCAGCCACAGCTCTCCTGCTGCTTCCACACCAGTAATCAGAAAGCTAGCACAACCACTGCCACTTAGGGATTTTCCATCTCTGTAGGTTTATCCAAATGACTTTTCACAGTATAATCATCTGGGAAAATGGCATGTAGTTTCAAATACACATATGAAATTAATAAAATAGAACTATACATCACATGGACGTATTTACAAGCAAAAATAAACACGATTTTGCTTTAATTTTATAGAGAACACAAGTCTCATATTGAAAAGCTCTAAATAAAATTTAATTGTATGTTCTGATTCAAAATATTAAGATGGAAGAAAGAAAAGGAAATTTCAGCAAGAGACAGTGATTTTTTTTTTTAAAGGTAGGGAGAAGTCAGGTGGGGAAAAGCCTTTCCCAATATAAAGCAAAAACACAATGATAAAAAGAAACAAAACAAGAGCAAATTTAGTATGTCAGATTTCCTTGATCAACCCTGCACAGTTGACATATCAATGAGGCCAGCTGCCTTTTAAATTAATCTGTATTTTGCTTCTTTATACAGGTTCAGGACATCAGAATGAAAATAGGTAAAGGAAGTCTGTCCTTTAATTTGTTTATGTGTGGTTACAGACATATTTTAATTCCCTCCTTTTCTCCCCTCCTCCCTTCATACTGTTTCTATTAAAAACTTGTAGATCAGTTCTATAAAATGTAAAGTTTTGAACCAGCAGATATCCATTTTGGCATCTTTGGCATACAACATTTCAGCATAAAGGTTCGAAACACAGTTTTGAGGTCACACCTGTGTTTCCATATACTGGGCACATAAAACCCTACAGTAGAGATGTCATACCTTGATAACCATAGCAACCAAGATACCCAGGCTAGCTTCCCTTGTTACGTCCCCACCCTGATCAAACAATCTCCTGATGGCAATTTTGTCACTTACATAGATTTGCCTATCAGAGAACATGCTGACAAAAGAATTTAAGATTTTGTTTCCTTGGGCAGTTAGAGCTCTTGCTGTTAACCAAATAATAAATTATTATTCTGTTAGGTAGTAGGCACCTACAAGATGGATTAGAAGCAATCAGCCTCCCCTCAACCAGATTCTTGCTACTGTAGGAATTCTGGTTTAAGATTTGTTACCCCCCCCTGCCCAACTTGTCACTTCCCCCTTCTTCCCTATCCTGGTAGGAACATCACTTCCTACTGAAACTTACTCAGCTAGAAACCCAGGCATCATCCTTCACTCTTCTGGCTTCCCTACATACTACATTCTGACATCAAGTTCTGTCCACTCTCTTTTCTAAATATTTCTCAAAAGGTCCACCCTCTGTGCCCTCACCACCACCTACTCCCTACTTGGATCAATGCAAGAATGTTTTGTTTTCTGCTCACTCCCCAATAACATAACAAACAGCAGTGCATTTTATGCTATTGATACAGCTGAAAAAGTATATCCTCAAGTAATGAGTTTTGATATCCCGATAAAATATTACACTCTGAAAGGATTTTTAAATTTTTTGCCAATACATATTAAAACTACACTCACCCAAAGAAGGAAAAGCTAAGCATCTCATTTATAAATTAGAGTTAAACTAAGACATAAATGTGTATGTGTGTGTATATATATACATGAATATGTACATATGAATATGACTATATGAAAAATGAGGCTGTATCTGAAGTCCAGAATTGATCTGACTTTAACAGCTAGATCTCATTATTATTATAAGCTGGTCTGATGCTCACAGTCAGACCTGTGTTCTTCTCTGGGATATAATCTCAGACAATATCTGTTTCAAATAAAGTCACTCTGAGACTATGGTAAAGTGACACAAAAACAAGTTCACTGTGACATCCTCCAGACATCCTCCTCTCACACTCATTGAATGACTTTACCAATTACAGCTTTTTCCTCAATCTACTCTGTGCTCCCAGTAAGATTTAATGAGATACTCAGTCACAGAATTGTCCTTTCTTCTAACAGCACCCAATACAGAGCAAGTCCTTGCTTCCCCAGATCCTCCCTAAAATTATCCAACCAAAGCCCAAATTCTATGATAGGTCTAACACCATCTTACTGAGATGCCCCATGGTATCATACAATGTGCATTCTCTTTGCTGCAATGAGTAATAAACTCAACTTGTTCAACTATAGGTATGTTCTTGATGGTCTCTGGCTGAAGAGAACTGAGATACACACACACACACACACACACACTCATTCTCTTTCTCTCTCTCTCCCTCTTTCCAATAATAGTTCTTTGACCATAGGAGTTTAGAAGGAAGTCGTTTTGGAAATTATGATCACATGAATACTAAATACAAAGAAAATTTGCTTTATGTATGGAAAGAAGATGGATAAAAGCATAAGGTGATTATAAAACTTAACGGTTTTCACGCACAACACAGAATAGAAAGTCTTTGAATTTCCTTTAAGGCTCTACAGTGGCATGGCTATGGCTTCTTACCACTGACATTTGTTCAAAGACACTTTACTTCGTAGTTAGCAGGTTATCAAATTAAGTGCCTACAGTTGTGTAATACCACCTGCATATCAACCATTAATGTTCATCTTTACTCAATTGAAGAATCTGCCTCCTTTAAGAGGCAAGAGAATATTAAATGCTAGGAACTCTCCAATGTCTTGTCTCTGAAAACCTTCACCCTTACAAATGTATTCAGACTGTGCCAATTTTTCCCACCTTGTCTCTCTTTGCAGTAATAGGATAGCCACCTCCTATTGGATGTTCAGTATCATGTTTGTGTGTCCTCATGCTGCAGTTTCAGGGACATTGTTCTTCTCTCCTCCATTTAACTAGGCAGCCCTCTCTACAGGATTAGATACAAATTACCTCCTACCTTAACACACACAAATCCTCCCTCTCTTCATTCCTCATCGCACTCTACCTAATGTGCTTTTGGCTTCCATTCACTGCTGAGTTAAAAAAAAAACAAAACTCCTCATCTGTTTTTTTTCCCCACTTCCTCACCCATTGTTTGCTCTTAAGCCACTGTGGCATCACTTTTGCTCTCTGCATTCCCCTGGCTGGAACACCCTGATCCCCGAGCATGTCTTTCCTAACTGCCAAATGCAAAGCACATCTTCCAAATTCACTGGGTGTCTTCTGAGGGCATTAGACACTAGTCATGATTCTCTCCTGCAAATCCTTTTTTCCTTAGCTTCCACAGTCTGATTTCTTTTGATTTATACCTCTTACTTCTTTAGTTGTTCCTTCTTGATCTGCTTTTCAGGGTCCTCTTCTCCCATTCATCTACTTCATCCTCCTTAGATTCTCTGTGGGCAGTTGCATTCCCCCCATGGCTTCAAACACCACCTATATCCTGAGGACATTTCTAGCCTACTCCTTTCTCTTGAGTTCAAGCCACTTACTGAACATCTCTACTAGATTATCTATGGATACCTCACATGCTACTGTCTAAAACTAACTTCACTCCCCATTGTTGCCACCTTGACCTCAAACTCTCCTCTTCCTGAATTCCCCAACTTACTGAATGAAATCACCACCTATATAGTCACCCAAGCAAAATCAAGACTCCTGCCTCTCTTCTCCCTTTCCCACATTCAACAGAATTGGCAAAACTGTTGACCTTGGTCTAAGCATCTCTGGAATCTATGCTCTTTGACTCTGCCTTTTTTCATTTCACCTTGGATTAGAGTAGTTAAGCTCCCTGTGGGGCCTCACCCCCTCATCCTCCACATAGCTGTCACAGCAAATTTTTAGAAATGTAGATCTGATGTCTTTTGCCTGCTTCACTGCCTTTAGAATAAAGACCAAGCTCCTCAGCACATCACACACTTCCACTCTCATCTCCCACCACTTTCCCACAGGTTCCTAAGTTAGTCATACCAGTATATTTGCAATTTCCTTCCAAACTCATCATACCCTCTTATTTTCATTACTTCTTATATGTCTGAAATAACCTTCCTCCTTTTCCCATCTTGCCTCTCTCTAACTGACCAGTCAAGATCAATCACTCTTGGCAAGGAGGTAAGGCAATAGGAACTTTCAAACATTGCTGGAAGGATTTTAAATTGGTTCAACTGCCTAGGAAAAACAGGTTCAGTCACCTAGAAAAACGTTATCTAGTACTAAGTGTACAACATACACATCATATGACCCAGCAATCCACCCCAGGAAAATATCCTGGAAAAACTCATGCACATGGGCACTAGTGTATGTATGCGAAGCACTGCTCAACAGCCAAAGATAAAAAATCAATCCACATGTCCCAACAACAAAACAGATACAGAGATTGTGGCGTGGTCATATGTACAACTATACAGTTTCTGTATGTGAAAATGAACAAACAAGAGCCATGAACAACAACCTGGGTGAATTTTACAAACAATGGTGGGAAAAGGTGACAAAAGAATATATGTAGTCAGATTCAATTTCTCTAGAGTTCAAAACAGAAAAAATTAAACTGTATCAATTAGGGATGCCTTCATTGGTGGCAAAAATATAGATCAAAGCAAGAGTCAGGCCTCTGTTATCTTGGGAAGAACTGTAACTAGGAAAGGACACAAGGAGAACAGAGTCTGGCAATACTCTTTCTTGACACGGCTGGTAGTCACAAAGGTGTTCACTTCTTAACAACTCACTGGGCTGTACATGTATATGAATCTTCATAATTTTAAAATAAAATTTTAACAATTACATTCTTCTTAGACCCTGAGCTTACAAAGTATCAATTTCTCATAATCATTTATTCTTTCTTTCTCTCTTCCAATAGTTCTCGGTGGAGAATTTTTTTTAATCAGCTGATTTTGCTGTATTAGTACAGATGCTCAGACCTCACCACAGTTCAACTGAATTACTAGAATCACTGGATGGTGGGGCCAGAATATGTAGGTAAGGGTTTTTAATTTCACAGGTGACTCTGAAAACAACCTCTCATTACAAACTACTGCCTGGACTGGAAGCTCTTTGGAAAAAAAAAAAAAAAAAACTATCTTTTTCATACTCCCACATCTAGCACAATACCTGATATATAACAGGTACTCAAAATATGTTTGTCAATGTAATGATGAAAATGCAAACTTACAAATCTCATGGTTTGGATTTGCATTACTTCTAGGTAAAACATTTGCACAGTGTAGCTATTTATACAGAATGACCCCGGGAGGCTCAGGGTCAGGCTCCTGAAAGATGTCATGCATGATTGGAGACATTCTTAGGTCATGCCAGCCGACCAAAAGGCAGCCTAAGGCATATATGGAAACAAGCAGGATATGAAGGCTGCCTAGTATCTACCAAAGTTTTTAATTCATTTCAGACCATCAAAGCATCGAGAGTCCAGGGCACACCCTTATTTATTTTTTAAAAATTGGAGTATAATTAACATATAGTGTTGTATTAGTTTCGAGCGTACAGGGTACTTTTTTTTATTTTTATTTTTTTTACAGGGTACTTTTAAATTTTTTTTATTATTATGTTATGTTAATCACCATACATTACATCATTAGTTTTTGATGCAGAGTTCCATGATTCATTGTTTGCGTATAACACCCAGTGCTCCATTCAATACGTGCCCTCTTTAATACCCATCACCAGGCTAACCCATCCCCCCACCCCCCTCCCCTCTAGAACCCTCAGTTTGTTTCTCAGAGTCCATACTCTCTCATGGTTCGTCTCCCCCTCCGATTTCCCCCCCTTCATTCTACAGGGTACTTTTTAGTCCAATAAATGTCATGTGTCTTTTAATCAATGGAATATGCACGTGTGTACATATATATACACATATATATATGTTTAAGTATATACATGAATGTTTTTAAAGCTAAATCAGAGTACTTTGTCAACACTTGAATGTCAATTTATTGTTAGAAATTACAAATAGTTACATGCAACCTTATGCAGTTGGAAATTCAATAACAGTATGTCTGGTTAGCCTACTTTTATATCAGTTCCTATAAAGTATCTCATCCATTTCTGTTAAAATATTTACATTAACTGCCTCACCCCACTAATTAGTTTGTAATTACAAACTATTTTGACATTCATGGCAGAAAATCAATTATACAAAATTTGGACATTGAGACTATTATATAACTTGGAGTGGAAGCAAGCACTGAACTTTGTAAGTCTAAAGTGCAAAGGTTCTTCAAGCTTAGAGAAAAGATCCCCCCCAACACACATGCAGATTTAAATATGGTAACATAAAAATGGAAAGACACAGAGAAAAGAAAGCTTGACTGACACTATAGATCTAATATCAGCAAAAATCTTAGGAACCTTAATTCTTTCCTAACATCTAAAACAGAGAAAGAAAATTGCTTCCAAAGACATATAACCAGGGAAAATAAATCCAGGTATCTCGCACCTACAAAATGGTTTGATGTCCTTCATCAAGCACAGCATTTGTGAGGCAGTCCTATGGGTGGATTAAAAGATGCTTATCTCCATCCAGAGCCCATCAGAGACGAATTCCCACGCCCATCCGGTTAAGAAAAAAAGAAAGACTGATTTATTACTCTCTTGTGGCAAACAACTTAGTTTCTTTCTTTTTTTTTAACCCAAACTGTACAGAACCCAGAATTTAAAACTCATGGGGATCAGCAGAGTTACACAAAGTGCACTGCTCTGGCCTGGAAGCCTATCCCACTCTGCACTCCTTTGCTGTGTCACTGAACCATCGCTGTTGCATTCACAAATGAATGTAACGGCCTTCGCTGCAGGGCAAGGCTGAGGACACAAAAATGAGACCTTTCATCGCTAAAACCAATGCTCCTTCAACACCTGTGAAGGCAACTGGCTGAACCAAGCCATGTCCTAAAGTCACATCCAGCAGTACAGTCTGTGATACGTTCTACTGAGAAAGGGGTAAAAAAACTACTTTGAACATCTGAACATCTATGAAGAGGTATGCCCAGAAATCCACGTTTCAGTATTGAAATTTCAGAGAAGTTTAATCAATGACCAAAAAAATCAGGTAAAAGTAGAAACAAAAATCCTACTCACTAACCAAAAAGCTTTATAAAGCTTACCAGTTGAAAAAGAAATTACATCTAATCTCCTGATAGGATGGAACCTACAAATCATATCCATTATCTGTCTTTTTGCTCCTCACACCTGGACCAAACATATTCCACAATACAAGAGTTCCCTGTGACAATTTTAATTCTGTGCGTATTTTGATAGAACTTAAAATGTGTGCATCATCCTATTCTGGAATATGTGAACAACTGCTTCTAAATCAAATTCAGTCAGGCCACTCGGTGTCCAGTTTCAACTCCTCTGGTCCCAAAGGGTATAACTTTGTTGGAAGTTAATGAGGAAAAAGAGAGGTGGACTTAATCCATGTAAAAGATGTGTTCACAGCAAGTTAAGGCCAGAGGACATAATTTTACCCTGTAGGAGTGGAGCTTTATTAACAGTGCAAAACTGACTCCTTACATGGCATTCTGAAATACAGCACACTGAACTCAGCATTCAGTACCATGGTCACATTTGGGAACAATTTAGTTTGAGCAAATAATATCTATAGCTTTACACTGCTATTTTTTTACATTTTTTTGATTATGCAGTTTTGTTGGTATTTACATTATCAATTTATTTAGGTTGTATTGGTGTGTAAGACCTATAGTATATAAGAATACCTACCTTTCTACATATTTAAGTGACAATGTAATTAAAGCAATTAAGGCAATACTGAACTTCTACTAAGTTAGCTGTTAGATTTTTACATTGTTTTTCATGTTAAATGGCCCAAATATTGCAAAAGTTTTAGAAACACTGCAATTTTAAGGATGTTGAGGAGGAGAGAAAACTTCAAACAAAATGTGCCCATCTAATATTTCTCTTTTTTTAGAGGGAGGAAGGGCAGATGGAGAGGAAGAGAGAGAATCTTAAGCATGCTCCATGCCCAGCACAGAGCCCAACACAGGACTCAGTCTCATGACCATGAGATCATGACCTGAGCTGAAATCAAGAGTCGGACGCTCAACCAACTGAGCCACCCAGACACCCCCCCCCCCATCTAATATTTCTAAAGCAACTGGGGCATAATGGATCAAGGGTCAGTCCTTCAACTGGCTCATCATCTGAGCAGAGGTAAAACTTTCCTTGACAGAGTTACCCCAACTTCTGGAGACCTTTGCTTAATACCTTCCTCCTTCATCCCTTAAATCTCACTGTGAGTCTTAGAGGAAGTCTTGGCCCCAGTTTTAAGCAAGTGATTGATAATGAGGATGGCTCAAAAAGATTCAATGCAAGGGGGCACCTGGGTGGCTCTGCTGGTTAAGCATCTGACTCTTGATTTTGGCTCAGGTCATGATCTCAGGGTCATGAGATGAAGCCCCGTGACAGACTCCACTCTCAGCAGAGAGATTCTCTCTCTCCCTCTCCCTCTCCTCACGAGGACCCCCCCCCCCACTGACATGTTCTCTCTCTCAAATAAATCTTTAAAAAAAAAAAAAGAATCAATGCAAGTGATGAAAGATTCAGAAGCCAGATGTTTGCACAAAAAAGAGGTGGTGTTTACAGGATGGGAAGGAAGGGGGAAATAGCAAAGTGTGACCACTGTCTCCAGATGTCTGAAGAGCTCCTGGGTAAAAGTAAGATAAGCCTTACATAGCTCCAAATGCTGGCTCTAGAATATAGCAGGCAAGTTGTAAGGACATAAATTCTAGGTTAAGATGCTGAGAACCACCACCATTTATCAAAGAGCCACTGCATGCTAGGACTCTGCTAAGTGTTTTATACACATTATAGGGTTCATGTAGAGCCTTCCATCCATTGGCCTTGATCACTAAACTACTAAGAGATGGGTTCACACCAGGCTATTTCTCAAGTTCTTTCTCTCTCAGAGGCTTGATGAACATGAGTATAAACTATAGTAAAATTCCTTTTCTCTTTTCTTGATTCTCTGCCAATGAGGCAAAATACTGTTAAGTAAAAAGACCAAGATGATGGGCAAGTGTATTGGGGAAGAGAGCATCATCACTGCCTGTAAGAAATAATTATACTGTTGGTATTTAAAACTTAAAGTAATCTTAAGATTGTAAAACATATAGAGTGAAGGAAGAGATAAATCAGTGAAGATATTTTAAAACTTTTATTGTGAAGGACACCTGGATGGCTCAGTCGGTTAAGCGTCCAACTCTTGATTTCAGCTCAGGTCCTGATCTTCCAGTCATGGGATCCAGCCCCATGTGGGGCTCTGCACTCAGCTGGGAGTCTGCTTCTTTCCCTCTCTCTCCTCCTCTGCCCTTTGCCCTGCTTGCCTGCGCGTGTGCACGTGCTCAATCTCTCTCTCTCTCTCTCCCTCCCTCTCTAAAATAAATAAATCTTTAAAACTTTCATTGTGATATATTTTGGTTGCAAATGATTATAATTTAATCAACATATAAACAATAGATAACACAGCCGGTCATAATTGTAGATTATTTGTCACTTTGAGATATTAGCAAAGGTTATAGTGTAATCAAAATTACTTAAGTTGATCTCACAGCCAATTTTTTCCTACTCCTTCAGTCTACAAAGTAGCAGCTTCTAACAAATTACAGTATGCTTAGTCTACTGCCTTAGTCTTCCTCTGCAAATCTATACAACTGTCCAGTTTTAACTAAGAAAGTTTTTTTAAAACACCTATATCCACCTATTCCCACATATTAAAAAATCTAAAAATGGCACAAAAGTAAAATAAATCATCATTGTGCCAGAGGTATCTGTTGCATGGGACAAAGAAATGAATAAAACAACTGTGGCCCCAGCCCTCAATAGGTTTATAATTTTCCCCTTCCTGAGAATGTTTTATGAAGAACCTCCAACAGGTTATTGAGGGTTCTGAGAACTCCATCTAAACCTGGCCGACTTTTTTTTCCAGATTTTATTTTTAAGTAATCTCTACACCCAACGTGGGACTCAAACTCACAATCTTGAGACCAAGAGTCGCATGCTCTACCAACTGAGCCAGCCAAGCGCCCCTAAACCTGGGTGACTCTTAAAAAGGGACACAGAACCAGACAGAGCCAAGATCATGTCTCTTTCCCACTCCCAGAAACATTTCCCAAGATCACTGAACTTGAAAGGGGAAAGGGTCTTAGCAATTACCTGTCTCTCATTTTACAAATGAGGAAACTGAGGTCAAGCAAGGCAACTATGCAGAACTATGCACAGACCTTACTTTGCAGGTGTACAGGATAATGCATTTTATTTCAGGACCCATACATGAAATATCCTAAATTGTTGTTACACCTACAGTGACTGATGAGCTACTGTAATCTTCATTTTCCAAATATAAGTGATTAACAGGTTTGGCTCTAGCAGTGATGGAGCTCTAGAGTGCTGATCTCTTGTGACCTATGTAAATCTTTGTGGCTGGAATAGACCCCACTTCCTCACAGCAGGTAGAAAAGAGCAGTTCAGAATACAGAAGTTCAAAAGCCAAGGAGAATGGCCTCAAGTTCCAGCCCCACCTCTTACTATTGGTGCAAGGGGGCAATTTCTTTATCCTGAGCCTCAGCTTCCCCATCTGTAAAATGGAAAGACAATGCAGCCATATTTCACAAGGTATTGCAAAGGTTAAATGAGACAAAACATGTGAAGGACTTCACACAGTGAGTGCACAAAAAACATCTCACATGTCCATCAACTGACGAATGAAGAAGATGGAATATTACTCAGTCATCAAAAAAATGAAATCTTGCCACCTGCAATGACATAGATGGAGCTAGAGACTATTATGCTGAGTGAAATAAGTCAGAGACAAATACCATATAATTTCACTCAGATATGGAATTTAAGAAACAAAACAGATGAACATGGGGGGACAAAAAAGAGCAGCAAACCAGAAAATGGACTTACAGAGAACAAACTGAGGGCTGCTGGAGGGGAAGTGGGTGGTGGAACGGGTTAAATGGATGATGGGTATTAAGGAGGGCATTTGTTGTGATGAGGACCCAGTGTTATATGGAAGTGGTATTACACTGTATGTTAACTGGAATTTAAATAAAAACTTGACAAAGGAAAAAATTAAGTAAAAAATAAAACATCTCAAAACTGTGCTAAGAATCCCAAATCCTTAGAGTAGTGGTTTACTGATAGAAGAAATAAAAACAGAAGTGGTGGGAGCACAGGCAGGTAGGAATGAGGCGAAGGAGACCTAGCCAGGCAGTACACAGCCAGAGCAATTCCCCTGGCCTTCCCTGCAACGAAGAAAGCAGTTTGACAACCACTGCCCAAGGGAATCTAGTTTTCTTTATTTTACATCACAGGACCATAAATTATCTATTTCCATAGCCTAAAACCTTATGAAATACTGATTTTTTTCTTTTACCTACCAGAATATCATTGCATCATACTCTAATTCATAAATGCTCCCCCAAATATTCCATTTCTTCCCCAAACCCTTAATAATTTTTTATTCTTCACATAAAAACGTCTCTTCCCATTACCTCTAGGAAGAGCTTATTATGTAGCTATATTATAGCACATCTGAATTTCCCTGTTTTAGGAAATGAGATGAAGAAAACAACCAGATTTATAGGAGCAGATAGAACAGTCATTTTCTCCACAATGATGAGTTAGCACAGCATTTTTGATGTATTTAAATATAATCCAATTTTTCAAAGTATGCATTTTCTTCACAAATATATAGGAACAACCCTATTCAAACTTAATTCTTATAAAACTTCCTTTGACAACCAAGGGACTTAGAGGTAACATTACTTTCTGGGCTACTTATTTGATGAATTTATTGTGTGTCCAAGATCTCTCACTTCACCATACTCCCAGTCAGACCTGATGTACCACTTATTACAAAGGTGTTATAACAGAGGTAAGGACAAATGCTCTGAGTAAGCAAAGGGAAGAGTTATCTTGATCTCAGGCCTTGGTTCCAACATCAGTTCCTCTGGAAAGTCTTGTTCATCATCCTGCCCCCACCTCATTACCACTTCATTTAACAGCACCTGAGCTAGAACCAATTGTGTATGTTTGTGTGTGTTCATGTTCACGATCTCTCTCCCTCTAGAATGTGAGCATCTTGAGGAAAGAAACTGTACCCTGGAACAGCACCTGGAACAACAACAAATAGACTCTCGTTCAACAACTATCAGAGACCAGTATCCCCAAGGTCTGGGAAGAGACTTCATAGATGCAATATTGGAAGTGGTTCTTGAAGAACCTAGGAGTCTGCCAGAGAAGGCTTGCACACCTAAGATTCAATGTTAAACTGACACCTCCTATCATCATAAATGCCTTTAATGTGCACTGCTTTTGACTTCTATGTGCCAATATCTTTTCATCCATGGGGTTTATGTTTCCTTCCTCACCATAACACGTTTTGAAGAATGCAGTTTCTATTATTACCATAAAAATCTATCTTTCGGGGGGGGGGAACTCTACCCTATAAGTTGGGTTCTTACTGAGACTCATTTTTACTTCAAACACTCTCAGTGACTATATTCTGGTTTAACACCTTCAAAGAAGCTGACCTAGGGGCGCCTGAGTGGCTCAGTTGGTGAAGCATCTGCCTTTGGCTCAGGTCAGGTCTCAGGGTCCTAGGATCGAGCTCCACGCCGGGCTCTCTGCTCAGCAGGGAGTCTGCTGCACACTCGGTGCACACCCGCGTGCGCTCTCTCTCTCTCAAATAAATAAAATCTTTAAAAACAAAAAACAAAGAAGCTTACCTAACCAAACAGATTCAATAAACTAGGCTTACTAGGAGAACTTCAGAAACTTCAAGTGCTTGATCACTTTAGAACCTTATTTTTCTTAAATTCAAATTAATGAAGCCAATTTTAAAGTTAACTTAATGGAATAATGGAATGTCACTTATCAAAATTCTCTCACATGTCAAAAAATTCAATGTCTGTTGTTGACTAGGGAGTAAAAGATCAAAATAACATAAAACAACATTTTACTTTAGAATAAGAGAGGCAGAGGCAGGTGGCTATTAATATTTTTGACTCCTGGCAAATACTTCCTCAGAGACTTACACCCATTCCCTGCTTGGTGGTAGGACATTTACAGCCTCATCAATTTTCTGGAAGACAGGATCTGGGTAGGGAAAGGCAGCCTAAGCCATCATACACTCAGTAACTAACCACTTAGGGGAAAGGTATATACTTTCATTCCACAAAGGATCTTAGAGAGGTAATCTGCCAACCTTTCATTTAAAAGGAAAAGACCCTAAACCCCAGAGAACAGGTAATTTCTTCTCAAATCCGGTCAGTAGAACCCAGGTATCCTGACTTGATCAGTCATTGTTTCTACTATCCACAGGCATGTCTCTTCAGGACATTAAAATTTTATAAATATAGGGGCACTTGGGTGGCTCAGTCATTGGGCGTCTGCCTTCGGCTCAGGTCATGATCCCAGGGTCCTGGGATCGAGCCCCGCATCAGGATCCCCGCTCCACATCGGGCTCCCCGCTCTGTGGGAAGCCTGCTTCTCCCTCTCCCACTCCCCCTGCTCATGTTCCTTCTCTCGCTGTGTCTCTCTGTCAAATAAATAAATAAAATCTTTAAAAAAATTAAATTAAAAAAATAAAATTTTATAAATATAGCCAAAATGTTCAGAAGGGGAGAACACTCATGAAACAAAAACTGAGACTAGAGGGGCACCGGGCTGGCTCAGTCTGAGAGCACGTGATTTTTTTTTTTTTTTAAGATTTCATTTATTTATTTATTTGAGAAAGAATGAGAGAGAGAGAGAGAGAGAGAGCATGCACACATGAGAAGGGGGAGGTTAAGAGGGAGAAGTAGACTTCCTGGTGATCAGGGAGCCCGATGCGGGACTCGATCCCGGCGCTCCAGGATCATGACCTGAGCCAAAGGCAGTTGCTTAACCAGCTGAGCCACCCAGGTGCCCCGAGCACGTGATTCTTGATCTCAGGGTGTGAGTTCCAGCTCCACATTGAGTGTAGAGATTACTTAAATAAACTTAAACAAACAAACACTTAAGGAATTCTGACTCTTGGCCCCAGACACGAGAACTTAAGAACAAATCATCTGAACATCCTCAGTTGTTTAATTTTTTTTTTTTTTTTTTTTTTTAAGATTTTAATTTATTTGCGAGAGAGAGAATGAGAGACAGAGAGCATGAGAGGGAGGAGGGTCAGAGGGAGAAGCAGACTCCCTGCTGAGCAGGGAGCCTGATGCGGGACTCGATCCCGGGACTCCAGGATCATGACCTGAGCCGAAGGCAGTCGCTTAACCAACTGAGCCACCCAGGCGCCCCTGAACATCCTCAGTTGTTTAATCAGAGAAGCTCTAAGTTTGACTGGCTCATTGTTTCAGGCAGCTGAAACGGACTTTCCCAGTTCTGACTCACAGTCCTCTGAGAGAAGGTCCCCCATCCAGTTTTAAAAAGAATAAAACAGTATTACAGGGATGCACAGCACCACTCAGTGAAATTAATCCAGCAAGGGGAGGTAAACCAAAAGGCTGAAGATACCTGCTGATTTAGCAAAGTACAGGAGGAGTGCCAGCCAACACCTGTACACTGTTTTTAGTCTCCAGAGACTTTCAAGGTCAAAGGCAGAAGAAAAAATCTGGGCCATGTAAATTTCTTTTGTCATCTGAGTTCAATGGGACTGAGGCTCTGAATGAGTGTTCATGCCCAGCTGTCTTGAGTCAACACTTTCTATTCTTCACTAAAAGTATTTCAGAAAAACATTTTAGGAAAACAGTATCTCCTAAACTACAAATGTCATGGGATGGAAGTGGAAGAGGACAGAACAGAACGTAATGTTGTAAAAAGTACTATCAGAGAATCTTTATTAAAAATGAACCAAAAAAAAAAAAAAAAAGAACTAAAATGGCCAAGGGCACCTGGCTGGCTCAGTTGGAAGACCATGTGACTCTTGATCTCGGGGTCATGAGTTCAAGCCCCACCTTGGGTATAGAGATTACTAAAATAATAATTATAAAATAAAAAAATAAAAGTTTTTAAAATGAACTAAGATGAATTAGTTAATTTTGACCATATGGGCAACACCCATATGTTCTGTACCCATTTTTACTGATGCAAATAATAACTTTGCAGGTAGCTGATTAGTCCTTCTAAATGATAAATCAGAACATTTGAGCACACAATTTTAACTGAAAGTTGAAACTATTTAAATTCTCAAATGATGGATATTAAGCATCGATGGCTCTTTCTTTTCTTGAAAACTGCCTTGCAACAGGGTATTCCACTCATTTTGTTGGAACTTCCAAGACCTAGACAAAGATCCATTGTCAGAGAGAATGTCACTATGACAAAAGGGCACAAATTTTCTTCTTTTGCAGTAATTTTATTAAATACTGCTTGAAACAAGCAGGCAATTGGCTAGACTAGGGAAACATTTCTGTTGTGCAAATATCTGTGTTATGCCATTATCATATGGTAGTACAATTTGGACTCTACACATACAGTTCCCCATCCTCCAAAAATCAGTGAATAAACAACTGGAAGGAAATGTGTCAACTTTCAATTTACAGTTGAAACTATACGGGTTTGAGAACTAGACTCAGTGAACCATGCAACACCTGGGCAATGTCAAACTCAATGTACAATATATGCTCTCATTAATTAATATGCCTAATGGTCATCTTGACCACCCCCCATAATGATATTCCTCTTTGGAGTACTTTAATTTCATGTAGCAAATACACTGTTAAAATTACTTGAGAGAAGGATATTAAAATTTTTGTCCCTCTTCAGACCACCCTACGCACACTATCCCAAGGGAATGTGAGTAATGAGTACTTAAGCAATAGGCATCGCCTTGATATTTCCACAGCACTGCTAATCTAGTTTGGGTCAGTCTGAAAATGTTATTCCATTTTGAAATATCTAGGCAAATGTTGCTTTTAAGTATTTAATACGATAAAGAAGGCAATAGAGCCCTTTTAACAATGTATCATTTTACTTACACTCCTCTGGCTGTTATCACCTCCTCAGGAAGCCTTTAAAACCAAAACACACAAGTGACCAAGAGAATGTGTGAAGTCGAGAATACACAAAAACAGACTGAAGAGACAACTTAATTTTGGCTGGGTCCTCATCTAGCCAAGACAGGGAAAACCTCTGGTAACAATAACTAAATAGAGAAACTCAACCACTTTCAGGACTCCTCAGTATGGCTATACAGATTTACTAGAGGTGAATTGGAGATGAAAGGGCATATACTGCAGATACTGTGTAACAAGGCATGTTGCTCATTTCCTCATGTGTAAAATGGGCATAAAGCCTTCAAACCATAATATAAGAATATGATAAGATAATATAAGAAAAATAGTTGACTTGGGGCACCTGGGTGGCTCAATTGGTTGAGCATCCAACTCTTGGTTTCGGCTTGAGTCATGGTCTCAGGACTGTGGGATCAAGCCCTGTGCTGGGCTCCTGCCTTGGCGAAGAGTCTGCTTAAGGATTTCTCTCCCTCTGCCTCTTCCCAACTCCTGCTCTCTCTCTCCACCTCCCTCTCTCAAAAAAAAAACAAATAAATCTTAAAAAAAAAGAAAGAAAGAAAAATAGTTGGTTCAAAGTTCAGTTTCCTTTCCCTGCCACACCAATATTGCTATGACTACCTGGAATGAGTCATTTGCAATAAGAAAGATGCATGAGAGCAAGCTGTCTTTAAACATGCAGTCAGCATATACTTGGGTTCTGTCTCATCTTTATAGGTGCTGTTTATATCTGGAAATGAGTTCTTAACTACCAGTAATGTCTTTTCACCCTGAAAGGAAAGAAGAATAAATACAGTATGGCAGGAATTCAAGGATGACACAACATACAGTCAAGCAGTCCCTTTGAGTGAAGCATAGTTGACACTCTAGGATTACCAATTTATAACAGGCCCCAACTACTCATTCCAACAGCCTCTATCATCCTAACTAGCTACTTTCAGTAGGGGAGGAGGCAGGAGAGACTGACCTTGATTCACCTCATTACCGACCAAATGTGGAAAACCCTTTAGCACAGTGAGTCTCAATTTTGGCTGCACTTGGCTCCACATCAAATCACCTGGGGAGTTTTTAAAGCTCTCACTACCCAGATCATACCCCAAACATCTGAATATCTGCGGTAGGGTGCAGGCACTGGTAATTTTTTAAAGTTCCCAGTGATCCAAGGTGCAGCCAAGGTTGAGAACCACTGTCTAGGATCACGCCTCCTGACCTCATCTAAATTCTGCTGAAAGCCAACCTAGAGCATTTCACAACCACAACTTCTGAGTAGAGCAGGTACAACAGGGTCCTGAATGCTGGAACATCACTGATGCCTGCACCGAGGTCCACACAGAGGGCTGAACGAAAGCTTATTAGCAGGAGGGTTACCCAGATCCTCACCTGACAGCCACCTTTTCCAACATTTGCACTAAAAACAAACAAAACCCCCAAGTAACCAATCTTAAGAGATGTCACCAAAGCCCGCTAGGATTTTTTTTTTTCTTTTTTAAAGTCAAATCTCTTGGGAAAGAGAGTATATGGGAGAGGGCACCCCCTACACACACACACACACACACATACACACACACAGAGCCTATAGACAGAACCATACAATTCCTATGGCCGCCAGAAAACACCCCGTAAACTCCCCTCAGCTCAGCGCAAGCGGGCGCGCGCCAGCCTGTGGCCACTGCACCTGCTGTCGCTCTGGGCTGCACCTGCCGCGCCCGGCCCTCTCCTCCTACCTTCCAGCAGCTCGTCCAGGCTGGTGACCTTCCGACTGCCGTCGATGGTGTAGATGGTGCGGACACCCTGGGGCAGATTCACGTTGTCCGACAAGGAGCGGGTGAGCTCCATGAGCAACGCATCGAAAGACCGGAAGCGGTCGCTGGAGATGGCAAACACCAGGCCCTTGAAGTAGCGGTCCCCATTCCGGTAGAAGCGCGCCTTCTTGGCCTTCTTCTCTGAGCTCAGAGCCTGCAGGGTCCGCGTGCGGTAGAAGCTGCAGTGGGCACTGTGCGCCGGGCTGGGGATGAGCCCGTTCCCCTTGGGGCCCGAGCTGCTGCTGCCTCCCGAGGAGCTGGGCGCCCCTCTCCGCGACCCCGGTCGCGGCCTTTTGTCCCGTTCCTCAAAGTGCTCCAGCTCAATACTCCTGGTGCTGGCCATCACGGCTGCTCCGAAGGCTCCCCCACAAAAAACGTCCCAGCCAAAGCCTCCGGGTAGCCTAGTGTCAATGCGAGAATCAGTTCAGGGACGTCTGACCGTGGGGCGGGGGGGGGAGGGGAAGGCTCAGGGCGCCGGGACACCTGGCTCTGGCATCCCGCCCTCTCCTCACAGGTGGGGCCGCTGAGCCGCCGAGGAGCCGAATGGCCCGCGCCCCCGCTAAAAGTGGCCGCAGCGTCGAGCTGCCCAGCTCATTGTCCAGCGCGGCTCGCTCTGTCCAGCCCGCAGGGAGCCCCCCGCCCCCCGCGCGCCTTCTCCACCCAGCCACGCCTCACAACTCCCGCCTGGGAGCTGGCCAGGAGACGCAAAGTTGGGCCGCCCGAGGTTCGCCCCGGGCCGGCAGGCGCACACAAAGCTCGGGCGCTGGCCGCGGCTCGCGTCCGCCGGCGGCTCCCGGGAGGCTGAGGGGAAGGAAGGAAGAGGAGGGGGAGGAGCTGGGAGCGTGGGAGAGGCGCCGCGGGCCCGCAGGGGCGTCGCGCCTGGCCCCGGCCCGCCCACGAGCCCTGCGGGAGGCCCGGGATGCGGCGCCTCCGCCTGGCTCGCCCGCAGGCCCTGTCCTAGTGGCGGCGCGCGCGGACTCGGGCTGAGAGGGCAGTGCGGGGGCCCCTTCCTCCCACAGAGCCCGGCCCTAGCGGGAAATAATGCAGCCCGCCTCCCTGGCTGCCGACCGGCCCAGCCCACCCGCGAGCATCCGCGGCCGACTCCGCGGCCGGCCCGGCTCGCTGGCGGGGCTGGAGTTGCGGGGGGGGGGGGGGGTTCCTGCCGCCCAAGGGCTGCCAAAGCCCGGGAGGAAGGGGATGCGCGAAGAGAAGGGGGCCGCACGGGTCAGCGCGGAGGCTCTGCGGCGGGAGAGGACCGCCTCCTCCTGGGTCCTAGGCAGCCCCGACCGCCTGACAGCTACAAACCCGCGCCGTGCGCTAATGGGCGCAGCCGCGGAACGCGCTCCTCCGCATGGGAAACGTAAACGCGCAGGCCAAAGAAACTACAAAGGAAGGAGATTCAAGGGCAGAGATCGCATCCCTAACTAGCCTCCAAAGGAGGAACCGAG
This sequence comes from Neomonachus schauinslandi, assembly GCF_002201575.2. Lineage (NCBI taxonomy): Eukaryota > Metazoa > Chordata > Mammalia > Carnivora > Phocidae > Neomonachus > Neomonachus schauinslandi. Next base: position 76,939,298 of record NC_058404.1, read on the forward strand.
GCTAAACTAGGACAGAAATTCGAAACATGACATTGGATTTGGGCACAAAATTTATAAAAGAAAATTTGAAGCTTTATTTTAAAATCCTTTGATAAAACAGTTTCCATTGCAGATTTGCTAACAGAGGATGCTGAGTAACTTTGAAGGAATAAATGACCAGAAGTTATTGGGTTTTGAGGGATTTATTTAATCAACAAATATTTATTAAGAGCAAGCCATGTGTCAGGCGTTGTTTCCACCACTGGGGATGCATTAGTAAAGGAAACGAATACCTCCCCTCCCCCACTCACAGTCAAGTGGTATTTAATGTTGTCAATTGAGCTTCTTAAGTAATAGGTCTAACATTTGTAAGCACCCATCACACTGGAAATCTTAATTTACTACTGTCAACAGTAAAAACATATTTCCTAAAGGCTTATGAGAAACATTAGTTATTTCCATTTTGCTATCAGGGAAAGATGAGGCCAAAAGATGTTTGGTCCTAATTTAACAGGTGGGTAAGCTACCCTGAAACCTTATTTATTCGGCGCCTGTTTCTTTGAGTGGCCCTAGACAACAAATCCAAATCGACCTGGAAGGTTGGAAGGCATGGATACTTTTCTTGGAATGAACTGCGTCCTGGAAGAACATGAGTAAGAAAAGGCAGGAGTATATGCAGTGGTTCTTCAGCAGCTGTGAAGTTGCCCAGGCATGGCAATGATCCAGAAGAATCCTGTTCAGTGCACCACTGTAGTCCAGGACAGTCTCAGGGACACACCTGGACATAGCTGACTTCTAGAACCAGGCGTGGAGCAGGCCAGGAAGTCAGCTGATCTGAGGTTACATTGTAGTTTTCAAGGGGAAAAATTCTAAAATATTATTAGGTCCATGACCACGATAGACCTCAACCCAGACCAATTAAATCAGAATTTCTGGAGATAGGCTTCTCCAACAGTATTTCTTTCTTCCTTCGGGTTTTTTTTTTTTTTAAGATTTATTTATTTCAGAGAGAGAGAGCTTGCGAGCAGGGGGAGGGGCAGAGGGAGAGGGAGAGAGAATCCCAAGCAGACTCCCTGCTGAGCATGAGCCAAAACCAACAGTGGGGCACCCAGCCGACTGAGCCACCCAGGAACCCCAACCAACAGTATTTTTTGAAAGTGCTCTTAATGTATATAGCCAGGGCTTCCAACTACAGGCTATAACATTAAGAATCAAAAGACCAGTGTTTCTTCTCAAACTCTGATGTACTTATACATAGTAGGGGAATCTCATAAAATGTGGCTTCTGATTCAGTAGGTCTGCGGTAGGTTTTGAAATGCTACATTTCTTAAAGAGTTTTTTTCTAACAAGCTTCCAGGCAATGCCATCACTGCTGGTCTCCATACAGTACTTTGAGAAAAGAAGAACTAAATGGCAAATTCCTTGAGATAAGGCCTCATTAAATACAACTAATTGCAGAGCCTATCAACTTTGTAAATGGCTTAACATGGGTGTGTTCATCTGTTTTGCTATTACTATACCTTGGGGGAAAAAAACACTTTTCTAATTCATTGCTGTAGTAACAAATTATCCCAAATCTAGTGGTTTACAGCAATAAATATGCATTATTTCAACAGTTTCTGTGAGTCAGAAATCTAGAAGCAGCTTCCCTTGAGTTTTCATTAGATTGCAATCAGGACGTCGACTGGGGCTGCAGTCATCCAAAGGTCTGACTGGTACCTGGAGACCCACTTCCAGCATGGCTCACTCATGTTGTTGGCAGGAGCTCTTAGTTCCTCACCATGAACACCTCTCTGTAGGGTCACTTGAGTGTTGTAACAACATGTCAGCTGGCTTCCCCTAGAGTAAGCATTCATGAAAGAACAAGGTGGAAGCCATTACATCATACCCACACTATCCTGTAAGGTATACAGCTCAGCCCCGTTCAATGGGGGACACAAGGGTATGACTACCAGGTGTCAGGAATCACTGGGGTCATCTTGCAGGCTGGTCGTGCAGGCTTCAATCACTCAAGCTTTAGGACACTGACATATACACATTTTCTCACTCAAAGATTTCTGATAAAAGATTTGGCTCTTTTAAAAAGTGAAGACAATGATGTAATATGCCAGTATTTTCACATTATTCCCTAACATTATATCCCTAAATTAAACAAAGATTACTGTTTCTCAACAAGGGTCAGGGCAGAAGAGAATTTCCAAAGCTGTTACTTAGTTAAAATTATTTTGCTCCTGCTCTTGCATTAATTTGTTTAAAGGATTTTATTCCAAACCCTCATATAAGAATTAAGATGTGATCACTTTTCATATTTACATAATGTATATGGTATATATCAAGATCCAGTTCAAAAAAAAAAAAAAGATCCAGTTTGCCAAAATTTGAGTATTTATGGTGGTGGGAAAAAGTTAGTTTTGTCATTAAAATCCTAAGGCAAGCAAAATTGGGGGTTCTAGATAGACATCACTTAATTTGGGTTACTTCGTAGTAGAACCAAAGCAAATTCTCTCCTTTTAAGCCATTGCAGAATTTGCAGAATGGGATATTTCAACTGGTCTTTCCCTTGCTGCGATAACGCCTTTTTTCTAACCAAGAAACACTATCTGATTTGCTATTCATTCGTCATTACAGAGATGGTCTAATTCTCCTTGTGGTTGTGAGGTCTACCAATTCTGTCCGCCAGGTCCTGATTTAAAAGGGCTTCATTAGGAGGGGCTGGCCCTGCCTCTTCACCACCTGGAAGCCGGCCTTGACCTTTTCTCTGTTGGTGGTAGATTCTCCATATCCTTTCCTCACCCCCCTTAATCTAACACTTGTCTGAATAAAAACTTTTGTGCAGAGTACTTTAAAAATGGCTTCATTTCTATGCTACAGAGCACCTAAGAATTTCAATCCAACACTTCTCCATTTTTTGTATGATTACAAAGGAACCCTTTCTGCTCTTGATATATAATAATTTTAAATCGCGAAGTATCGAGTGAACCTGAACACTTTCTTGATGATATCCAGGAGGGGGTCTTTTAAAAACCATTTGGGGCAGAAAAACTCAACTACACATGAAGGGAAGCTAATTGTTTTTTGTTCTCTACACTTCTTCTTAGATCACAATTTCAGAATTTTGGAGCTGCCTTTCAGCCATATAATTCCCTTTCCTGCACCCCCACCTCCCTACCCCCACCTGGACTAAGAAATACAATGGAAATTTTTATTTAGCATTATTTGTTTAAACGAGATTTCATTACATACTTTTTTTTTTTTTTTAAGATTTTACTTATTTATTTGACACAGAGAGACAGCGAGAGAGGGAAGACAAGCAGGGCGAGTGGGAGAGGGAGAAGCAGGCTTCCTGCTGAGCAGGGAGCCTGATGGCGGGCGGGGCAGGGGAAATGCAGGGCTCCATCCCAGGGTCGTGGCATCGTGACCTGTGCCAAAAGCAGCCGCTTAACTACTGAGCCCCTCATTACGTACTACTTTGTGGAGCTTTACATAAGAAAACTTGCCTTGAACATCTGCTGATTTTGCTTCGGGCTACTTCACTTTTCCAATGCACTGGCTAGTCTTCACTTCTGGCCAGAAACTTCTGCTCTTAGAGGCAGTTTTCCAGCTCCGTTATTTATTACGGTAAAGATGCTTACGAACCTTTTAGACTGCACTGTGCCGAGACTTTTCTGCTGTCTCATGTTTTCATTCCTGTTCACTAGTGCCAAACATTTCTCCCAGAAGCAAAAATGATGAAACAACTATTTTCAGCAAAAGGGCCTGGTGACTATGGACTTGAGTTTTTGAAACTGAGCAATATTTTTTATTTCATAATCTTTAGTGCCTATAAATTCTGGTGATTTTTGTCCAGCTATAACGGGAAAGGGCACAAAGCAAAGTGGGTCAGAAAGAGACTTTCTCCCCTTACTCCATACCCTGAACCTGGCCTGGAAAAAAGATTCAGACGAACTGTTCTCTTATTTGTTGTTTCACCTTGGCAGCTTTGCTGCCCTTTTCAGTCATGATTCTTACAGCACTTTACAAATATATGAATAACTTCTTTGCAAATATGTATGTGAGGGAATGATTAAAACTACCTTTTCAGGTTCAGAAAATTCAAACTCAGCTTATTGGTTAAATCTTTCAAAAATTCCAAGTTTAATTTTTTTTTTTTTTAGGGTTATTTAGACAGACAGCAAGTGCAAGCATGTGTGGGCCCGTGGGGCGTGGGGGGGAGGGGGAGAGGGAGAGAGAATCTCAAGCAGACCCCGCTGAGCGTGGAGCCCAAAGTGGGGCTCAATCTCAGGGCAGGTTCCTGAGATTGAGTAAGAGACAAGTAGGGCTAGGTTGGGATAGATAGATAGGCGGCTATGTGATCAGAAATGCGAAAAATGCTGAAGTGTAAGGAAACCAGAGATAAGGGAACAAACCCGGAGCACCCTGCCCTAGGTTATGGGGTGGGTGTCTTTTTTATGATAATCATCTGTGACCAACAAAGAATAACCAAACCCTAAAAAGAAGTGAGCCATTAAAGATGTTATTATCTGTCCTTACTCAAGCCAAGGTATCACAAGAATGATAAGGCCACAAGCTCCCTGGTCAGTTCTAAATAAAAGACTGTCAGTGGAGGCACTTTTGGCAACCCTGTCGGGACCCCTTTCACTCTTGAGAGCTTTTTCTGTATCTTTACTTAATAAACTTCTATCTCTTTACTCACCCTCCTTTGTCTGCGAGATTCATTCTTTGACTCCCTGAGACAAGATCCTCACTCTCCTGGGACACCTGGGTGGCTCAGTTGATTAAGCATCTGCTTTCAGCTCGGGCCCTGATCCCAGGCTCCTAGGATCGAGTCCCGCATTGGGTTCCCTGCTCAGTGGGGAACCTGCTTCTCCCTCTGCCACTCCCCCTGTTTGTGCTTGCTCTCTTTCACTGACAAAATCTACAAAAAAAACCCCAAAAAACAAAAAAAAACACCTCAGTCTCCTGCTTCAGGATCACAACCTGAGCTGAAACCAAGAGTCTGACTCTTAACCAAGTGTACCATCCAGGCATCCCCCCAACCTTGAATTTTTTATGGAATATCAAGTGAACTGAAGAAAAATTCAAATATGCATGCTTTAAACATATATAGCACACAAATCCTTTTTTTTTTCCTATGAGAAACTGTGGTTGAATAGTTCTCCCTATTGGTACATTTCACTTCCACAAAGTGTCTGGGACAAAGACTCTCACTTTTTATGTAAATTCCATCCATTCAAAATTATACTCAGTTATTTTGTCATTCACTAGTTCAGCTGCAATAATTACTAAGATGAAAATAACAAAAACATTTAAATTATATAGCAACATTCTTCTTAGAAATTTGAACTTTTTTTCTCCTAAAACTTCCTAAGAAGCAAATCTAGGCAGGTAGTAGTGTTCCTAAAGAGTTCCTACTTTCCAGATAAGGGAGTCAAGGCACAGACAGTGATTTTCAACAATTATTTAATAATATCAAAAGTGAAAGACCATGGAAAAGTACCACAGTACTCTCATTTTGTTTCTATAGAGTCAAATTTCCCAAACCCAATATAAAATTTGTTTGAATCTAGGCTTTTTGCTCCATTTAAAATCCAAAAAGAATTATCTTAAAATGGATCATGATTTTAGTGGCTTCCTCTTCTCAGTAGCACATTCCATGTTTATACAAATACTGAATGTGACAAACTGTGTCTGTGTCATTCTGTATGTGAGATTAAAATAATGATGTTCCTGAGTACTTAAAGGGTAATAAAGCTTTGTGATGATTAATCAGTAGTTATGACCTAGTTAAAGAAGCAGATTATAGATGAGGAAATGAGAAAGATTAAGCAGCAGAGATAGAAATTGACTCCAGGGTATGCTAACTCTAGAAAATGTTCATCTCAAGCTTTCAAAATTCATTAATCATAAAGAAGTCTGTCCCTTTAGGAAGTTATAATTAAAAATTAATGATTTTTATACCTACAGTAGGTTTATAATGCAAAGTAGCTGGTTATTTTAGGACAAATGTTCTGTGTCCCATATTTGAAATATTCAAGTGTAAAAACAATATGTTTATTTTATATATGTTAATAATGATACTATGCATATTTGGTCAGTCCCCTTTAATAAATCTATACTCATTTGGCTATGTATTTAGGATCAAAGATACAGCTTTTCCTTGGTACTTTCCAGAGTCCTATTTGAAATAACTGATATTGACCATGATATATTGTTTATATATAAGATCAGGTAAGGGACGCCTGGGTGGCTCAGTCAGTTAAGCATCTGCCTTTGGCTCAGGTCATGATCTCGGGGTCCCGGGATCGAGTCCCACATCGGGCTCCCTGCTCAGTGCAGAGTCGGCTTCTCCCTCTCCCTCCCCACCCCCATGCTCTCTCTCGCTCGCTCACTCTCTATCTCAAATAAATAAATAAAATCTTTTTATAAAATCAGATAGATATGTGTGTGTGATTAGATTATATATGTTAATGTAACTGATATGTTCATTTTTAATAGTTTGCTAGTATAAAATTAATTTATTTTCGTACGGAAATTAATCACAGTTACTATTATGATCACTACAGTAATCATAATATTTTTCTTCCTATAATTCCTCCCTCTTCCTGAGGTCTTACCTGGTTCAAAAGTTTAGTTCAATGTCTTCATGAAGAGAAATCTAACCAATTACTCAGCCCCCCAGGGGCCTCTGTCCCAGCTGCCCTTGCTGTGTCAAGCACCCCACACTGTCTCCTACCTTCTCACAAGCCACTCATGGGCTGCAACTCTGGGCCCACCAACAGCTTCTGAAAACGTAGAGAAGAACAAATAAAGAAAAATTTATTCTCCTGAAACAAAGTCTTGTTGCTAACTTGGAAGAAAGATTTGTTCCAAGGTGACATATTCTTTTGACTAAGACATAGAATGATTGACTAAATCTGGGTATATAATTACAAATATGTAGAAAATGGGGTTTGTTGAAGTAATTACAAATAATTTTCCTTTAAATTCTTGTTAAGAAGGACTATCTTAATCTCTTCAGCCTGCTCAGATTCCTTTAATAGACTTGGCAAGGCCTGAATATGAAAATGATAGGCCTGGTAACATGATGGAAATTCTGCAAACCACTATAAATTGCTCAATTGTTTCCCTGAATGATTTTGAAGTTACCTACCTCATATCATGCAGTTTACCAGTTTGTCACATAATTTGGTGGGAAATTTTTTTTTTTTAGAGAGAGAGGGTGCGAGTGTGTGAGCCAGGGATGGGGGGCAAGGTACGGTTGGGAGGGCAGAGGGAGAGGGAGACAGAGAATCTTTTTTTTTAAGTTTTATTTTATTATGTTAATCACCATACATTACATCATTAGTTTTTGATGTAGTGTTCCATGATTCATTGTTTCCGTATAACACCCAGTGCTCCATGCAGAACGCGCCCTCTTTAATACCCAACACCAGGCTGGCTCACCCCCCTCCCCCCCTCCCCTCTATAACCCTCAGTTTGTTTCTCAGAGTCCACAGTCTCTCATGGTTCGTTTGGGAGAGAGAGACTCTTAAGTGGGCTCCATGCCCAGTTTGAAACCCAATGTGGGACTTGATCTCACAACCCTGAGATCATGACCTGAGCCAAAATCAAGAGTCGGACGCTCAACAGACTGACCCACCCAGGCGCCCCGGTTTGGTGGGCTATTCTTAAAGTAACTTAGAATGTTTTGGAAAAGCCAGCAGGAAAGTGAAATATGGTACCCTGATGTGTCTCTACGCACAACTGCTTTGTTCTTTTTCATCAAGGTACAATTGACATATAACATTACAGTACACAATTGCTTTATATTTGAATTAATCTTAATTTAAACAATGTGTAAGCTTTTGATTTTGGACTTGTTGTTTGAATGGGTGGATAACATTAATCACCTTTTTTTTTTTTTTTTACTGGTTTGGTCAAAGACTTTCCCTGGAGCAAAAGTTTTACCCCAATGCTGGTTTCATAAAAGGTGGTATAAACTAGTTTGCTGGGGGTGCCTGGCTGGCTCAGTTAGTGGAACGTGATTCTTGATCTCAGGATCATGAATTGGAGCCCCACATTGGGTGTAGAGGTTACTTGGAAATAAAATCTTTTTTTTTAAAAAAAGACAAAAATAAATTTAAAGGCCTCCACCAAGAGATTGTAGACAATCCCTAGATTCCTTTCAGTCTATGCACCACTGTCAAGATTTTCAAACAGAGATGATAAATTTATCCAAATTTAATATCAGAAAAATCTATTACGAAAATTGAAGAAAGTCTTAAAGAGTTACTAATAAGGTTGCTGCTGATATATATATTTTTTAAAACACCACTTTATTTGGAGCAAATGAGTGATTTTTATTTTTTTAATTTTACTTATTTATTTATTTATTTTAAGGATTTTATTTATTTGTCAGAGAGAGAGAGAGAGAGCACAAGCAGGGGGAGCTGCAGGCAGAGGGAGAAGCAGGCTCCCTGCTCAGCAAGGAGCCCAATGTGGGCCTTGGTCCCAGGACCCTGGGATCGTCACCTGAGCCGAAGGCACACGCTTAACCAACTGAACCACCCAGGTGTCCCGCAAATGAATCGTTTTTTAAAAACCTCCGAATTAGATCACAGACCAAATGGTATCAGCCAGCTCTGAAATTATTTTTTCATATTTTAGTTATAATTCATTCTCTCTGGTAGATCCAAAACAATCTCTAAGTTTTCTGTCATTAAAAAAATTTTTTTAACAACCTCAAACTGACAGAAAAGGTACAAATTCAGCAGAAAGCATTTTTTTTTCTGAATCGTTTGAAAATAAGTTGCCAACATGTCTTATCATGCCTAAATATTTATTGTATATTTTTATAAATAAAAGCATTTTTCCTACACAGCATGACAAAAGTATCAAAGTCAGAAAATTGACATTGATAAATTGCTACTTCTAATTTTCAGAACCTATTCACATTTTGCCAGATCTCCTGATAATGTCCTTTTAAGTAAAAGGATCCAGTTCAGAACCATACCATGTGCTTTGATGTTGTGTCTCTTTAGGCTCCTTTGGCCTATGGCATTTCCTCAGTCTTTCCTAGACTTTCGTGACCTTCATATTTTGAAGATTACAGGCTAGTTATTTTGTACGGTCCCCCAATTTGGGGTGTTTCTGATTTTTCCTCAGGACTAGATTTATTTTATTTATTTATTTATTTATTATTTTAAAAAAAGATTTTATTTACTTATTTTACACAGAAAGAGACAGAGCACAAGCAAGGGGGAGCAGCAGGGCAGAGGGAGAGGGAAAAGCAGGGAGCCTGACATGGGGCTGGATCCCTGGACCCTGAGATCATGACCTGAGCCAAAGGCAGATGCTTAACTGACTGAGCCACCCAGGTGCCCCAGGACTAGATTTAAATTATGCATTTTTGGCAGGCACATCAGAGAAGTGGTGCTGTGCTTTTCCTATTGTATCATATCAGATGGGGCTCAATTTCAATTTGTCTCCTCATCCATGATCATCCTTTGATTGCCTGATTTAAGTGGTACCTGCCAGTCTTCTTCACTGGAAATTTACTCTTCTTTCCTTTGTAATTAATAAGTATTTTGTAGGAAGGCACTTTGAAACTTACATAAATATCTTATTGTTCCTTGAACTTTCAACTTATTCATTTATTTTGTCAATTTGGAGTCATAGTGTCCTATTTTATTCAATTACTATCATTATTTATTTTAATGCTCAAATGATCCCCAATTTGGCCAATGCATTCAGCTGATTTCTGTGTCCTTTTGTTGTCCCATCATTTTTTTAAAGATTTTTTAAAAAATTTATTTGACAGAGAGAGAGCACATAAGCAGGGGGAGCAGGAGAGGGAGAAGCAGGTTCCCCGCTAAGCAGGGAGCCTTATCCGGGGCTCGATCCCAGGACTCTGGGATCACGACCTGAGCCAAAGGCAGACGCTTAACCAACTGAGCCACCCAGGTGCCCCTGTCCCCATCATTTTTGAGCACTTCCTTTCAGTTATATGTTCTGGACTCATGTGGTACTTGCTCTGCCCTAGTCCTGGAATCAGTCATTTTTCTTCCTTTTAGTGGAGAATGATATTTAGGGGATAAGATTTGGGTAATGGGCGTTTTCATTGCTATGGGTTTTAGCTAGCTGCTCCTGGGCCTCTCAGTGGACAGATCTAGGGAATAAATGTATGTACATATACATATATGTCCCTCAATGACCATGAGTTCACACCGCAGCCCTCTCCCCCACACAGATGTCCTCCTCACCCCACTCAGATACTAGTGCCCTTGGTTGGGCCACCACCCGCATGTGTGTTCTCCTCTTCCTCCTTGGACTTGGATACCCCACAATGGATAGCCTTCCTACACAGATGCTCCTCACCCTGCTTAGGCTCTGACACTCCCCACAGGCCAGTCCTCCTATGTGTGGCCCTCCTCACTCCACTCAAGCTCCAGCATACAGTGCCTGGGCTACCACTGCTGCATCCTTCCCCGAAGGTCTTCCTCACACTTCCTGGGGTCTGACACCCTGCTCAGGTCCATCATAGCTACCCCTCTGGCCCCACCTAATGGCTTTAGTTCTGATTTGTTTGGTAAGGGAAAAAGGAAGAGGAAGAGCTCAATTTTTTTTTCTTCAAATTTATTTTACTTTCTATGTGTCTTTTAGAATGTAACCAACAGACCTCCAATGAACCATTGTCCTTAGTCACCCAGCATCACTTCCCCTTGCTTTTGGGGGCATGCCCTGATTTTTACTCTAGTGAAATATCCTCTTCCACTCTCAGTACATGCATTTTAGGCAAGACTGACTTCACCCCTAGCTTCAGCAATGAGCATGTGACTCAATCCTGGCCAGTTGACCACATGTTCTTAGCCCTAGTGGATAGCATTACATTTTACTCTGTTGCTTAAACCAACCAGTCAACCAAACAAACAAAAATCATGTATTCATCCATGACTTCGTTTTCTCTCTCATACCTCACCTCCAATTAATAATTGTCTTCTTTCAAAACATACACCATATATACATAACCATTTCTGCCACGTACAGAGGAACCCTATCCCAAACCATTTTCATCTCTCACCTGATCTCCTGCCTCCAGTCTGTTCCACTATAATCTTCATACAGTAGCCAAAATGAGTCTTAAAACTTTAAGAAAGATGATGTCACTTTTCTGCGCAACAGGCATCATTGGCTTCCTCTTACACTCAGAACAATATCTGATCTCCTTGCACTATTGCCAACCAAGGCTTGCATCCAGACCTATGTCATCTGAGAACTGATAAAACTACGGATGCCTGGGCCCACCCCAAGAGATTCTGACTTAATTGACGTGGTGTGGGGCCTGGATACTGGTTTCTTCTAAAAAGCTCCTCGGTGATTCGAACATGCAGCCAGAGCTGAGAACCACTGCCTACAGGATCTGGCCCTGGCTACCTGTCAGACCTCATCCGTATCACTGTTACTACCGCTCACTCCAGCCGTCTGGGCCTCTCTGCTGTTCCTTGAGCACGCCAGGCATGATCCCACCTCAGGGGCTTTGCATCGCTGGACGCAGTGACTTCTGACACTAGCTGCCTGGAGTTAAGCAAAACTTCACAGGTTAAGGGCATGGCCCTCCATAAGGCTGCCCTCACTTCAACAGCAGTCAGCTCAGGAGTTCCCAGGATGCCTACACTGCTGATCAACTGGCTACAAATTCAGTGGTCACACCCCTCCTTAAGGTTTGAAGAAAAATCACAGAACTCAGGCAAGCAATTATGATTACAGTTTATTATAGCAACAAACAAACAAATCGAGTCCAACCAAAAGAAAAGAGGGCAGGGTCTGGGAGGGTCTCAAATGCAAAACTTCTGTGTACTCTCCCTGCGTAGTCCGGATGCATTAACTGCTCAGCACACCACGAGTAACGATACCCACAGAATGTTGCTAACTAGCGATGTTCACTCAAGCTTCCTTGTCTTAGATTTTTACTGAGATTTTATTATGTAGATGTGATTGATTGACTCATTAGCCATATGATTAAACTCAATCTCCAGACTCCCTCCCCTCTGTGGTGATCAAGCTGATATCACATGGCTGAAATTCATAATCTTCTAATCACACAGTTGGTCTTTTTGGCATGGCCAGCCCCCATCCTGAGTCATTTCCTTAGCATAAACTATTGAGGGGCCCAGCAGGAGTCACCTCGTTAGCAGAAACTATGGGGATCCACCGTGAATAGCAAAAATACTCCTATTACTCAGGAAATTCCAAGGATTTAGAGGTTACCTCGGAGGAGCCAGGGACAAGGGCTAGCCAAGTTCTTTCTCATACAACACTGGGTAAAGACATACGTGGCCCAATCTACCCTGGACGTTTTGGTTACATGATCTAATAAAATTCTTATTTGTTCAAGCCAGATTGAGTTGCATTTTCTGTCACTATTAAGGCTCCTTAGTGACACACAAATCAATTGGTTTTCCTGACTCCTATGTCTTCCCACTAGTTTATATCGTAAGTAATTGTCTGTTGGATCAATCTTCCTAAACAACAATTCTGATCTTGTCATTCCATTGTTTAAAATCCCCCATCAATAAGTTACTTGAAGTGCCTTTTCTTTATCTACTAGTCCAAAAAATTCAGTCTGACATTCAAGGTCTACATCATCTGGCTCTAATTTTCTTGATCTCTCACAACTAATCTTTAGATATACACTGTATTTTTTTTTCAAGTAACATCTATTTTTTAAAAAGTTTTTATTTAGGGCGCCTGGGTGGCTCAGTCGTTAAGCGTCTGCCTTCGGCTCAGGTCATGATCCCAGGGTCCTGGGATTGAGTCCCACATCGGGCTCCCTGCTCGGCGGGAAGCCTGCTTCTCCCCCTCCCACTCCCCCTGCTTGTGTTCCTGCTCTCGCTGTCTCTCTCTCTGTCAAATAAATAAAATCTTTAAAAAATAAAAAAATAAAAATAAAATAAAATAAAAAGTTTTTATTTAAATTCCAGTTAGTTAACATATAGTGTAATATTCATTTCAGGCGTACAGTACAGTGATTCAACACTTCCATTCAACATCTGGTGCTCATCACAAGTACCCTCCTTAATCCCCATCACCTGTTTCACCCATTCCCCTCCCCAACCCCACCTCCCCTCTGGTAACCATCAGTGCGTTCCCTGTAGTTAAGAGCCTGTTTCTTGGTAGATATACACTTTAACCGAAATGGACTACTTGCTTTTTCTGGAACGCTTTTTGCATTTTCCCATTCTGTGCCTTTGTTAGATCATCCTGTTTGTTTGGAAGGTGCAGCCTCTTCTTTCTACTTGTCAAATGGTACTTATGAACCTCTTCCATGAATAGTTCTCTAATAATCCCAGCTGGAAGTAATTTCTCACTATAAATTCTTCAGCAGTGAGTACTATCTTTGTGCTTCTCTAATAACACCTGTCACATCTTGTTTATTATTAATATTCGTCCTTTACTGATATATGAACACTTACATAATATTAATTAAAACAATATTTAATTAGTTCTTACAAGGCTCTAAGAATATAAATATGAATAATTAGTTTGTGTCCCAAAGCAACTAATTATCTAGTAAAAGAGGAAAATATACTTTTATCAATTGACTTTATTCACCAGCCATTATCTCTCCCAATATTTTATCTCCCATATCCTGCCTGTTCTCTCCTGGAATTCTTGTTAGTTGGAAGTTGGACCTTTAAATTTATTCTCCTTGCCTTTTCACATTTTCTATTTCTTTATTTTTGTCCTACATTCAGGAAAATTTGTTCAAATCTATTTTCAAGTTTACTAATTCCCCCTTCAGCTGGTTCTAATCTGCTGTTTAACTCATTTATCCAGTAGTAAATCTAAATGACTATTCATTTCTAAAAATTCTAATTCATCCTTTTAAAGTGTGGGGTTTTTTTTTCACAGTGAATTGCCATTTCTTTATTTTTTCAGAGCCTTTTAGATTTTCAAATTTTAAAACATATACAGTCTCTTTTAGATTGTTTCCTTATATATCAAATATTGAGATGGAAAAATATTATGTCTGATTCTCATGCAGTCTTTGTGAATTTTTATTATGAGCTTCCCTTCCGTGAGGCTCATTTTTGTCTGTGGTTATCCCATGCTGCATGGATAGCAGAATTTAATATTAACATCCTCCAGGTACCTCAGAGGCAACCCGGGCCCAAGACCACGATAATTTCTAGGCTTGAGGTTTCCTGCAGGACTAGGTAAAGTAAATTTAGACTACACACCAACTAAAGCAATAGGTTTGGAATTTTTATTTCTCTGAGAAGACTCAATTTTTTTCCCTGCACAGTTTTGTCTTTTCTTGATCTTGTTGGCTGAAGTTTTTGGTCCTGTTTGTCTGGGACTGTAGCTTTGGATAGTCCTGGCCTTAAATAGGGATCTCTGTTCCTATTTTCCCTCAGGTGTGCATAAGAGGGCTTCTGTTCCTGATGGGCATTAAAACCCTGATTGTTACCAAATCAATACCATGGTTTCCATCAGCCCACCAAGGTAATTGCAGCCTCAATTCTCATATTTATCACTCTGGCTTTTAATTCCCTCTGTGTTTTGGCACTTGAGGATTCCCTTTCTGTCAGCTATAAATGAACTTTTTTTTTTGGTTTTGTTTTGTGTATTTTTTAATCCAGTGTTCCTAAGGGCTTATAGCTAGAAGGTTTCCATGTTACCAGTCAACCAAATTGCTAGAACCACAATAAAAATAGATATGTATCCAACTACATAATATCTACTACACCAGAAGACAGCATAATAGATGCCATAATAAAGAAGTGAAGGAAATCCTATGGAAATTCATGAAAGATAGTAATTAGTTGTGATTGCAGGTTTGAGAAAGTTTTGACTGAGTAACTGTCTTAGTCCATTCAGGCAGCTATAACAAAATACCACAGACTGGGTAGCTTATAAACAACAGAAATTGATTGCTTACAGTTTTAGAGGCTGGAAGTCTGAGATCAGGGTGCCAGCAGAGTCAGGTGAGACCTTTAAATTTATTCTCAAAGTTGCTGCTCTCTTGGGCTAAATAAAGAGCCATTGCCTAGAAGTTCATTTTTGAGATTCCAGTTTTCAAAAGCTTTCTCTGTATGAAAGCTTCAGTTTCTAAAAATAAACAAAATCGGAAGACTTCTCCTTGGAAGAAACATTTAGCAACAGCAACCACAAAAGTTTGAGAAGGAAAGTCATTGTTTAATAAAAGGAAGGACAAAAATCTAGCTTTATTCTATTTTTTTAAAATTTATTTTACTTGCTGAGTTTTCCAAAAGCTGCTTGGATGGAAACAAAAGGGAAGTGAAACCGTCAAGAGTATTTCAGTTTGTATTTTAATTAAAGGAACAACTCGCCAACAGTGTGTCATTTGAGAATAATTTTTTAAAAAGAGTAAAAGCAAAAAGCCATTGGGGCGCCTGGCTAGTTCAGTCAGTCAAGCAGGGGACTCTTGATCTTGGGATTGTGAGTTGGAACCCTATGTTGGGTGTAGAGATTACTTAAGAAATAAAATCTTTTTTTTTTAAAGATTTTATTTATTTATTCATGAGAGAGAGAGAGAGAGGCAGAGGCAGAGGGACAAGCAGGCTCCCCGCGGAGCAGGGAGCCCGATGCGGGACTCGATCCCAGGACCCTGGGATCATGACCTGAGCCGAAGGCAGACGCTTAACCGACTGAGCCACCCAGGCATCCCAAGAAATAAAATCTTAAAGGAAAAAAAAAAAAAAGAAAAAAGCCGGTATGTTTCATTTTCATGACATCCACACTGCATTCAGTCATCGATTCATTCTTTTATTTATTACCCATTTGTTGAACATCTGTGTCAGACATCATAGTAGGCTCTAAACTAGGGGCATATCTTAACTAGTAATGCCATAATGATCATTCAACATGGTAAATTCAGTCTTTCCTTCTTTGCAATTGGCATTGTGGACTGGCTAATTGAACTTTTATTTGATCATTCTTGCAGTAGGTCTTTTTCTACTGCAGTTTGGAAGGCTGAAAACGTCATTTTTCATGAGAGGCTCCTCCAGTTTAGCACACACCTGCATGAGATTTGCAAGGGCAGAAGTGAAGTGGAAGCCATTTTTCTGACTTTTGCTTTATTCCATTGGTCAACTAGGTCATGAAATGTTTTTTTGGTAGTGATGTATCCAAGTCCATTACTTAGCTTTCTGTGTATTGAGAGGAGTTGCTGGGGAGAGGAAGCCATGTTTAGTTTCTTCGTTCCCACTTCCTAATTTCTCCACTACAGCTATGACCATAAGTTCTTGAACCCAATCATTAAAATGATAGCCTCAGAGGAATAGCATCCCAGTGAGTCGGTTCTAAGGAGGGGTTCTAGGATTCATTTCTAGAGACCAGGCTCTGCCAAGCATTTTATTAGCACCCAATTCCATGTGTTAAATCCTTTTCTATTTAAAATATGAAGAGTGGATTCTGTTTCTTGCACTGAATCATGCCCAACACACCCTCCAGTGTTATTTAGGGATAATATTAGAACTCTTAGAGATGCAACACTTAGAGTTGTATATAACTGATCCCTGTATATTTAGTTTCTCTTTTCTTACCAAATATTGCAATGAAAATTAGAATATACAGGGGTACCTGGGTGGCTCAGTTGGTTAGGTGTCTGCCTTTGGCTTGGGTCATGATCCCAGGATCCTGGGATCAAGCCCCATGTTGGGTTCCTTGCTCAACAGGGAGCCTGCTTCTCCCTCTCCCTCTGTCTGCCACTCTCCCTACTTATGCTCTCTCTCTAAATAAATAAAATCTTTAACAACAACAAAAAATTAGACTATACATATATTAGGCAGTTACTATTGGTAATATGCTGTCAAGGTTAAGAGCACAGGTCCCAAGTCAAATAACTTGAGGTTCCCCAAGACAATATGAGCTTCTTGAAAGCTGAGACTTTGGTTCACCATGGAATCCTCAGATGCTAGAACAGCACCTGGCACACCCATTTGTATTCACCTGTGAGGCATGAACAGGCAGGTGTAGTTCTTTTGCCAGCCTAGCCCAAGAAAAATACAATGTCCTCATTCTTTGGTGAGAGCTGTAGTTATGCACCTGCTGATGATCACCTGATTGCCATTGGCCCACCAAAAATATTATTTCAAAGGGTTTTTTATTTATTCCAAAGTATTTTTTCATCAGCTAAAATAGCTTCCCAGCATAATATAGAGTAAAGATTTGGAGTATGACAAGTAAATGGGTCCTATATTAGCCATGTGACTTGAATAAGTTATCACACTTCTCCAAGCTTCAGTTCCCTATGTGCCAAAGGGGGAAAGTAATGGTCACCAGGTAGTTGTGAAGATTAAATTTATGAATATAAAACATAGGTTCTCCCCTGACTTTTCCACCTTACAAATGAACCCAGTAATTTGTGCTCTCCTCCATCTCCTCTCTGAGAATCTTTAATCACTCCCTGAACCTCGCGTCACTGCTTTGTGCAGTATGTCATTCATGTGAGATTTCTGTGCATTATTCATTGAGCACCAAGTATTGCAAAATACCTCAGTAGAGGCGACAGGGCACACAAAGATGAGTAGTACAACAGTATTTATTTATAATTCAATATAATAGTATTTAGTTGAATTATATGAAATTTTTGTTTTTGTAAGTCAAAAAAAGGTCAAATTGTTCCAGTATCATATGGATGAACTTACCTGCTCTTGAAGTGCTCACAGTCCACCGATACACACCTAAGTCCTTAGGGAGGGCTACCACAGAATTACACACAAAGTGTTATGTGGATAAAAGAGACAGGAAAGACTACTGATGGGAAAGTTATGAGAAAAATTTGTGGACTAGATGGGGTTTACCAGGGCCTAAAATTACCAGAAAAGGGATGTGTTAGTCTTACAAGCTAGAAGCCCGGTGACCGAGTGCACTGCTCATTGATTTAGAAGAGCAGCTGCCAACAAGTGAGCTCAGTGGGTTTATTTGGAAAGGCTAAAGGCATTTCAATTGGGTTAAGGAGACAGCCAATTTTCCTCCAGGGAGGAGGGAGACATGCATGCCTGTGGTGAGAGCAGTGAGGCCCCCAGAGAATGTGTATGTCTTATTATTCATTTGTATCTTACTTTGAACAAAAATTTAATAATGAGAAGATAGGTTGATGGAACTCACTTCAACCTTAACAATTAAAGCCTATAAATTACACAGTTACTTTTTAAAATTCATGGTAAAATATTCATTAAAACATTTGCCATTTCAGTCAATTTTTTACAAGATTTCTTTTATTTGAGGGGCACCTGGGTGGCTCAGTCGTTCAGCGTCTGCCTTCGGTCAGGTCATGATCCCAGGGTCCTGGGATCAAGCCCCGCCTCGGGCTCCCTGCTCGGCAGGAAGCCTGCTTCTTCCTCTGCCCACTCGCCCTGCTGTGTTCCCTCTCTCTGTCTCTCTCTGTGTCTCTCTCTGTCAAATAAATAAATGAAATCTTAAAAAAAAAAAAAAGACTTCTTTATTTGAGAGAGACGGAGAGAGCATGTGTGGGGAAGAGGAAGAGAGAGAATCCCAAGCAGACTCCCTGCTGAACACAGAGCTCTATGCAGGGCTTGATCTCAGGACTCTGAGATCATGACCTGAGCCGACATCAAGATTCTGACGCTTAACTGACTGAGCCACCCAGGCACCCCCCATTTCAGTCATTTTTAAGTGTATATTTCAGTGGCATTAAATATATTTACACTGATTTTTTTTTTAAACTTTGTTTTTGGAGAAAGAAAGAGAGCGGGGTTGGGGGGCGGCGAGAGAGAAGGCAAGAAAGAATCTTAAGCAGACTGCACACCCAGCACAGAGCCTGACATGGGGCTGGATCTCACAACCCTGAGATCATGACCTGAGCCAAAATCAAGAGTCTGATGCTTAACTGACTGAGCCACCCAGGCGCCCTAATATATTCACATTGTTATGTAACTATTACCACAATCCATTTCCAGAATTTTTTTCATCATTTCAAACTGAAACACTGTCCCAATGAAACAATAACTCCTCATTCTCCCCTCTCCTCAGCCCTTGGCAACCACCATTCCACTTTCTGTCTCAATGAATTTGACTACTCTAGGCACCTTATATAAGTGGAATCATACAACATGCGTCATTTTGTGTCTACTTACTATATTTAGTATGACTTTAAAGTTCATCCATGTTGGAGCATGCGTCAGAATGTCCTTTCTTTTTAAGGCTGAATAACATTCCATTGTATGTATAGACCACACTTTGTTTATTTATTGCTGCATCAAGCGACATTTGGATTATTTCCTCTTTTTGGCAGGAGCTACTTCAAGCCAGTTTGGGCAGCATAAAATAGGCTAGCTCCAGAGAGCTCTTCACCTGCCAGCCCTGGCTGGCAGGACGAGATAGAAACACTCATCACTTACCAAGTGCCCTGAGAAACTGGGGTAGAGATCACCAGGTATGCCTTGTCCCAGTCTGGGATGGAACTAGTGAGGACCTGACTCTGGGCCCTAACCCATGTCTCCATGTCCTTGTCCTGAGACTGACCTTGAAGACAATATTCCACCCACCTCATCACATCCCCCCCCCCCAGCAGGCCCAGCATTCTGGTTTTTTCTGTAGTTATTTTGGACAAAAGCTTTATTCCCTGTGAGTCCACTTAAAAATCCCTTTTACAAATAAGGCCTCAAGGACAATGGCTTTCTTTCCAACGAATAATAAGTGGCAGCTCCTTAACTCCTCCTGCTTCCCTCACACTTTGTTGCATCTTTTTCCTGGTGCCATCAGGCAGTCAGTCTCAGGAAGGGAAAGTCAGCAGAACCACACTCCAGGGGCCCACAAAGTGAGAAAGAGAGTTGCCTTTCTTTCTTTCTTTCTTTCTTTCTTTCTTTTTTTTTTTTAAAGATTTTATTTATTTATTTGAGAGAGAGAGCAGGAGAGGGGGTGAGGAGCAGGAGAAGGAGAAGCAGACTCCCTGCTGAGCAAGAAGCCTGATATGGGGCTCGATCCCAAGACCCTGAGATCATGACCTCAGCCAAAGGCAGAAGCTTAACCGACAGAGCCACCCAGGCACCCTGAGAGGTGCCTTTCTTGTTTATTCCTAATACCTCTTAATTTTTAAAATGGTGAGTAAAGTCCTCTTGCTCCTTCCCTCAGAGAAAAAAAGGGTAAGATTTTTCACTTTGTTTTGCAAAAATGTGTAGATCCAACATATCTTCTAATTACAGCTTCACTATCAGGGTATCATAATGGCTGCTTCAAAGACCAAGCAATAACAGATTTTGAGGAGTATAACACCCATGCTCTTTTAGTACATCTGTAATTATTGTGTACATTCTAATTACAATGTGCTTCTTACCTAGATATTCTTGCTCAAGGAACACAACAACAGTCACAACAAAAAACTAAACAAAACAAAAAACCCAAACTGTTCTTCTATTTTCAGTCAGTCTATTTATACTCTTAAGCCTGAACCTGCCTAGTGCTACCTGGGCTCTGCCATCAATATATTTCTACCAGCCACATGTAGGTGACTTGAGTGTGCAAATTGTCAGCACAGTAAACTTGCAACCTGAAATTAGATAAGATTTTTCATGCAAGATCTCAAATGTTAGAGTCTTAATTAACCCTGTGACTCTCAAGCAAAGAAACTCTCCACCCATCTGGGCTAATTTTTACCCTCACTTCTTTATCCTATTTCTCTGGGGTGTGAGCAGGTGGAGGGTGGAGAAGAGACTCATGGGAGTCAAATGCACTCACACTATGCTGTTTCCATCTAATTAGAATTAGTTCAGTAATCTCATTGGCTAAATTTTCAAAAAATATTCAGTGGAAGTCATAAGTTGTTTTATTTTATTTTATTTAAAGATTTATTTATTTCTTTGAGAGCGAGAGAGAGAGACAGCACGAGTGGGAGGGGCAGAGGGAGAGGGAGAGAGAATCTCAGGTGGGCTCCACACTGAGCCCAATGCGGTTATCCCAGGACCCTGAGATCATGACCTGAGGCAAAGGCAGACGCTGAACCGACTGAGCTACCCAGGTGCCCTGATTTTTTTATTTTGAGAGAGAGAGAAAGAGCGTGCTGGGGACAGGAGGAGCAGAGGAAGAGGGAGAGAGAGAATCCTAAGCAGGCTCCATGCACATGGAGCCTGTCACAGGGCTCGATCTCATGACTTTGAGATTATGACCTGAGCCAAAATTAAGAGTCAGACACTTATCCAACTGAGCCACTGAGGTGCCGGATATCCATAATTTTAGATTACTAGTTGGTTTCTTACAATCACAAACTGTAGTGTCACATGCACACAAAGTATTTTACTGTTAAATGTTTAATGATTGGCACTTTAAGTGTTGGTCTAACATGAACACTGGTTGATATTTTCATTTACATTGATGTTTAAAATAAAAGAGAGAAAATGAAAATGTATTGCAAGATCTTCACTTATTTGTCAGTAAGAGGAGCAAATTTTTTGCTAAGTTAGATAATAGTCTTCAAATACTGGAAAAACATTCCTTAAGTTTTTAATGCCATTCACAATGTAATAACAGGGCACATTTTGATGTTTAATTTGCATTATTAACATATTCTCTACCACTTTCTTAAGTCTAGACAAGCAACAAAATAAAAGATCAACTCTGATTTGTAGCATTTGTCAATTTTCTCAGTGTAAACACTCCCATTGTGGCAAATTTCAGTCAATGAGACACCAAATAAGGTGGAGCTGGGAAGAGAAGACAACAGTGTACCATTACATAGTACTTGTACTATACAAGTATTTGTTTCATTTGCTTTTTAATAATGACTGTGTTTAACAACTAGCTTGCAAAATTCCTGAAAATGTAACAATCGGCTCTCATAAGCCTGTGATACAGGTCAGCTCTAGCACATCACTGTGTATCTATCCACACACGCACAGACACAGTGTGTCCTCACTCACAATTTTAGTGTAGATACAATTTATGTTCTACAAGTTGTTTTCCACTTAGTTATATTTCATTTTTCCATTATTGTATTTAATAGTCACTCCTTGATATACCAGAAATATATTTAAATGTATCTTTTGTTAGAAATTTAGTTGATTTGCAGTTTTAAATTATTACAAAATCTTTATTAAATAAACTTGTACATTTTAATTTTTTCCTCTGTAGAAATATTTACCAAGAATATACTTCTAGGAATGGGATTATGTATAAAAATATTTTTATGACTCTTGCTCTTGTGATGACTTAGAAAGATCCACATTTTATTTAGTTTACATTCCCACATGTAGAAATGTTTTCAAGTGCTCCAATATTTGTTTATAAGCCAGTAGCATTGTAGGACTATATCGATCACTGATATCAAACTTACCCTAAGCAATAAAGGTTAGTTACATTGGTGAACAAGTGCTAAGATGTTTTTATTTGTTCTGGGTAAGAGCGCAATAGTTCTTTCAGGAGGCGTGGAGGAGGCCTCTCTCACACTTGCAGCAATGAGGATCACTTACCAGCTTCATTGTATTCATTGTCACATGACCTAAATTGGCTAAGTGGCACCATCTGTCCAATCCATAAATGTCTCTTCTTCCCAGGGATTGTTTCTTCTGGATCCTGACTCCTCTCTAGTTCCTATAAGAAATTAGCCCCACTCTTGCCCCATACCCCAGAATTCACATAATAGGAGAACTGTAATACACTTGAGCTGCTCATGGCTTGGTTCTGAACCACTCACCACAACTTTTCCCTTTGAATACACTCTATCCCATTCTACATCTGCTTGGCTTCTGACCTCATTAGTCATTTTCCTATTTTCAGCCTTTCCTAATGCCTGGAACCGTCTTGCTGGTTCAGACTGTGGGGCCCACTGGACCCAACTGTGCTTCTCCTTAACTTATACTACATTGGAGTGGCTGGCGTGGAAGCCACTTCTGACGTGACCAAGTGTTAAGACTCTCCACCTCAGAGTCTCTCCTCCTCCTTCCTCCTGCTCTTTCTTGCAGTACTCCCTCCCAGTTCTTCATGCAAATATGCATGTGTTCAACTAACAAATATGTATCCTAGACACAGCCGGGATATAGTGAAAACGAGATAGAGAAGCTCTATGCTGTAGTGGAGCTTACATTCTCATGTGGAGAAAAACAATTAACAAACAAATGCATACACACTTAAGACTTTCAGAGGGGGGTAGGGGGCAGGGGGCGCCTGGGTGGCTCAGTTGGTTAAGCGTCTGCCTTCGGCTCTAGGTCACCATCCCAGGGTCCTGGGATCAAACCCCACATCGGGCTCCCTGCTCAGTGGGAAGCCTTCTCCCTCTCCCTTTGCTGCTCCTTCCTGCTTGTTCTCTCTCTCTCCCTCTTTCAAATAAATAAATAAAATCTTAAAAAAAAAAAAAGACTTTCAGACAGAGTAAGGGCTATTATAAAAAAAAGAGGAAACATGTAGAGAAAAGAGGCCCAGTGGGTGAGTGGAGTACAATATTAGAAGAGGTGGTAAAGTAAGGAGCTCCGAGGTGGTGGCATCGGACACATATGAGTGGCTGAAGGGGCCAACCAGGTGATGCCTGGAGGGAATAATACTACAGATGGAGGGAACAGCAAATGCAAGGGATCTGGAACAAAACGGAAGCTGATGTATTGAAGGCAGAGAAAGAAGCCTGGTGGGGCTAAGTGTAGCTAGGGAGGGAGAGGGAAGTATGGGCTGAGGGCAGGGAGGCAGGCAGGGTACATGTCACAAAGAGCCTGTGGGCCATTTGATTTATTTCTTTTTCTTTTTTTTTTTTTTTAAAGATTTTATTTATTTGACAGAGAGAGAGTGAGAGCACACAAGCAGGGGGAGCAGCAGAGGGAGAGGGAGAAGCAGGATCCCCACTGAGCGGGGAGCCCGACATGGGGCTCGATCCCAGGACCCTGGGATCATGACCTGAGCTGAAGGCAGACACTTAGCCCACTGAGCCACCCAGGCGCCCCCATTCAATTTATTTCTTAGTAAAATTGAAAGGGTTTTCTGCTGGCTTATCTTTTTAACAGTGGAGTGGGGGAGTATGGAAGCAGGTAAAGTCAGTGAGGTGGTTAGTTCTGAGAAATGAGTGAGAAATGAGGTTGGCTTGGAACTTCACACTGTGGTGGCAGCTGTGAGGTGGGAGACAGTAGACAGGTTTGGTATATGTTTTAGAAGTGGCGCTAACAACACTGTGTTTATGAATTGAGTGTATGGGGATAAATGGAGGACCAGAACCAAGGACTACTGGTATTTGGGCTTCAGCAACTCTGTGTGGCTGGTTATTCATTTATGGAGTTGGGAAAATCAGGGTAGCAGGTGTTTATTCTTTTAAATTTAGAAATCAAGAGTGTCGTGTTGGACATGCACATTTGAGATGCAAAGTGTAGATGTGAAGTAGACATTTATGAACATAATTATGGAACTTAGAGAAGTCAGGCCTGGGGATAAAATTTCAGGAGTCATTAGAATATGGGTGATATTTAAAACTGGATTGTAAGGATGCCCGGGTGGCTTAGTTGGTTACGAGTCTGCCTTCGGCTCAGGTCATGATCCCAGGGTACTGGGATCGAGCTCCACGTTGGGCTCCTTGCTCCGTGGGGAGCCTGCTTTTCTCTCTGCCTGCCACTCCCCCTGCTATACTCTCTGTCTCTCTCTCTCTCTGACAGATAAATAAAATCTTTAAAAAAATAAAAATAAATAAATAAATAAAACTGGACTGTATGAATCCCCTTGGAGGGAGTGTGTTGTCAAAGAAGAGGACAGAAGAGAAGCAATAGCTAACGAGGTAGCAGGGAAATCAGGGGGGGTGTGGGTAATGGAGGCCAAGAGCAGAGTGACTCAAGAGGGAAGGGCTGGTAAATGGTGCCTTGCGACTTGCGACCACATGCTGGTCGCAAGTCAAAAAAATATAAAGATGGGGGCGCCTGGGTGGCTCAGTCGGTTAAGTGTCTGCCTTCGGCTCAGGTCATGATCCCAGGGTCCTGGGATCGAGCCCCGCGTCGGGCTCCCTGCTCGGCGGGAAGCCTGCTTCTCCCTCTCCCACTCCCCCTGCTTGTGTTCCCTCTCTCGCTGTGTCTCTCTCTGTCAAATAAATAAATAAAATCTTTAAAAAAATATATATATATAAAGATGAAAACATTTCCTTAGCTGTGGCATCTTGGAAGTTGGTGACTTTGACAAGAACAGCTTCGGGGGAGTTGGAGGTGGTAGAATACTGAGTGAAGGACAGGTGTGAGGAACATGAATATAAACCACTTTTTTGGGTTTTGGGGCAAGTTTCGCTGTGAACATGTGTCAGAGACACTAGTTGCCTTCTTGGAATACATTTTCCCCTTTTATTTTAGAAGCAGAGACTCACATTTTATCTAGACTTTGCTGCCTGGGATAAGGACTTCATTTGCTGGTCTCCCCTGCAGCTGGGGACAGAGTTGTGGCCATGTGATGAGGCTCTTGACATAATATTTCTGAGCAGGCTTCTTCTTTTTTTTTTTTTTTTTTTAGGTTTTTTTTTTTTATTCTTATGTTAATCCCCATACATTACATCATTAGTTTTAGATGAAGTGTTCCATGATTCATCGTTTGTGCATAACACCCAGTGCTCCATGCAGAACGTGCCCTCCTAAATACCCACCACCAGGCTAACCCATCCTCCCACCCCCTCCCCTCTAGAACCCTCAGTTTGTTTTTCAGAGTCCATCGTCTCTCATGGTTTGTCTACCCCTCCAATTTCCCCCGCTTCATTCTTCCCCTCCTGCTACCTTCTTCTTCTTCTTCTTTTTTTTTTTCTTAACATATATTGCATTATTTGTTTCAGAGGTACAGATCTGAGATTCAACAGTCTTGCACAATTCACAGCGCTTACCAGAGCACATACCCTCCCCAGTGTCTATCACCCAGTCACCCCATCCCTCCCACCCCACCCCCCACTCCAGCAACCCTCAGTTTGTTTCCTGCAATTAAGAATTCCTCATATCAGTGAGATCATATGATACATGTCTTTCTCTGTTTGACTTATTTCACTCAACATAATACCCTCCAGTTCCATCCACGTCGTTGCAAATGGCAAGATCTCATTCCTTTTGATGGCTGCATAATATTCCATTGTATATATATACCACATCTTCTTTATCCATTCATCTGTCGATGGACATCTTGGCTCTTTCCACAGTTTGGCTATTGTGGACATTGCTGCTATAAACATCGGGGTGCATGTACCCCTTCGGATCCCTACTTTTGTATCTTTGGGGTAAATACCCAGTAGTGCAATTTCTGAGCAGGCTTCTTAAAAGGAAGCTCCTTAAAAGGAAGCCGGGAGGAGCACCACTTTACCCTTCCCCCCTCCCTTTTTCCTGCTGCTTGGAATGTGGGATGTGATGACTGGCACCTCAATAGCAGCCATCTTGGACCATGAGGTAACTCAGAGCATGGCCTCAAAATCCAATGCAGGGCAAAAGTGAAGAATGGTCTCTCATGATTCAATGGATTGCTTGCCTTTGTACTTCATTGATGAGAGAGAAAAAAACATCTACAAGGTTAAATCATTATTTCCCCCCCTCTTACATTATCCAAATCTATTCCTATTGGATACAGAATCTAAGCAGATAAGTGGGTGGTAGGTTGGAGGTAGGCATGAGGTCAGCAGATGTTTTGTTTGTATGTTTCTAAGTTGAATGATTCACTGAGTAGGAATTAGATACTCGGATCAATTCTTTGGGAAAAGTTCTACAGTTATTCATCATCCCTGGTAAAAATGCCCTTCAAGTTTTTGTTTCTTTCCACATTCAGATTTAGTGTATCAGTCAGGGATCTTGTTTGCAAGCAACAGAAACGGAGTCTGGCTGATGTAAGATACGCTCAATGCCAGCCAGACCAGGGCTCCAACCCATGACCCTGAGATCATGACCTGAGCCAAAATCAAGAGTTGGATTCTTAAACCAACTGAGCCACCCAGGCGCCCCTATACATTTTCTTTTCTAGACCTCACAAAAATCTTCAAGTGATTCTCACTCTACAGATAAGAAAATTGAGGCTCAGAGAAGCCATGTAACTTGGTAAAGGTCATGCAGCTAGTAAATGCCATAACTAAAATTTTGATGGAGGCAAATTTGGGTACAATTTAGCAATGAGTGATGTAGGGGACTTAGGAGCTCCAAAACCTTATCTAGGTCAATTCACTTCAAGGACAATCCCAATTTATATACTAAGTTGGGAGACTTTAGATGCTAGCTAGATTTCTACATGATTTAGGTAAATGTCCATATGATTAATGCATTAGATGGAATATGATGATTAACAACAAATATGACTTGACAGTTTGTCCTTAGTTATTGAAATATCTCCAGCTCTATATTGATGTATGTGATAGTTTCCACATACCTCAAGCTGAAGATCTATTTGTGAAAAGTGGGTTTGGCCCAAATTATCTAGATTGCATGTTTATGCTCATCAAATTTATCCACTTAGCTTATTAGTGGGTCAAATAATTAGTAATATAAATAATCAAGTTTCTAGTTTAATTAGAATACTGTCCAAATAATACAAAGACCAGAACTGATTGGAAATTAGTCCTATTTAAGTGCAAATTGAGCAGACATGTTGACATCTTGTTTTACATATATAGCTCTGATTACAAATATTATGTAATCTTCATGTTTAGATTTTTGTGTCTTACAGTAGAACCTGATAATATGAATTATCATATTGGATAGTATTACCCTCATGAATTAAACAAAACAAAACAAAACTTTCTACTAAAGGAAATAAAGACAGAAGTACATTAATTCCCATTCCATAATAACACAAAGGGGAATACTTGCTGTTTGAGAAATGGAAAAGGAAATGGTCTTTGGAGAGAAGAAAATGGAATTTGTAACCTTTTTAGAGGATGTAGTCTCCCCCCACCCCGCCCCGATTTTCTGGGCTCTTATTCAATTGTGACAGTGAAATCTATTGAAAGTGACTTTTTCTTGTCTAAACGGTGAGAAGAGGCACAGGTTACCAAGCCTTTGAAGGTGTTGTCTATGTCTTGAGCTAGAGAAGAGGTTCTTTACTCATCACCCATGGGAGTTTCTGTGGGTCTCTGGAGCCCCTGAAATCATGCACAAAATGCATTTAGGAATTTGAGGGTGTGTTTGTGGGGAAGAGGTTCCCTAGTTTTCATCATTGACTCAGAGGGGTTGTGACCCTAAAAGGGTCACAAACCCTGCTCTTCAGTAGGGGTCCCGGCACCTGAGCACCAAAGCTAACGCTTGGGCTGTAAGTCAAAAGGGTTGTTTTGGTGCCGAGTTGGCTTCGGTACGATATCCTTATTATAAATAACAAACATATTCCTTTCAAGTATGTTAATATAAATAATGCATTTAAAGAGATTGTTACATTTTCCATGTCACTTTTATCTATATTTGCTCATTTAAAAATCACAGTAATCCTGTGCTAAGCCTGGATAATTAATATTATCTTCATTTTACAGCTAAGCAAATAAAAACCCAGAGGGAGAAAAAGCAACAACTTGTTCTCAATGATTACATGATTCACAGGGATGAGTTTCCTTCCCTCAAGGGATTGGCCTAGGAGTGGATATCTGACTCAAACCGGGTCAATCAGAGGTCCTCCATGAACATTTGGAAATGTGGCCCCAAATCAAATTTTTTGCCCAGTTTGGTTCTGGGGTGTTTGTCTTCTGCCTATCATCAATAGCGAGCAGGCGGAGGGGTGAGAGAGGAGAAGAGGGGTCAGGGAGAGAGGGAAAGGAGGGGGGGAGGGGGGCAGAGATAGAGAACTGTTTTGAAGTCCTGACTTCCCGCTGTCTATCTGCCCCTGGGTCCCTGAGACAGCCTTGCATCTGTGACAGCACTTGGAGCAGATGTTGGATAGACTAGAGAAGATACTTTTTAATTTTTATTGGAATATAATGCTTGAAAGTGAAGCAAAGAACTTATCAAATATAACTGATAGAAATAGGGGTCCTACTTGATCCAGTGTTTGCAAGAATCATAAAATAACATGCAAAAGATAATTTAAAGGGGATCCCGATCTCATCTTGGGTCTCTCGAGGATCCGTTTACCACCCATAAGAACATTTTTTAAAGAGCCATTTTCCTCGGACTCCTGGTTTTCCTTGTCTATTTTGGAACTACTCACATGACAAATTTAAAAACTCTCCCTTACACTTCCACATGTATGGATCTATATCTCATCATTCTCACTTTTTCCCCCATCTTTCCTCTCTTGTTCTTTCTTCTCATTATCTTTATTGCCCATCACAATAAAGAAAAATAATAAATAATGCCTTCCTTGGAAACTTGGAAGGGGGTTGGAGGAAGAGGAGGAATTTTGAGAAAAACTGATAATATTTAAATGTAAAGAAAACTGATAATAAAATAATGTAAAGAAATCTCACCCAGACACATAAGTTTATAATAATTTTCCTTTTTTTTTTTCCTAAACTGATATGAACTGGTTTCTAGTATCTCTAAAAAAAGAGTTCTAAGTAATATGTTCATGGAGAGAGTGGTAGAATTGAGGGAAGAACTCTGGCCTTTTGATTTAATATCTGTTGTTCTTTTTACGTACCCTGGCTGTGTCTGCATAGATGTCTATTGCCAGAGAATTGAGGATTAAAGACTGGATACTGAATTTTTTTTTTTTAAGATTTTTTATTTATTTGAGAGAGAGAGCACAAGTGGGAGGGGCAGAAAAAAAGGGAGAGAGATTCCCAAGTAGACTCCGCGCTGATCATGGAGCCAGATGCAGGGCTTGATCTCACAGCCCTGAGATCATTACCCGAGCTGAAACCAAAAGTCGTGTGCTTAAACGACCTGCACCACCCAGGCGCCCCACGACTGGGGTACCTCTTAAACATTTTTGTATGTCTTCCTAGTCTGGGAGTTCCATTAGGGCAGGTGTGTCTGTCTTCTGCATTTTTTAGTCTAGCACATTGTTGGTGTGTGAGTAATTGTTGATGCTGAAGAAGTGAATGAATGAATGAATAAAAGAAAGAAAGAAGCCTCCATCTTCAAGCATTTAAAAAAATACTATAATCTTGGGGCACCCGGCTGGCTGAGTAGGAGGAGCATCTGACTCTTGATCTCAGGGTCATGAGTTTGAGCCCCAAGCTGGGTGTAGAGAGTACTTAAATAAAAAAATAAAAAATGTTATATTCTTATGTACCTTTGTGGAGTATCATGACAGAAAAATGTAATAAATATAAACTGTATATTTACCACTGCTATTAAATTTATGCTGCCTTACAGAATAAAATGTTATGTTTTCATTGTTTTTCCTGTTTTTTCTTCCCCCTATGGTTTATATCTCAAGGGAAACTTTTCCAATTAACTGTGATTTCTGTTGAAAGCCCTTTACTCAAAGAGGGCAATCAGTCTTATCTTCAAGTTAAGCCTTTTGTGTTCTATGTTAACACAAAAGGGAGTGGAAGCTAATTCTGCTAATCAGAAACAGCTCTAGTCACACAGCTCAAGCCTAAAAATATGGCCTGGACTATAGATATAGGGAAAGATGGATGAAACAATATTTCAAGCCATGTTTTCTACATATGTTGCAATGAATCTATATTTGTATTATGATGAATACAAATCATAATTGACTCGATTGAAAGCCCGATGAGTGTATTGTGTCATAGTGATAATTGCATTGGACTGAGAAAAAAAACCTTCCTTGGGATTTGAAAAACCTTAACTGCCTGCCCTTATAGTCCAACATTTGTACCCAAAGCTACTTAACCTTAATATATACTTTATTCTATGAAACACCTTCCTAACCTGTACTCCCAAAGGACTTGAATTTCTTCTCCCATTGACTCAGGGCTTCCCACTTCTCTCCCCAACCACCCTTAGATCTTAGATTCAGAAAGAGGTAGACACAATTTTCCAGGAGCAAGAAGGGGTCATGCTAAGCATGGTTTCCTTCTTGATATCTCAAGTTGGGTTGAGGTGTCAGTATGGGGCAGAGAATGCTTTGGATTTGCTTCAAAACTTAACTCTGGTACTTCCTAGCTTTGAGACCTTTAGCAAGTTAATTACCTCCTCTGATCCTAAATTTCCTCAACTGTAAAATAGGCACAATGGCACCTATTCAGGTTTATTACTGAATGTGGTAACATGTTAAATATCTGACACATAATAGACTTCCAGAAAGAATGCTTTCTCCTTTTCCTCCCTAGTGCCTCTTCTTCACCCAATTTTGTCTCACCATGAAGAAGAGCTTGTGACTTTCACTAAATCTTCTGAGATTTTCCTTTGGAAAAATACTTTCCTTTGCCTCTGGGAAAGAACTCCAGAAACTGCAGAGGCTTACCTCTTCCCTGCACCTGTATCTCCAGGAGCACTGGGACTCCAAACCCTGATGAGCTTGTAGGGAAAACATCAAGCTCAGCAATCTCTAACCACCTTTTTTACTCAAGCCCTTGAATTGTAAGTTACAGGCAGTCAACAATTTTGAGGCCTATTCTATTTTTCTTTTCTTTCTTTTTTTTTTTTTTTTAAGATTTATTCATCTCTCTTAGAGACACAGAGAGCACTTGCACAGGCAGGAGGAGACACAGAGGAAGAGGGAGAGAATCCTCAAGCAGATTCCCCACTGAGAGCAGAGCCTGACACCGGGCTCAATCCCAGGACCCCGATATCATGACCTGAGCAGAAACCAAGAGTTGGAGGCTTAACCAACTGCATCACCCAGGTGCATATCTACTTTTCTTGTATAAGGAGCTCATAAGGTAGCATAAGATCGTGGGTTACAACAGGTGATGATACAGTCTTCAAGTAAAAAGATAATTTTTAAATACTTTAATAAGTATTTAATAAGTAATAGACTTGCTTGTTAAGATAATTTGCCCAAACCAGAATGAATTTTTAATATAGAGTGGATATTAGACCAATGAAAATTTTGCATTGTGCTAAAAAACTTCATTTAGATCATTTCACACACAGGAAAATTACTTTATTGATGACTATGGCTTATTATATCTGCTGAGAGATAAGCAAAAAGCTCTTACTTTAATTTGGATTATAGTCACTAATTTTCTCAGATTCTGATTCTTTGTAAAAGGGGATAATTGAATCTCTGTCAAAATAAAGCCTCTTTTTTTTAAAAGATTTTATTTATTTATTTTGCCAGAGAGAGACAGAGAGAGAGAGGGAGAGTACAAGCAGGGGGAGTGGCAGGCAGAGGGAAAAGCAGGCTCCTTGCTAAGCAAGGAGCCTGATGCGGGACTCGATGCTAGGACCCTGAGATCATGACCTGAGCCGAAGGCAGACACTCAACCATCTGAGCCACCCAGGCGCCCCTAAAGCCTCTTTTAATATCTGCAATATTTTGTTTTCCATTTTAATCTTTTTTTTCTACCTTGGGTAGCATGGCCAAACATCTCAGTTTGCTGAGGATGATCTTGTTTGGAGACCGTTGTTCGGATATAATTATTAACAGAATCCCTTTCCCCACCAAACGTGGTTTGGACAATGAAATTTTATGAGTACACTGACCTGAGGGCATTACATTTGGTATTTTTCCTTTGGAATTTCAGAAGAAAAACTTGTAGTCTCAATTTTTCCTTTACAACAGGAGTTCTGTGGATGGAAGTCATAATTTGGGAAACAGGGAGAGAAAAAATTTATGCTTTTATTGTATCTAACTCTCACTGCCTTTCAATTATGGATTCAGGTAACAAGTCACAAAACTATTAGTACTCCTGTGACTTTGTTACCAAGAAAACCCACAGACACTTTCATATCACATTATAGTTATTCCAGATATTGCAAAAGATCACTCCTTCCATTATTACTTTTATTTTATTTTTTTTAGATTTTATTTTTTAGTAATCTATATACCCAATGTGGGACTGGAGATTACAACCCAGAGATCAAGAGTTGCATGTTCTACCAATGGAGCCAGCCAGGCACCCCACTCATTATTACTTTTAAGTTAGATCACATGCGATCACTATCTTTGCATTTACAGATATTATGCAATGTTGTAAGCCAGCTATTGGTCAGCTCTGTACCTTCACCAAACACGAAGTCACATATTCTTACAGCAGCATCCCCCTATAATAGTCTGGCAGACGTTTATGCTATTTTGCAGGATTGCCCATCTACAATTGTTTGCTGGTCAATACAAGGAATTCTTTCTTTCTTTCTTTCTTTTTAAGATTTTACTTATTTATTTGACAGAGAGAGACACAGCGAGAGAGGGAACACAAACAGGGGGAGTGGGAGAGGGGGAAGCAGGCCTCCCGCGGAGCAGGGAGCCTGATGCGGGGCTCGATCCCAGGACTCTGGGACCATGACCTGAGCCAAAGGCAGACGCCTAATGACTGAGCCACCCAGACGCCCCTACAAGGAATTATTTCTTAAAATTTTGCAAAACTAGACAGTTTAAATAAGAATTCTTCATTCTCTCTAAGGCAACAGGGCCTTTTGAACATAGCACATGAGTCTTACTGTCACCTTAATGGATACTCTTAGAAATCTCCAACCTTTCCAGCCTAAGCTGCTAATGTGGAACATCTTTGCCTACTGTCCCTGCTGGAGCGAATGCTTTACTCTATGAGAAGGAGATACAAAGTTCTTTGTCCATCTCTTTGAAAAGAGAAACATCTGGAAACGTTTCAGAAAGTTTTACAAATTATTTTATCTTGATGGCATCAAAGTTGAACCATAGAGCATCATTCCTTTTCTTTTTGGTATAAAGTATGTTAAGATGATAATCTAACTAAAGAGGAATTCATTAGTCTTAGGTTAAAAACAAAACAAAACAATACAATTGTAGTTTAATTAAAAAACCCTTGGAAAATTCAGATGTTTCTTGATAGACACTATACTTGTCTTATAAAATAGCTATAAAAGCTTTAATTTAGGGGCACCTGGGTGGCTCAGTCTGTTAAACATCTGCCTTCAGCTCAGGTCATGATCCTGGGGTCTTGGGATCCAGCCCTGCATCAGGCTCCCTGCTCAGCAGGGAGTCTGCTTCTCCTTCCCTCTCTCCCTCCCACTCATGCTTGTTTGCTCTGTCTCTCTCAAATAAATGAATAAAATCTTTTTTTGAACAGCTTTAATCTATTTGTAAGAATTTATCTTTACAAGTCAGCATTTTCAACACCTTTAACAAATATAACAAAAAATTGAAATCAGTTGTTTATCCAAGACATACCTACAGCTTTTTCAAAGACCTCTCCACCTTAATGTTCTTTTAAAATTTTTTTTTTATTTTTGAGAGAGAGTGTAAGTACACACACACACACACACACACGTGTGTGTGTGCAGGTGGTGGGGAGGGGCAGAGGGAGAGAGAGAGAGAATCCCAAGCAGGGTCCATGCCCAGCGTGGAGCCCAATGCAGGACTTGAACTCACAATCCTGAGACCATGACCTGAGCACACACACAAAAGGTTAAGAAAACTAGCTTTGGAACTAAATCTCAAAGTAGAAACTTTTAGAAGGCACAGTAGGCAACCTTCCATTTATTAGCTGCATAGAATTATAAGGTTTTAGATATAGAAAGAACTTTGAATAAAACACCTACTATACAGGTCATGTATGCATTATGTCAGCAAAAGTTAGAAATCACCAGTACCACAGAGAAATACAGGTAAAGTTCTAAGAATGGTCAGAAGAAAGAGAGACTACTATCCATTAAGGGATACATGGAAAAATTGTTATTTCTGTTGGTTTTGGCAGAATGGGTAAGATCTGAATATTTTATTTGGGAAAATTCAGGCTAAGATCATCCGTAGACTATCCAAAACAGACTTTGGAGCCACCTTTGATTTCCTCTTATCCTGTATGTGTGATCAAGTCTTATAATTTAGGCATCCTTATTTCTTACATCCATCTCTTCCTATTCCTCCCCCGTGATCTTGCCTGGCTTACTACCTGAATAGTCTGCTACCTGAACCCCATCTCTTCTCCTGCATGCCTTCCACACAGGCTATCCTAACCACAATGACAACAGTAGATTGTCTGTTTGCAGCAGTAATGTTAACGAAATGTTTGAGTGTTAATATTATATATACGATATAAGCCCCACATGAAAAGTTTGAATGTTCATATACAGTGTGTATGTTAAAATTGAAGAGAATACATAAAGCAGCAGCTATTAATCTTGGCAACACACGATAATCACTGATAGAGCTAATAAAAGGTCCTGATGCAGGACACTTGCCCCCACAATTCTGATAATTCCCAACCAGACAGAGCTCTGGAACTGCCATCCCGGTTCCTGCCTACCTCTCTAGTTTTCACATTTATCATGCCCCACCTTGTACCCTACCAAACTGTTGGTAGGTTCCTCAAATTCCCATGATGGTTGTGTGATGTCCTGCATGCAGTGTACTTTTTCCTACTTATCTATTCATTTTGTAAGTCTCAGCTCACCATTTCTAGGAAGAATTTTCAGTCTTCTCTGGGTAAAATTGTCCATTCTCTCTCCTTTTTGCCCCTTCTTTGATCTGTATGTTCTTGTATCATAGCAGCTGTGTGTATTGTAATGTGTTCCTCCCTACCTCTCACTAATAATGACATTGCAAAGGAAGCCATCTCCCTCATGTCATTTTTATAAATATATATATATATTTTAAAGATTTTATTTATTTGAGAGAGAGAGGGTGACAGAGAGAGTGTGCACGAATGGGGGGAGGGACAGAGGGAGAGGGAGAGGCAGACTCCCTGCTGAGCAGGGAGCCTGAGGGTGGGGCTCATCTCAGGAGCCTGGGATCATGACCTGAGCTAAAGGCAGATGCTTAACCCACTGAGCCACCCAGGGGCCCCTAAATATATTTTCAATGATTTTAAAAGCTTACATGCACAGCTACCACTATATAGAAATATTACACTTAAACTGGAGTAAAATTTGGCTTTTATCTATATTTGCTTATCTAATACCTTATTTATCAATCCCATTTTATGGTAGTATAAGTAATAAGATCCTGTTTTTCTGACAGACCTATTTGTAATAAAACATGTATGAGACCTCAACTGGGAATTTTTAAAATGTGTCCTCGTTATTAAAAAAACAACAACAACATTGGAATCATTACAAACATGGCATGATAAAGTTTCTATCAAAGTAGCATTAAGGCCAGCTGCCAATCTTTTATTTTGCTCTGGAGTTTCATATCAACATAAGTCAGAGAAGTGGCAGGTACTGCTTTTACAAAGGGTAGAATCTCCCGGCAGATGGGACAGCTCAGCTTTGGACCCTTTGGAAGCTGTGGGAGTAGTACATTCTGAGCTTGCATTTGCAATGCTGGGCAAAATTGGCAAAATGGCTTCTCAGCAAGGAGTCTATATTTGCATACTCAAATTAGATCCATACAAATAGGAATGCCTCCAACCTGGTTTCCATGTCAAATCATCAACCTCTGACAACACTGATCTATCTGTCTTCATTATTTATTATAACCTCTACCTTTGAAAGTCTAAGCTTAAATTTTGTTATTTCTTCTATTTCTTTATGATTTTTAAGTCATTAATCATAGTCAAGAGAAAAGTTCCCACTGCATTCTCTTATATACTCTAAAGGATATACACCCTTCAAATAATTAAACTTATGGGAAATATTTTTAAATGGACTTATTTCCCAAGTAAAAGTTTTGCTGAATCTTTATCTCAGTGTTATCACTATTAGATTACGTAGTAAAGCTGTAGTTAAAAATCACAATTATATACGAATTCCTACTTTCTATATGCTACTTTAAAAATATCATCAGAAGACAACCTACATCAGAATAAAATGCAGATTTTTTCTCCATTCCTAACGAGGAACTTGCACTCCACTTGATTAGTTAGTTATTTTAAGGAGGCTCATGCCCAGCATGGAGCCCAATATGGGCTTGAACTCACAACCCTGAGATCAAGACCTGAGCTGAGATCAAGTTGGATGCTTAATAACTGAGCCAACCAGGCACCTCATCCACGTGAATTCTAGGAAGTTTGAGAATACTGCTCTAAGTCATTTTGAAAATTACACCCTCTAGATAAAAGGGTTTTTGAAATTCCCTTTTCATATTCTGCTGGGTGAGACTACAACTTTTGCTTCTCATGTTGGGTTGGCCATATTTGTCCCTCAAGATCTAATATTGAGGGGCGCCTGGGTGGCTCAGTCCTTAAGCATCTGCCTTCTGCTCAGTTCATGATCCCAGGGTCCGCGGATCGAGCCCCGCATCGGGCTCCCTGCTCGGCGGGAAGCCTGCTTCTTCCTCTCCCACTCCCTCTGCTTGTGTTCCCTCTCTCGCTGTGTCTCTCTCTGTCAAATAAATAAATAAAATCTTAAAAAAAAAAAAGATCTAATACTGATAGTCAGGGATTTAGTTCTATGTGGCCAAAGATAGAATCCAATTATTACTAGCCTCTTAATTGGCTGCTTTTCTTTTGCTATTTCTTTTGCATTTGATATCTTTAACTTCAAATCTTAGGTTCTTAAAATATGGTTATTCTCTTGCTTAGTCAGCTGCAAGTATTCTTTTAGAAACAGCAAGAACTCTTAAAAAAAAGCCCATATGTTTTAATATTAGTGGTTTCATGTTTGTCCAATCACCACCTAGATTCTATCAGAAGACCATTGGATAATAATGATAAATGCCTGCAAGAATTATGATAATTATTTAATACAGAAATCCTTCACTATCCCTACTTTCATAATTTTAATTGACTTCTCTCTTTAATTCCAAATTTATGTCCATTATATATTTATAAAAAGTTTCATTTTTATCATTATTGGCAAGTAGTTTACAATTGTCAAAAGGCTGTGGAGTATTTAGATGACCACAAATTTTTTTTTTAGATGACCACAACTTTTTAAATACAGTGTTTCTCTCTTCTTTTCTTAGTTAACATGCCTGGAATTATATATTTCCATAAAAAAAGAATCTTCGTAGTCTTATAATTTCACATATGCTCTGAAGAGAAACCAGAGTATAGTTACCTTGCAAAAGAGCACTCAATAACAATTTAACATTTCCTGCCCAAAACCCTAGGTTGTGGTAATTTTCAAACATTGTATAAAATGACACATATTCCATATATGAGGTGTGATTAAAACATAAGACAAGTCACACGTGAAAATGGCTCTCATTACTTTATAATCACACCTCATACATAATCTTAGGCAATCAGTCATGGAATATAATTTTTAAAACCCTCACCCTATTGCCCACCTACCTCTAATCCAACTTCCCCTCTGGCCACCCCAAGGTGAGAAAAAGTAGATTGCCATCCAAAGACATCTGGTTTGGAATATAGGGGGCAATCAAATATCATCAGGTGGGATGTCAGCAGGGATCTGCCACCACTAAAAACTCAGCACTTATGTGGTCTTGAAATTATTTCTGGCTGTTTCATGTAGGGGCAGCTATAGGCAAAATCGTGTAGTCAGTGAAGCCTGGTTCTACACTATTCCCATGGCTTCTAGACCTGTTCTGCTGTTAACTGCATCTGAGGGTCCTTCTCCCTGACTTGTGCTTCATAAGCAGTCCTGAATCAATCAGTCTTTCTCATTTCAATTCTGACTGATCAACACGTAGCCATCTTCTGTCCCGTCCCATCATTTGGTTTATTTCAATTCACAACAATTGAATAATTTATGCAGAGCAGCTCTTATGTGCCAGGCACAGTGCTTGGTGCTGTAGGTACAAATCAAAAACAACAACAACAACAACAAACACCCATGGCTTAGCTTCATAGAATTTGTGATTTAGCTGGAAAAGACAAATTAGCAAATTTAACTACATAAAGTTAAGATGGTTTGTTCAGGTAATTGATGTATTCAAAGAGTTGAAACAGTGCTTGGTGAATGCTCAGTAGTTATTTTTTCATGAAATAGAAATATTCTAAGTGCTAAGCTAGAGGCGGGCACTGGGTACCATAGGAACATGATGGTTCCAGGAACATATCCTGAAAAGATCACAGGTGAGCTAAGTCTGAAGA
Source organism: Neomonachus schauinslandi (assembly GCF_002201575.2). Classification (NCBI taxonomy): domain Eukaryota; kingdom Metazoa; phylum Chordata; class Mammalia; order Carnivora; family Phocidae; genus Neomonachus; species Neomonachus schauinslandi. Next base: position 76,978,131 of record NC_058404.1, read on the forward strand.
GGATGAGCCAGTTATTCTGGATAAGATAAGCTGAAAAGGCACTCTGGGCAAAGGGAAGAGTGTGAGCAAGATATGGGGGTTTAAATAATGCAGTGTGTGTGAAGACATTTTAACAATTGGGTTTTATAAGATTTTAAGATATGAAGCAAGGAAGGGTAGGAGATGAGACTAGAGAGGTATATAGGTGTAAGTATAAAAATTATCTTATATGCCATACTACATCAGAGTGTATTTTATTTGTAGTCCATAGAAAGTCATTGCCATATTTGCTTTTTTAAAAAAAGATTTATTTTTTATATTTGAGAGAGAGAGAGAGAGAGTTCAGGTGGGGGGCAGAGAGAGAGGGAGAGAAAGAACCTCAAGCAGACTCCTCATTGAGCATGGAACCTGACACGGGCTTGATCTTACAACCCAGAGCAGAAACCAAGAGTTGGACACTCAACTGACTGAGCCACCTAGGTGCCCCCTTCAACTCTTTTTTTTTTTTTTTTTTAATCTCTGTACATTGAGGAATAGATTGGTGGGAGACAAGAATAGAGGCAGAATGCACATTTAGGAGGCTACTGCAATCAGTAAACCTAAAGATTGGTGGTCCAGATGATGGCCTGAGCCAGTGTGAAGGTGATAGCTAGCAAATCTGATGGATTTATCCTTGTTCATGAGATAACAAGCCATATTTAAATGTCAAAGACCTTTTCTCTTAGGTAAAATATAGATATTCCCTTAACCTTGGTTTCCAGGAAGCCCAGAGCTGAATGTTTGCTTACTATTATACACACAGATTAAAATGGTAAGTGGTAAGATTATCCCAACTATCCCATTTGGTTTCAATATACAGATGGTTCCTGACTTGTGATGGTTTGACATAGCGATTTTTTGACTTTATAATGGTGTGAGCCATATGAATTCAGTAGAAACCCTACTTCAGATTTTGAATTTTGCTCTTTCCCCAGGCTAGCAATATGTGGTATGACACTCTCGTGTGATGCTGGGCAGCTCACGAGGGTACACAACTGATACACTCACAACCATTCTGTACCCACACAACCACTCTGACCTTCACTTTCAGTACAGAATTCAAGAAGTTACATGAGATGTTCCATACTTTATTATAAAGTAGGCTTTGTGTTAGATGATTTTGCCCAACTGTAGGCTAATGTAAGTGTTATGAGCACATTTAAGGTAGGCTAGGCTAAGTTATGATGTTTGGTAGGTTAGGTTCATTAAATGTATTTTTGACTTACAGTATATTCGACTTACAATGTGTTCATTGGGACATAACTCTATGTAAGTCAAGGAAGATCTGCATATATTTTAATTTTACTTTTTTTTGTTGAGATAGCTTTTATACAAGAAAATGCACAGATACTAAGTGTGTAGTTTGGTGAGTTTTGAAAATTGTATATACCCATGTAAACAATTAGCCAAATTGAGAGTATTTCCATCACCTCAAAATATCTCTTGTCCTGTCCAGTCATTCTTTCTGTTCCAGGCAACCACTTTCTGATTTCTGCTACCATAGAGATGGTAGTTACCATGGGTCTTTGACTTCTTGTAAGTGAAGTTATATACATTACAATGTATCACAATATACCTTCTTTCGTGTCAGGCTTCACTCAATATTGTATTTGGGAGATATATCCACATTGTTGATTTATCAGTAGTTTGTTCCTTTTTATTGCTGAATAGTATTCTTTTCCCTTGTTGATGAACATTGATTTATTTCAAGTTTTTGACTCCTAAGAATTAAAGCTGCTATAGACTTTCTAGTAAAAGGTTAGTTTTTGTTTTGTTTTGTTTTTGTGGACTTAGTTTTAATTTCCCTTGGGTAAATGCTTAGGAGTGGAATTACTTGGTTATAAGGTAGGTTTAGATATAGTTTCTTTTTTTTTTTAAGATTTTTATTTATTTTTTATTTGTAAGAGAGAGAGAGAGAGGTAGGCAGAGGGAGAAGCAGGTTCCCTGCTGAGCAAGGACCCCAATGTGGGACTCGATCCCAGGACCCTGGGATCATGACCTGAGCCGAAGGCAGATGCTTAACCGACTGAGCCACCCAGGCGTCCCTTAGATATAGTTTCTTATAAAGAAACTGTCAAAACAGTTTTGCACATCCTTGTTAGTATTAATTCATTGCCAGTCTTTCTGATATCAGCAATTTAGTGGGTATAAAATTGTTATTTTAATTTATATTTTCCTGATGGCTAATGAAATTGAATAACTTTTCATGAGCTTGTTGACCACTGGTACATCTTTTGAAGTATCTATTTAAAAGCTTTGTTATTTTTAAATTGGTTGTAATTTTCTTATTGGTTTGTGTGAGTTCTTTATAATTCTGGATACAAATCATTTGTCACATATGTGTATTATGAGTGTATGACCTCCCAGATTTTGTCTGGCCTATTTATTTGCTTTAATAGTGTCCTCTGATGAGCAGAGGTTTTTTATTTTAATGAAGTTCATGTATCATTTTTTTCTTATATGGTTAGTTCTTTCAGTGTCCTAAGTCAGCTTATGATAAGTCATAAAATTATTCTTTTTTTTCTAGAAATGTTATGGTTCTAACTTCCATATTTAGGTGTATAATCCACCTTAAATTAATTTTTTTTTAAAGATTTTATTTATTTGTTTGAGAGAGAGAAAATGAGAGACAGAGAGCACGAGAGGGAAGAGGGCAGAGGGAGAAGCAGACCCCCTGCTGAGCAGGGAGCCCGATGTGGGACTTGATCCCGGGACTCCAGGATCATGACCTGAGCCAAAGGCAGTCGCTTAACCAACTGAGCCACCCAGGCGCCCTTAAAATAATTTTTTAATATAGAATGAAGTATGAGTCTGGTTCAATTTTTCCCATATGTAAATTTGATTGTTTCTGTTTGTTATAAAGATGTTCCTTTCCCATTGAATTGTACCGATACCTTTGTTGAAGATCAGTTGACCATATATATGCAGCTCTATTTTTGGACTCTCTACTATTCTATTCCCTTAAGCTATTTGTCTATTCTATGACAATACCACACGGTCTTGATAACTGTGGTTTTACAGAGATTATAATAGACATGCAGTGGGGGGATAGGGTAATTGGGTGATGGGCTTTAAAGGAGGGCACTTGATGTAATGAGCACTGGGTATTATATGAAACTGATGAATCACTAAATTCTACCCCTGCTACTAATAATACAGTATATGTTAATTAAATTGAATTTAAATAAAAAATTTTAAAAAATGAGAATGCTTCTATCTTCATGAAAAAAGTAGACATCCATATGTTATCATAGTGTACATTCTAATAATAACACATTACTTCATAAAAATCTAGGTAACTTACAGAGATACAATTCTACTTAACATTTTCCCACACTTATGCTCTTGTTGCCATAATTTTTCTTCATACATACTTAACACATTGCTAGTATGTTTTTTAAATGAGACTTCATTTTTTTTTTTTTTTTTTTTAGAAAGGGGGGCAGAGGGAGAGAGGGAATCCCAAGCAGACTCCACACCCAGCATGGAACGTGACCCAGGGCTCAATCTCACAACCCTGAGATCATGACCTCAGCCAAAATCAAGAGCCAAAACCAAGATCATGACCTGAGCGAAATCACACTTAACCGACTGAGCCACACAGGCACATCACTAGTATTTTTAAAGAATTAATCATCTTTTCAAGGAATTGAAAATTACCTATAAAGATCTTTAAAAATGATTTTTTATATTTTCTCACATATTTACCCTTTCTAGTGCTCTTCACTCCTTTCTGCATCTCTGGGCTTTCATCCAACATCATTTCCTTTTAGCTTGAAGAATTTCTTTTGGCATTCCTTATAGGACAGGTCTGCCAGAGTTGAATTATCTTAGTTTTGTCTGTCCAAAAATGTCTTTATCTTTAATGTGAAGGATATTTTTACTGGATATAGAATTCTAGGTTGATAGATGCTATCATCTTCTAGCCATCACTGTTTCTGATGAGATGTCAGATTCATTTTTAATGTTGTTTTCCTGAATGTGTTACATCTCTTTTATCTGTTTGCTTATGTGTTGTTGGTTTTTTTTTTTTCCCTTTCAACTTTGGTGTTTAGCATGTTGACTATGATGTGTCTAGATTTAGTTTTCTTTGTATTTATTCTGCCTGGAATTTGCTGAACTTCTTGGATCTGTGGCTTCATGTCTCCCATCAACTTTGGGTAATTATCAAACATTTTATTTTCAAGTATTTCTTCTACCCCATTTTCTCACCTCCCTTTCTTCTGAAACTCTAATTTCATATGTGTTAAACCATTTAATATTGTCCTATGGGTTTCAGATGCTTTGTTCAAATTTTTGCTCATTCTTTTTTTTCCCTCTTTTTACTTCAGTTTGCATCATTTCCATCAACTTATCTTCAATGTTTCTTTCTTACACATTGTGTACTCTACTATTAACCCCATGGAATAAATTATTCATTTTTGACATTGTAATTTTCAGTCCTAGATTTATCATTTTGTTCTCTTTTGTAGTTTTCATTTCTTAACTGAAATTCCATATATGTTTATAGATATTTTTAACTTTTTCCATATGTCCTTTCACATATTTATCAGTTACTTTCATGTCTTTTGTGCTAATTCCAAAATGATGTCATCTCTGGGTGAGCTTCTAGAGTCTGTCTTTTATCTTGAATTTGGGTCACATTTTCCTGCCTCCTGACATAGCTTGCAAGTTTTTACTCCATGACCAACATTATGGGTAAAAAAATAGTAGTGGTAGAAATAAACAATATTTTATCCCTAGCAAAGGGTAAATTCTTTCCTCCGTTGAGCTACTGGTTTGAGGGGTAGGTGGGTAGGAAGTCAAACTAATCTGCAATTGATACATTTATAGACTTGTAGGAGCTTTCATTAGGTTTAATTTACCTTTGGTTTCAAATGTTTCAAGCAAAGGTTTAGTATTTTCCTGTTGGTATGCTTTGGGAAATGTGAGAATCTTGTGATTCTTCTCTGCTATATGGCCCATCCACTGGTTTCTTGGGTGTCTGGAGGGTGTTCTTGCCCTCTAGCCCTGTCCTTGGCTTTCCATGCCTCAGGAGATTCTCTTTACCCTACTGTCCTGCCCTTATCCTTTGCAGATCTGCTAGCTTACAACTTAGTAAAGAACTTACGTGGTGTAGGGAGTTTCACTCAGCCCCTTTTTCTCCCAGCCTTTGGTGGGCCACTGCCATGACTCAGTGAAGTCTCAGAGCCACGTTGGGGGATCTCTCTGAGCTTTCTGATTGTGCCCTCTCTGTTTGGCTTGTTGTCTCCTCCCTTGTGGATAACATTCAGTGTGCCTCAGAAGTATTTCTCACAGGTCTCCTGTTCTGCACCCGGACTTCCATGCTGTGCTCTTAGTGAAGGCCTTGTAGGAAAGAACTGACAAATGAGTGCAGAGGTACTCTGTACTGTGGCTCCCTAGGCTTCTCATCTATGATGCCAGCTCAAACATAACCAGGGAACATTTGTGTAAAGTTAGGCTGCTTTCTCACACCCTGTCAATGGCAGGTATACTCTGCCAGGGATAAAAGCAGTCATGCATCTTTCCTTTCTTAAAAAGGGTTGTTCCTTTTTGGGAATTTAGTTTATTTAAGTTCCCTTAAGTTCATTTAGGTTTGTTCCTCAACTCTTTGGTTGTTTCTACTGTATCAGAGTATCAACTCATACACCATCCTTTGATAGTTTTTACTATGATTTAATGTTTTAGCCTATCTGGCTTGTTCTTGTTGTTTTGAGTCATTTAAGAATTTCTACATCCTAACCAGAAGCAGAAGTCCCTTATTTCTTAATTTTAGCATTCTTATTATTGGAAACATATCTTTTATAATAAAGCATTGGAAATCTTTTCAAAAGTGGTTTAACTCAATTGGTAGAAATGTTAAATGTGTACATTGTTAGATTGGTGGAATAAGAACCATTCTTCAAGTATAATGAATTGGGAAGACAGTCCCATACCCAGGAGTTTGCAGGCATCTGGGCAATGAAGCAGGGAGGTGGAAGAGGGAGAAGAAGAAAAGTGAAGGAGATGGTTCTACCATCTCATACTGATGAATACTCATGGTCCATGAACAGATATAAGGAAAGACTTCCTTCCAAATTATAAGTAAATGAGTTGGCTCTGTAATGGAATTTCTAGGACAGGAGTTACAGCTAGACCATACCACCCTAGCTCTTAGACTGTCTTTTTTGAATCATTAGCTAATTACTACTTCCATCATGAGGGCCTTAGAGATGCTCCCTCACTCAATAATTTGGTACAAGTGTAGAAAAATGGATTGTGGTGGATTTGTTTTTTTGTCAGGCTAACTACGCTGGAATGACATTTCCCAGGAATCCCTTCCTTGTATATTTTCTTTCTTTTTTTTTTTTTTTAAGATTTTTATTTATTTATTTATTTAACAGTGAGAGAGAGAGAGAGAGAGAGAGAACACAAGCAGGGGGAGTGGGAGAGGGAGAAGCAGGCTTCCTGTAGAGCAGGGAGCCCGACGTGGGGCTCCATCCTAGAACCCTGGGATCATGACCTGAGCCAAAGGCAGTCGCTTAATGATTGAGCCACCCAGGTGCCCCCCTTCCTTGTATATTTTCAAGTTAAGAGACTATCGAAGACAATTTGCATGAGGTTTGGACGGTGAGGAAGCACATATTTTTTTATGTCTGCAGGGTCAATCTGGAGGCTCCAAGTGTTGTTGCTACTCACGCACACTACCATTTCTCTTCTGGCTCATTATGTTGGCTGGATGTGTAGCCAAGCCTACAGCAACTTCAGTTCCCTCTGGGTCCTCCATCAGTTTCTTTGACTCCTGCACCATACACTTATTTAGCTCTATGATGAAGAGCACCAGTTTCTCCTGCTGGGCACTGCATCATCAAAATGGGAAGTTTGGAGGCAGTGAAGGAAACATGGGTTCTGGTCAGCCTCTGTGGGTTCTGGTTTGTCTCTGTTCTCCCTCACTTCATATCCATATCCATTTTCCCTACCTAACTTCTTGCTCTGCTTACTTCAGGATCTGGCACCAGATGCAAAGCCAACAGCTTCACATAAACTGTTTAACCAGATCCCATAATTGCCTGTGGTCTGATCCCTGTAAGAATTCTATAATGCTTATTTAACTCCTAGTTTTTTCCTCTGGTCAAAGCCTAACTGATACATGAGACTTCTCTTCATATCCTGTAACTGAGAAAAGGCTAAAGAGTTAAGCAAAGATTTGACCCAATGCTGGGTTATAATAAAAGGAGACTAAAACTGGAGCAATATGAATCTGGATAACATGGGCAAACTATGGATCCTTTTTCCCTAGTTCCTAAATCCCATTTCAAAGACTTTATTCCCTTCTATTGGGAGGACAGTTATTAACTACATTTATTCATCACAGTGTAGATTAAGAAAAGGAAGACAAGAGAGCAAGCTTGAATCCTCCTTCCAATCTGCTTACAGCCTGCTCCCTGTCCCTAAGCCCTCTTGAGGGTTTGCCTTCTTTCCTGCTTGACATCAGGAGTTCCAGTACACTTCAAGAGGGAAATGGTCTACCACCCAGTTGTGCCCTAGGCTTAGAGAATGCAACAGGGTAACGGAAGCAGTGCAAACCTACCACAGTCAAATAGCAAAACCTGTACTCCCAGTAGCAAATTTTCTTTACCACAAACATGCTGTAAGTATCATATGCAATCCACTACCAAGGTAACTTATGTGAATCAACCTTTCTTCCTTCCTCAGGACAGATGATATCCTCATTCTTTTGTGAGCACTTTCTATCCCCGATTGTTTTAACTTAGATTTATTGGTATAAGATTATTGGGGATTGGGAAGAACATGCTGTGATCTTCCAGTATCTGTGTGCCCTCCATTGATGGATGCTTTGGTAGGGGAGATATTTTGGGCTGAGACAACTTGTAGTTCTCCTGTACACATGCTATGAAGACAATGGCCTACTCCTCCCATGGCTTTGGGAGGCCCTAGCCTGCCGTCATGTTTTATCTTCCCATTCCAGCTCAGTTTTATTTGGTGTTTGCACAAGGTAGAAACTTAACTAATAGTACCCAGAATTCAGACAGATATAATCATGGAGCCAGATGAAATCATAAAAGACATATAGACCAACCCAGCAATTTTATAGATGAGAAAAGTGATTCGGGGGAGTGATGTCATGCCGTGCAGCTATTTGGGGAATAGTAGTAGTGAAGAGGGTTGACAGTAGGTATGGTTAGCCAACCCCTGGTGTCTGTCTCAAACACTCTGTTCATTTTACACACCACTGACTATATCCTCAATGACTATCACAGTGCCTGGCACGTAGTAGGTGCTCAAAAACATTTACTGACTGACCGAATGAATGAATAAGTGAATATGTAAAATGTGCTGAGAGGTAACTTACCTAAAGCCACAGGTTTAGTAGATAACTGAGCCAGGATATACATTAAGGCCTAATGTTTTAACCTCCATTCTTGGCAAAGAAATGATTGGTTTGTTTGACTTTGCGGACCACCTGCAGTCCCCTGGAGAGGCAGAACAGTGTCGGGGCTGTCAGCAGGAAGCCGTGGTGGGAAATGTGAAGAGCTGAACTTCACGGTTGTGGTTCTACTATTTTTCTCTTGCGGTGACATGGGTTCCAAGTGTTTGTGGTCATATAATAGCAAGACCTTGCCTCAAAATCTAATAGTCTAGGTCTGTGGTTCTAAAAGGTTTTGACAGAAGGACTCCAAATCTTTAAAACATTTTTGGCCCCCTCACTCATATATAGACAGCTGTATTATTAAGGAAAATATTTTCTCAGTGCCATAGATTTTGAGTAAATATTGTTATGGATTCAAATTTATTTCACTTGAATTTGGAAACAAATTTCAAATTTACTTCACTTTGATTTTTGTTTGCCATACACTTTCAAAACAAACTCTAAAGTCCTCAATCCCTTCCAAATAACCACTATAGTGTTTTCAGAATCATAGAGTAAAGGAAATCATTATCTTGGGAAACCTTCTAGTTTAAGGACTTTTTTCTCTTTATAGACATCCCTACTCGAAGGCCAAGAATTTTTGTGTTTCTTCTTTAACTGACTCTTTTTTTCATGTTCTCTCTCTCACACTTTTCCAACAGAAAGTATACATTTTTCTATTGCAATTTTTAAAAATATACACAAAAAAGGGAAAAGCAACTTCTGAAAAATTATTCTGTGATTTTGGATGAATTTAAATAAAAGAAAATTATTTAAAAAGCTTTGTTAACATTTGTGCTAACTTCTGTAGTGGATAAAAAAGAAAAGAAGACTTTGTCCCAGTCCTTTAAAAAATAGTTTGAGCATAGCCTTATGCTATAAGCTGTAAGCATAGGCTTAGTGGACAGCTGCCTAGTCAGGTGATTTTGGAAACCCCAGAAGGGAAAAATAGAAGCCAGAATCTAATTATGGTCTTTTAGAAAAAGCATAAATATCAGGGTGGACCTTGTTAAAACTAATGATAATAAAAGTCATGATAGCTAATAATAATTATTAGTAAGCTCTTTCTTACGTTAGGCTCTGTGCTAAGAAGATACGATTAGTGTGTGCACTTTACAGGTGAGGAAACCCAAGGTCTGCTACTGAACAAAAGCCTACCTAACTGCTTTCTGTCTCAGAAAAGAATTCAGCTTGGATGCAGATAGGCAGGCAGATAAATTTGTAAACCCAGTCATAACAGAGAGTGGGTCCTGGAACTGAAGAAAAGGTGGGGGAAGGGACCAGGAGTGAAAAGAAACAAGAGTCTTGATATACCAGAGTCTTTGTGGTGTCAGCTAATATTAGGATATAATGATGCTGAAATTAATGCACTCAAAACTCAGAGTAGCATCTGGCATAAGCGTTGACAGCACTTACTTGTGAATGTTATTTTCCACTTCAGAATCTCATTTGGATTTAAGTTTCTGCCTACAGAAAGGGCAGAACAAATCATTCCAACTGTGATGAAAATAAATGTTAAGTTCACTTGCTTCTAAAATTAGGTCATCCTAACACTGGGTTTAGGCAAAAGAAATGACAAAACCAACATTAAAAAATACTTTTAAGGCGTAGGCTTTTTCTCCCTCCCCAACGCTTTATCTATGGATATTTTAACAGTGTGGCATTACCTTAGGAAACTGGATAATATCTAACTAGTAAGAACTTTCAGGAAATGAATGAATAACAACAACAACAATAATAATACAAGATATATTTCATTAGCACTTAAAGAATGTTAGCATCGTGCCAAGAGCTTTACAGTGGTTAGCTCAGTTTCTCAGACTTGGGTGGGCGATAAATGGCTTTGAAGAAATAGTACTTTTCATCTTCAGAAAAATTTCAAATGCCAAAATCTGACTTTTTGAATTTTATATTTTCTTCATATTTTATATATTTTCCTCAACATTCATTAGGTGAGAGTAAAACCTGACTTCTTCCTGGAGGATTCTTCTGTGGAACTCACAGCGTGACAGATTTTCTACCATGTGTGCCTCATTTACTATCTCTTTCTCTGCCTTACCAGTTAGAGCAGGGCTTTTCAAACCAGAATTTCATAAAATTGTTCATCTATTCCATTCTATTTCATCATTTAAATGATGCTAGCCAACACCTACTTGAGTGACTGACGAAACTGAGTTTATGCCTCACCCATGGGTCAAGCCCATTTTGAAAACACTGGATGAGAAGCTACCACTTGGTTAGAGAGAGTCAACCTGAGATGCATGGGGGGTCATTTGAATACATTGCCCTTATTCTTTATTGTCCACTGGGACTAGTTATTTTCCAATCCCATAATTGATTTTGCATGAAGATGTCTGATATGATTTTCCTATTGTCCTCAAATCATAACTCAGATCAAAAGCTGAGGACAAAAGTACCCAGGATCCTATAGGCTATCTTCATAATTAGGAATAGTCTCTTCACCACAAGTTTTCCCAAGATGCTTCGGGACTGGCCCTTCTACCACTCTAGCGCCCACACCCTGAATCAATAGAAGAGAGGGAGTCGTTTTTATGGGGGGTTGTGCAGTGTGCACTGACGGCCACTCCCATCCCCATGGAGGAGAGGACAAGATGCTTCCCCTTATCTGAGACCAAGGAAAGTTCCCAGAGAGCCGCTCATAGAGCTTTGGGGACGTGTGCAAAAAGGGAAGACTAGTATCTTGTTCCACCATTGATCAATTTCTTAGAAGCAGACTGGCTGACCTCTTCCCGTGGTACTGGAACTGGGGAAAAGAGAAACTGGGAGGGAGGGCATTGTGGACAGATCACCAGAGGATTGCCATCTGTCCTCCCGCCCCCCAGTTCTTAGTTGCTGAGAGGTATGGAAAATGAAACCCATAGGTCTGCAATTGCGTACAGAAGTTAGATGAGATTGGGGCATGTGGTTCTTGTTTGTGGATTGTGGTAACAGTAGCATGGCAAGGAGTTGTGATAATCAGAGGAATTTGGCTTTATGTTCCCTACCGGCAGGTGTCAGCTGGAAGTTGTGGCCAATTTTGCAAGAGATGATCAATGCTTAGGGGAGCTGTGTGTGTTTCTCTGGCTCTTGGGGACCCCTTTTTTGGTCTTCTGGCCAGAAAGTTGTCTTCTTTTGGCGTTGCATATGCATCCACTAAGTAGTTCCCTGATTAAACCTGCTCTCCAGTCAAAGTCAGGAGATAAACGAGAGGGGGAAAAATCATGAAATTCATTGCTATTCACTATGTTTTTCATGTTTTGGCTTTCCTCCCTAATCTTCCTGCTATTGTTTACTTGCCAAGGACTTTAGGCAGCTTCTTTTTGTATCTTGTTCAGAGTTTTAAGTGTAGTCTGTGGGAGACATAAGCTCTCGAGGGAGACATACTCTATCTTGGCCAACATGGGAAATCTCCATGCTCCCATCCCCTCTTTTTTAATACTGTTGTTGTCACTGTAGGCTCCAAAAAAAATCATGGGACAGTTTCTCAGAGCTATTTGATTTTAAATCAGCAGTGGGGAGGGTCTGTCTCTTTTCTCTTTGGGTCCGGAGAGCTATCATTTTGGTGCAGGAAGAGTCCCACCCTAATCCCACTATTATGTTTGGGAACATCTGACAAACACCTGTGGCATGGTGGTGATATTCTCACAAAAGGCCAGGGCACTGCTGAGGTATCTCCACACGGCTTTGGAAGTAGTGAACTTGGACAAATGGGTTGGGAGTTAAAGCTGGGTAGAAGAATGAGGTGAAGGAAGAAGTCTGAGCAGGGATCCCATATTGTGGAGTCAGTTGTTTAGGTTCACATATTCTCACATAATCTGTTATGTGCTTCTTCTCTAAGGATCCACTTCTTTGTTTCTAAAATGAGAACAACTCATTTGGAGGGTGTTGTTGAATGAGGAGCTTAGGAACAACTGTGCCAAGTGAGAAAATCGGGGAGAAGAGAGGATGTGGAAAACGAGTTTCAACCTCTCTAAATGTTCTTCAAGAGCACAAATGAAGAATAGAATCCTCTTTCATTTCACTTGGCAATTAGACTGTATATCTTTATATGCAACTTCCAGCAAGCTGAGTCACATGGAGCTCCGGGAATTGTTCGGGACTGAGCTGTGCACTTGCAGTGTATGTCAACTCTAAATATCATAATCTCAGGTGTGAGAATGTCTCTGTGGTGGACAAAATCACCCTTGTTCCCAATACTATGCTATACATGTGGGAAAATCCTGTAATTATAACTGTATTCGCTCCTATGAACTGAAAATATAAGTCTAGCAAAAATGTTGAAACACTGGAGTTAGAAGATTGTAAAAAGTGCAGGAGTATAAGGACCATGTCTGAGAGGCCCTTGGAATAGAGGAAAAGGAGCTGTTGACACTACAAATTAGGAAGAACGGATGCCATATGGTCAGGAAGTTGGCAATGAAGTGCAAGTACCCTGGAGAGGTAAGCAGAAGAGCATGTCCCTGAGAATTCAGGAGGTTAATAGAATGCTCTGTCTGGCTTTCTGCCCCAACAACTGTTTACCTTCACACCTGGGGGCATGTAGCTCCTCCTGAGGCTTGGCATGGACCAGTAATTTGCCATCAGAAAAATGAAAGAATTCTGAACTGGTGTTGTAATAATGATGATTATAACTAACACATACTGAGCAAATATATCTATACTGTAGAAGTGTAGGCATGCTTATCTATCTATATATCACTATGCCACACACTTTAGATACAGTATCTAATTCTCACAACATCTCTCTTAGTCAGATATTACTGCCCTCATTTTATACAAGAAGAGGCCAAAGTTTGGGAAGTTAAGTAAGCAATCACATAGCTGGTGTTCGGTACAGGAAATAGAAATGACTTTGGTGGCTTCAAATAGAAAGGATTTGATTTTCTGCTGTACTATGAGACTCCTAGGTGTAGATTTTCAGGTATTTATTCCGCTTTGTGTTTTTTGAGTTCTTAGACCTGTGGCTGTTATTAATTTTAGAAAATTCTCAGCCATTATTACTTCAAATATTTCTTCTGTTCCTTTTTCTCTTTCTTTTCCTTCTGGTATTCCCATAATGCATATCTTTTTTGCATTCTGTTTTGTCTTTTTCATTGTTTTTCTCTCTTTAGATTCAATTTTAGAAGTTTCAATTGACATTTCTTAAAGCTTGCTGATTCTTTCCTCGGCTGTGTCCAGTGTATTGATGAGTCCATTAAGGCATTCTTCATTTCAGTTACGGTGTTTTTGATTCCTAGCATTTCTTTAGATTCTTAGAGTTTCCATCTTTTTGCCTATGTTACCCATCTATTCTTGTATGTTGTCTACTTTTTCCATTAGAATCCCTAGAATATTAATCATAGTTATTTTAGATTCCTGGTCTGATAATTCTAAAATCCCCACTATATCTGAGTCTGGTTCTCACACATGTTTTGCCTCCCTTGACTGTGTTTTTTGCCTTTTAAAATGCCTTTCAAAAATTTTTTTTTGGGAAAGTCGGACATGATGTATCATGTAAAAAGAATTGAGGTAAATAGAGTTTTGAAAAAATTCAGCTTTATGAGGTATAACTGACAAATAAAATTGTCAGGTATTTAAAGTGTACATAGTGATGATTTGATATACGTATACGTAAATAGGCTTTGAGTGTGAGTTTTCTGTTAATTTGGCTAGAAGTTAAACGAGATTTACTGCTTACTATAGCTGTAGTGTCAGAGGCTGAAGTTTCCTCTAGTCTTTGTTTTTGTCCTATTGTCTTTATGTTTTCCTACAGACCTCTTAAATAGGGTCTGAGGCTTGCAGTTCTTTCAGCTGTAATCCCATTTTCATACAGAAGCTCTATTGATGTTGCTGAGGTTTGGCGGGAAGGAAGCATTCTATAGTCCCGTGATTGGGTTTGTCTTTTAATGAGCCTTTGTCCCTGGGCTGTGACCTTCATGCATGCTTCTCAATCCCCCCTCCTCTGCCTTAAGTGAGAGAGGAAGGGGAGAGGGGCTGGAGGTGGGTACTTCCCTTCCCTCAGATCAGTTAGGCTTTGGTAAAACCCGAGTCCAGTTAGGCTTTTGTAAAATAGTCTCCCTTGAGGGCAGGCCTTATGGAAGGTAACAAAGGTCTCTATGCATATTTCAAAATGGTTACTTTTCTTTTCATCTTGTGGGAAGCATGAGAGGATTTTTTTCTCTGATCATCACAGTGAGAAACCTTGTAGCTCTGGAGATAAAACTTATAAATGTGTGGTAGCACCCCCCCCCCCCAACACACACACATACACAAAAGACTGGGCCCCCTTGGAATTTTTAACTCTCAAGTTAGTCTACACTGAGCCTTCAGAAATTCCTCAATTACAGTTTGAAGTGTTCCTACCAATACTGGCTCCAGGTGTGGGCTTCTGTTCCTACATAAGCTGGTAAGCTGTGGTTTTCTGTATGCACCTGTCTCTCTAGTTTTTGGATCTAAGAAGAGCTGTTGATTTTCAGTTTATTCAGCATTTTTTCTTGTTGTGAAGACAGAGTGACAACTTCCACGCTCTTTCTGTGCCAAACTGGGAATCAGAAGTCTCCCAGAAAGAGACTTAATACAAGCAATTAGATGTTTATGGGATCTTAGGAAAGTTGAAAGAGTGCAAGTTGGGGGCTGCCACGGAACTTTTAGTTTCAAGTTCGTACCACCATCACTGAAATCTAATGGTCAGGAAGAAGCTGCCCCCACCACTGTAACTGCCTCTAGGCCAAAGCTAACCCGACACTGCAGTCTGTCAGTCTGATCAGCTTGCCCAACTGCAGTAGCATCTACACGTCAGGAGAATCTTGTCACTAGTCTCAAGTCTAATAACTGTACTCTTTTTTTGTTTGTGTGTTTGTTCTTTATTCCATTTACCAAGATTTTACCTTGCCCCCATCTTGGTTCCTGATGTGTGATTCCCTCTCTGTCTTGCAATCCTTGCCCATATTTCTGCTCATCCTGCACAGAGTCCTGCTTTCCCCTGACCATTCCTTTCAGTCCTTTGGGAAGATCCCCTCAACCCGTAGCTTATTTGCCAGGATCTCCACCTATTTTTTTTCTTGGAAGATTTGTCTGTAGATTCATGATATATTAAGTGAAAACAGTATATTATCAAAAAGAATGTCATGTATAATCCAAAGTTTATTTATGCATATGCGTGTGTGTGTGTGTGTTTGCGTGCACATGTATGTATACGTGGGGGGTATGAAGACTAGAATTATACACATCAAAATATTAACAGTGAAGATCTCTGTGTGGTTGAATTAATTTTATTTTATTTTTGATACGGAAAATATTTTTCTAAATATGCATACTGAATATGCACTGCTTGCGTGGAAAGGACTGTCTTAGGAGCATATTGAAGATTTTTAATGTTGATAATCAGCTTATTTTCTGTGGCTGATAGCCTTTCATTTTTTTTCCAGAAGTGAACCAAATAAAAGACTAAGGACAGAAATATGTGGTGCCCTTGGCAATCGCTGTGCGCAAATTTCAAGGCATAGTAAGGTCCATCCCTACTCCTGCTTCACTTAAAATACGTAAAACAAAACTGGGGAAAAAACCTTGTGAGGTAATTGGAGGCATGGCTTGTACAGCACCATCAGTCGTTCTTCAAAGATCTAAATTTCACAAATGAAATCGTCACATTGGTAAGGGAATCTGTTTTACTTTGTAAAACTGCATTATCTTGTGCATTCCAGTTTTGAGAATTTCTTAAATGACACGAAGTTGTCAGCAGATTCCTCAAGAATGAGGAGCTTAAAAACAGTTTCTCAGAAGAACTAGAGGGACCCGGTAAGATTGCTTTTGGTGAACTAGTCCCTCAATTCACTTGAAAGTCAGAAAAAATACAATAGTCGCCATTTGCTGAGCATTTACTGTGTGCCTGGAACTGTTGTTCTAAGCATTTTTGCAGGGATGGTAGTGCAATTATTATTATTATCCTCATTTTTATAGATGAAGAAACTGAAGTATAGTAAAGGTCAGTATTGTGTACAATGGAAGATCCTCAGCACGTGGTCATATGTTTCCCATCTAGTTTCATGAGCCTGGGGACCTACATCAATTTTGCTAGCGCCAAAGTCACATACGCTAAGACTATGTTTGAATAAGTCCCTTAGTAGTACCCATACTTGAGGCTGCTCAGTAAATTCTGACTTTTTCCTCCCTGAGGTTGAGGTCTTTGCAAAACTTAACCTTTACAATTATCAACAGCGGCTCACCAACAATGCCAGCAAAGCTAACAAATTGTTCAACAAGGAGTTTTTGGAGTCCGATACTAAGAATCTCTGCTGTATCTGGAATTTTTTTTTTCTAATCAGATTTTAGATTCTAGAATCCCAAGAATTATTTCTAATTTTGTTTGTAATATTGAACGCGGATAGGTATCAGCAAAAGATGAACCCTCGGGAAGTTTTCATTTCGATAAAGTGATGAAAGGAAAGATGCTTCTTAGCAACTGTAGAAATGACTTCAGCATGCTGCTCAAGAAAATCCATGTAAAACCCAGGATGCTCTTTCTCAAAAAAAGAAAGCTTCCAAATTTTTAGGATTATTTTGTTTCTAACATGTTTTTCTTCCCTCCCAAAAGGTGCTGTTTTGTCACTCTACAAAGACCCTCGATGGTGTTGGACTTCCAGTGGAAGGGGATTACCCATAATCTTATCACTGATTTTTGAGTGAAAGATGGTATTTTAGGATGAGCATAACCCTGTTTCTTATTACTGCTGCTCTCCCCACAGAGTGAGAGCAGTGCTAAGGCACAACATGGGAGAGGGCATTGAGTTCTCAATTGCGTACTAATCAAAACCTGTTTCATCCACAGAACATAAGGTCAACAAGGAAATTCTTGCTGTTATCAGCAGGGTCAAGAAGTTATACAACCAATTCTATAGTCAAGCCTTTTACATTGTATTGATCAAATGCCTCTATAGTGACCCTTCCATACTCTTAATTAGGTCACCATGTAAGGAGCTCTGGAGTTTCTTGTCAAATTCATATGTCCTTGGGTTTGTCTGTGGGCTAGGAGAGTTACTCTAAATATCAATGCCTTAGTCCTGTCACCATAGGGGAAATTGCACTGGGCTTTGCTATTCTGGCTGGAATTCTAATGTTTTATAACTACTCTGACTCATCTTTTCCAGATGACTGAATAGATGATTGTAAGTTTTTCACACTGTCTCTGTCTTATATTGCACATAAATGGCATGCCAAAGGAGTTTAAGGAATTTAAGTAACCATATGCATGAGTTATCTGTTCCTGAAAGATGCCTTGGGTGGGAAAATTACATTGTTTTTCAGCATCTATGAGGATTTAATAACAGTTGACCAAGTGATTCTAAAAGGGGATCTTCATATTACCTTAGCAATATGATAAGATGTATATCAAAGGGCATTGGTTCAAACCAACGTCTGGTAGCCTAGAATCGAATCAGGCTATGAAATGAATGGTAAGCCAATGCAATTCCCTTATTCAATATTTATTGAGCACCTATTATATGCCAGGCTACTTGACAGAGGTCATCAATGCATTTAGTTTAGGTGGTAAAAGACCAGGCTTTGATTACTGCAGGGAAAAGACTTTATTGTGCTTTGGTTATATCTAATAAAAAAGACATAAAGTACTGCTAGTTCCATCTCAGATCTATGGAATAAAACCACGGCTCTGAGCCATGGGTGTCAGACACTTTTGTTTCTCATAATTCTGTATATTTTATCCCAGTTCAATCATCTTCAAGCAAATAGTCACACAAAAGCACAGATTAGGGGCACCTGGGTGGCTCAGTCATTGGGCGTCTGCCTTCGGCTCAGGTCATGATCCTGGGGTCCTAGGATCGAGCCCCACATCGGGCTCCCTGCTCTGCGGGAGCCCTGCTTCTCCCTCTCCCACTCCCCCTGCTTGTGTTCCTGCTCTCGCTGTGTCTGTCTCTGTCAAATAAATAAATAAAATCTTAAAAAAAAAAAGCACAGATTAAGATTTGTTTGAATTAAACCTATTAGGTCTTTTTTTTGTTCAGCATGCCCCCACAAGTTTATTCACAAGATTCAGCATGATTGTCCTGGATTTGGATTCTGACGCTTCACCAAACCTGGGCTGACCACTTAACCTCCCTGAGCCTCGGTCTCTTCAGCTACAGAATGGTTAAATTAATATCACCACAGGTAACGCCTATAAGTTGGTGGGAATTAGTTAAAATAAAAGGCAATCTTTTAACTGGGTTTTAAAGGAAGAAGAAGCTCTCTAGACAAAGAAGAAAGAGAATATTTCAGGGAGAGGAAATGTCACATATTGTTATGTACATAGACTGTATAATATTAGTTAAAACTATACTTTAAAGGGTTATCAGCTTATTTAATTTGGATTATGCACATCCAAGGGTTGTGTACACTGCCATTTAATCACTCTAGAGGTGGCTACTATAAGAGCTTCAACTATTTTTATCTCTGATCATCACTATAGGGGTTTAAAAATCATAATAAATGTTAGTAATGTGACTTTCATTGGTGAAATTAGTGGCTAGTTTATTAGCATCAAGGATATTAGAAATTGGCTTTCAGTTGTCATATTAGTGGTATTCAAGATATGTGGATTGGTGAATATATTTTGGAAACATTCTCACCTTGCATGAATGGGGTATATAAATTTAGCGCGTCTCTTTTACTCTTAGGAATGGCACCCTGCTGTCACCTGGCTGGCTTAATTGGTGGAGTATGTGACTCTTGATCTCAGGGTTGTAGGTTTGAGCCCCACACAGGGTGCAGAGATTACTGAAAAATAAAATCTTAAAAAAAGAGAGAAAGAAAGAAAAAAAAATGAATGGCACTCCAGATTTGAATCCAAATCAGTTCTAGGTCTAATGGCTCATTCTCTGATTTTTGGTTTCCCAAATCTGAATATATAGTTAGCTGAATCCTGCTACCCGAATGCTGTCTCATTTGCCTCAGGGGCCTACTGAAGTGAGGCAATGTAGGCAAATTGCTCAAACTTCACTGAAGTTTGAGTTAAATATGTTGTTGCACTGTTGTATGCCTGTTTGCTAATAAATGCCTGTGTGGAAGAATTTGGTTTGAGACTCGGTTTCATTACAACAAGTAGCCAGTTGTGGGAGAGCAGCTCACGTCCTTCCCATGTTTTCTGGAACTTTCTTTATCTACCAAAAGCACCTAAGAATTCAAACAGTTTGGACCTGAGGTAAGGGAATAGAGGCGTGAGAGTAAGAAGTGAGTTTAGAAAGTAAGTTTGGGGCCACCTGGTGGAAGAGCCTTGTATATCAGTCTAGTGAGTAATGTTTGCAAAGGAGATGTCAGAGATTTTTAAGAAGGCAAATTACATATGTTCGGATTTGTATTTAGAGCGTTATCTCTGACTGCCAGGTAGAGGAGAGAGACCAGTTAGAGTAGGGCTTCCAAACTATACACATGAGCCTAACCTTGCCGGCCACCTGTTTTGGTACCGCCTGAGAGCTAAGAATGGCTTTTACATTTTTTAAGGGGGGTGGGGGAAGATGTATCATGGTATTAGATGAAATTCAAACTCTAGTGTCTAGAAATAAAGTCTTACTCCATCACAGTCATGTCCACTCATCTACATATCGTCCATTAGTGCTTTTGCACTCTTACCGTGGAGCTGAACATTTGTCACAGGAACTGTATAGTTCACAGAGACTAAAATGCTTGTTATCTGGCCCTTCACAGAAAATGTTTGCTGGCCCCTAAGTTAGACAGTGATTGCTATCATCCACGCGAGAGATAATAGGTATGGTGGTGAAGACGTTGGGAGAGGTGCTTCCTGCACTGAATTGTAAGGACTCAGACACGGATTAAATTTGGGTGATGAGGGAAAGGCTTCCCTTCTTCCTCTTGTGGTGCTATTAAATGAGGAAGAGTATTCAGGCAAAGATATAATTTGGTGAGACAGAGGGGGTAGATAATAATTTGGGTTAGGCGAATTGAATCTGAGCTCCCTGTGGAAGATCTAGGTAGAGAAATCTCATTTGAGGGAAGTTGGGGCTAGGGATATAGATTTGGGAATTCTTCATGTAAGACCCCATTTGAAACTCTTGCGAAGGTAGAACTGAGAGTGAGCTGGCAAAGAGAGAAAGAATGTAAATAAGAAGAGATGAGGACAGTGGCAATCCCTCTGAAAATCTCAGACATATTATGGTTAGACAGAGGGAGACAAACCAGAGAAAGAAGAGAATCAGAGGAGAGTGTTGTGAGCAGAAATCAAAGTTGAAGAAGCCCTCTTGCTTCAAGGAGGAATGACTAGCAGCGTTAGCTACTGCAGAGACAGAGCTCAAGCTAGCTGAATCCGGAAAGGGACTTAGTACATTCGGCAATTGGCTTGTTATTGGCAGCATTAAGCAGCTTTACTAAGGTTAAGGATTGCCTACTTAGTATTTCCACTTGGAAGTCTCATGTGTGCCTCAAAGTCAACATGTTCTAATTGGAACTAATCATTTTCCCCATTCTGACATCCCACCACTGAATCAGTATTTCTTCTTTCAGTGATGACAACATCATCTATCCAGCTGTCTAGCCAAAAACCTAGGGTCAGGCTGGACATGCCCTATTTTTCACCCCAGATAGCCAATTCATCACCAAGTCATGTTGATTCTATGTCCTTAATATTTCTTCAGTATGTCCAGGACTCTTATTTCCTCTGTCATTACTATAATACAGAGCTAGAGTCTCTCTGCTGGACTTCTGGAAAAGAAAGAACTTACCTGTTCTTTCCCATCTGTCCTTTCTTCTCCAATCTATGCTCCACCTACAGCCAGAGTGATCCTTTTAAAAGCAAGTCTGATCAGGTCACATCCCTGTTTACAGCTCTTTTCCCATTGCCCTGAAAGTAAAGTTCAAATCCTCAATATGCTCCACAAGACTCTCATCATTTGTCCATCGAGTGTCCCACCAACACTATCCTGTACCATTTCTCCCAAAGTCTCTATGACAAATATCACATTGGTCTTCTTCGAGTTTCTTGAAAACATCACATTTCTTTCCACCTCAGGGTCTCCCCATCAATTAATCCCCTAACCTGGAATCCCATCCCACATTATGGAACTAATTCTTCTGATTTCTTGCTTGATCAGGTTATGCTACTTCTTCAGGGAAACTTCCAATTCCACATTTTAGGTGGGTCTCCTTACCATGCACTCTTAGCTCTGGACTTTCTCCTCTATGGAGACATGTAGGTATTGTTTGATGTTTGTTTTCTTTTCTTGAAATCAGGAGCAACATCTGTCTGGCTTACTGCTTTGACCCCAGTTCCAGGGACGGAAAGTACCTTTTCACTGAGTGATTCCTTGTGGAATGAACACATGTGGTAGAAATGCAGAGATGGTGGGTTCCATAAGTTTTGGGTTCCATAAGTTTTCCATAAACTTGGATCCCAAAGGGAAGGAGAATAACTTAGTAATGGCAAAAACAGATTCACAATAGAAAGATTCAAAATAGTTTTTTTTTTAATAGATAGGGAAGGTTTGAATAGCAGTTGGCCCTCGAACAATACAGGTTTGAACAGCACGGGTCCATTTATAAGCAGATTAGATACAGTACAGTACTTCAAATGTCTTTTCTTTTCCTTACATTTTCTTAATAACATTTTCTTTTCTCTAGCTTACTTTATTGTTTATTGTTACTTTATTGTTAAGAATGCAGTATATGGACTCTGAGAAACAAACTGAGGGTTCTAGAGGGGAGGGGGATGGAGGGATGGGTTAGCCTGGTGATGGGTATTAAAGAGGGCACGTACTGAATTGAGCACTGGGTGTTATACGCAAACAATGAATCATGGAACACTACATCAAAAACTAATGATGTAATGTATGGTGATTAACATAACATAAAAAAAAGAATGCAGTATATAATACATACAACATACAAAATATGTTAATTGACTGTTAATATTATCAATAAGCTTTTCAGTCAACAGTAGGCTATTAGTAGTTAAGTTTTTGAGGACTCCAAAACTATTTGCATTTTTGACTGGGCTGGGGGAGGCTTGGCACCCCCAACTCCTGCATTGTTCAAGGGTTCACTGTATTTGCAGAACACAGCAAAGGAGCTCAATAGGAGAAGTGAAGTTCTGAGACAGACATTGAGAGAGGGATAACTAACAAAGTGGGGAGGAGACGGAGCTTAGAGGTGAGGTGGAAGGCCAGCTATGCAAAGGCGGGAAATGTCTTCTGATACTGCAGGAAAGTACTAAGTGTCAGAGTCACAATAGATAATTGTGGATATTTGAGAAGAAATACAGCAGTTTTGTCTGAGAAGTAGGACGTTACTACGGTTTGAGTTGTGTCTCCACCAGAAGGTGAACCTTGATACCTGTCAATGTGAACTTCTTTGGAAATAGGGTCTTTGTAGATGTAATCAGGTCAAGAGGAGGTCATTCAGGTGGGTCCTAATCTAAAATGACCAATGTCCTTATAAGAAGAGGAAGAATACCACGTGACTACAGAGACTGGCGTGAGGCAGCTACAAGCTGTGGGATGCCAAGAATTGGCGGCTACCAGCAGAAACTGGGAAAAAGGAAGGAAGAATTCTATCCAGAGTCCCAGAGGGAGGAGGAGGGCCTTGCTGGTACTTGATCTTGGATGTTTGGCCTCCAGAACTCTGAGAGAATAAATTTTTGTCCTTTTAAGCCACCCAGTTTATGGTACCTTATTATAGTCCTAGGAATTCAGTACAGATTTATGATCTTTTTTTTCAGTGCTGGAAGATAGTGTTGGTCTCAGGACGGTGATGAAGGTATAGAAAAGTCACTGTGAGGAAAGACAAAGGGAGTTGATTAAAATCTAGCAAAAAGCTAGCTGAGTATTTCCTGAACCTTCAAAACCATGATAGGGTCATTAAATAATAGAAAATAAAAAAGACTGGGGCGCCTGGGTGGTGCAGTTGGTTAAGTGTCCCACTCTTGGTTTCGGCTCAGGTCATGATCTCAGGATCATGAGATCAAGCCCCACGTCAGGCTCTGGGATCAGCACAGAATCTGCTTAAGACTCTCTCCCTCTCCCTCTGCCCCTCCCCACCTCTCTCTCTCTCTGTCTAATAAATAAATAAATCTTAAAAAAAAAAAGACTATGTGGAACAATGGAAAACACTTAGGTAAATATAATTTTTTAAGCCTTACATTTAGCTATACTCTTCCTGTCAGCCAAGCCTAAAAAGATACAAGTTGGAGACATCTTTTTTTATCTTTTAAAAGGAAGTATAATTATTCTCGAAAAAAAAAGATTAAAACTTTCTTGGTTGTGATTTCTTATTTGAGAGACTGTGAACAACATAATAGCAACAAATTTCATACAAGATGTAGATTCAATTCATATTTAAGCATCTATTCTGTGTCAGATCTCTGTTATCTCATTTACTTTAATCATGACTAAATCTAGGTACTTTTTTAAATGACTTTTATTTATTTGCTTGAGAGAGAGAGTGAGTAAGAGAGAGAGAGAGAGAACATGAGCAGGGAGGAGGAGCAGAGGGAGAAGCAAACTCCCCACTGAGCAGGGAGCTTGATGCGGGACTCGATCCCAGGACTCCAGGATCACAACTGAGCCGAAGGAAGGCAGATGCTTAACTAACTGAGCCACCCAGGTGCCCTAAATCTAGGTATTTTGTTTTGTTATTAATATGAGAAAACTGAACTTTAGAGATATGACCCAGTTAGTATGAGGGCACCATTTAGCCTCAAATCAAGGTCCCCTAATTCCTAACTTTCAATGCCTTCTAATTCTTCTTTCTACCATATCAGGTTACTAGAAATGTTTTTTAGGTAGGCACTTCTTAAACTCACCTTTAATAACTGCCAAGTGCATAACAAAATGTAAATTCAGTGGAGATAGTTTTTCAAGGGTCAAAGTCTATTCAATCCAAGTAAATATCTTTCTAGAGGTCTATTTTGATAAAGAAGACAGTTTAGAATACCTAGAGAGATGAATGGATAAACTGTCTTGCTCAAACATCACTTATCTCTGTTGTCTTTTGACAGAAGCTGTAGAACAGTCTGTTCAAGTTAAATTCTGGCAAAAATCCAAACTGCAAATATCAGGCATTATTGCTTGAAAGAAGACTCATGTGATTTGGATATCAGAATGCACAAGGCAAGCTTAACATTCTATTTACTGAAAGTTGGAAAAGGCTGACTTGTGTTCTTGCGTGGATAGAGGGTCATCTCACCTCTATGTCCTAATTAAAAATTCGTTGAGTGAGTAAGTTAATTTAAAAATTCTATATTAGCAACATTAGCTTAGAAATCATGTAATGGATGCTCCATTGTGGCTGTTTAGAGAAGCATAAACTTTTCTAGTTTTGCTGCTATTGACCATTCTAATTTCATTGCCTGATCTGAAGGTCAAGGGCATGAACTTGATGAAAAAACCCTCCTTTGGGGAATCATTAGAGGAAGTGTGCCCCAGTTCATCACCAGTGATCACAGAGGAGGGGGTACAAATGGTGCACAAAGCATACTTGCCCTTCAATGACCCTCAAAGCACCCCGTGGCTCCATGTGTCTTTGACCAAGTTTATAGCCTTCCATTGCCCTTTGTGGTTATTGTGAAGCACCCAGGGGAGAAAGATGATCTCAGGTAACCAGGACCCAAACTGTGCAAAATTCTCAAGATCACAATCAACAGTGCTGATTATTTACATGCAGTACGAATCGTGTGATCTTTATCAGTGGGATCAGGAACCACACTGACAGAGATCATCCGGTGCTGCTTTTTGTACCTACATCTCCTGGGCATTGAGATGGGAAGTGATAGGAACTCCACAGGGGACATGGATTGTATAACAACATATTTTCTTTCCCACATCTGAAAAGCGTATTGGATAAGCTAAACGTTTGATTAAATCAGAATATCTAATGAATTATTAAAATAAAAAACACCATATGCAGCCTTCTTGAAGGCTCCGAAATCTTCTCAGCTGGAATATTAAGATCTCGTCAATACTCGCAATGCTTCAATAGCCAAAATCATGCTATCAACTACTCTTTCACTGTAACTCTTGAGTCCTAAAAGAGAGAGCTTTGACATTTATTTTACAAGTTCATATCACTTTTTTTGTTCTTGTTGTTCTAGATGGTTTCTATCTTTTCTTGCTGCAGGGGGGTGGAGCAATACATAAATTAATGGTGAAGAAATAGAAGAGTCCGGGATATTCCACTGGTATGTCATCCTAAAATGCCAAATATATTTATTTATTCTTGCATGAAATTCTTGAGGTGGAATAAAGAGAAGACATATGAAAAAAAAAGTGAGAGAGACAAATGAGTGTGACAAGTTTCTATCTGAATCAAAGAAAAGGATATTTCATTTGGGGGTGGAAATTATACAAATGAAACAACAGAATGAGAATACCCACATTGTGTAGTTGATATATATCACTGCAAATAACCATCATGAGATGGAATTTTTCAGGCAAGAGTTGTTATTGGAATTACTAGAAACTTTCATAAAGGAAATTGAATAACAACTTAGTGAAAACTAATTAGGTTTTCTGTTAACAACATGAAAAAATCAGTGAAAGAGAAGCAGTTCAGTGGCAATTTAAGGTAAATTTGTTACATTTTTCACAACGAGAAGTAGGATAATCATTAAAGAAAAATATCAAAGGTAGATAAATTTTTCAGTATAATCCATTGTGAAAAAAAATTTAATTCAGAGTACATAGCCTTTTGACCTCAATTCCCCTGACTGGGTTAAAAAAAAAACATGAGCAGGCTAGACTGTCCAGCTGATGACTTGGGGAAGGAATGTTGTTATTTTTAACTAGGCAAATACTTACAGAGTCATCTGTTTTGAACAAAGAAGACTGATAGTCCTGTTCTGCATTTTCCCTGCGTCTGGAGTCTGAACTTGGCTGACTCCAAATTAGGAAGAAACACCCTTGACTTCAACACAACTTCAGAATCAGTTAAGAGTCTCTATCAGCTATAACGTTTACGTTTTCACTTACAAAATTAAGGCACTGACACATTTTGTAAGAACAAATGAAGGAATGAGAACCCAGAGTTGTCTGATGAAAGAGGTTCATATACTGAATAAGTATTTTCAGTAAATCATTACATGATGTCACAAATGACAGTCCCACAAGGCTCAAATTGAGCAAACAACTAGTTCTGCGGAAAGAACCACCCTGCATTAAGGGATGACATTCAAAAGAAGGCTATAAAATAGAATCAGTTGTTATGACAGTTTATTGCTCATTTCTGATTATTTATGTTTTACTTTCAGAGATCTATCGCTTGAGGTAGCAGCCTCAGAAAAGAGAAACAATACACTGAACTATTTTTTTTTTTTGTGCAGATAGTTCACATGTAGAGTCTAAATTCATACAAAACAGGCTGTAACTTTTAGCTTAACATTGTTGGGAAATCCTATTTATTTTACTTTACCACCTATAAGTATGTTGCGGCCAGATTGCATTTTGGTAAGTGCTATAGGCTGAATTGTGTCATCCTAAAATTCATATGTTGAAGCCTTAACCCCCAACGTGACTATTTTTGGAGAGAGGGTCTTCAGGGGGTAATTATGGTTAAATAAGGGCATAAGAGTAGGGCCCTAATTCCGTAGGACTGTAACTTTCTGAGGACACAGTGCGAAGGCTGCCATCTGTAGGCCAGGAAGAGAGCTCTCACCAGACACCAACGTAGCCTGCACCTTTGATCTTGGACCTGCCAGCATCTCGAAAACTGGGAGAAATAAATATTTATTTGTTACTTAAGCTGCCCAGTCTATGGTATTTTGTTATGGCAGCCCAAGCTGACTAAGACAGTAAGACTCAATCCTACTTCTGATTGTCCCTTTTTCTAGAGCATGGTCCTTCCAGAGCTTTAGTTGAGAGCTTGCCCAGTTTTTGTTTCCTCGGCACCAAGACAGATCGTGGAAAAGTCAGCTCTGCTTCTAAGAGATTTTAGATTTGGATTTTTAAGTTCTTTCCTCATGCGATTTCAGAATTAGTGAAGTCTTGCATGGGAAGCAGTGTGTTTGAAGCTCCTGAAGTCTCTAATTTTTGTTATTCAAACCCTGGAGCAACAACCAACGGTTTGCCATTTTATCTGCCCATAATATAGACTCTTCTGGGCCAAATCCCAACTCTCAGTGTCTAGCCCTATGCAGAAGTGGGTAAATGCCCCCCCATCCCCCCACCCCCCGCCGAGGAAAAAAAAGAGGCTTGGAGCTTCAGCTCACCTCTGAGAGTCTCTCCTCAATCCAGAATTTTAATCCTCAAATTCCCCTTACTTCTAAAGCCTTGGATGCTTTTAAAAAAATATATGAGTTTTGTATTTTATCTCAATTTTCTGGTAGGTCTTGGTAGGAGCATTGGCCTACCTCAAACTATTCCATTCTATTCCATGCATGCAGTTCCTTTTCAACCTCATCGCATTAAGGGTTCAAAAAGTCATGCAGTACAGCTCCATGGTTATCAGGCGTGGACCAGAAATAGAGGAAGGAGAATATGGTAGAAAAAGTAGGGAGTCTGAAGTCAGGCACACTGAAGTCCTCATTCTGGGTCTCCTACTCATCTGCTGGGACTACAGATAACTGTCAGGTAGCCGGCAGAAGTACCAGCTCGGGAAACAAATGGCCTGGGCTGTCTCCTGGTTCCACAGCTAGCTATGTGAAAATTGCAACACTTATTTGAACTCTCTCACCCTCTGTTTCCACATTATAGAATAGAAACACTATAGTACATACCATCTAGGATTTTTGTGAAGATTAAATGAAATGTAATGCTTAGTACTTGTATCAACCAAGACTAGCTCTTGTTATCATTACTAATTTGGAAAATTACATATTCTCACTAAGTTGATTTCCTCATGACTAACAACAAAAATGAATATAGTACCTGTCTCATCGGGTAGGTATAAGGATTCAATGAAAGTGAACGTCAGTGTATGTGACAACATAGTACCTTGTAGTACTCTGGTCATGGCGGCTACTCAATAGTTTATTTTTCATCTTACAAACTTCCTCTGAGACAAAATAAGATTGTTTACATTTCAGATCCAGCTGGTTTATTTTATATGGGTTCAGATTTTTGAAGCAAAGATCATATCTTATTCATCTTTCTATCCCTACCACATGGACCAGGGCCTATTGTGCCAACGCATATTTGTTGAAAGAATGAATCAGTGAATACTGACTTACAATTCTATAGTTCATTATTCACCCCAGCTCCCGGCACATCTCCTTGTTCAAAGTAAGAGCCAAATAAATATTTGTTGAATAAATGAATTATTCAGTCATAAAAAAGCTTAATAGTTTATTCAGAGATAATATCAATCTTTTTCTCAACCTGAATTTAAGAGACACTTTTCATCTGGACAATGATCTACAAAGTTCTGATAAATGGGTTCCAGGGGTTATAGAGGAAGTGGGGCCAAGAATATTTCCTCATCAAATACAAGATCTTGACTCCCATTTATCAGGTTTGGTCACCAAATACATTTTCATATTATCTCTGATTATGGGGTCATGCAGCAGGAATGTAAATTCACATGACAGGGCAGTCTATAGCTGGATTCAGAGGTGAAGACAGGTGGCTTTAATCCTAAAGGATTAAAACCTAAAACAATAATTGAAAACTTTCTTTCTAAAGTGCACATACCACACATACTCTTAATCATAATATGAGAGTTTAACATTCAGAGGATAGCTACAAGTATGCTTCACCAACTAGGAAAATAATTTCTAAAGCGTTATCAGTTGCCACTTTGACTGTTAAAATAATAAAATAACATTTAGTGAATTTTTGTTATGTGCTTGGTATTGTGCTACACACTTTCTGAACACTACCCATTAATCCTCACAGAAACAACAGTACTTTCATGAGATAGGTTTTATTGGTGTCCTGTTACATAGATGAAGACACTGAAATAATAAGTGTTTTAAGAATTTCCCTAAGGAGGCACAGACAATATGTGAAGGGCAGGTATTTAACCCAGGGCCGTCCATCTCCTGGTTTCCTAACAATGAGGCTCTGCTACGGTGGCTTCTCCCACCAGAACCAGGGTCTTCTTTACCACTCTGGAATAAAATTCACAGATAATGTAATTTCCCTACACATATAATAATTAAAAAAGTTCTCTGGCTTTAATATGCAGGGAGAAATTCAAGGAAAGTCATTTTTAATGAAACAATGTGTATTTCAGTGTGTAGATGCTTTGACTTGATTATACTAGAAGAAATTATGACGTGGTCAGATGCTTACACCCCTCTGTAGAATCTTTACGAATGTGTCAGCTATAAAAAGCAGAATGGTACTGGTTTGTCAAATCGGCATCTCAAATACCAGCTGGGGCACTGCTTTTGTGAAAGGATTTTCCAAAAATGATTAGGAATTTTTGGTAAAGTTTCAAACTAGACATAGTACAGTCTTCCTTCTATTTATAGTCATGTTGCATTCCTGGAAAATTCAGTTTACATGAGAGCCATGCAAAAGATTTTGTGTTTATGTGTAAAACATGAGAAATTATAAGCAGGCTGTTTACGTGCCCGAATGACCAGTGGGATGTTGGAAGGTCACGAGGGATGAGGAGTAAATTTTACTTGTGCAGGATGGTTTCACCTCCTGGCGGGATGCCTAGGCTTCTTGGCCCTCATTCATTAATTCCAGAAGCACCCTCCAAATCATTGCAAAATACACAAAAACACCTCCACAAGTTTCTAGATGGCCCCCTATGGTGGTCCTGGCCCAGGTGAGGACTACTGCTCTGCCGAATGCTCAAAAGAAACTAGCACTGCAGAACCGCGGGAAGTTACGTAATGCCAGACAAGCTAATGGAATACAGGACAGAACTTTAATCACGTAATTAATTATTGAGTGGTTTTTAAGAGTAGAAATAGAAATAGGGTCTAGAAAGAATTACATTTTAGGAATGAAGGATAAGCATTTTCAGGAAGGACTCAAGGAAGAGCTCTTGCCCTTCCCCCACAATTGGGTCAGGCTCTCTTTTAATATCCTGTCACAGCATCCTGTGCATCTGCTTTACAATACGACAATTGTCATTATGTAGATCGTTGTCTGTGGCTTATTTAATGTGTGTCTCTCCCATTAGCGGGTCTCAATATCTTTATTGCTTTTTGAGTACCACTAATATATATATTATTTGTATAAATAAATTTTATAAATTTTGTGTCAATAAATATTTGTAAAATGAATTATTTTGTGATGCTCGTTTGAAGGTTTTGGAGGATTCTGAGAAGTTTTATTGCAATGGCCTTGATGCGGCTAAATACATTTAAAGTGTACACACTGATTGGTATATATTATGATTCGCATTCGTGTTCAAAGGCTGCTAATTAAACACTGCAGGTATTTAGCAGTGGTTTTGCAAGCAGAACTCTAGTGCCACCTTCTGCCGGGGAGAGAAATAGGCTCAGATCATTTGCATTCTGGGAATCCGGATTTGATGCTCAGCTCTTTATGCTATAGAATTAGATATTTTAAAAATGTTAAACTAATGGGGGCCTATAAACTCCCACTTAAAAATGCAAATTTTGAGCAATCTATAAACAGTGTTGACTGGCGTGAACAAAATTCTTATTTCAGTGGTTGAGATACAGAGAGCTTTCTTAGAGAAAAGAAAAGATTGAGGACTTTTGTCTTACTGATTTAGTGTCGTTGGCCACCGGTTTGAAAATTATTACAAAATGCCCCAATTACTATGACAGCATATACACGGGTCCTTGCTTCAGGAAAGCAGCCTTGTGAATAAGAATTCTTGCTGAGGTTATCAAGAATAGATATCATGGAGAAAACAGCTTGAACACGAGTATCTCAAAATATTTGATCAGGAGCTCTGCAAATTAATGAAGTCTTTCACTTATCATAAAAATAAAACCCCTGTTTCTTTATATTCATGGGTAACCATGCAACATGAAATGGCCATTTTCTCTGGTAAGATAATGTGCTCTCTTTGTACGGTACTTTTTGTAATCGGTATGCTATTGTGCATTCTGCGAATAAACAATAAGATCCCAAGACTCTAGTGGGGTTAGGTAATAGATGTGACACTGCCAAGGAGCAGGTATTTTGTGCTGCACCAATGGAAAAAATTTTTTCAATTTTCACTCCAAACTGGAAGGAAGAGCTCATTCCAATGGAAGGAGGATCAAAAGCTTCTTACACATAAGCATAGAGCAAAGGTTAGCAATTTTTTTCTTTAAAATATCCGTTAGTAATTATTTTAGATTTTACAGGCCACAGGATCTCTATCACAACTTCTATTCAGCTCTGAAGTGGTAACCTGAAAGCAGCCGTAGACCATGTATAAACAAATGAACACATTTGTGTTCCAATAAAACTTTATTTACAAAAAGAAACAGTGGGCTAGCTTTGGCTTGCAGGCAGTTGCCAATCCCCGACACAGAGATTTGAGAATGCAGTCTCTGTTCTCTTGGGCAGAACCACAGGGATTGCTCCAGGAGGGGAGGTGGAGCTCCAGATCCTGGCATGTCTGCGTGGAGGGAAGAAGAGCTACAGACTGCACTGTGATGGAGTGACAAGCAAAGACTAAGATACCACTGGATTCAAAACTGCGAAAGACACGGATTAAAAAATATGGAATCCAGTAGTCAAAGAGTCAGCAACAAAGTGCTAACAGGGCTAGTGTTAAAATAAATAAAACCCACAAACCTTTGCAGGAGTGGGGAGGAACAGTCTTCTCTATTGTTGGTCTTTAGGGTCAGGCTCAAGTTCCTGGAGACATGCCACTATGAGGCCTCATTTCAGACCTTCATCAGAATAGGTATTTGATTTTGGTTCAGAAAACATGGTCGTCATATGTTCATTTAACGCATACTGTGAGTCAACTATGTGTCAGGTCCTGTTCTAGGCACTGAAGATATGGCAGGAAGCAACCCCTTGTCTGATCTGGAGTACAGAGGTAGACAATGAGCAAATAAGCCAACAAACATGCAGTATAGCTACTCTCAATCTTTTTACCTGAATGAAACCTTGAAACAATTTTCAAGTTCAAGGAAACTCTGCCTAAAAATTATTATATCTGTAGCTCATGGTATGTTAGCAGGTTCAGTAACTTGTAGATATGATAATCCAAGAATAACTTTCTCTGATCTTTTGATAGACAATGTTGTTTTCCTGTAGATCTATTTTGGCTAGTCTACTAGTCTATTCTTTTTGTTTGTTTCCCCCTCCCCAACAAGCATATAAAACCCACAAAACAAATCAGTAGTTGTAGGTAGAGGAAACTCAGGGTTTGTTTGTTTTTCTGTTTACCTATTTGATTGTGTGTGTGTGTGTGTGTGTGTGTATTTAAAACCTTATCCCATTAGCCCATGTATTAGTTTCCTCTTGCTGCTGTAACAAATTACCACAAATTTAGTGGCTTAAAGCAATTCAAATTTATCAGCTCACTGTTCTGGAGATCAGAAGTCCAAAATGGTTTAGCAGGGCTGTTTTCCTTCTGAAGATTCTAGGAGCAAATCCATTTCCTTGCCTTTTCCAGCTTCTAGAGGCTGCCTGCATTCCTTCAATGATGGCCCCCTTTCTTCTTATTTGAGGCTAGCAGCTTAGCGTCTTCAGATCTTTCCCTTTCTCTGACTTTCATACTTCTCTCTTATAAGGACCCTTGTCAATACTTTGGGCCTACCTTGATAATCTAGTAAATATAATCTCTCTATTTTAAGACCCTAAACTTCACCGACCTGTTAAATCCCTTTTGACCAATAAGGTAACACATTATAGGTTTCAGAGATTAGAATGTGGACATCTTCAGGGGCCAATATTCAGTTTACCACAGCCTAAAAGTTTTATTACAAATTTCTCTGATACAAATGCTAACAGAGTATGTGCAACAATAGTTTTCCCTATTTAGAACAACAACGAAAAAGGCTTTTGAGCCGAATTTTCTTGAAAAACATGGGCAGTTAAGCTTATTCTACTTAAGATTTTTTTCCTTACCATTCATAAAATTTAAAAACTTCTGTGAGAAACATAATAAATTTGTTAAATAACTGTCTTAAGCTAAAATGGGATTTAGGGCACCTGGGTGGCTCAGATGGTTAAGTGTCTGCCTTCGGCTCAGGTCATGATCCCAGGGTCCTGGGATTGAGTTCCACATCTCTCTCTGCCTCTCTCTCTCTCTCTGTCTCTTATGAATAAATAAACAAAATCTTTTAAAAAAATGGGATTTAATTTCCTAAAGGCAGGCTTTGTAGATTTAAATTAAATAGAAGTTGTAAGTTGATTTTAATTAATGCTTTTTTCAACATGAAAATTTATTTATAATATTGGATGGTAAAGTTACTAATACCATAACCCAAAGCAATGAATAAAAATATAGTTTAAGACACAGTTTTACTCGATTTATTTATTAACAAATTTTTAAAAAGATTTTATTTATTTATTTGAGAGAGAAAGCACGCATGAGCGAGCAGGGATGCGGGGAGAGTTGTGGGGAGGGGTAGAGGGAGAAGCAGACTCCCCACTGAGCTCAGAGCTGGAGGAGGGGCTGGACAGGCAGGGCTGAACTCCAGGACCCTGAGATCATGACCCTAGCCAAGTCAGACGCTTAACCAACTGAGCCACCCAGGTGCCCGTGGTTTTACTCAAGATTTAGAAGAAATAATTTGTTATTGCTTGACAAATTCAGGCTTCAATATAGTTACAAATTATTAGGCACATATAGAGTTACAGAATTATTATATACCTGTTGGTTTCCTGGTTTCTTTTTAGGCCTATATATGCATAAAACATTATTTTTGAAAGCCAAAGTAAAGAATGATATGTACTTTTTAATATGATACTTGGGCGCCACCCCTTTTTTTTCTGCATAAAGATTCAGTTTTGGGTCAAGTGAGATGAGCATATAAATTTCATCTTCAACTAAAATAAAATGATTTCTGTTTTGGCTCCTGATGCTTGTCTGTCTGTCTACCTTTCTTCCTCTCTCGCTCTCTCTTTCTCTCATTCTGTCACTTGTTGCAACAGGACAGTGAAATGTCTCAAAAGATTATAATTCTTCATCACTAACCTTATGAAAATTGTCCCTAAGCCTGGGATAAGAATTCTTTCCTCCCATCTCTCATCCACCTTCAAATATCACCATGTTGGAGATCAGTCATGTTTATAAAAAACGTAAATAAAATAGAAAACAGGAGGTCACAACAAACAAACAAGAAAGGAACAAACACTATGAAAACATCCAATACAATTCTCTTCTAATCTGCACAATCTACGCAACATTTACAGCTACAGCAAATTGACAGAGGAGAAGCTGAGACATAGTGTATAAAAATTCCTTCTTCAGAATACAAATTTCTCTCAGATTTTCTGCTGTACTAGTTGGGTTTTTTGTTTTGCTGTTGTTTGTTTTTTGTTTTTCCCTAGTTCAACTTGGTATGTGTAAGGAGTGATTGAAGGATGTCATTTGGAAGAGAAAGCTTGACATTATTAGTTTACTGTCCTCCACTCTGTGCAATTCTGTGTTCAACAATTATCAATGGTCTTCCATATTTCATACCAAAAATTGAGAAAGAACCTAACCAAATGAAATGGTCCTACTCTGTACTATCATACGGAGCAGAAAGACTTTAAAGAAATTTCTAACATGGCTGCTTGGTCATTATCCATCACTGTGAGTGTTAGAATTGCATGGCATGCCAAATTCAAAAATTAATGTTCATATTTTCATCATTTCTCTTGTAGAATCCCTAGCAACATATCACAGATATTCTAGGATTCCGTGGAACTCTAGTTAAGAATCCCTGATAAGTGCTGAAAAATATAGCAGGAGAAGGGTCATAGAGAATGCTGGGGAACGGTGGGAGTGGCCGTTGACATCTAGATCAAATATCATGAAGAAAAAGGTGACAAGCAAAGGAGAGTGAGTACATCTTGTTTTTATAAAAATGGCATTGAATTTGGAGGCAAAAATACACCTTGGTTTTGCAACTGAGGATTGTACTGAACTCATAATTACAATAAAATATTTTAATATACATGCCTATCTTGCCTTTTTCCTGAAATCCCACTAAAATGGCAATAAAGGAATAATAAGGTCAATAAGAATTGGAGAGGCTATCGTACCAAATGGGACTTGACAATGAAAATTTGGAAGATGGAATTCTGTAGGTGATTTAGCAGAGCCTAGGAAGCTGAAATCTAATGGCACACAAATGGAGGACTCAGCAAGAAGAAAATGACTAACACCACAGATTCCCAGAAACTGGAGGCAATGGATATCTCTGAAGAGGATGAGGGTAGAAATGAAAAGAAAGAATTGGTTAAAAGTCTATATAAAGAACTGTGTATTATTTGGCTATTGTTATATTACAAATGACTCTAAAACATAGTATCTTAAAACAACAAGCATTAAGCTGACAGATATTCTGGTCACTAGGGGGATGCATGTAGGACAACCTTGTTCATGTTATCTGTAGTCACTTGCCAAGTTAGGTAATAGTTCTGCTGATTGTGGTAGGACTCTCTCACATCTCTGGGCTTTGGCTGGTGTAGTTAGGCTGACTCAGCTCTGGTCTGTGTGGTCTCTCATCTTCCAACAGGCTTTTTCATTAGGCAGAGGCAGGGACCCAAGAAAATGAGTAGAAGCATGAAAAACTTCTTGATGCCTAGGCTCTTCCTGCTACATCATCTATTCTTCCATATTTCAGTAGCCAAAGCAAGTCAGAAGACCAGCTCAGACTCAAGAGCTGAGTAAATAACTACATCTTCATGAAAGTGGTTGCAGAATCATATTGAAAAGGGTATGGATGTAGAGAACAGAGAAGTACTGTGGCTATTTCTTGTTATCTATTATAAAGAAGCCTTCAAACTATTTCTCTTGCCCTCTATCATGAACCGGATACTACTGACATTTTTAAAACATTCAAAGAACAAAAATAACTATTGGAATTTAAATATATGATAAAATTTTAAACTTTTTAAAAAGATTTATTTATTTGAGAGCAAGAGAGAGAGTGTGAGAGCAGGGGGCTAGGGGCAGAGGGAGAGAGAGAATCCCAAGCAGACTCCCTGCCGAGTATGGAGCCCGACACAGGGCTCAATCCCACAATCCTGAGATCATGACCTGAGCTGAAAGCAAGAGTTGGATGCTCAACTGACTGAGCCACCCAGACCCCCCCCACCCAAATTTTAAACTTTTAATTAAAAAGTTGGAAAATAAAGTGGAGAAAATTATCTAGTGTATTTGTTTTCAATTGCTGCATAACAAATTACCACAAGTCTAGTGGCTTACACAATATACACATTTCTCTTATACTGTGTGTGTGTGTGCATGCATGTGTTAAAAGTTCAGGCATGACCCCTCTTTGGGGGTCACCCGTGGCTGCAATCTAGGTTTTGAATGGGGCTATGGTCTCATCAAAGTCTTAACTGGAGAAAGATCCAATTTGAAGCACAGTTAGGTTCTGGACAGAATTCATTTTCTTGCTGCTGTATGACTCCAGGCCCCACCTTTTTTATTCTAGCTATTGGCTGCCTTCAGATCCTATAGGCCACCCAGAGATCACTTGCTGTTCCTTTCCACATGAGCTTCTTCAACATGCCTGCTTACTTTATCAAGCCAGCAAGGATAACCTCTCACTCTAGTGCTAAGACAGTCTTCTATAACATAATGTAGTCATGGGAGTGATGTCCCATCAACATTGCCAGGTAATGTAACCTAGTCAAAGGAGTAATATACCATAAAATTGGAACAAAAAGACTAAGATAGGAAAATGAAAGGATGAAACATGGTGGTTTAATATCTGATTAATAGTCTCAAAAATAGGGAAGTGAAAAATTTGAGATGAGGACATTAAAAAAAAAAAGAAAGAAATAAAATAGAAGGATATAAAGGTTCCAAGTTGAAATTATGTACAAAATCTCAACATATTAATGGGAAAGAAACTTAAAGCACATCATTTTGAATCTTAGGGTAAAGAAACAATCTTCAAAATGCCTAGAAAAAAACCTGAGTCATATATAAAGGAATAGGATTTAAAATGACATTTGATTTCTGAACACCAATCCCTACATCTAGGGAACAATGAAAAGTGGCTTCAACATTCTCAGTAAAAGTTATTCCCAATATTGAATTCAAGAGTCAGCTACTTATTTTTTTCCAAGGGTTACAATAAAGTCGTTATTTTACAAGCAAGTTGTAAAAAAATTAAACTCCAACATATTCTTTTTTTTCAGGAATCTTCTGGAAATGTGTCCAGCCAAAAGAAGGAAGTAAATCAAGGAAAAAAAAAGATGTGAGTTCTGAGAAAGAGGAACAACACAGAATCCCGGAGGTAAAAGTAATTCCTAGGATGAGAGTGAATAGAAGTCCTAACAGGATAGCTGTACCATAGGCTGAGCCTACAAGTCCAGATTAGAGTGGGAAGACAGTGGGTTCTAGGACAAATATTTCTTTTTTTTTTTTTTAAGATTTTATTTATTTATTTGACAGAGAGAGACACAGCGAGAGAGGGAACACAAGCAGGGGGAGTGGGAGAGGGAGAAGCAGGCTTCCCGCGGAGCAGGGACCCCAATGGGGGGCTCAATCCCAGGACCCTGGGATCATGACCTGAGCCGAAGGCAGACGCTTAACGACTGAGCCACCCAGGTGCCCCCTAGGACAAATATTTCTAACAAAAAAACCCTGACATATTGTTTAATATTTTTATTATATTGAAAAAATTACAGTTCTTCTGGAGATTTTGAAAAAACAATTATATAGAAAAAGAATTACATAGATAAAAGATTTACATAGAAATCTTGCCATTTGCAATGACGTGGATGGAACTGGAGGGTATTATGCTGAGCGAAATAAGTCAATCAGAGAAAGACATGTATCATATGACCTCACTGATATGAGGAATTCTTAACTTCAGGAAACAAACTGAGGGTTGCTGGAGTGGTGGGGGGTGGGAGGGATGGGGTGGCTGGGTGATAGACATTGGGGAGGGTAT
Organism: Neomonachus schauinslandi; assembly: GCF_002201575.2. Lineage (NCBI taxonomy): Eukaryota > Metazoa > Chordata > Mammalia > Carnivora > Phocidae > Neomonachus > Neomonachus schauinslandi. The sequence continues at coordinate 77,016,473 of NC_058404.1, forward strand.
GTGTTATGGTGAGCGCTGTGAATTGTGTAAGACTGTTGAATCACAGACCTGTACCTCTGAAACAAATAATACATGAAATGTTAAAAAAAAAAAAGAAGAAGAAGAAGATAGCAGGAGGGGAAGAATGAAGGGGGGGAAATCGGAGGGGGAGATGAACCGTGAGAGACTATGGACCCTGAGAAACAAACTGAGGGTTCTAGAGGGGAGGGGCGTGGGGGGATGGGTTAGCCTGGTGATGGGTATTAAAGAGGGCACGTTCTGGGGCGCCTGGGTGGCTCAGTTGGTTAAGCGACTGCCTTCGGCTCAGGTCATGATCCTGGAGTCCCAGGATCGAGTCCCGCATCAGGCTCCCTGCTCGGCAGGGAGTCTGCTTCTCCCTCTGACCCTCCCCACTCTCATGTGCTCTCTCTCATTCTCTCTCTCTCAAATAAATAAATAAAATCTTTAAAAAAAAAATAAAGAGGGCACGTTCTGCATGGAGCACTGGGTGTTATATGCAAACAATGAATCATGGAACACTACATCAAAACCTAATGATGTAATGTATGGTGATTAACATAACATAATAAAAAAGAAAAAGAAAAAGAAACCCCCTTCCCAAACCCAAAACCCCAAAACCTGAATTATTATTAACTCTAGGAAAAACAAAGGGAGTGTAATCATTGTATACTATAAGGCTTATTTCTGAACAACATGCAGATACTCATGATAAAATATTGATATAATAAAAAATTGTGCCACCTATTTAAGGAATATGGCAGGGGGTAAGTGGAGTATATATGTTTATGTGTATGTATACGTATGTGTATGTTTATGTGTGTGTATATGTGCAAAGTTGTGTAAATATAACATAAAATCTACTGTTTGACCCATTTTTGAACGTACAATTCAGGGGCATTAAGTACATTCACATTGTTGTGCAATTATCACTACCATCCATCTCCAGAACTTTTTCATCTTCCCAAACTGAAATTCTGTATGTGTTAAACAATAACTCCACATACCTCCCTAACCCCAGATCTGACAACCATCATTCCACTACTCTAGATACCTCATATAAGAGGAATCATACTTACATTTGTCCTTTTGTGTCTGGCTTATTATACTTAGTGTAATGTCTTGAAGGTTCATCCATGTTGTGGCATGTGTCAGAATTTCCTTCCTTTATATATATATATTTTTTTTTTTAAAAAGATTTTATTTATTTTTTTGAGAGAGAGAGAGTGTGCGTGTGTGAGAGAGAGACCATGAGCAGGGTGAGGGGCAGAGGGAGAAGCAGGCTTCCCGCTGAGCAGGGAGCCCCATGTTGGGCTCTATCCTGGGACTCCAGGATCATGACCTGAGCTGAAGGCAGATGCTTAACCGACTTAGCCATCCAGGTGCCCCGTGAACTTCCTACCTTTTTAAAGCAGAATAATATTCCATATTACCACATTTTGTTTATCCATTCATTCATTGTTTGGACATTTGAATTGCTTCCGCCTCTCTGTTATTGTGAATAATGCTGCTATGAATGTAAATGTACAAATTATCTCTTTGAGTCCCTGCTTTCAGTTCTTTGGGTATATATACTCAGAAGTGGTATTGCTGGATCACATGGTAATTCTATTTTCAATTTTTTGAGGAATTATCATATTGTTTTCCATGGCAGCTATACCATTTTATATTCCTACCAGCAGTGCACAAGAGTTCCAGCTGCTCCACATCCTTGCTAACATTTTTTTTTTAAAGATTTTATTTATTTATTCATGAGAGACAGAGAGAGAGACAGAGACAGAGGGAGAAGCAGGCTCCCCGCGGAGCAGGGAGCCTGGTGCGGGACTCGATCCCAGGACCCTGGGATCATGACCTGAGCCGAAGGCAGACGCTTAACCGACTGAGCCACCCAGGCGTCCCAACTAACATTTATTTTTTATTTTTGTTTTTAATAGTAGTCATCCTAATGGATATAAAGTGATAACTCATTGTGGTTTTGATCTGCATTTCCCTAATGATTAGTAATGTTGAGTATCTTTTCATATGCTTATTGGCAATTTGTATTTCTTCTTTGGAGAAATGTCTATTCAAGTCCTTTGCCCATGTTTAATTGAGTTATTTTTGTTATTGTTGAGATGTAGAAGTTCTTTATACATTCTGGATATTAACACCTTATGAGATATCACTTGCAAATATTTTCTTCCATTACCATAGGTTGCCTTTTCACTTTGATTATGTCCTTTGATGCACAAAAGATTTCAATTTTGATATAGTTCATTTTATCCATTTTTCCTTTTGTTGTCTGTGCTTTTGGTGTCATATCAAAGAAATCATTGCCAAATCCAATGTCATGAAGATGTCGCCTTAGTTTTTCTTCTGAGTTTTATAGTTTTAGGTCTTATGTTTATGTCTTAGATATATTTTTGAGTTAATTTGTGTATATGGTATAAGGTAAGGACCCAACTTCATCCTTTTTCATGCTATTTCATTTTTTAAAGTATATATATGATTACTTTAATAGATATTAAAAATCATAAATTTTAAAAAGAAAAAAGCAATGTATTGTTTTTAATCAATGTATAGAAATATGTCTGGGTTATTTGCTATGATGTCATCTTGTTGTATAGTCTTTAGATTACTGTGGAATTGGGTAGTAGTAGAGTTTTTTTTTTTTAAAGATTTTATTTATTTATTCATGAGAGAGAGAGAGAGGCAGAGGGAGGAGCAAGCTCCCAAGGAGCAGGGAGCCCGATGCGGGACTCGATCCCAGGACCCTGAGATCATGACCTGAGCCGAAGGCAGACGCCCAACCATCTGAGCCACCCAGGCGCCCAGTAGTAGAGTTTTAAGTAAGGTATTTAATATTTGGTGATTTAATCTTAAATATTTTATTTGTCATTAAAAAAAGTAAGAATTCAAAACTTTCCTGTTTTAGAATTTAAGGCATTTGAGAAAACTAAAACCAAAACCTTTCTCTATACCTCACTCTCAAAAATGTTTCTACATTTTCCTTAGGCCCTTGACATAATTTCATCACTGTGAAAATAAATGAATGAAAGTAGATTGTAAAACGTAAGTTTCATGAAAAAGAGATCAAATACTATTTTGCTAATTAACAAAATTGAACAAGTCTTTTTAAATATATTATTAACATTACTTTCCCCCTATTTATTTGTAATTCTCAAGTAAGTCAGTAGAATGGGGAATTAGGAAAGAGGAAAAGGAGAAAAATGGGAGGGAATTAAATGCTTTGGATGTAGAAATTACTATTCCCTATACTTCCAAGAGGTATAGAGTTCTTTTTCTTAAATGATTTTCCAGAAATGATATCCTAAATATTACTTAAAATTTGTTTGCAAAAGGAAATCTAATTTTTCTGAATGTAACTGTCTGTCAAAAAGCCAATGAAATGTATATTTTTTGCCAAAAGAAAAGAAAATTGGTATTGTGTCCACTATGTTGGTGGCAGAACTCAGGAGATTTCAAATAAATTTCTTTTTTTAATGTAAAATTTTATTGCAAAGCTTTATGCTTCACATCTAGACAATTACACTCCAGGATTTCAACTAATGAATACCACATGTTAGACTCAGTAACTTCAGCTGCAGGGTGGAGAAGACTGTTAAAGCCACTCAGATAATGAATAGCTATCTAGGCCCATTTCAGCTAGAGCAAGTCAACTGTATTGAATGTGAGTGAAACATTAATTCTTTATAAGAACATACCCAATTGGCAGACACTTTGACATATAATATACATTAATTCACCATTCCACCCCCATTGAATCATTTTATCCTTTGTTTGAGTCTGCACTTACATGCATGCCTATCTCCGATCTCCTGAATCTGTCTTTGGGGTATCGCTTGCATGTACTTACAAAACATACATTTTTAAACAGACACATAAATGAGAATGGTTCCAGCTTCTCAAAAGTGTTAGTTTGTCATTATTTCTGTTTGTTCTGCAAATATCACATAGCTCTCTTATTCCCTCTGGGACTGTCTCTGGGTTCTCCCTCCCTGTCCTTGGGACTTCGACAATTTCCCCCCGTTTCTTTTCTAAAGTCTTGTAAAAACAGAGGAAAGAGAATATTACATGTTGGTATTGGACACAAAGGATACCTGGGCTTGTTTTGGCTCCAGAATTTTAAAAAAATTAAGAAATGAAAAGGGAGAAGCAAATCTTTCTCAGAGAGTGTTGACTCGCTGTAGAGGTTATTCTCATGGGACAAACTCTTGCTTTTGAAAGCCAGTCTTGGGAAGCAGCAACAGGAAATGCAGAAAGGAATAAATCTGTCAGACTCATTTTTCTTTCTATTTTACGGTGGAGTTGTTTTTGTTTTCTTCCCCCTTCTCTTGGATGGAAGCCATATTTCTCTGTGGCTGGTATGCATTCCTTAACCCACAACAGTGAGGGGGGATGTGGGGGCAGTGGTGGAGAATGCAACACTCTCCAAGTTCTGGCTGAGACACTTAATTTTCTCCAACCATAGTGATGAGGGAAACTGCAGACTTTCATAACATAGTTACCTCCTTATACAGCATTTCTTTTTATTTATTGATTGATTTTTTATTTTTAAAATTATTTTTATTTTTTTTAAAGATTTTATTTATTTTTTGACAGAGAGAGAGACATAGCGAGAGAGGGAACACAAGCAGGGGGAGCAGCAGAGGGAGAAGCAGGCCCCCCGCTGAGCGGGGAGCCTGATGTGGGGCTCGATCCCAGGACCCTGGGATCATGACCTGAGCCAAAGGCAGACACTTAACAATTGAGCCACCCAGGCGTCCCTTTTACAGCATTTCTATCACACTTTTTATCATGTTACTGTAAGCTAATTTCATTTTGTTCAAATCTGTTCAAATTTGAACAAAATGAAATTATATATGTATGTAATTGATATTTATATATGTATGAAGAATATTCTTTTTAAAAAAGATTTTAGAGAGAGAAAGAGAGCATGCAAGCAAGTGCAGGGGGCAGAGGGAGAGAATCTTCAAATGGACTCTCCACTGAGTGTGGAGCCCCATGCAGGGCTCAATGCCATGAGCCTGAGATCATGACCTGAGCTGAAACCAAGAGTTGATGCTTGACTGACTGAGCCATCCAGGCGCCCCATGGAGAATATTCTTTGTGGCCATATATACATTATATACATTAACACTAGTCTTAAAAACAGTTCTAAAAGATAGGTAGACCATCTTTTTAAAACTCAGAAAACCGTGGTTTAAAGAGGGAATGGGACTTGCTTAAGTTCAGAAAAGCTGTAGCTAGTGAGCCAGGATTCCATGGAGCCCCTCAAGTCCAAGTCCAAGTCCATTTCTTTTCTCTCCATCAGTGGGTTTTTTTAAAAAAAGATTTTATTTTTAAGGGGCACCGGGGTGGCTCAGTCAGTTAAGCGTCTGCCTTCGGCTCAGGTCACGATCCTGGATCCAGCCCCACATCGGGGTCCCTGCTCAGCGGGAAGTCTGCTTCTGCCTCTCTCTGCCCTTCCCCCCACTTGTGCTCTCTCTCTCAAATAAATAAATAAAATCTTTTTTTAAAAAAAGATTTTATTTTTAAGTGATCTGTACACCCAACATGGGGCTCAAACTTACTTGATCGAGTTTCATGTTCCACAAATTGAGCCAGCCAGTTGCCTCCTCTCCATCCGTGGTTTCTAAACTGGTCCCCATGGATCTCTTGGGGCTGCCCTGCCTGGAAGAGGTCAACTAAGGGGCGTTCAGTTCACCCCATCTTGACCCCTCCCCTCCAGAACCACACTACGGTTTACTTGCTTTATTTGTTTATGCTTCTGTGTGACATTTTGGGGGACTTAGAATCCAAGTCCTCTTTCTTTCCCTGTTTCAAGACTTCTATGGTATACCATGTGTGGCAATAATTTAGTTGTTTCAACATGGAGTAGATCTTTGCCTTTCATAGAATGAGTCTTGGATGTCTGTCTCATTTGTGAGTGACCCTGTGGTCATCTGGAATTTTGCTGAAGCACAAATTTGAATTTCAAGTGTTGAGAGACTGCTTAGGAGCAGTGAGAGAGCCTGCTTTAAAAATATGGATCCTGTAGTTCATCTTGGCTTTGTTGTTTATGATATGCTAGACAGATGGTATCATCTTGGTTTTAGGTCAGAGATTACTACATTTTTTCTATAAAGGGGCAGATACTAAATATTTCAGGTTTTACAGCCAACATAGGCCACTGTTGAATTTTCTTACTCTTCTCTCTTTCCAACCCCTAAAAAGGGTAGAAATTATTCTTACCTGGAAAGAAGGCCTTAAAAACAGTCCAAGGAGGCTGGACTTGGCCTGTGGTCATGGCTCATCCATCCCTATTTTAGGTAATACCATCCTTACTTTAAAGATTAGCATCATATCTCAGAGGGGAAAAGTGATGAATCTGGGTTATGCAGCTCACAATGAGGTAAAACTTGGTGTGTTTGGGGCTCCCCAGTGCACTTGTTTTCCACTATACCTTTTGCTATGGTCTATTTCTTAATAGGTTTCTTTTCACATTCCTCAGAAACAACAAAAAGTTGTGTTTTTTAAAATTATCATTTTCCTTGAACTTCTTACTACAAGAGACACATCCAAGGGAATGGCCCCATTTCTCAGAATCATGATGAAAAACTAATGTGAAACAGAACACAGAACCCAGGTTAGTTACCAGAGTTCTGGTTTTGAGTTGTCAGGCAAAGAAGATGACTCTAACACATCTCAAACCTTCAGAATAAAGTCACTTTTAAGTAAATTGCATTCAGTGAACACATACTTCTGTTCACTGATTTTTTTTTTTAAAGATTTTATTTATTTATTTGACAGAGAGAGACACAGTGAGAGAGGGAACACAAGCAGGGGGGAGTGGGAGAGGGAGAAGCAGGCTTCCCGCTGAGCAGGGAGCCTGATGCGGGGCTCGATCCCAGGACCCTGGGATCATGACCTGAGCCGAAGGCAGATGCTTAACGACTGAGTCACCCAGGCGCCCTATTCACTGATTTTTAAAAAACAAATTCAATGATAGTACACCTAAATTCCAGACAAGCAGGCTCAGGAAGGAGCAGGAGAGGACACCTCTCAAAATGGAGACTCCTCACAACACGAGACTCATCTAAGCTTTGGAGTTTTTGTAGGTCACTTGTTCCTTCCCCTGAAAGCGGGAGATGAGATGATAAGGAATTGAAGCACCTTCCCGAAACTCGTTTACTCATTCTGTTCTCTGTAAGCAGGAAACCGTATTGCTTAGTGGCTCGAAACCTGGCTGGCCTGGGCCTGCTTCCTGGCTCTATATCACTCAGCTGCTGTGCGTCACTGGGCAAGTTACTTAACCTAAATATCGATGTTTTCTTCTATGCAAATTGAGACAGCAGTAGTATATGCATCATATGTTATGTGGACCTCATGAGATAGTATACATAAAGCACTGAATAGCAAGTATGAAAAATTGTGTGGTTGCCACCCCCCTTCTTCCCAACACGTACCTAAGTAGGCCTCGGGAACTAGCACACTTCCGACAGGCTTTCCAGTTGTACTGTCTGCTGGACTTCCAGATGTGGCCTCATCCCTTTATTATCATTGTTTTGTTACTGTTTTTAGATTTTCCTCACCACCATGTTCTGTAGTCTCAAGACCAGACTGATCCTCTCTGTGCCCTGTCCCAGAGGGGAGGGGAAAACAGATAAGAACACATCAATCAAACAACTGAATAACATGTCGTCAGGCTATGGTAGGCAGCCCAGAATGGCATAATGAATATATGAAATGTGAAGATTGTTCTAGAAATAGTATTGTGATAGACCAGAGCTGGGTGAAATTGTAAGACGAGCAATAAGATGCTGTTTGAGCCATGTAGATTCTGGAGCAGGGTTTCCCAGCCCTGGCCAAATCGTAAGCATCACTTGGGTTGCTCTTGAACGTACAGTACCGAACTACTGAATTGGGGTGTGGAAGGGAGAGTCTGGAATTGCTAGTTTTAACAAGTCTCTCTGGTGATTCTTGAGATTTTAAGTTTTAGAAATACTGTCCTAAAGCAAACGGTAATGTAATCAGACAGAGACGGGATGAAAACTGCTCTCATTAACTCTCAGGAGTAACGGCTGTCACGTCAGTTGTCTTCAAATAAAGCATGAGCTCAGAGGCCCTTGGGTGTCTGGAAGCTAGAGGATCCTGAAGGAGATGCCTTTGCTCTTCTGCTCCCTGGGTGTATATAATCTCTTTCTCTGCATATTTGTAAGACTGTGGTTATCAATCCCCACTGCACATTGATATCACCTGGGGAACTTAAAAAAATACTAATTCCTGGACTCTCTTCTAGACCAATTAAATCAGAACCTATTCAGGTGGGTCTGCCCCAATATTTTTTTTTTTAAGTTCCCAGTAATTCAGATGTGTGACCAGGTTAAAGCATTACTGCACCAAACGCCTTGTGTGTACCTCTTATATTCTAGTTATCACTTTTGTTTTCAAAATAAACTTTATTAAGCTATTTTACATGCAATCTGTTCTAGTTGTTTTTAACCCAATTATCTTCCAGGGGTTCACACATATGCTCCTGGTTTGCACTAGCTTGGGGGATGAGCATAACCATGAGCAGAATGGTGCTTGTTTTTCCCTCTCTGCATTCTGATTATACAAAGCTTAAGGTAGTGGATTTAGAACTGTCTTTAAAAACAGAAAAGCCCCCGCACCTGGGTGGCTTAGTCGGTTAGGTGTCTTCCTTCGGCTCAGGTCAGGATCCCAGGGGCCTGGGACTGAGCCACATGTAGGGCTCCCTGCTCAGCGGGGAGTCTGCTTCTCCCTCTCCTCTCTCTCTTTCTCACTGTCTCTGTCTGTCTCTCTCTCTCCAATAAATAAATAAGATCTTTAAAAAATACAAATAGAAAAGCCCTTTCTATAGAATGAACGGAAGCCCACTGTAAAAGTCTGGTTCTTCTGGGTCCCCATAGCTGGGTCCTCATAGCAGAACATCTTGGCCACGTGGAGCATGCCTTGAAAACCATTTTGAATAGTCGGAGACACAGGAAACATTGAGACCCCACCAGAATCTCGTTTTGTGAAGAGTCACAGACCGCAGGGAATAGCACCCCTTATATATTTCGCCTTTCAAGGGGAGAGTCCCACAGATGATGAATTGCCCTTCCCCTCTATCCTGTTTCCCGCTCTGTGGCTTCAGGAAGCCCTGAGAGGCATTTCAGTTTTGTTAAGTGATGACTAAAGATGTCACAACAATTAAACCATGAGGGCCTTTATGAAATCCAAACCTCGAAAAATGTAGGTTCCCAAATGGTTATGTCATTTAAAAATGACATAACCTTTGAAAAATTTAAATGGCTGGATACTATGCTTTTTCCTCCTAATATATTGATTTTTTACTTTAATCTTATACATTCGGATTGTTTTATTGATTTTCTAGGATACCAGGTACTTTGTTGCAAAGAGTGTAATTATTCTCAAAGGTTAGGCAGCACCTATAAGCATGTCCTTTGGAAGGCTGGAAATATTAACACCAAATCCACATTAACTGAAGAAACAAGAGCCCCCGGGTTAGTAAAACCAATTTCAAAGAGGTTAATACTGCTTTGCCCAGCAGATTCACACACAGGCCTGTCAGCTTAATGGACCAGGGCTCACAACTGTCACACTGAGAGAAAACAGAAACAACATGTACGTTTCAACTTGAATGTTTTGACCATAAAACTTCTAGGTGAAGCAATTTTGTATTAATTGTCATTAACAGTGTAGCTTCTCTTTGTCCTTCTCACCAAAATGGGCTACCCACAGGAGTCAATGATTTCTGGTCAATAACTTTCTTTTACAACGATTTTGTTGTAGCTGCCAGGTGCAGTTACTTTAGCATCCTTTATGTAACCATGTTGTTCCTTCTTTTTCTGAGGTGATGAGGCAACTGACTATGTTTATGTTGATTTGGGAAAAGCTAGGGCATGTGTTGGTATGATTAAGTACAACATTCATTGACCATCCAATAAAAATCAAAATAAGAAATATAGGAGGTTACTGTTAATCAGATGCTGAATCGGACAATCAACGTTCTTTCACAAATGCAATGCAAATTATATTCTGATTTCATGCTTAGCTTTTTTCTCACTTCCTCTGTCTTTAACATTTTTAAAAATGGAAATTCAAAAGATATTTTATGTCACAATTGTAAGTTTTTATAATAGTTCCAACATGACAATTTACTTTGTTTTCTTATCTCTGGGGTACAGGTCTGCTTTCACTTTATATTCAGTAATACTATTGATAACAGTAATCACTATGCTTACGTGCCAAGTCTTATTTAAACACTTTACACCTGGAGTTCTTTATACATGGAGCTCCTATAACAGTGATAGTATTATAATATTTGAAAATGATTTATATTCATTTGTCCCTTAAATCTTATTCCCCTTTAACTTCAACATAAAGGGAAGGCCAAACTATGAGGTTTATTGTCCCAAGAAAGGAAAAGGTGATACCAGATAAAGCAAAAACGTGACACTAAATTTCTTGACTGTTTTAGGTTGGGGACAAAGGTCTTGAAAATAAGATTTTTGGACAGAGATATGAAATTTCTAAATACCAAAGACTTTTACATATCAAGATTCAGGTCTAGTAGATGTAGTTCTTAAAGTCCTAATTAGACATAAATGCCTGAGTATGGAGGCTTAATGGCCCCCAGAATTGAATGACACTGGGAAGTCTAAGGTAGGGGAAAAGAGGAAGTGTGAGCCTGTCCCTTCATATGTGCTGGCTGGACAGTAAGAAGAAACAAGGAGGGGGGCACCTAGGTGGCTCAGTCGGTTGAGTGTCCCACTCTTAGTTTTGGCTCAGGTCGTGATCTCATGGGTGGCGGGATCAAGTCCCACGTCAGGCTCTGCACTTGGCAGGAAGCTGCTTGAAGATTCTCTTCCTCGCCCCTTCCCCCACTCGCCCATGCATGTGCTCAATCTCTTTCTCTCTCTGAAGTAAATAAATAAATCTCAAAAAAAAAAAAGAAGAGACAAGGAGGGAGGGAGGTGACCAGACATCCAGAATGTGTAAGGGGCTTCCCCGCCTTCCATTAAAATCCCAGAATGTGTGTGTGTGTGTGTATGCGCATGTGTGTATGCAAATACTACAGAGGTTGAAGCCAAATGCAGAGGGGTCCCTGGCTTCTTCCCCAATCAGTACCCAAAGAGCAGCCATAACCTGGAAAACTTCAGAGTGTAACTTGGTTGGGTAGAGGAAGAGTCTGACTGACTTGTCAGAGGCTCCCTTACCTCCCGTATGGGATGGAAGGCATTGAGAAGTCCTTGTTTGTCCTGGGGAGGTCAAGGAAGGCAGGTAACCTTAGCAAGAAAGTAGATGCAATGGGGCTGAGGTGATCTTGAAACCAAAGGCTGCAGAGTGGATCATTTGGCGTCTGAATCAAAGTCCCGTCTCAGGAGGGAAGTTCAGCTGAGAAAAGAGCTGAGACTGGTGTTACTAAGTCAGTGGGGAGGGCTGCAAAGCCCAGAGAGAGAGAATGGATGTCAGCTGCAGGTATCAGGGTGAGTCTCACCTGGTGCCTAAGATACAACCTTACTAGCCAGGCCCTGAAGGACTTGGGGAACGCCCCAAGGCCTCCAGGAAGAATGAAGTTTTATTCACTCTACCCCAAGATGCCACCTTGGAGAGAAGTGGTGGTAGTGGGGGATTCTGAAAGCCTGGGCTTTTACCTGAAAAGAACACTTCCAAGCTGAAAGCTGGCCATTTAATGTGAAGTGACTGGTATTATTTCTCAGCAAGTTTAATTTTTTCTTTTACCCAGAAAGGGGTCGGAGGTTGGTAAGCTAGATTAGCAAGACAATAGAAAAAGAAAGAAGCTGTATTTCCTTTGCATATCTTAGTGTAGTGTGGATAAACTGTGTGTCGCTACAGCTCCATACTTGAACAAATGGAGAGAAGCATCCTTATAAGTTTGTTCCCAGAACAGATAAAGATCAATATTACTCAAAGCTGATGACTTAGAAAGTGAAGAGAGATTGGAAGTTCTTAAGATGCTGTATTTTTGTGTCTTTCAATTTATATATTCATTTTAGAGATTGTAAAAGATGTTAAGACATGGAATGTATTATCCAGCCCCTTCCTTTTGCTCCTTCTCATATCTCTCCAAGTGTTCTTCATCTTTGTCCTTTACTCACATAATGGTATGTCATTAAGCATGGGAAACAGTCTTTCCACGGCAGTGACCACATTGTGGGGCCTCAAAGGAAAAATTTCCTTTTGAACACACTTAATAAATGACTCTCTGAGGCAGGACATCAGGAAAGATCCCACATATGTAACAGTAGATGATAAATTCTAGTAATTTACATCCATAGGTCACTCTAAGGACATTTCTGATTTATGACTTTGAACTGAAAAAAATCTAAATTCAGAATCTTACCAAGGCAAAGACGTTGAGCTCATGTCTGCCATCTGGTGTAAATAAAAGGTAAATACAGCCATATCTTAAGGACTGAATGCAATTTGTCACCTTGTAAATACTGTCTTTCTGATGCCTTTTGTTAAAATTCTTAAATCCACATAAAAACATTTCTTTGAATTCTATTTTTTATAATAGAAGAACTTCCCTTACAGGCTTTTTTTTTTTTGCAGTGGGATTTTAAAAAAGTCATATTTAGTACTTGAAAACAGGGTGGGGGGCCTGGAGTTTATAAAATGAGGGTATGAATGATACCCTCAGGGTGTTATTTTCTTCTTTATAATTTTTTAAAAAGATTTTTAATTTATTTGACAGAGAGAGATAGTGAGAGCAGGAACACGAGCAGGGGGAGTGGGAAAGGGAGAAGCAGGCTTCCCGCCGAGCAGGGAGCCCAATTCGGGGCTCGATCTCAGGACCCTGGGATTACGACTTCAGCGTAAGGCAGACGCTTAATGACTGAGCCACGCAGGTGCCCCTCTTCTTTATAATTAAATTCTCTTGATTGGAATCTGTATGTGTAAGGGAAGCAGCAAAATGAAAGAAGCAGAAATTTCCTTGAGAATTTAGAATAAGGTTTTAGTTTACAGGGCAATGAAATTCAGGTTTAGATAGGGTCTTCATTCTGGTTTTCCCCCAGAACTGGGGGGCTGAGGGGTTTCAGAGCTAACAATGAGGTAAGTCCTGGGCGAACCGGGATGGTTGGTCACCCAAGGTCAGAATCTCAAATAAGGTACGCTTAAAAACCATTTACTAAAACATACACCAAAGAAGCTGTTTGGAAGTGGTGGTTTCAAACCGGGTAAGTTAAAGTGGGCAGATGTTATTTGCAAATATTTTCTACTTTTTCTTTTCACTTAATCTATGTTTACTCCCAGCAGATCTGTGCCTTTGTAAGAGTTTGAGAGAGCCACTTTCTGAAACATTGGGAAGCTGGAGGCAGACTCTATTTAGGGACATCTGGTGCTGACTCTGCATTCCTCTATTTTCTGGAAGAGTTTTATGGGATTGATATGATTTCTTCCTTAACTGTTTGATAGACTTAATCAGTAAAGCAGTCTGCACCACTGAGCTTTGATACATCAATGAGCTTTGGTAGTTTGTATCTTTCAAGAAATTTGTCCATCCCATCTAAGTTGTTGAATTTATTGGCATAAGTTATTACAAATATTCCCGTATTATTTAATGTCTGTAGAACATTTAATTTCTGGTACTGGTAATTTGTGTTTTCCTTTTTTTTTTTTTCTTGACCAGTTTAGCTAGAAGTTTATTAAGTTTTATTGATTTTTTTCCTGAAGAACTAAGTTTTGGTTTTATTGATTTTCCCCATTGTTTTTCTCTTTACTAGATCTATGATTTGTACTTTTATTTCCTTCCTTCTACCTACTTTGGGCTTAATATGTTCTTCTTTTTCTAGTGTCCTAAGATGGACTCTTAATTAATTTTAGGCTTTCCTACTTTCCTTCTGTCTCTAACACAAATATTTAAACCTATAACTTTTCCTCTAAGCGATACTTTACCTACTACAAATTTTGATATATTATGTGTTCATTTTTATTCAGTTAAAATTTTTCTAATTCCCCTTGTGATTTCTTCTTTGGCCTTTTGTTGATTTACAAGTGTGTTGTCTAATTCCTAAGTATTTGGGGATTTTTCCAAACATTGTTCTGATTTTGATTTTTAATTTAATACAGTTTTGCTCAGAGAATGTCCTCCTTATGATTTCCATTGACAGTTACTGAGACTTGTTTTGTGGCCCAACTTTGGTGCATTTTGGTAAATGACCCACATACATTTGAGAGCTTGTTTGGAGGTTCTAGAAGGGGAGCACAGCTGCTCGTATACCCTTGACTGAAGAGTGGCCCTCCTCTATTGGGGGAGGTCAGAAGATCATCCTCTTTGAACGAGTGTGAGATCCACATGCATTTGGAAAGAGTATCTATTCTGCTGGCTTGGAGCCTAGTGGTTTATAAATATCAGTGAGGTCAAGTTGGTTCATAGTGTTGGTCAAGTCTTCTATATCTTTGCTAATCTTCTTTGTACTGTTCCAGCAATTACTGGGAAAGGTGTGTTTATTTACATCTCTATTTATAAATTATGGATTTGTCAAATTTTCCTTTTAGTTCTGTCAGTATTTGCTTCATGTATTTTGGAGCTCTCCAATGTAATTTTAATCTTAATATCTTCTTATAGTATAATGTGTTAAGTTTTGCATTTAAGAAATGTATTTAAAAACTATTTGTATTTCTTTCCTTTTAACTCTTTCTCTTTTTTTTGGTGCCCATTTTTTCCCTGTCTGCTGATGTTTTAAATAAGAATATCAGCCTTTTTGCCTGTGATATTTGTTGTAAGCTTTTTACTTTTGACTTGTTTAAGGTGGCTTTTTTTTTTAAGCAGAAGTTTTTAATTTTTATGAACTTGAATTTTTCAGTCTTCTTAAAAAAATTACTTCTGGGTGATAGGTCATACTTAACAAGGCCTTCTCCACTCTGATATTTCAAAAATAATTTTTATATTTAAAAAATATCTTGGTTTCAGTCTTTTATATTTACATTTTGATCCATATAGAACTTATGATGTAAGATAGAGTTCCAAAGTTATATTTTTCTCCATTTTCTCCAGTCCCCCCCCCCACCTCAGCTTTATTGATATATAATTGACCTGTAACATTATGAAAGTTTAAGGTTTAAAACATGTTGATTTGATACACTTATATATTTTAAAATTATTATCATCGTAAAGTTAGTAACACTTTGTTACATCACATAATAACCATTTTTTTTTGGTGAGAACATTTAAGAACTACTCTCAGAAATTTTCAAGAATGTAATACAATATTATTAACTACAGTTACCATACTGAACAATAGTCCTCAGAACTTATTTATTTTATAAATGGAAGTTTGTACATTTTGACCACCTCCACCCAATTATGCTTTACCCCCTACCCCCACCTCTGGCAACTACCAGTCTCATCTCTGTTTCTATGAGTTTGGTTTCTTTAAATTCCACATATAAGTGAGATTGTACAGTATTTGTCTTTCTTTGTCTGACTTATTTAGCATAATACATTCAAGGTCCGTCCATGGTGTCACAAATAGCTGAATTTCCTCCTTTTTTTAAGGCTGAATAAAATACTCACATTTTTTTATTCATTCATTCTTCAGTGGACATTTAGATTGTTTTCATGTCATGGCTATTGTCAATAATTCTGCAATAATGAACATGGGAGTGCAGATACCTTTTCCAGATTCTGTTTCCATTTCCTTTGGATGTATACCCAGAAGTGGGATGGCTGGGGCATATGGTAGTTCTATTTTTAATTTTTTGAGGAATCTCTATACTGTATTCCATAGTAGCTGAACCAGTTTATACTTCCACCAACAGTGTACAAGGGTTCCCTTTTCTCTACATCCTCACCAACACTTATCTTTTGTCTTCTTGATGATAGTCACTCTAAGAGTTGTGAGGTGATATCTCATTGCAGTTTTGATTTATATTTCCCTGATGATTAATGCATCTTTTCATGTCCCTGTTGGCAATCTGGAAAATGGTTGGTCTTCTTTGGAAAAATGTCTATTCAGATCTTTTGCTCATTTAAAAATTGAATTACTTGGTTTTTTGCTATTGAGTTAAGTTTCAAATATATATATATATATATATTTGGATAGTAAACTCTTACCAGATATGTGGTTTACAAACATTTTCTCTCATCCCATAGGTTGCCTTTTCATTTTTGTTGATTGTTTCTTTTTTTGTGCAGAATCTTTTTAGTTTGATGCAGTTCCACATGTTTGTTTTTGCTTTTGTTGCTTGTGCTTTAGGTATCATGTCCAAAGAATCATCGATAAGACCAATGTCAAGGAGATTTTCCCCCAAGTTTTCTTTTAGGAGTTTTATGGCTTCAGGTCTTACATTTAAATTTTCAATTCATTTAGAGTTAATTTTGTGAGTGGTGTAAGACAGGGGTCTATTTTCTTTCTTTTGCTTGTAAATATCCAATTTTCCTAGCACTGCTTATTGAAGGGGCTGTCTTTTCCCCATTGAGTTTATTTTTTTTTTAAAGATTTTATTTATTTATTTGACAGAGAGAGACACAGTGAGAGAGGGAACACAAGCTGGGGGAGTGGGAGAGGGAGGAGCAGGCTTTCCGCTGAGCAGAGAGCCCGATGCGGGGCTCGATCTCAGGACCCTGGGATCATGACCTGAGTGAAAGACAGACGCTTAACGACTGAGCCACCCAGGCGCCCCTCCCCATTGAGTTTTCATGGTTCCTTGTCAACTGTTACTTGATGGTTTCAGATCTTATGTTTAAGTCTTTAATCCATTTTGAGTTAATTTTTATGAGGGGTGTAATTTCATCCTACCACATGTAGTTATCTAGTTTTCCCAGTACCATTTATTGAAGAGACTATATTCCCATTGAGTATTCTTGGCCCTTTGTCAAATATTAAGTTGACTGTATATGTGGAGGTTTGTTTCTGGGCTCTCAATTCTTTTGCATTAGTCCATGTGTGTTATTTTTTATGCCAGTACCATATTGTTTTGATTACCATAGATAGCTTTGTAGTACAGTTTGAAATTAGCAAGTATGGTGCCTCCAGCTTTGTTTGCTTTCTCGGGATTCCTTTGGCTATTTGGGGTCTTTTGTGCCTCCATACACATTTAAACAATATTAATTCTTCCAATCCTTAAACACAGGAAATCTTTTCATTTGTTTGTATCTTCAGTTTCTTTCATCAAAATCTTACAGTTTTCGGAGTACAGAACTTTCACCTCCTTGGTTAAATTTATTCCTAAGTATTTTATTGTTTTTATGCTATTGTGAATGGGATTTTCTTTACTTCTTTTTCAGATAGTTCCTTGATAGTGTATAGAAATGCAACTGATTTCTATATGTTGATTTTATATCCTGCAACTTTACTGAATTTGTTCATTAGTTCTAAGAGTGTTTTGGTGAAGTCCTTAGGAATTTTTTAAAAAAGATTTTATCTATTTTAGAGAGCGAGAGAGAGCTGGGAGAGGGGTAGAGGGGAAGGAAGAAGAACAAGCAGACTCCACGCTGAGCGCAGAGCTTCACGTGGGACTCGATCCCATGATCCTGAGATCATGACCTGAGCTGAAACCAAGAGTTGGCCACTTAACTGACTGAGCCATCTAGGCACCCCAATCATTAGGATTTTCGATACCTAAAATCATATCATCTACCAATAAAGTCAATTTTACTTCTTCCTTTCTGATTCAGATATCTTTTATTTCATTTTCTTGCCTGATTACTCCAGCTAAGACTTACAGGGCTATAGGAGTGGTGGGAGTGGGCATCCTTGTTTTGTTCCTAATCTTAGCAGAAAAATCTTTCCACCTTTCACCATTGAGTATGATGTTAATTGTAGGCTTGTTATATATGGCCTTTATCATGTGAAGGTATGTTTCTTCTGCACCTAATTTGTTGAGTGTTTTTATCATGAAATGATGTATTTTATCAAATGCCTTTTCTGCATCTACTGCGATGACCATATGATATTTTTCTTTCATTTTATTAATGTGGTATATCACAATTATTGATTTACATGTTGAACCATCCTTGCATCCCAGGGATAAATCCCACTTGATCATGTTTGTATGATCTTTTTAATGTATTATTGAATTCGTTTTGCTAATATTTCGTTGAGAATTTTTATACCTATATTCATAAAGGATATTGGTCTGTAGTTTTATTTTATTGCAGTGTCCTTATCTGGGTAATGCTGCCTTGTAAAATGAGTTTGGGAGTGTTCCCTCTTCTTCAGTTTTTTTAAAAGAGTTTGAGAAATGTTGGCATTAATTCTTTTTTAAATGTTTGGTAGAATTCACCAGTCAAACCATCTGGTTCTGGGCTTTTCTTTGTTGGGAGATTTTTGAATACTAATTCAATATCCTTACTTGTTACTGGGTCTCTTCAGATTTTCTCATCGTTCATGTTTCTAGGAATTTATTTCTTCTAGGTTATCCAATTTGTTGGTGTATAATTGTTTATACTAGTCTCATAACTTCTATGTATAATCTTTGTATTTTGTAGTGTATATTATGATGAATCCTCTTTCATTTCTGATTTTATTTGAATCCTCTTTTTTTTCCTTAATCAGTCTAACCAAAGATTTGTCAATTTTGTTTATCTTTTCAAAAAATCAGTTTTTAGTTTTGTTGATCTTTTCTATTATTTTTCTGATCTCTATTTTATTTATTTATGCTCTCATATTTGTTTTTCCTTCCTTTTGCTAAATTTGGGCTTAGTTTATTCTTCTTTTTCTAGTTCCTTGAGGTGTATAGGTTGTTTCATTGAGATTGTTCTTTTTCCCTCCCTTCATGGAGGTATTTATCACTAAAAACTTCCCTCTTAGAACTGCTTTTGTATCCTATTGGTTTCTTTTTTTCTCATTTTTATTTATTTCAAGATATTTTTTTATTTCCCTTTTTTAAAAAAAGACTTATTTATTTATTTTAGAGAGAGAGAAAGACAGTTCAAGTGGAGGGAGGGGCAGAGGGAGAGGGGGAGAGAAAATACTCAAGCAGACTCCCCCCTGAGTGCAGAGCCGGATGTGGGGCTTGATTCCAGGACCCTGAAATCATGACCTGAGTCAAAACAAGAGTCAGATGCTAACTGACTGAGCCATCCAGATGCCCCTTGATTTTCCTTTTGATTTTTTTCTTTGACCCATTGATTGTTCAGGACTGTGTTAATTTCCAAGTTATTTGTGAATTTTCCAGTTTCCTCTTATCAATTTCTAGTTTCATGCCATTGTGGTGAGAAAAGATAGTATGATTTCAGCTTCCTAATTTTGCTAAGCCTTGTTTTGAAACCTATCATATGATCCAATCTGGAGAATGTTCTGTGTGCAATTAAGAGGAATGTGTATTTGGTTGCTTGTGGTTAGAACATTCTGTTTATGTCTGTTAGATCCATTTGGTTTAAAGTATGATTTAAGTCCAATGTTTGCTTATTTTGTGTCTAGATGGTTCATCGATTTTTGCAAATGGGGGTATTGCAGTCCCCTATTATTTTTTTATCTGTTTTTCTCTTCAGATACGTTAGTATTTGTTTAATATATTTAGGTGTGTTGATGTTGGGTGCATATGTATTTATGATTGTTTTATCTTTTGATAAACTGGCTCCCTTACCATCATTTAATGACCTTCTTTGTCTCTTATTTCCATTTTTGGCTTAAAGTCTGTTTTGTCTGATATTTTGTCACTATTGTATTTGTCTATATTTGTCTTTTGGTTTTCACTTGCGTGGAATATCTTTCCACCCCTTCAATTTGAAGGGGTGTCCTTAAAGCTCAGGTGAGTCTCTTGTAGGTCACATATAGTTGTGTCATTTTTTATTCATCCAACCACTCTATGTCTTTTGATTGGAGAATTCAATTCTTTTACATTTAGAGAAATTTTTGATAGGTAAGAGCTTACTAATACCATTGTATTGTTTTCTGGCTGTTTTACAGTTCCCTTGTTCCTTTCTTCATTTCTTGCTGCCTTCCTTTGTGAATTGATAATTTTCCATAGTGGAATGCTTTGATTCCCTTCTCTTTATATTTTGTGGTGCCATCTTTTTCCTGCCAATTTGAAATAATACCTTTATTATATAACAGATTCTTACATGTGTCTGGACCTCTGTTTTGCATTTCTTTTCTGTTCAGTTGCTATGTCTGGTAATTCAATACCTCACTTTTAATTACTATTACATTATTCTATGGGTACATCTTAATATCTTTAGGTCTAGCCTTCCCTTTTTCTTCTTCTTTTTCAGAATTATCCTGTCTATTTTTATGTATAATAATTCCCATCTGAACTTTAGAAACATCTTGTCTAGTTAAAAGAAATTGTTTTGATATTTTTAATGGGGTTATGTTAAATTTACAGGTATATCATCTTCATGATATTGAATCCTGCTGTCAAAGAATATGATATAATTTTCCAGTTCATCAAGTCCTCTTTTAGGCTTTTATAGCCTTTAAAACATTTAAATATGTAGTTCGTGCATGTTTAAAAAAGTCCATTTTTATTGTAAAATGGCTAAACTTTCTGATTGGTTGTTGGTCTTATATATGAGCTATTGAGGGACACTTGGCTGGCTCTGTCGATAGAGCATGTGACTCTCTTGATCTCAGGGTTGTGAGTTTGAGCCCGATGTTGGTTATAGAGATTACTTAAAAAAAATAAATGAGTTATTGATTTCTTTATATTAATATTGCACTTAGTTATTTTGCTGAATTTTCTTGTTGTTTATAATAGCTTTTTAGTGAATTCTCCTAGGTTCTCCAGGTATATGAGCAAACCATATAAAAATAATTTAACCTTTTCCTTTCCTTTATATACTTAATGTATCTTTCTCCTCTCAAATTGCTTTGGCTAATATATGCACAAAAATGTTGAATAGTGGCGGTGATGATGGACATTCCTGTCTCATTTTTGCCTTTTTTTTTTTTTAAGATTTTATTTATTTGACAGAGAGAGACACAGCAAGAGAGGGAATACAAGCAGGGGGAATGGGAGAGGGAGAAGCAGGCTTCCCGCGGAGCAGGGAGCCTGATGTGGGGCTCGATCCCAGGACCCTGGGATCATGACCTGAGCCGAAGGCAGACGCTTAACGACTGAGCCACCCAGGCGCCCCTCATTTTTGCCTTTAATGAGATACTTCTTGTGTTTCTTCATTAAGTGTGACACTAGCTTTGGAACTGGGTGCATATATTTTATTATGTTAAGGAAGTATCTATGCATTCCCATTTTATTAAAAGCTTAATTTTATTAAGAGCAGATGTTGAAGCATAAAAATTTTTTCAGAATTTTTAGAGAATGTTGCTTAGATTAAATAATAAGAAAATGGAATATATTAATATATTTAATTAGGGTAAATTAAAAAAACCTCTGTCCTTCAAAAGAAACCATAAGGAAAATGGAAAGACAAACCACAAACTGAAGGAAAACATTTACCACAGAAGAATTGCCTGTAGAATATATAAAGCACTCCTACAAATTAATATTTTTCCCATATGAACTCTACAAATCAATAAAAAAGACTTATAACCCAACAGAAAAATAGGCAAAAGACATAAACAGATGGATCTTGAATTTCATCAAATGCCTTTGCAGCATATTTGGAGATGATCCTTGACAATTTCCTAACACCAAATATATATAAACTAAAAATATAAAATTAAATATGTACATTTTATTTCCAGAATAAATCACACTTATTAATTTATTCCATTTGCTGATATTTTAATTAGGCAATTTGCATTGGACATTCTTGAAATGTTCATCTATAGTGTTATATTTTTTTTGTGTGCTGCTGTCAGATTTAGGAATTTTTGCAATGTTGTATTTATGTATGCCTCTGTTTATATTCTGGACTAGTTTAAGTAGCACTGGAATTATTTCTCTTTAAAAATTTGATGGACTGGTGCACCTGGGTGGCTCAGTCGGTTAAGTGTCTGCCTTCGGCTCGGGTCATGGTCCCAGGGTCCCGGGATCGAGCCCCACATCGATCTCCCTGCTCAGCGGGGAGTCTGCTTCTCCCTCTGCCTGCCATTTCCCCTGCTTGTGCTCTTTCTCTCTTTATTTGTCAAATGAATAAAATCTTTAAAAAAAAAATTTGGTGGACTTTCCCCTATAAAACAATCTGGGGTGGTGGTTGTGTGTGTGTGTGTGGTGTAGTGATGGGGAGGTGGTTTCTATTTCTTCCATCTTAACTTTTCTTTACATTTTCTATTTCTTTCAAACTCACTTGTGTAAATTATACTTCTTAAAAGTTACCTGATTTCCATCTCTGCTTCCCTCTTATGTCTTTACTATTAAACTAGCCTCCTAACTTCTCCCTCTGATTTCTTTTTTTTTTTTAAAGATTTTATTTATTTATTTGAGAGAGAGAGAGTGAGAGACAGAGAGCATGAGAGAGAGGAGGGTCAGAGGGAGAAGCAGACTCCCCGCCGAGCAGGGAGCCCGATGCGGGGCTGGATCCCGGGACTCCAGGATCATGACCTGAGCCGAAGGCAGTCGCTTAACCAACTGAGCCACCCAGGCGCCCCTCTCCCTCTGATTTCTATTTACCTCTCCACACAAATCCGTTTCCCACACTGCTGCCAGGGGTGTGTCTTCAAAATATGGATTGGGTGCTCTCATTCTTCTGCCTAACCAAACCCTATGAAACCTTTCAATGACTCCTAATTGTCCATAGATAAATTCAGACCGACCTGATGTGCTTTATTACTCTCACCTGTGCTCTTGCTTCCGTGACTCATGTGGTGCGCTCCCCCTGAAAAGTCCTCCTCATTTCCTTCACTATTCCTTAGCCGGTGAAGTATTTTAAGGCCTAAGTTGATTATGAGTTTCCGAAGTTACAGCTTGTGTTCTATTCAGCTTCCTATCTTCAGTGATGGTGTCTAGGATGCGCAAGTTCATAGCATGGAAGTGGTCAGTACATATCTGCTGGATCACATCGGCTTTTACGTATTTGTTTTCATGGCGACTGAATATGTGTGTGGTTATCAAAGTGATTCCTTATAAGACGAATACAGCTGAGAGGCGTTGGGGAGGGGAGGTGGGTATAGACATCGTTTATAGATATCAGGATTTGACTGTGAGCATGTCTGCTCTTTGATCAAGGGTGACAAGATACCTCCCCTCCCTAAGTATCAATACAGACACACAAGCAGACACACGCATACAAACATGACACTTCAGGAGGCTGGGGTAGGAACTGAGTCAGTTAATCACCTCACGTCCACTCGGATACCTGCCTGAAGTGGGTAAACCCAGAGAAAGGTCAAATCTTAGAGTTTTTTAAAAGAGCATTTAACAGCCTCTCCCCTGTGGTTCTCCTAATCCAGAGATTTAGAGTATTCCCTAGTCTGTCCATCAACACTGAATGAGCATTTGAATTTAGGCTGATAAGACTCAGGCTAATATTTCTCTTGGTAGATTTTTTCTCTAAGGATGCAAATATATGTTCTCAGTATAATGTAGAGGTTCAAAACCAAATGTCACATAGGAAGCCAAATACTTCACGCTATTTCTCAGCAATATCAGGCTCGGTCGGGATTGCCAGGTGGCTATGAGGGTAAGTGGGTCTGGCTTTCTATTCCTTTTACTCAGACTCTCTGTCTGCCTGGGCAGTGATGCCGACTTCGTGCTATCTGTAGAATATTTGTTCATCTGAAGAATAAAATAAAAAAGAAACTTTGTTTGAAATAACATTCAAAATCAGGTCATTTTACACTTAATGTTTACTAGGGCTTTGTTCTAGAGATGAAGAGAAAAAAAAAAAACAACACATGGGCTTCATAGATTTTCAGTTTTTGTTTCTGTCCAACTGAGCCACTCATTTTGAAAACAGTATTCACATGTGTTTACACTCATTCCACTTGGTAGTTCCTACGACAACTTACAAGAATTGTGGTGTGTGTGTGTGTCTTTGTTTTTGTTTTGTTTTTTTTACAATTGTTTAGAATTTTAAAGCCACTACTAATGTGTATACTAGAACTTGGAAAATACAGTTTTCTGGAGCAAAAATTTGCCTAAAATAGAAAAAACCCACTCCCCACAATTTTATTCCCAACTGAAGTTATATTTTCACTTTTCAATTTTTATCTGTATACTTTAGGAAATTGCTCCTGGATGAGTTCCATACCAGATAGCAGGAAGAGAAAATCCACAGTAATTCCCAGCTCCTTTTGGCGTTTTTTCTCTTTTTGTCCCCTTCGCAGGCATCTCAATTCTTGTATTGCAGCTACATAAATATATTTCACAGATCTCGCATTCCCCCAAAGTCATATTAGAATCCAAATAAAATTCTACCAATACAATTGCAATAACATCTCGAAACACAGTAATATATCAGAAGAGCTAAAAACGTTTCCCTTAGACTTGGAGTCCTAAGTTTCTGTCGACATCACTCACGGTAAAAGGAGGGTAAAATAATAGATTCGGGCTTGTGGTGATGTGGTTGGCATTAAGAATTTTTAATATGACACTTATAAAGTAGCCTTTCAGGCATCAGGCATCTTATCCTTCCCAATGCCCAGGGGTTAATCCTGGAAAGTGTCCAAATGCAGAATTTGATTGTTTTCCTATTCACTTTTTAAACAGGGACCCCTCCATAGCCTTCATTTTGTAGAAACCAAGATGTGTTGATACAGAGCCAAGAAATTATGGGCGTGAACGTTCAGAAGTTTTCTGCTACTGTTCCCATAACACAGTAGGGTTTGGTACATGGAACCTATCATGATTTCACAGGTTTTCAGTCTCACTGACTTGGTGAGATGTACTTGGGTTGGCTGGAAGCTGTGATATCCATATGGACCCCTTCAAGTAGATGGGCACTTCCTCTAGGCCCCGTCACCACCCTGGATTTTCTTGCTAGTGCATCTTTACTTCCATTCCCAGTACAAAGTCAAAATATTTCTTTTAGCTCCTGATAATGGAGTTTCCTTGACTTTTAACCTCATTTCCTTCTTCTTCATTAGGCCAAGTCTAACTCATCCTTTGAATCTCAGATTTCCTATCAAGTTATCAGGAAAACTTCCCTACTCCCCTTGGACTAGGCTAGGCCTGCTATTATATACCTTCTTAATACTCTACCCTTCTTTTTAATTACAATTAAATTATTTTTCATTTAAATTAAACTAAAATAAGTTAAACCTAGCATTAATTACAATTATAATTAAAATATTTATTTGTGTATATATATAGTGAACTCTATGCTCTATGTTCTCTGCTTTATTTTTAGCCCCTGTGCAGTTCTTGGATCATGAGAGGAGATCAATAAGTACTCATTGATTGAATGCACATGTAAATACACTACCCAGTCTCAGAAATGATGAATTAAGGGATTAGCTGGGTCTTAAGTTTAAAATTTGGCTTTAAATATAAAACTTGGCTCTAGTTAGAACTCCAGAGCTTTCTGGGTACTCTTCCATGTGCAGCGTTGTTTGTGGTAAACCTGTCCCTGTGGGGGTAGTTGGGCAACTGATTGCTTATTTTAATTATACAGAAGAAACAATTAAGATGAGGGCTCCATTATATTCCTACCTTCCTAACTAAATAATTTTTTGTACTTACTGAAAACAGTATCAAGTTCATACAAAAAAATTTCTAATTTACAGTGTATAAAATAATGACTTATTCAATTCAACAAACTTTATTGAGTTACTCTGCTCTGGGCCAGTGGTTCTCAAATTTCAGTGTACATCAGAATTACCTGGAGGGCTTGTAAAACCCAGATTGCTTACAACAGCACAAGACAACATCACACTCTTAACAAGTGATAAAACTACTAGACAGGACATTATCAAGGGTATAGAGCTGAACAACATCAATGAACAATAGGATCTAATTGGCATTTATAAACCATTCCACCCAACAAAAACAGAATACACATTTGTTTCAAGCACCATGGAACATTCACCAAGATAGACCATATCCTGGGTCATAAAACAAACATTAAGCAATTTAAAGAATTGAAATCACACAGAGTATGCTCTCTGGCCATAATGGAGTAGCTAGAAATCACTAACAGAAAGACAACAGGAAAATCTCCAAGTACTTAGAAATGAAACAACACACTTCTAAATAATCCATGGGTCAAAGAGGAAATCTCAAAGGAAATTTTAAAATACATAAAGCTGAATGAAAGTGAAAGCACAGTATATCAAAATTTGTGGGATGTAACTAAAGCAGTACTGAGAGAACACAACGCTTACATTAGAGAAGAGGAAAGATTTCAGATCAATAATCTAAGTTCCTACCTTGAGAAATTAGAAAGATGAGATAAAAACCCAAAGTAAACAGAGGGATGGGTAGTAGATATCAAGGTGGAGAAGTCAGTGGAAGTCAAAATGGGAAAATATTAGAGAAAATTAATGAAGTATAAAGCTGGTTCTTTGAAAAAAAGTCACTAAAATTGATAAACCCTAGTAAGACTGACAAAGATAAAAACAGAGAAGAAACAAATGACCAATACCTTTAATGACAAGAAATGTAATTATGGATCCTGCAGCCATTAAAAGGATAGTAAGGAACAATTATGAATAAGTTTACTCATGAATTAATAACTTTGAAGAAATGAACCAATTTGTCAAAACCCACTATCCACCCAAGCTAAGCCAAGATGAACTAGAAAACCTAAACAGATCTACAGTAATTAAAGGAATTGAATTTATTATTTGAAAGACTATAAAAAATATAAATATCCAGTCCCAGGTGGCTTTATTAGAGAATTTTATCAAATATTCAAAGAAGTAACACAAATTTTACACAGTATTTCCTAGAAAATAGAAGAGGAGGGAACATGTCCCAAATCACAAATTTTATGAGTCCAGTTTTACCCTGACATCATAAACTAAACAAATGCCTCCAAAAGAAAACTACAAATCAATAACTCTCATACATTTAGGTGTAAAAATCCTCAACAGAATTTTAGCAAATCAAGTACAATAATGTATAAAAGGAATTATAATCCAAGTGGGATTTATTTCACATATATGAGGTTGGCTCAACATCTGAAAGTGTAAGGCACCATATCAACAGTCTAAAAAAGAAAAATCACATGACTGTATCAAGATAAAGAAAAAGCATTGGGTAAAATTCAACACTCATTCATGATAAAACTCTCAGTACACTAGGAATATAGAACTTCCTCAAATTCAGAAATTGTGTCAACAGAAACCCTACAGCTAACATTGTACTTAATGGTGAAAGGCTAAATTCTTTCCCTCTAAGATAGAGAACAAGTTAAGAATGTCTGTTTTCACTATTCTTATTAACACAGTGCCTAAAGTCCTAGTCAGTGAAATAAGGCAAGAAAAAGAAATAAAAGCATACCTATTGGAAAAGAAGAAATAAAACTGTTTTTATTTGAAGATGACATGATTTTCTATGCCGAAGTCTCAGGCAATCTTAAACACACACACCCACACCCAAAACTGCTAGAACTAAGCAAATTCAGTAAGGTCACAGAATAAAAGATCAGCACACAAAAAAATCAATTGCTTTTCTATATACTGATAACAAACAAATAGAAACTAAAATTAAAAAACACAAGACCATTCACAGTTCTGAAGAAAAGAAAGTATTTAGATATAAATCTAACACACCTGTACAGGATTGGTATGATGAGTATGATAAAATGCTGATGAAAGAAATCAAAGAAGACCTAAATACTTGGGAAGACATACTGTGTTCATGGATTAGAAAACTCAACATAGTAAAAAATGTCAATTTTCCCTAAACTGATTGTTAGAATTTAACAATTCCTATTAAAATCCAAGTAATTTTCTTTAGACACAAACAAGCTTATTCTAAATTTATATGAAAGGGAAATAGCCAAAACAATTTTGAAAAAGAATTAAGTGGGAGGAAACACTCTTCTAGATGTTAAAACTTACAATATAGCTATGGTAAGCCAGACAGTATGGTACTAGCAGAGGGATAGACGCATATAAGTCAATGAAACAGAATAGAGCGTCCAGAAACAGATGCACACAAATATGACCAATTGATTTTTGACAAAGGAGCAAAAGCAATCCAAGGGAAGAGTAACAATCCTTTCAATAAATAGTGCTGAAGCAATTGGACATCCACAGATGACAACAACAACAACAATAACAATAATACCCCCAAATCAATCTAAACCTCGACACTTTATACAAAAATTAACTCAAGATGAATCATGAAGTGTAAAGTATAAAACTATAAAACTTCTGGAAAAAAATAGGAGAAAATCTTTGGGACCTAGGACTAGCCAAAGAGTTGACAACAAAATAACATCCCATGAAGGGAAAAATTGGTAAGTTGAACCTCTTCAAAATTAAAACTTTTTCTCTGTTTTTATAGAGCAAATATTTGCTAAATGCATAGACATTTCACTGAAGAAGATATACAGATGGCAAATATACACACGAAAAGGTTCTCAACATCATAAGCCATTAGAGGAATCCAAATTAAAGCCATGATGAGATATTACTACACACCTGTCAGAATGACTAAAAGTTAAAAGAAAAATATAATAATAACACCAAATTTTGGTGAGAATATGGAGAAAGTAGTAGGCCACTCATATATTGCTGGTGGGAATACAGAATGGTACAGCCATTCTGGAAAAACAGTTGAAATTTTGTTGAAAACTAAAAATGAACACATTTGATCCAGCAATTGTACTCTTAGGCACATACTACAGAGAAGTGAAAACTTATTTGTCTGTAGAAATTCGTATGAGCCTCAAATTAGAAACTACCTAAATTATCCTTCAATAGATGAATTGTTAACCTGTGGTACATCCATACCATGGAGTGCTACTGAGTAATAGAAATGCACTATTGATACACATAAGAAATTGGATGAACTGCAAGGAAATTACGCTGAGTGAAAAAAAACCCCAACAGGATACATACTGCATGATTCCATTTGAATAACATTCATGAGTTAGTAATTACAGAAATGGAGAACAGATTAGTGGTTGCCAGGAGTCAGGATTGGGGGAACGGTGGGTATGGCTATAGAAGGGTAGTACAAGGGGGTCCGGTGGTGATGGTATAGTTAAATATCTTGACTATGGTGGTGGGTACATGAAGCTACACATATGATAAAATTGCATAGAGCTACACACACACACACACACACGCACACAGATGAGTACACGTATAACTGGTGAAATCTGAATAATCTCTATGGATTATACCAATGTCAGTTTCCTGGTTTTGAAATTGTTCTAGTTATACCAGATGTTAACATGGGAGTGGGCTGGGTAAAGAGTGCATGGGACCTCCTTGTACATTTCTTTGTACCTCCTGCGAATCTATAATTATTTCAAAATAAAAAGTTAAAAAAAACCCCTGAGTGTTGAGCCCTGCCCCCAAAGTTTTTGATTCAGTAGATCTGGAATGAGGCCTGAAAATCTGCATTTCTGATATGTTCTAAGGTGATGCTGCGGTTGCTGTGGTCTGCTGTTCGGCCAGTGTTGAGAACCACCTGGCACTCTTGGCACACTGTGGGAAATCTGGAGACAAAAAGTAAGAGCTTCCATGGTCAATATATTTATAATTTACTGAGAATGAAAAAGTAAAATAATATGACAAGTAGGTATAATACAGATGCTGAAAATGTGATAGTTCTAGACATTTCTAAGGAGTGATAGATTAAGGGATCAAGGGAGACCTCGTGGAAGGAGTGGTGTTTGAGATGAGGAAAAATATAAATTGCACAAGGCTGGAAGAGTGTTTTAAACAGAGCAACTGCATGAGCAGAAGCAATGGGGAGAGAAAAATATCACTGGATTATTCAGGCAGCAAAGTTGGAGAGAACATGAATGGAGCACAGAAAAAATGTAGGGGGCGGGCAATGAGCAACCAGATGAAAAGCTAGACTGTAGTCCATGTTATACAGGACCATGCATGCCAGGCTAAGAATTTTGTACCCGATATTAAAAGCAATGTTGACCAGCTGAAGCTTTCTTAAAAGGTAAATATAATTACACTTAAAGGTTTGAGGTACTTTTGTTAATTAATACTAAAAGTACAAAGCTTCGAATCCATCTTGTTATGTTAGAATTAAGTGTAGTGTGGCTACCATTTTAGAATCCCATGAACATGGGTTCAAATTCACCACCTACAAGCTATAGAACTTTGAGCATACAACTTAACTTTTTTGATCTCCTTAGCCTCGTCTTATTTATTCCCTCATAATATGAGGGTAACGATCCCTATAACCAGTGTTGTTGTTAGGCTTATATAAGATAATGGTCATAAAGTACTTATTACCATGCCTCCATAAATATATCTATTCTTCTTCTTCTTATAATAATTATTATTATTACTATTATGGTTATTAGGGGCCTAACAATTATTCAGTTTGAAGCATGGTATACAGATATTGTGCCCTAGTTGATATGATAATATACATATTTCTTGAAACAGTTGAGATAGAGTTCATGCTTTGAAGTTTCTATATAGACTTTATTAAAATGGTCCTAGCTGTTAACACAACATACTATATATTCAAATATTTTTCTTATAATAATAGACATAACATATATGTTTCATTTAATCCAAAAATTAAAAATTGGTTGTCTTTAATACCAGGTAATAATAATGACCTAAATATACATAATATTTTTTCATATTTTTCCAAAGACATTTTTGTTGATATGGTTGCTTAATATGTGTTGTCATTTTAATACAACTTACAAATTGTGATAAATGACTTCAAAGTAAGTAAGGGAAATTTCCAGACTCTCTTTTCCCTATTAGCCTTTCTGTTTTTCATTGTTCTATATTTCCTTCTAAAGTAGTAGTCTTCAACCTCAAATATACATTGGAATTACTTTTGGAGCTCTCAAGAAATCCTGATGCCCAGGTCATATCCTGATTGATCATCAGAATCTCTCATGGCAGAACCAGGCTCCAGGATCTCACGTGCTTCCAGTGCCACCAAGTCTGTGAATCAATGACTGAAAGTTTAGTAGTACACATTCAGAACAACAGTCAGGTGGGAATGTAGAACAGAGGGGGTGATGCCAGCAGAGGGATAGAGGTAAGCAGTTGATGATCCATCTCCCAATGACTGGGCAGCAATCCAACCTGTACTCAGTGCCTATTATCTACAAGCCACTGTACTGGGAGAAATATACACAAAAAGTATAAGACAAACCCTTACACACCCTTAAATTAATATAAGCTAGACTCTACCACATATAAAAAAGAATAAGACGAGCAGTAAGTGACAGCAACATATAATACCAGAGATCAATGTCAAGATTTTGAGGTGGACTTGTGGATTGAATTTGTTTCTGGGCACTTTTTTCTTGGACCTGCCTCTCCAAAAGTCTATGCTCATTTTTGCCTATTGGCATTTACCTATGTTGCTCCCCACATCTTGAATGCCATCCCTCTTCTCTCTGTGACCGAGACCCTCATGGTTAATAAGACCTCAGCTTTCCCTCTGTATTTGTTATCACGCAGCTCACTAGTAATGTGTTCTTGAAGTCTCTATGCAGTTCATGCCTTTCTTCAGTTCTCCATGCCCTTATAGTTTCCCCATCTTACACAACCTTTTAATCTGCTGGGCTAGGGTTCTCACAGTCCTGATTTTTCTTTTGAAGAGCATGATAGGCTTTAGAACACCATGACCTCATCAGCCATCGTCTGTTAAAGGTATCAGTTACCTGGAGAATGCTCCTGGCCTTGGGCAGTGTAAGAGAATAAAGAATATGGAAAAAAAAAATTAACCCTCACTGTGTTAATCATTAGAGCTTATTTTCCCTTTCATCAATATGACAGCCTGAAGCCAACTGTAAGCAGGACAGAAACAGTGAATTCTGTTTAAATGTCATTAAAGTTATGTGAATAGCACATTACTCCTGAACCTTGTTTGGTCTTTTAGAGTGGGCCTTTCAGAGTTGACTTTTAGTGGACAAAAGATTGATTCCCTGTCACTGCAAGGACTTGTAGCGTGAGGGGACATAATAGGGGCATGATAGATGCTAGTTGAACTGAATTGAATTCGCTAGTCTTAGAGAGATGTTGTCAATGAAAGAGAATATAGTTAATTCTCATGAGACAAGAAGCATTGCTTGTAAGTACTTATTGACATATTTGAGCAGAGTGGATTAAAATACCTCCTTGCCTATGCAATTAATGATCTGTGTTATTTTATTTCGTTTTCCCATGCCGGTTACCAGGGCTGATTCTAGGCAGAATTCTGAGTTCAGAAAACTGTGTCTTCATTTTCTCTCCCTTGTGACTTGATAATTTTCCCTTGGGTAGAGGCCACTGAACTTTCCCTCTTCCCTCACTTCTGTCTATATATACCAGTGTTTTATTCTGAAGCACCATTCTTCCTAGGCAATTCTTGCTACCCCCGCAAAATTGACTAATAAGATAAATAGTAGACAAATAATTTGTTTAATAAAACCAAATCCAGGTTAATGTGCTCTTGGGAAAAGGGTAAAACCCCAACCCTTTTCCTTGCTTAGTAAATCAATTACATTTAATTAATGTTTTCTCCAGACCACACCCCTTGCATAAACGCAAAGGAGTGGTTTTTATAATGATACTTTCAAGTCAGAAAGAAAGGTGGGGGTCTCTATAGAAAAGGAAAAGTGAAGGAAGGAAACTAGTGTTTGTTGAATGATCATTCTGTGCGAGGCACTTTGCGGCAAGCCATATACACATGATTTTATTAAATCTGCACACCGTATCTATGAGACAGATTCTGTTGTTGTCCTGATTTTATACATGAGGAAACTGAGACTCAGGGGAGGTTAAGTGACCTCACCAAGGTAAAAAAGCAAATAGTGATACTAAATCCACACTCTCTGCTCTACCTCTTAATGTGTCCTAAAGCTAAACTACTTTCAAGGGTTCAGAGTGAGGCCCAGCTGGTGCCATGAGAAATAGAGACGAGGCTAAATCCCCCATCTTGCAGTAATCAGTATCTCTTGGCATGTGTGGGGCTCACATCTGTGTCTTTGCCTGCCTTTATGTGGGACTGCGCATAGAGCGAACCTCCTCTGCTCAATATAGAGCTATGTGCTGTGGTGTAGTTTGTCTCATTCTCTCCCCAACTGGAGTGACCTCCCTCCTGGGCTCTGCTCCCCAAATGCTTCATGGATGACTGTACTCTCTGACTTCCTGCCTGTATCTCCACTACTTTCCCCCGTGTCCCGTAGCTGACCCCCAGCCTCAGCTCATTGTCATTACAGCTCTTCGGAATCTACCAGACACTCCTGTCCCCTCCCAATGTGCTTGTCTCATTGTTATCTATACCACAGTTGCTTTGGGATTGGTTTTGAAAGTGGGTGAATCTTCAAACTCTGATGGCATCCAAATTCAAGTGAAGGTTGCAACCACGCTGCCCTGTCACGTGGGGCTTCCCAAGCTCCTGTACTTATTACTCTTGCTTCACAGTCCTTTTGCCCTTCCACATGGGTATACCACCAGGACCTGTCCTGCTGACCTCCACCAAATGAGAATTAGCCCTGACCAATTAAGCTGTTACTGAGGACAGGTGTGTTTCCACTTGTGAAACTCCATCAGCTGCACAATATTTGCGGTCTTTTGGAGTGTGTGTCATCTAAACAAGCATGACAGAATCGGTGTGGTGGGAAAATAAAGATTTGTGTTTATTCTCTCTATTATCCCATTTCCCTCCTGACCCCTCCGCAAGCCAGTAGCCAGCCTTTTTTCAAGCAGCAAAAATTGCTTGAAGTTTCTGCTAGTTTCTGACACTTAGTTTTGTTGTTGTTGAGACTAAACCCACTGAAGACATTTTGCTGGGTGTTCTGAGAGGGAGGAGGGGCTTTTGAGGGTCCTATGAGGGAAGATGGGGGAGATACCAGCAGAGAAGTTCCTGGGGAATAGTTAGAATCTTGGTGGAGGCTTGTGGCTCATTCTAAGGTGTTGTCCTGGGGTGGAGACAACATTTCAGAGGCTTAGGTGCTTCTAGCCAGAAGCAGTAGGGCCTGCGGGTATGAGGAAGCCCTTTGGGTTGGGAAACTGGGCATCTCTGATAACCAGAGTGGCCAGTTACTGGAGGAAACTCTCAGATACTTTCGCATCATGTAAAAATGGTGATGATGATGATAAATAATTACTGCACACTTAAGTGCAAGACATTATCCTAAGAGCCCTGGATACATTAACTCATCTAACTGCTCAATAACCCTGTGAGGTAGTTACTGCCGTTACTCTTCATTAATCGTCAAGAGGTTAAGTAAGTTACCCAATGTTACACACTAGTAAGTGGCAGAACCAAGATATATATCTAGGTAATGTGGCTTCAGAACCTTCAAGGAATGTCATTTCGGACCTCTCCTAAATGACACTGGGAGACCTTTGCATGACCTTGAATTCGAGGTGGCAGTGAATAGGAGAAAAAAGAAACCCTGTAATGACTAGAAGTAAATTTCCCACCACCTAGTGAGGCAGAGATTGAGTGTTATTTAGGTTCATGGAAAGGAAATAAGGAAACGTGACATTTCTTGTATTCCTGGTTTGTGAACCAAGATTCAAGCATTTTTCATATCTAAAATAACTTATTTTCTAAATATTAGCATTACCACCAACCAATGTAGGGGAGGAGTGAACTTGAGACCGCATGATTAATTTAATCTTGCATATTTTGTTCTCTCGTCAGGTCGAGAGTGCCTGCTGATTCTCCCTAGCTGTGTGGCTCTCTAAAGAGACCTTTTCCCACTGATCCCTACGGGGGGAAACACAGCGAGATGGTAAGTGAGCTGTGCACTCTATGAAGATGGATGTCATGGTAACCTCATGAACGAAGGCCAGTGATTCTGAGTTAGGCGGGTGGGCCTTTGTAGGACACGTACACATGCGGAGGCATTGATTAGAAAACTTCTGTTGTTTTTCAGTATTTGAAGTGTATCATTATACTAAAACAAAATAAAACAAAAAACAACTTTGGGAGAAAATTTCCTTCCTATTTATCAGCAGCTTGAGGTCATGATTTAGACAGACTTTCTCAAGGAGGAATGAAAGAGGAGGAATCATTTAGATACCCCAGGGAGTGATTTCAAGATGGCTGTGAGCTGTGGGATAAACCTCGATGGAGAGGTGGTAGCTACAGGAAGAACCGCAGTTTGTAGCCGCACGGATTTTCTTGCAGTGCTTTAAATAGGCTGAGCTGTTCTTAGCTCTGGATCTTTGTACTTGCTGGGCCTTTTGTCCAGAAATCTCTTTTTCCATTTGCCTCATAGCTGGCTCCTTCTCATCCTCCATGCCTCAGTTCAGTGTCACGTTAGGCAGTCTTTCCTGGCCACTTTTTCTAAAATTGGTCCCCTCCCTCCCTGATCTACCATCTCAGCATCCTATTTCCTCCATTGTAGTATTATTATCTTCAATATTTTATTTGCTTACTTTTTCTTCAGGTTACTTATTTGATTTGCCCTCCTCCTGCCTTCCTGCCATAATGTAAGCTCCATGAGGTTAGAGACCATGTTTGTTTTTTTCACTCCAGTCCTCAGCATAGTGTTTTTTGTTTTTTTTTTTTTAAATTAAGTAATCTCTATGCCTAACATGGGGCTCAAACTCACAACCCAAGAGTCGCAGGCAGCAAGAGTTGCACGCTCCACTGACTGAGCCAGCTGGGAGCCCCACTTGGCATAGTGTTTTGCACAGAGAATGTCATTAATTAGTATCTGTTGGGTAATGTATGAATGAAACTCCTCGGAGCCAGGCATGGATGTACAACTGCAGTTCCTTTTTCCTCCCCTTGGTAGTGGTGCGCTTGAAAAAAAACTTATATTCATGGTGCTTTAATAGGATTCTTTTCATATTATTATATTTATTTGACTGGGCCTTAGGCTTCAGCTCTGTAGAAGATTATTTTATTGTCTCTGTGTCAACCTGATTCTCCACCACAACTTCTGCCTCTGGTTTTAGCTGCTTAACTTGGTTTCTCCCAAATTCTGCTGCTTTAATTCTTAGCAGTGGTTCCTGTCATTGTTACTGACTTGACTGGGTCTTCCTTCTCTTCTGCTTTAAATTCTCATAGCAGATGAGTTCCAATTAAGATAAAAATAATTTATTGAACAAAAATAAGCTATACTCCTGCAAAAGAAAAACAAGAGGCAGCAGATCCTAGTATAATTTTATATCAGTAACTTCACCTTAATTAAACACAATTTTAAAAATACACAAACTACTTTTTCAGTTCCATATTCCAGTTTGACGCTTGACAAATCTACTGTGGGCAACTTTTGAAAGTTTCTCTAGAAAAAATATCTACATTTACATCATGTTCTCTAAGGACCTCAGAGTGCCCAAATTCTCTGAGTCAATTTATGTGATGAGACATATGCCTAAAATGTCCTTATTAAACCTCCTCACTAGTGGCAAACCCTGGAAATTAAGGCAAGAATTCTTATCAGGAATCTCGTGGCTTTCTCAGAAAAGACTAAAAAGTCCTCTTCGCTAAATGCCTTCATTCTAAGGAAGAGATTTGGGATTTTGAACTTCAGCCAAAAAGGAAAAATTCTGCCCCAAGATTAGAGCTTCCTCTACTTTCTGATTGATGCCAGAGTGTTTCTAATTTTGTGTCTGAACTGAAATCATATTATCTGCCTGCTACCTAACTTCTGAGGTCTTTTAACACCCTCTGCCTCAATCGAGAATAGAACCATACTCAGAAATTTACCCTTATCTTAGTTGGTGTCCCTTCTGTGCATCAGATGGAGCCTTTAAATTATGTTTTGGGGGAGCAGGCGGGAGAAGCAGCTGGTATGAGAAGTGAGCAGCCTGACAACAGTAAAATTGAGACGTGTGTGCGTGTGCGTGTGTGTGTGTGTGTGAAAAGAGAGCAAGTGCCACAACATGAAAATTTGCCCAAGAAATTGTAAACTTTACAGTCTGTTCTCCAGAGCTAACTGGAGAGCTCCGTACAGTAAATGTGCCAGGTAAAAAGTCAGTAAGACTCTGGACATCATGAAAATCAGAACAGCAGAAACTTGGATTAATACTAAGGCCTGAAGGATGTACAGTGAATTTCAGTGATACATTATAATATTACTTTTTTGTATTTTTTAAAGTTATAATTCCATTTAATTCTTTAATTTAATCTGTAAATATTTGTTGTGCCGCTATGCTGTGTCAGCTCCTGTCACCGGCTCTGGGGAATGGGGCAGAAACAAAACATAGGATCTGCTTTCATGGAATTTCCTGATTTTCTTTAAATGAAAGAACGTTGAGGCTATTTTGGAATTGCTGTCACTATTGCTTTTATGTAATGAAATGAACATCATCCCTTTATTTTAAATTTCAATTATTAATAAATTATTTTAACATTTGGTCTGTTGCAACAATTCATTTTATAGAGCTATCTAATTTAAATCTTTCAACTCTTTATCTAGGATGTTGCCTGAGATTGAAAGTCTAAATATCCTTTATGTTAGCCCAGACTCTATATAATAATCTCTATTACATGTAAATGTAAATAGAGATTATATGTAAATAGAGATTATAAACTATATATTTTTTGAATCTTTTTCATTGTGTGAGAATTTCCTTTTTCTTCTCTTTCATTCAAACCTAATTAATTAAGGTACTATATGAACATTTGAAATGTTAAAAACATGTACAGAGGTGTGAATTGTAAGAGTAATTCTCTACTTCTCTTCTAGCCAGATTCTTCTCCCTGGAGGCAAACTATGGTTATGAGTTTTTGTGTGTACTTCAAAAAATATTCGTTACAGAAACAAATATATACATTTACATACACATACATATTCTTTGCTTTTTCAAACACAAGAATTATAACGCGCATATTTTTCTGCACTCCTTCACCCAACAATGTATTTTTTATTCCCTATCAGTATGTAGGGAGTTCTTTTTAATAGCTATATATGATTCCAGTGTATAAATATACTGTATTTATTTAACCAGCTCTAAGTGATGAGCATTTAGGTACTTTCCAATCTTTCCAAATAATACAACAATGAATTTCCTTGTACGCGTATCATTTAGCAAATGTTCACATGTAGAAGAAATTTCTGGAAGGGGAATTTCTGAGTCAAAGGTGTGTGCTTTTGTATTTTTGATAAATATTGTTAAACTGCTCCCTGTATAAGTTGTATTAATTTACACTTAGCAATATGTAACGACCTATTCCTCAAAATCTTGCACAAAGAATGTATCGAAGTTGTTTTTTTTTTTTTAAGATTTTATTTATTTATTTAACAGAGAGAGGCAAAGTGAGAGAAGGAACACAAGCAAGGGGAGTGGGAGAGGGAGAAGCAGGCTTCACGCGGAGCAGGGAGCCCGATGCGGGGCTCGACCCCAGGACTCCGGGATCATGACCTGAGCCAAAGGCAGCCACGTAGCGACTGAGCCACCCAGGCGCCCCTATATCGAAGTTTTTGCTTTTTGTCAGTCTAATAGGTGGAAAATGATACCTCTTTGTAGCTTTAATTTGTATTTCTCTTATAAGAAGGCTGAGCAGCTTTCATATGTTTAAGTTATCAACATTTCCTTTCGTATAAACTGTTTATAATCAGAAAGAAGAATGGATATTGAGGAATAGTTGGTAGTGGACGCCACAGGCTCCTATTTTATTTATTTTCTAGATGGCTAGTACTGTTCCAACAGTACTTATTAAGTAATTCGTTTTCACCCACTCTTTTGAAATGCCACTTTGTTAATTTTTGTATATATTTGTTTTTTTTTTTTAAGATGTTATTTATTTATTTGAGAGAGAGAGAATGAGAAAGCGCACATGAGAGGGAGGAGGGTCAGAGGGAGAAACAGACTCACTGCCCAGCAGGGAGCCCAATGCGGGACTCGATCCAGGGACTCCAGGATCATGACCTGAGCCGAAGGCAGTTGCTTAACCAACTGAGCCACCCAGGCACCTTGTATATATTTGGTTTAATTTTGGACATTGTATTCTATTTCATTTTCTGTTCTTCTCTTCATATGCCTGTTGTGTTTTCATTTCTAGTTTTATTTCATATGATCAGAGAATACTATTTATACTTTTTTTTCCTTTGGAATTTATTCACTTTTATTCTGTGGCCTATTATAGGAACTTTATGTTTTATTTTGTTTTTAATGTGATTGTTTCATGGACATTTGAAAACTGAGTTTATTATCTCTTTTCAGGGCATAGAGTGTTTTTTTTTTTCTAATATAATGAATGTATCTATCTTATCAGGTATGCTTTGTTTTTCTAAACTCTTCTTTTTGTTCACTTGGGCTTTCATAATTTGGGAGAGATGAATTAAAATCTACTACCATTAATATATTTCTTCTTATACTCAGACTCTTATACCTCATACTTTTGCTTAGTGCAAGTTGATGATTGGTTATGAGGTGCCATAGGTTCTCGTTATTGCAGATGTTCACTGTGAGTGTATCCTTTATTATGACAAAATAACCTCTTGTATTGGTTAAATATTAACCTTGAATCCAACTGGGTCTGACTATTAAACTCATGACCCCTTCTTTCTTTATGTTTACATTAGTCTGGCATATTTTTGTTCATTATTTTACTTCCAGCCTTTTTGAATCACTTTTAAATTGTTTCTCTTATCTCTCAGCATATTGTTGAGTCCAATCAGAGTTTTTCATCCCTGTTTTTTTTTTAATAAGTGAGTTTCCCTATCCGATGTATTTGTTAGTTCTGCTCTTTGTTTTATGTTTCACTCTGTTTCTATAGCTTAAAATATTCAGATATGGTCTGCTTTTGCTTTCTGAGTGTTTCTTTTGATAATTTGAAAGGAAATCTTGTTACATTTTTAATTAAAACTTTATTAAATAATCATCTAATTCTTTAGGAAATATCTCTTGACAATGTACTACAAGCAATGACAAAATGAGTGGATTCCCATTTCCATTTCCTCTGACTACTTTTTTTTTTAAGATTTTATTTACTTATTTGTCAGAGAGAGACAGAGAGAAAGAGAGCACAAGTTGGGGAAGCTGCAGGCAGAGGGAGAAGCAGGTTCCCTGTTGAGCAAGGAGCCTGATGCAGGACTTGATCCCAGGACCCCAGGATCATGACCTGAGCCCAAGGCAGACGCTTAACTGACTGAGCCACCAGTCATTCCACCTCTGACTACTTTTACCCAACCATTTGGTTTTAGTTGTTCACATTTTTTTCTAAGTGTTTAAGTGTACTATATATTACTTGACTAATTCACTTAAAATAAATTCTTTTGGCTTTCAGCATCATAATACCAAGACTTACTTTAGTCTTAGTCCTATGGCTACAGTCAATGCTCCATTGTCAGTTCTTGAATTGGAAATTTTTTTTTTTTAAGATTTTATTTATTTATTTGAGACACAGAGAAAGCATGAGCAGGGCGGAGGGGCAGAGGGAGAAGTGGGCTCCCTGTTAAGGATGTGGGGCTTGATCCCAGGACCCCAAGGTCATGACCTGAGGCAAAGGCAGACGCTTAATCAAGTGAGCCACCCAGATGTCCCTGGAAATTCTTTATCTATCTCTCAGTTGGTTGCAGTTTGTTCTCTAATAGCATCTTTCAGAAGGGCTCAGGGAGAAATGTATTCTTTGAATTTTCTGTTATCTTTCTACTTGAGGCTTATTTGACTAGGATTAAATCCTTGGGTTACATTTTCTTTCTTTAGGATTTTTCAGGTATTTCCCAATCCTGTATTTGTGTTGAATGTTGCTGAGGAGAAGTCTAAGTTGAGCCTGAATTTTTACCTATACATGGCTTGTTCTTTCCTGCCTCACTGCATAAAGAATGCTTTATTTGAAGTCCTTTCATTTTACTTGGATATTTTGAGTGTTAAGATTTGTATGTTAATTTTTCCTAGGCCGAGTGTATCTTTCAGTTTTTAGATTTAAATCTTCTTTGATTAATTCATTGTTTTTTGCCTTA
Source organism: Neomonachus schauinslandi (assembly GCF_002201575.2). Taxonomy (NCBI): domain Eukaryota; kingdom Metazoa; phylum Chordata; class Mammalia; order Carnivora; family Phocidae; genus Neomonachus; species Neomonachus schauinslandi. The sequence continues at coordinate 77,057,262 of NC_058404.1, forward strand.
AAACTTTAAAAAAATTAATTCATTTCTCTTATTTAGAGGCAGGCACCAAACACTGATGGTGGATCTCCTTTGTCTTTTTTTTTTTTTTTTTAAAGATTTTATTTATTTATTTGAGAGAGAGAGAGCATGAGGGGGAGAGGGTCAGAGGGAGAAGCAGACTCCTCGCTGAGCAAGGAGCCTGATGCGGGACTTGATCCCGGGACTCCAGGATCATGACCTGAGCCGAAGGCAGTCGCTTAACCAACTGAGCCACC